>NC_142846.1:25334659-25962544 GCF_061612785.1 Hesperophylax consimilis
GCGCTAACAAAAAATTGTCCAAAGAAGCGAAGTCCACAACGGAGTGCTAGTACCTACCTTGATGTATGGAAATGAGGCATGGAACTGGCAAAGAAAGAATGAAAGTAGATTAAATGCTGTTGAAATGAGATCCCTGAGGCGTATGTGTGATAAAACCATGTTGGATCGTGTGAGGAATGTGGAGATCCGCAAAGAGTGCAAGGCTGATGTAAGCGTAATGAGTAAGATTAAGAAAGGGACGCTTAGTTGGTTTGGGAATATAGAGCGAATGAGCGAAGATAGGAGTGTAAGGAGGATATATGATGCAAATGCGAATGGTAGCAGAAGTCGTGGACGCCCGAGGAAGACATGGCACGTTCAAGTGAATCAGATACTCGAGTCGGGCCATGTCAAGAGTCAGAATAATAGAAGAGTATGTATGATTGTGAATGAGGCAAAAAGTGTGTGCCAAGACCGAGTTGTTTGGCGGTCCGTCCTCTCTGCCTATCCCTACGGGGAAACGGCGTTATGGTTAGTTAGTTAGTTAGTTAAGTCAAAAATAATTTAACTTCGATGGATAATAATTGAATTTACGATTGAACACAAATTTGTAGTATGTAAAAAAAAATTACCGAAAAAACCTACTATTGGGATATTTTATTTTTTATCTTACTTAACGAAATTTTGCCTCAAATACGTTGAAACGTATTTGGTTGCCAGATCCGAAAAGCCAGTCTTGATTTAGATCGACCGTTTTGCATTTTGTCTGTCTGTACGTTCCGTGTCAGATGGTGGCCGTTGGTTCAGCAAAGATAATTTTCTTTATGTGAAATCTGTTTGAATATTTTTTCACTATTGCGGACCTACCCGCCTGAAAAATTTGAATAGAGAATTGTAATGAGCATAGTGAGGTTTTTGGAACAATTTTTACCATTCCTTCCATGAAATATAAAAGGTTAAAAAAATATATTATGGTTTATAATTAAGTACGTAGGTATTTAGGTACGAGCTTACAAATTTTATGATTTCTGAGGAATTTTTTTTTTTACTCGCGGTCAACCGTTCACAGAACTACTAATGATTTTTAAATTGTTGTGAGAAATTGAAAGAAATTAAATAAAATAAGTTTTCTGAAATTACAGGAAAGCAAACATTCCGCCTGCTATTCCAAAAAATGCGAATTCCAAAATCAATAATAAAAAAATTAGTCATAGAAAAGTACGCGTTCAAGTCATTAGGGGTCGTAAAATCCGAACTTCCCCAAATTCAAACGGGCGGATTAATTGTTCCACTAATGAGCTTATTGGTGCATTTTTGATTAAAAAACGTATAAATAGTTGAAAGTATAGATTATTCTATCATTATCTCTTTGAAGAGTATCAAAGACGTTACTACGATAAATCCTTGTGTTTTTACCGTTTATTGTGATAATTCAGCAAAAATTGTGCCCAAATTTATTTTGGTTTTATGAATAACACCACAAACACTCAGTTCTTCTAATCAAATAGATAAAACCTAAATAATTTGTACTCCGTTAAATTATAAGTTTTGCATTACATTTAAAGTCAGTTTAATATTTGTATTCGACGTGTGAAGGGGAAAAGCTGGTAAAATGAGCTTCAATAACAATGGGAGAGAAACCTCCGCACCCTGGTACCTGATGATATTTGCTGCAGACGAAGCCAGAACAATGGATGAGGAACTTCCTCATCAGGCCAGATCAATGGCGCATGACCATCATGATGAAGCCAGTTCTATGGAAGAAGAACGAATCAATTCAATGGAAGATGAGCATTTTGATGGAGACCTGAATTCATCCTTCGGCGAAAGCACCATCTCCGCTAACAGCATGTACGATCATTTATGTAAGTCAATTGTTTTTAAATTTGAAAAAAATTATAGAATTTTAAAACCATTGTATGAAACCTGTAGAAGCTTTTTGATTTACCTAATTTCTGAATTTATTATTTTCTCGTCGTCCTTACATATGTTTTTACTTAATCCATATTTAGAGAATAAATTCAAATGGCTACTATACGTGGCATAATATAACCTAACCTAGCCCAACCTAATTTTTAAACAGCGCAGGTTCTATTAACGAAGTGTTCACATCTCTCGTACTTTACATTACATACTTGTTTTAGTGATGATTTTTAATATTTTTCTTATCTTTCCAGGTTCGAGCTTCAACAGTGACCTCAGTGATGATGATGATGATGATGATGATGATGATGATGATGATGATGATAATGATGATGATGAACTGGTTCGTGAAGTCTTCTATGAAGACAGATTTGCCGTTCCGATGAACCCCTTATTTATTGTAAGTAATCATGATACAATGTACCTTTTCTAAAACAACAACTGCTTTAGAGAATATCTTACACCCCAATCAAAACCCTTATCCATTTATTTCTAGGAGCCACAATAACACATCTTAAAAAATGCGTTTTTGGGTCTGAATTTTGTATAATATACGAACAATTAACCTTCCAACGAAAATCAGTTGTTCGCAAATTTAAGCTTGTCCTTCCTCTTCAAATTACCCTTGTATTCAACATAATGTTTATTTTCTTCCCTAGGATTATTCAATTGATGATGAAGAGGACGACGACGACGAGGATACGCCCCTGAACCTGTCGAACTTCGACAATTCCTTCCAAAACGCTTACAACCAATTCTTCGACTATCACCACGAATAGGTCAAATCTGCTTTAGAGTGAATTTGTAAAATTTCATATTTATTTTGATTTCTTTGACAAACTTATATTACAATATGTGTACAGTTCTAGAACGTTACATAATTTGTATTGTGCTGAACTAAACATTTTCTCATAAAATTATTCCTACGGAAATTAATGATACATATTTATTAAACCTGACATTAAATATCTGTACTTATGAACTGCTTATTCTACAAATAATAGACACTTTATGTAAAATAAAAAATGTTTTAATTTTCAACATTTGTTTTCTTCGGTTTGTAACATTTATTATCAATGTAAAATTAAGATTCTATAAGTTCATATTAAGTTATAAACAGAACTTTCGTAGATGTCCTCCGAAAGCAGATATTAAACTTGAATCTGCAAACAAAATAATTCATTACTACTTGCTCTATTTATATGTAGTAATTTGTAGTTCTTTAAGAATCTTATTTATTTTGAAAACTATCTACCAGTGCGATAGTATTTAATTACATATCTCTGAACTTAAGCTCGTAAGCGTATCAATATTGAAACAGTGACTTTTTTTAATTCTGTGTACTTATTTTATACAGACTATTATATTTTATAAATTAATAAATTTTATAATATTTGAATAAAACATGAATTTGATTTTTTTAATTTAATATTTATTTAATATATTTCTACCTACATCCTTCCTTAATCCACCCCTCCTGTCGTTGAATTCTCAAAATACCATAAAGACCCCATTGTTATAGTTAAAACTACAATTGATAATCTTGGTGGATGGTGATGATCTTGGCTTAGTCGGAGATCGTAAATTGATTAGGGTAGACCGAGGCTATTCGGATCATTTTTTATGTTTTCTTGAAAAAAATTAAAACTAATGCATTTTCGAAAAAAAAAAATTATATTAAGCATTTGACATTTTTATATGTTTTACTTTTAATGATCATAACATTAAGTAACTTAAAAAAAACATCTCCACTGATCCGAAACACCACATATATATGTGGTGATTCGGATCAGTGGTGGGGCTACTCGGATCAAACCCGAAAAAATAGTTAAGTATGAAAAAAAAACAAAAACCAAAAATAGGTTTTAGAACCCATAACTTTTATGAAAGTATCATCACACTTATTACACTCTTATTGGCTTACACACCGCACAAATAAAAACTTTCTTGTCGTAACATTTTTCGTGGCACCATTCATCGCAAGAAGAACATTGAATCCAATCTTCCTTTGGAGGATGTACAAAAGCTTCATTGCAATAAATGCAAAACCACTTTCTTGAAGCCCCAGCCGATGAAGAAGCTGTTACGAAAGATTTTTTAACTTTAAGTCCCGGGGTACCCTTTCCTTTGAACTGTAATTTTGTGCGGTTTTTGGCGAGAGATCTTTTGTTTTCCTCTGCGTTCGAGGCTTTTATTTTTTCTTCAGTATCTTTACGCAATTTGGAAACGTTTACTGGAGATGTAATATAAAAAATTGGCACCTTTGCAACGCGGGAATCCTTTTCAGGAGGATGTGCCAACTAAAATTGTCGTGTATGGGATTCCGTAGCTCACAGCAGCACTGCGTAATCCCATTTCACCGGATTTTACTTTCTTAACGGTTTCATCCATTGAAATTTTCGACCATGATTTATTTTTCGTCTTTTTCACATAGTTGCGCACCATCTGTTTCAAATAAAAATAGAAAACAATTAACGCATCGAATTTTAAATGCATTAAAATATGATCCAAATAGCCCCTCCACCGTCGGTTCGTTTAACTTCACATTTATTAATATGATATTTACTCAAAGTAAAGTACAAAAACATACAAAATGCAATTTACTGCACTTTAATTCTGTTTACTGTGCATTTGATTGATACATATATAATATATGAACATGACTGAATAGCTTACCTTTTCAGAAAAAACACTAAGAACGCAGAGAACTATATTACATCAGGCATTTATTTGAGACGTAACTTGTACGATCTTCACACATATCGATTTTTAGCAGTCAACCCACGCAATCTGTAATATCGATAATTTTACTATTATGACAAACGGTAGATGGGGACGCTATGTCCAAATTTTTTCATTGTCATTTGGTTACAATAGCCGAGATATATCCATATAGCCTCGGTCTACCCTATTAGATTATTCCGTAGTAACCCTGATATGGATTTAATAATGTGGTTTGAATAAAATTGCCTGTATAAACACTGAAAAAATATTTTATCCCATATTTTACCTATTTCAACTAAAAAAGCGTCGAATATAATGTTACAATTAAAATCCATTCTTCATAGCAAACTTACTTGGAATGACCTATGGCAGGGGTGATGGTTATCCAGTAAATGAGAGTACGAAAACAGTGTGCAATATAGCTGCAAGTGAGGAAAACTTGGAGAAGGTGGATGAGTTTGTGTATTTAGGAAGCATGTTTACCTGAGATGGGAAGGCTGACAGAGATATTGAAAGAAGTGTAAATGCAGGTAACTCCGTTAATGAAGGACTGAACGCAGTTGGCGCTAACAAAAAATTGTCCAAGGAAGCGAACTTAGCAGTCCACAATGAAGTGCTGGTACCTACCCTGATGTGTAGAAGTGAGGCATGGAACTGGCAAAGAAAGGATGAAAGTAGATTGAATGCTGTTGAAATGAGATCCCCGAGGCGTATGTGTAGTAAAACAATGTATGATCGTGTGAGGAATGTGGAGATCTGCAAAGAGTGCAAGGCTAATGTAAGCGTAATGAGTAAGATCAAGAAAGGGACGCTTAGATGGTTTGGGCATGTATAGCGAATGAGCGAAGAAAGGAGTGTAAGGAAGATATACGATGCAAATGTGAATGGTAGCAGAAGTCGGGGACGCCCGAGGAAGACATGGCACGACCAAGTTAATCAGATACTTGAGTCGGGCAATGTCAAGAGTCAGAATAATATAAGAGTATGTATGAGACGATGTATGAATGTGAATGAGGCAAGGAGTGTGTGCCAAGACCGAATTGTTTGGCGGTCCGTCCACTCTGCCTACCCCTGCGGGGAAACGGCGTGATGGTTAGTTAGTTACTTAAATATCTCTTATAATTCCTGCATAATGGCAATGAACACTTAGGACGGGTTGTTTCGGAGAATTTGAACAATTCATCAAATTTCAACGTTGTCATTTTCGGGTTCTGTGAAAGTCCTATTCAAGTTCTGTTATTATATCATTGTAGGCTAGTTGCTTGACAAAACTGAAATAAAAACAGAACTTGAAAAAATCTTTCACAGAACTTTAAAATAAACGTTGAAATTTGATGAATTGTTCAAATTCTCCGAAACAACCCGTCCTTAGAAATAATAGATATTGTGAAAATAAAATTTCATTACGTCGATTATTCTCAAGTTTAAATGGTGAATATTTTTTTTTTATATACAATAAACCATTATTCGTTAATTATACAATTAGTATCATCCACTGAAATGGCAAATATCACGTAATTAAAATAAGTTTTTTAAAATGCTAGTCATAAAAATTTCCAGAAAACTAGAAAAAATATATTAATGGACAATGTAAATCAATATGGCAGAACACATTACAATTATTATGTATGTTATTCCCAAGGTTAGATAGAATAATAAATCAAAATTTTAAGAAATCATTGTAATTAGATAATAATGTTTGTCATTATTTACCAAACAAATTAAAAAATATGTACTTGAGCAATTAAATTCGCAAACCCGTTGACAAACTGCTATCCAGCTGTTGAGTGGGACTTCATTGTAATTATGTAACATCAGTATAATATAAAAATTGTATATGTATATATCGTCCGTATTCATTATCCTTTCAATTTAAAAGTAAAAACTCTTAGTAAAATCAACCATTATCAATGTAACCCACCTCCACATTTTTGTAGCGCCATTTTTGTAAAATAACACCCCTAAGGCGTTTAACAAGTTGAGTAAATAACATAAAACTTTAATTAAAATTATAGAATGAAGAGCATTGTCTCTTTTTGGTGAGGAAAGGCTATAATTTTTATTGTTTTATATGTCGTTAATATCCTGTATTTATCTATGTAAAAAAATATTTTTTCTAATATTAAATAAAAAAAAAAGAAAAAAATTTTAAAAAAAGAAATAAAAATAATTTTACCGTGTTTATAGATATCAAAGAACTTAAAAATGTGATTAATGAAAGAGATATCCGTTTGAAGTTTCTTTATTTTGAGTTTGAATAAACTAGATTATATTGCTTGATGATATGAAATTACCCGTAAATATTCATGGTATACTAATTATTGATACATCAGTTCAATTTTGAAAATGCTATTTAAGATAACTTTTTGATTAATTTTTTTATGAAATTCTTGAAACATCTATTTCCAATGTTGAAATTTTTATAATGAAAATAAATTTTCTAAAAAAATTACCAATAATACTCACATTGGTCATATTATATTATAACATTTACACCAAGTATATCCGCCCCTACTTGCTTACCTGCACATCGTATTGGACTACTTTTATCAATTCCACATAAAGAATCAAAAGATGCAGAGAAAATATTTAATTCAGAGATTCACCTGACTTCATGTTTATCTAATTTACAATAATTGTTTTATTGTCGTCTTTGAAATTATTTACAAAGAAAACCTAAAAAGATCAATTATTTTACAAGCAATAATTATTCGCCTGAAACACTCATCCACATTGAAAAATCTCCTGATAAAAGATACATGACGCCAACGGGGTCCCGTCATGTATCTTTTATCAGGAGATTTTTCAATGTGGATGAGTGTTTCAGGCGAATAATTATTGCTTGTAAAATAATTGTTACCCTTTGTGCTATGCATAAAAAAATCTTGTCTTAAAAACATTAGTTTACAAAAAAAAAAATAATAACTAAAAAGATCAAATTGGCGCAAAAGTCAAATTTTGGTACGTACAAAAATTCGCTTTCGTTATATGGGATGACAGCCATTTCAAGTACATAATTTCTGTCAATTCGTATTACTGATTCTACATAAGTGGCCGATTTTATGCGGATAAGAAAAACGATGGCGCAATGGCAATTTCATTGTCAACAATGTCTCACTACTCATATAATTCCATGATCAAGGTTGTTCTTGGTGGTCGCAAGATTGCCCAAAATAATAAAAATGTGCATAATTTTTCTACTGAAAGGTTTGATTTAGCAAAAAAGGGACGTTTTCTAGCCAAAACAGATAAATTACACCTCATTTTACAATTTTTTTTGCAAACTTATAATAATATGCAAAAAATTTATTTATGTTTTAATTTATGGCATATATAGGAAGTAAAAGAAATCAATTTTGCACTATTTTAGAGACCATATTCTCTTTTTATTTTGAGTTAATTTTAATTGTTAAAAAATATTATCTTGCCCTTCTTCGCTAATATAATGAAAAGAAAAATAGTAAAAGTTTTTTGTAGTTAAAATTTATACATGACAAATTAGTTTTTTTGCGTTAAAAAGTCGTTTGTTTTTAAATTAACAATCATTACAATGTTTTTTTTACCATTTTTAATTCATATTTCACATTGAAAAATTGTATTTTTTCAAACAATAATTATTAATACAACCGCCGAAGTTTCCTCTAAATCCGTAAAATGGAATATACCAAAAGACAAATCAATAAAGCAGCACGTATCTGTGGTAGATATTTGTTTTAACTTTTTTTTTTAAATCCGTCTCAAATATAAATTTATGCTTTGTATGAAAAAGGCCGCGCAGCCGTTCCTTTTAATTACATATATACCATAAACACATTTTGTAGGTTTTGACCACCCTACTAGGCTAAGCCAATTCAGAGGTGGTAGAAATAAAATGAGACAATAAACAATAAGGCTGTTGAAAGGATCAGATTGGTGAATTTGTATTGAATTCGTAACTAATTTATGTTATAATAAGTTGGTTTGAGAACAGTACTTCAATAAATGGTTTCAGTTTTATTGAACTGACGCGCAAAGTTTGAATAAAAAGAAATACTTGTGGGGGCGAATCGAGATTTCAGGCAAATTAATATGTTTGGACGTTGCCGTCCACGTCCATGGTTTGCAAGAGTACTGAAGCACTATATCCGATTTCAGAATTATATTAAAAGTCATGTATTTGAGTATCTGACACGATTAAATGTGAGGGACTGAATCCCATCGATTTGTTTCGAATGGATTCCAGAGCTTTAATGGTTCGGTGCACAGATCCCATTGACCGAAGGTGTCAACGGGTGGTTTACAATTCCATCCCAATTCCCCGAGAATGTCAGAATTATTAACATCTATGAAGACTACACCAATGAGACAATATTCCGACGCGACGGTAGAAGTGCGCGCAAATCCGGTTGGTTATGAGTCTACTTGTGCAGTTTACTTGAGTGAACAATGGAGTGCATCTGTTCGCAACGTTGTTATTTGGGCTTGCTGAGAAGGCTGAGAAATGGTGTCTAATTCCCTCAGTCTGTGGACTTCTTCATGGAGACGGTCTTTTTTAAATGCAAGTTCGCGCGTGTTAGGATTACACGCGAGTATAGTCTTTGATACGCTTCACTGTAGTGAATTCCTTGCACGAGAAATGTACAAATTAAACCTACAGCTGAATCAGACAAATAAGAAAACAAATATTGTATTCGATCGATGTTTGAAAATGATTTGTTTTCATGAATCCAATGCATTAAACATATCATAAAATTCAGGCCATTGTTTGATGTCGCGAAAAATATTGGAATTAAAAAAATCAATAACTAATCTTTCCAGACTAGTATAATGCGCTAAAATTATCTTGACGAGCTGATTGCACGATTTCGTAGGTTTTTATCAATCTATTATTAATTTATGTCCATTGCCGGCGCAATACTTGTATTTTCGGCTCCATTTTGCGACAATAAATATGTGAAACGTACGTTTGATGAAAAAAGAAAAATTAAATTATTTGAACGTAATGTCGGTAGGTTGCAACTGTGTGAATTCTAAGGATGGGTTGTTTCATAGAATTTGAACAACTTCAAATTTCAACATTTATTACGAGTTTTGTGAATGTTCTATTTAAGTTCTGTTATTATATCATCGTAGGCCAGTTACTTGAGAAAACTGAAATGATAACAGAACTTGAAAAGAACTTTCACAGAACTTGAAAATTAACTTTAAAAGTAGAAAAATTGTTCAAATTCTCTGAAACAACCCGTCCTTTATGTAATTAATGTCCAAATGAATAACCTAGTATTTGTTCACTAACATTCCATAGCATTGTTTGAATGATTGAAAAAGATATTTGATATTTAGATTTTCTCTGTTGTTTCGGCACCAAAAATTGTACTAAGATGTTGTATGTTGCGTCACCGTAATTTGGGTAAAGAAAGGCGTTCAATCCTCTCTATATGTTCTAGGGAGACTTGTGATTCAGTAGGAATTGCGCTGCTCCAACCAACACATAAAGTAATCGCAAGATTTCTGCACTTACCAGGTTTGATGATTCTTTTGTATATTGATGTCCAGCGGGGCCCGCACTTGTGAAGAATGTTCGATGAATGAATGAATCACAAGTCACTTTTAAACATGAACTAATGTACACAAAACCAGTGATCATGTGCTGCGAATATTTATAATTCGGCGGTTTAATATCTGTAGGTATGCGGTACCTTCCATTATGTCGTATTGGGATGAGTTTTACGATGGTATCTCTAATTCGCGTATAGAGAAAGCGGAAGTTGATCAATGACGAATTTAAAACACTGTTCGCGATTAAATTAATCATTGCCTTAAACGGCGGACGATTAATCGACTTTACAGAGTTTCACTGAGGTTTTCACTCTAGTAAATAACTCTTCGATATTGAGTCGATGACAGTTGATTCCTTACTTCCCGCATTTTTCACTAGCTGCGTTCATACAACAATCAAGAGTGGTGTTTGAATTCACGGTCTATGGTTGGCAGGAGCATAACAAAGCTAATAATGTGGCGTAGCCAAAAAAATTGCAAGTGATAACTGAACGTACTCTATTATGATTTCCTTGACAAATTTCATATTACTATGCAAAAAGTACTTCTTGAACCGAAATTAATTTTTATTGTATTACTGAACATTTGCTCCTAAACATGTTGTCATGTAAATTAATATTATTTGCAAAACCTGATGTTAAATTTATTAATCTGTAATTACAAACGGCTCATTGTATTTAAGTATATTTTTATATAAAATAATAGTTCTGCCATGTAATTATTATTACTACACATGACAGCTCGATTTATTATCAACGTAAACTATTGAATCCACGGTGAAAAGATCACTGGAGTTATAAAGATAACCTTTTTGAATGTCCTCCAAAAAAGGTTATTAACAAAATTAAACTTGACTTTGGGAAAAAATAAAATGCGCACCAACATAATTCATTACTACTTGCTCTATTTACATTTACTAATTTGTCGTCCTTAGAAAATCTTATTTATTTTGAGTATTATTTACCAGTATGAACATTTTATAATAATTACATATCTCTTAACTATCTTAGCTCCTAAGTGTGTAAATATTGCCATAAAAACAATTTTGATTTAGAATTTTTGCAATCTTTTATAACACTTATTAGTTAATATAATATTTATTTAATTGCAATACAGTTCTAACCTCATGCATTTTTTATTCGTCCCTCATGTCATTGAATTCATCAAAACACGTACAAGACCCCATTGTTATAGCTAAAGCTAACATATAACTAAGTATATTTGTATAATTTTTATTTATATAGTTGTATTTTTTTCAAAACCAATGTACAGAAAATTAACAAATGAAATTTATAATTTTTAGGGAATGAAGATTTCTAAGGACAGATTGTATCACAGAATTTGAACAATTGATCAACGTTGGAACAATTTGATCGACGTTACAAGCACACTTCAACGTTAAGTTTCAGCTGGTTCTATGAAAATCATATTCAAGTTCTGTTATCATATCATCGTAGGCCAGTTGTTTCACAGAACTGAAACAATAAAATTAGTTAAATAAAACTTTCACTTAACATGAAACTTAACTTAAATCCTATGTGAAAAATCTCTATTTTTACATTTCTGGTAGTAAATTAGTAAGATTTATTTATTTATATATATACGTCTAAAAAGGCTTTTACATAAAAGTGGTACATGATGCAATGTACATAGGAGACTATCTGTACTAAACAGGAGATACTGACAGTAAATAGATGTAATCCATTGTAAAGTAGGTACAAAATACACAATTGTAAAATTGTGATTACAAGTATAGTGAGAAAATATTAATAAATAATTTAAAAAAAAAGAGAACTAAATTTAAAAAAAAAACTAAATATGAAGGAATATTAGTAAAACGTTAGAGTAACATAATGTAAAAAAGAAATTACAACAACACTACTTATAAGACAAAACATTAAAACTAATTTACCAACGCTACTCTAATTTGTAGGATTCGACAAAGTGTTGGTGTAGATTATGCTTAATTCTATATATGGAGTCAATAAATAAATCAATAGCGCCCCCATACTTGTTGCCCAGATCATGCATCCTATTCGTCAGTGAGTGTGTCTGATAGTTGGTCGAGTATGTATTACAGAAAAATGTTATATTTTGTC
The DNA here is from genome assembly GCF_061612785.1 of Hesperophylax consimilis. Taxonomy (NCBI): domain Eukaryota; kingdom Metazoa; phylum Arthropoda; class Insecta; order Trichoptera; family Limnephilidae; genus Hesperophylax; species Hesperophylax consimilis. The sequence continues at coordinate 25,346,923 of NC_142846.1, forward strand.
TTGTATTCCTAGTCGGCACATGTAGTTTAATAGTGGCAAGGATGGCAGGACTATCAATTAAGTTTATTGAAATATGTTTAATTTTTCTTCACGAATTTTATACTCAACATGTTATTTAAAATTAATTAATTACTTATTAATTTAAACGCCCTGATGGGCTGTTACATAAAACATATTTTACATCATTTACTGCAAAATACAGAAACAGAATACTCGTTAGAATGTATAGAGACAAGATTTTTTTAAATACAACAAATGATAAAATTCAATAACGAGTTCTGAAATTAGTTGCCATTTTGAACTCACAAAATTATAAACACCAAATATATCAAAAATTCATAGCGTTTGTTTGCAAGGTGATGAATTCTTGGAATTGGTGAATAAACAGAGTAGTTAGTATTGACGTTATTGTTACATTTAAAAGCGTCTTTGCTTGGAGTTAGTCTGGCAGGTACATTCTACAAATGAATGCCAATAATTCAGGGCTGTGAGTTAGAAATTTAATAATTTTGAATAAAAATAATAAATCAGTTAAAATACTTCTATCTGATGTAAGTAAGTATAATTGATAAATTCTATGGAAATATACATTTTAAAATTGATACACCGAAAGAATAGTATTATTCTTAATATTATTCAGGTATGTTATTATAGCCTTCTTGAAAATATTTATTTATTTAATATCAACGGTATAAATATACCATAAACAATGATAACATGTCACAGTTAAAATATTTTAAAAAAAGAATTACAAATATATGTGGCATTTGATTGTGAAATGACATTAGAGAGTAAGTAGGTAAGTAAGTAAACAAGAGATACAAGTACATAAGTTTGTATAGTGCAAATAAGGTAGAATTAGATTAAATTAATATTGATTGAAAAGATTTGATAGCATAGCCCTCTTGTACCTACCTTGCGTGCAGTTAAATAGATCTGCCACATCTGCGTATCTATTACTAACTTCATGCAACCTAGGTACAAGCGAGTGCTTAGAATACTCAGTCCTGATATTGTTGCATTTAAACAAAATTTTAGAACGAGTAGCTCTCGTGGGTATATGAAATTCAATGAGGTTAATTAAATCAGGACTGTCTATACTACCATTTACAATTTTGAACATAAATATTAAGTTGGATATAATTCTTCGATCTGAGAGTTTTAATAAATTTAGATTTTTCATCAAGTAATTATAATTTATATTTTCAATGGGAATACCGAGTTTAAAATTAATGTGTCTTAGGAATTTATGTTGAATTTTTTTGATTGAATCTGAATGTAATTTGTAGTGAGGGGACCAGATCGAGTTATATTCGACTTGACTACGAACCAGGGATGTATACAAAATTTTTGATGTTGAAATATTCTTGAAACCTCTGGAATTTCGAAGAATGAAGCCTAGCATTTTCATTCCTTTATTATTAATATTATTTATATGCGATATGAAGTTTAATTTAGAGTCGAAAGTTATCCCCAGGTCATTAATTTCTTCGACAGAGGTAAGGATTGAGTTATTGAGTTTATATGAATGAATAATTGGTTGATTTATTCTGTAAAATTTAATTGAATAACACTTATTTATGTTCAGGTGAAGTTTGTTAAGAGAACACCAATTAATTAACCTGTTCAAATTATTTTGTAGACAGATACAATCTTCAGCACTTTTGATTATTTCAAATATTTTTAAATCATCTGCGAAAAGTAACGTATTAATATCTTCATCAAATATATTTACAATATCATTTATGAACAGTAAAAATAATATTGGGCCTAAATGAGACCCCTGTGGTACACCACTGGTAGCTATAAATTGATTGGAAATGAACAAATTGATTTTTACAAGTAAAACTCTATTAGTTAGATAGCTAGCAAACCATTCTAAAAGTTTTCCGCCAATACCGAGCTTACGTAGTTTGATCAGGAGAATTTTATGGCATACTTTGTCAAAGGCCTTGATAAAGTCTGTATATATGGAATCGACTTGAGTTCTGTTAGCTAATGCGTTTGATATATAGTTTTCATATAACGAGAGATTTGTCAGATTTGATCTACCTGACAAAAATCCGTGTTGATTCGGAACAATGAGATGGTTAATACATGGTGAAATTTTATCAAGTAATAGTTTTTCAAAAAGTTTAGGAATTACAGATAGCTTACATATTGGTCTTTACTTAGTAACATCACTTTTATTACCCTTTTTAAATATAGGAGTTAGATAACAACGTTTCCAAATATCAGGGAAGCACCCTGTGTCAAGGGATTGATTAAACAATAGAAAAATCGGCTCAGCCAGTGAAGTAATGCAATTTATCAGGATATTGGGATGTACATTATCAGGTCCAGCCTTTTTGTTTTTGTCTAAGGATTTGATTTTACTTATAACATCGTTTATGTTGATGTGTATGGCAGGGATATGTATTCTCTCGTTAAGCGACGAAGGTGGTATATAATTGTCTGGGATATCTTCGTCATAGACGCTTTTAAAATAATCAGCAAAATAGTTAACTTTTACTTTCATGTCAGTACTACTCTTTTCTTTGAAGTGCATTGAAAGGGGTAAACCTTGTTTGTTTTTTCTAAGAGAGTTAACGTGAGTGAAAAAGTTTTGTATATTAGAAGGTATAGAGTTTTCGATTCCATTTATATAATTGAAATATGATTTTCTTGATAGTTTTTTACATTGAGTTCTATAGTTGTGAAATATCTTGTAGTCGATAAGAGAGTTCGATTCTTTAAAGTTTTTGTGTGCAATTTTTTTACAGATAACTAGGTTTATTAGCTCGCCACTATATTCGGGGCAGTTGAACATATCTACAATTTCTGCGAAATTATTGCCAACTGCATGTAATCTAGGTACAAGTGAGTCTCTAAATTACTCAGTCCTGATATTGTTGTTGTAATCTAAATAATTTTTTGATTGAGTAGTTCTAGTTGGTATGTTGAAGGTGATAAAGCTTTATAAACCAGGGCAGCCTATAATACCATTAAAAATTAAAATAAAAGTAATGTCGGAAAAGCCAATTATGAAATCAAATAAAATTAACTTGCGCCCTCCGAGATATAAACCCGTGACCTCCGGGTTTGTAGCTACCCAACAACGGAGGCCAACAAATAATAAATAAATCCGTTTTAAAATTTGAATATATTTCTGAATGGTTGTACTGCACAAAATTTACCATTATTATGTGTAGGTACAAGTATCGTGGCTTCCTTGGAAGTGTCAAGAATATAACTTTTCTGAAAGCATATAAATGATTTTTAAAAACACCCCTAAGTGAATTAGTATCGTTTAAAATTTATCTAAAATTTGTATACATAAAAAACTGATTTGATTACAAAGACATTTGTTTGTAAAATACCTGAAAGGATTTAATTTAGAGATTCACCTGACAGCACGTTCAAGTGAATCAGATACTTCAGTGTGTCATGTCTCAAGTCAGAATAGCAGGGACGTTAAATTTTGAATGTCATTGATGCAAGGAATGGGTGCCCGAGATCAACCATACATAGGATGGGCTGATGATATTTATGTTTAAATAACCAGATTCAGACGAGTGGGAGCCGTCAAGAATCGGAAAGTATATATTATTTTTGTGCCTAGAGAAATCCAACAGAAAATAAAAATTGTTGGATTTAGTTGAAAAAATTATATTACTTTGATTAACAACAAATTATTAACGTTTTTGACGGACACATTGTAAATATACGTAACACAAATACATTAAAATCTATTTATGGATAACTTATTCCCAGGAAAGTAAATCATCTTTTAAATCATCGTAAGTGATTAAGTCATAAAATTTTTGTTGAGACCCTAACTAAATTTCTCAATTCTTATTAGGCTCTTGCCGGACGGCATAATTGTTTTACCACAATACTTCTACTATATGAGTTTATTGGTGCAAATTCGGTTGAAAAGTGTATAAATCGTCCAAGATATCAAATAAATCCGTTCTTACCTCCCCGGAGAGTATCGAAGTCGTGGCTGCTGCAACTCTCCCTAGTTTATAAGTTTTTGTGATTTTTGTAAATTTGCGCCAATTTCTTGATTTTCTAAAATAATATATAATTTAAAATACGCAGTTCTTCTAGCAAAACGTTTTTTATTCCGCCCATATTGTCTCATATAATTTAAATACGAAGTTCTACTGGAAAAATATTTGTAATTCTGCCCATTGTTCATTTAAGTAAAAGTGTTTCAAGTCAGTGTTATATTTTTTTCTGACATGTGAAAAGAAATAAATTAAAAAGTACTTCAATAATAATGAAGAAACCTCCCTCACTGCATTGAACAGGATGATGAGCGTGAACGCACATGCGTTCAGAGCAATGGCAGATGATCATGCTGGTGAAGCAAGAGCAATTAAAAATTACCACCCCCATAAACCTACAGTTATAGCAGATATCCATCTTCATGATGCTGCAGTAATAACAGATTATTATCCCTATGCAATCAGAGAAATGGAACATTACTATTCGAAGATGACTGTGAAGCAATAGCAGTGGAGAATTACCATCCTTATGAAGTCAGAGAAATGGTCAATTACCATCCTCAAGAATTCAGAGATAAATATTACTATCCTTACGAAGCCGGAAAAGTGGCTAATAACCATATTTGTGAAGCAGACGACTCTACCGCTGAAGACCTCAACGCATACATCACAGGTGAATAAAATATTTTCATCCTTTACAAAAACATAATTTATCATAATACACTTATATTTAAAATACTCCGTTTTCATTTTTTTATGTTTAATTTTAATTATTTGACTAGTTCCTATTAAGAACGTTGTATTATGTATTAACCTTATAATTCTTTCATATTTCGTTAATATCTTGTTATGTAATCTGAACTCATTCCCATCGTGTAAATATAACTATCTAGGAACTTTTTACTGTACTGTGTGACTGCTTATTGCTTATTAGTTAATATTCGGTAATTCAATTTGGTCGTTTATTTTTAAATGAAAGAAGAATACCTTTTCCAATAAATAAAATAATTTAAGTATGATTTTCTTTAAAAAAAATCATTTTCCCTTTACCATTCCTCCTCTCATTGAATTCATCAAGATTCTAACTAAACCTCTATAGATAGTTATAGTTTAAGCTTGTGGCCTTAGAACAACAAGGTTCTACCAGACATTTTGCCAAAGTTTTTTAAACAATTTTTCTCTTTTAAAGTATACTTTCTAAATAATTTTAAAGATTACAGTAAACCAATTAATGGAAATTTAATATATTAATTATTGATAATACTTATATTTACGATTCTTGGCGGCTCCACCCGTCCAAAGCTGGTTATGTAAACATAAATTTTTTCAGCTCATCCTATGTACGGCAGAACTCGGGCACTCATTCCTTGCATTAATGACATTCAAAATTTAACGTCCCTGATATTCTGACTCTAGACACGACCCACTGAAGTATTTGATTCAGGTGAATCTCTAAATTAAATCCTTTCAAGTATTTTATAAATAAAACTAAATCACATTTACTTGCCATCTTCGTAATCAAATCTCGGATGTTATTTTATTGATAAAAAATTAGATATATTTTATACGATACTAATTCACTTAGGGGTATTTTTTTAAATCATTTGTATACTTTCAGAACAGTTACGTTCTTGACACTTCTAAGGAATACACTATTCTTGTACCTGCTCATAATAGTGATAAATTTTGTATAGGTGTAAGGATTTAGAACTGAATTAATTTTTTTTGAATGTATTTATTTGTTATTTGATGGGCCCCTGTTGTTGAGATCACTCGTTCATAGCCCGGAGTGCGCAAGAAAATTTTATTTGATATCAAAATTAATTAATTTAAAATAATATATTGAGTATAAAATTGGTGAAGAAGATTTAAAAATACTTTGATGAGTTAGAATAATTGAATACCAGATATCATCATTCCGTAAAAAAAACTTTTTTATTTCGGTTTGAAGTTAATTTGCATGTTCTGTGAAAGATTATTCGAGTTATTTTATTATTTAAGTTCTGTGAAGCAGCTGGCCTACAATGATATAATAACAGAGTTTCAAATATTAGCCAAGGTTAATGTAAACTGTAAAGGAACAGAAACATTAGATGCATCAAGTAAAGTGGTCTCTCTTGACCAATTGACTTGCGCCACAGCGGGAGGTATATAACATTCATTCGTCAATCCTGGACATTTATTCCTTCCCAGAACTTTCTCTCCTTACATATTATAAATTAGGAATTTGACTACTATACTTGGGGTAGTTTTGATTGCATTTGACTTCCCCTATCACCCCACTTCGTTTGATCCATAGTTTACGGGACACCTTGTATACAAGATAATAAGATAGCTGGAGTAACCCACATGAACATATTGCTACCTCAACAAAAAAAATTAAGTAAGCCCTGAATTTCCTCAATAAAGAGTCCGGGTTCTACATAGCATATAATATTCAAGTAGTCTGTAAATGTACTTAGGGTACATCAGGCAAGGAACAAGTGTAACTTTCGAATGAAGTCTCTGCTTTAAATATTCCATAACCAATCTCCAGCGAAACTGCCAGAGAAACGGGACCATGGAGGGAAATGTTTCCCAATATTGCACATAGACTTGAATTATTAACTGAACAAGAGAACAGACTCCAGTAGAATTGAATTGGATTGTGGTACACATGCTTGGCCAATTTATATACAGCCTATTCAGTGAAATATTACCTAAAGCGAGCGTTGTAAGTTAGAAAATATTTTAAGACCATTGTGAAAGTTATAGGAGAATACTAAAAATGATGAAAAGACTTTTCGTTTCTACGACTCTCTTGTGACAAAGTTTGTGCTCGCGCTTGACGTTTTTCCCGACTATACACCGGTACCGAAGAGATAAATTACGCTAGTTCATCGAAACATCATTAATTGAAATACAGATAGTGCACAGCCAGCATTCCATGACATGACGCCTAAGCTCTAAATATTGCAATTCGTTTGGGAATCTAAAAATCTTTTTACGCCTTTCTAACGCCTTTTTCTGCAAGTCATATTAAATTACAAAACAAAACGTATTTTTAATATTTTTTACGAAATTTCATATAATTACCATTTCGGCATTACAAATGTATGGATATTATCTTCACAAAAAACATTTTTTTAAATTAAGAATGTGAAGATAAACATGTTATAAAGTCTATAGAAATTGTGAATGCGGGGGCTTAACCCGCCTTACAACGTCGCCCAACCGGCTGGCACTTTTACAGTCCCATCGGCTTTACAAACTGCAGACAAGGAACTTTAGCATTGCTGAAGGGTTATTACGCCAAAAATATTACATTATATACAATAAATATGAATTTTTAAAAGTTTGCTTTGGTTTTAGTTCTAGGTAGAGTCGGCATTGTTCTTAGATCGATCAGGTACTAAATTTATAGTATTTTCCCCAAGTTCAGGTCATTTTAAAAACCCTTTCTTGTTAAGTAACAGTCTGTTGGTATAGAAAAGATACCTGGGAAGCCTTTACAAGTCATGTTTTTTCAAACTACGCGTTATCTTTATAACTATTTCCAGGGCCGGCTTTGAACTCATTAAGGCCCTGGCAATTGAATGTTACGATTAATTTATTATTAATAATATTTGAATGATTTTTATAGCGCTATTTTTGTATTTGGGCGCTGAACTAATATATAATATATTTCTATAATTCTCTGTCTTATTACTATTATAGATTTATAGATTTATTACTTTATAATCATTACTTTACTTATTATAACTATAGACAAACAATTGTAACAACTTATGTCTAACAGATAAAATTCGCCGGTTTGCGGTGTTGCACTTTGTTTTTTTTGTCCATCATCAGGGCAAATGTGATGGACACTGCAATGCTGTTCAAAATATTCACTAAAGAAACATGAAGCGCACCATGGCATCAGAACAAAAATATATTAACGGTAATACTTTTGGCCTTGAAATTCTCAAATCATATAAAAATATAAAGTTTTACTCGTATTATGAATCATTTGAACACATTTGATTAAAATAACTTAAAACGCTTAATAGACAGTATTGCAAAATTGTTACTTTGGATCAAAAAATTAGAATGATTAATATATAACTACTTCTGTACACAGCCTCACATTCATCAAGGTTGAACTACACTTAACTAGAAAAACTTACGATATTATACATCGTATAGTTCATCAAAACCATGCTCACAAATCATCATACTATTGATGTTTTTGTAGGATATATCGTTGCTATAGTCAAGTAGCTAGGTACTCACTATTCTCTTCGTTCATAGCTACTATTTTCAACTCCTATTGTAAGCTTTGTGCTGTGTTATTATTGAATAACATAAAACAATAAATACGATTTGTGAAAATTCTAAAGTTATGATGATTTTCTACTATGTAACATTTTGGAATTTTGAGCTTTGGACTTTTTATTTTTATTTATTTATAGAATACATGATAATACGATAATACATTTTCTTACATGTGATACATTAAATCACCACACTAGGCGACTGCCTGTCTCGTGGCGACCAATGGTATATAGTTAGTATGTGAGGTCTAGTGTTAACATATGAATTAAATATTTATACATGTTTAAAGTATGTAAATATAATACTATATCTAAACGTTGTCACATTTATTTAACCATGACGCTATTCATTCTATTTAAAGGTGAGAGTGATCTCCTGAGAGTGCAATATATGCATAGTTATATATAATTATATATGTTATATATGCATAATTATATATAATTATATATGTTATATATGCATAATTATATATAATTACATATGTTATATATGCATAATTATATATAATTATGCATATATAACACTCTCAGCAGATATTGATTCTGATGAAACTAATGGGACTTATATAAAATCTTATTATTTGAGATACGTATATTCTTATTCTTAGGGCGATGCAATACGTCGTGTAATATTTTAAATTGCGCCGCTATCATCAACAACCCTTACGTAGATGGCGATAAGGTTTAAATTCTCGCTTAACACCATCCGCCTGTTTTGATTTATGCAAGAAAAAAACGTGGCCAAAAAGTGCCTTTTATTTTATTTTGTGTATGTTCAGGCATAAATATTAATTTTTTTTCCAATCATTTTATAAATAACTCAATTTGCCGCATTATACAATAAAATCATAACCGAAAATGGATTTGTAAGTAGGAGATTTATAACTTTAGAGCAGTTTTCATAGGCCTTATACATTATTTTTTTCTGGGCTTATAAAAAAACTTATATAAAAAAATACTCGATTTTTTCAAAGGCCAAGATGTATTCTACTCGTAGTATTTAATTAAAGCATCTGAAACGTTTCTAGGCCACCAAATTTTCAAACCAAAAACACATGATTTTGCATTACTACGTATGGCATCGCCTTAATCTAAATCTTATTATTTTATATGTATATTTCAATAAAAATAACATACATATCAAATCATCAAAGTATAACTGCATCATTCACCGGTTTAAATTTGTTTTGTTTGTTCAAGTGGGATGCTATGCTTAACACAATATTGTTATTTGTATATGAAAATTTACACATTTTAAATCTCGGCGCCCCGAACTGTTGCCTTGATCGCGCTTTAGTCAAAGTCCGACCCTGAGTACCTTCAGACCTTTGGGTCAAATATAAAGGTTGTATTCCAAATAAATGCACGGCTCTTTTGCAGTTAATGATTACTTTTGTCATGAAGGCTTAAAGGTTACAAAATATAAAACTGTTACTTTAAGCTGACGTTATGCGTAAAATGTCAAGTCAAAGTCAGTGATATTTTAGAGTTCTGTCAAGAAGGTGTACTGTCTATGTGACTGAATAGTTAACATTATTTAATAAACTAGCAGTGATTTTTGATAAAAGTGGTAAACATTATATTAATATAATCCCCGTTATTATCTCATAATATTTGGAGGCTATAAAGGAACAAAATGAATCAGGTGAGTTTTCGTTAGCATATTGATCGTTGTTGAAAATCAACCCTGGATTATATGAAAATCTGTGTCATTTACTTATATATTTTTAAGACGATTAGATTAACTTTTTTTACAATAGCTCCACGCAATGGGCCTTGAGGTAAATAATTTATTTATATCATCATTGAGGAAATGTGTGGAGGGTATTTTTAATAATAGAAAACGATCACGCATTTGTATTACTAATAATATAATCTTTAACAAATTAATAAACACATGTATGTATTTATTTATTACTTCAATCAAGTCTGCATTCTTAAAATTTAGTGTTCATACCGTAATGTCGTTATTTTATTGGTCAATGATATAAATTCCTAATACTGTGAGATGAACGTTTAAATATCGCTTTTAAGGTAAATAAATTAAATTAAATTGAAATTGTTTCGACTTTAAATTGATAAAACATTTTAAGCCACATTTTTGTGAAAGTTTCAGTGGTTTTTCACATATAAAAATCCTAATATTATAACATGGTTAATTTTTTTTTTTACTTTACGACTATCTAATCTTTCATAATTATAAATAAATTACAATATTTAAAAAAAAAAACAAATAATCACTTATACAAACTTCAAGATTTTTAATTAGTTTTATGAATCCGCGTAAAGGCACTATACGTATTTATCGTCTCCTGTAAAGTTTTCAGTTTGTGGCTTTTACCTATTTACAACCAAATAACATTACAAGATGGAAATACGAATGAGTTGAATGACCAATAAACACAGTTTGCAAAGAAGCGAAGCAGCAGTCCACAATGCAGTGCTGATACTTACCCTGATGTATGGCAGTGAGGCGTGGAACTTGTAGAGGCAGGATGAATAGTAGTCTGAATGCTGTAGAAATGAGATCCCTGATGCGTATGTGTGGTAAAACCAAGTATGATATGAATGTTTGGTGGTTCATCTAGAAAGTCCTCAAAAACTTAATATATGTGTAAGTTTTAGTATCTTACCTATTTATAGAGAAGATCAATTCGTCGACCCTTTTATTATATATTCCACATTTATTATTACGTCAATCATTTTCAAGTTTATTATAATTGAATATAGATACCAGAATAATTATATATTTTGTTAACAGATCTGATAACAACACAATAATTAACAAGCATTTCACTTAGCATATCGTTATTTAGTATGAAGTTTGCAATAAATGACAATAAATGCACACAAACAAAAGGTTATTTATTTTATTTTTACTAAAAAAATGCACTACTCAATTTTAAAGAAAAATATGAGTACCTTGCTGAACAACACACCTACACTACAAGGACGAAATCCTCAAATCTACTAAACATTCCAAAATTAAATACATCTTTCGGCCAGAAAAACCACTATTTCCACGCTATAAAATTATATAATGCCCTTCTTATTGAAATTATAAACACCGTGGATATGGAAAAGTTTAAAAAAGACATCAAATTATGGCTAACTAAACATAAAGATGAGGAAATCATAAAATTTATGAAGTAACCCCAACGCAACCTATAGACAACAAACATAAATACGTTTTGCTTAATTTATTTTATATTAAAAAAAAAACTGCCAAACAAACAAAAGACTATTAATTTCACTGTTAAATAGGTTCCCTAAGCCAAGGGCTGAATTACAAGATAATACGTAGTTGACCCGTTGATTGCATTTTACAAGAGAAATATTATTACTATGTTGTTCAAACTATAGGTCAAGAATAATTACTTCGCTGCAGCCCTTTCTTTGGAAACTTTCGATTCCCTATGTGTCATCTTACACCGTACATCGTACCGTACGCCTACGCGTACCCATTTTGTGTAATATTACGGTTTAGCGATGTATGCTAGGAGCTACATACAAAATGACCATTCCCAAGCGGGGAGTTTAAGGACGGGTTGTTTCGGAGAATCTGAACAATTCATCAAATTTCAACGTTCATTTTCAAGTTCTGTGAAAGATTTTTTCAAGTTCTGTTTTTATTTCAGTTTTGTCAAGCAACTAGCCAACAATGATATAAAAAACAGAACTTGAATAAGTCTTTCACAGAACCTGAAAATGAACGTTGAAATTTGATGAATTGTTCAGATTCTCCGAAACAACCCGTCCTAACTATATCGCCCGGAATGGTACGTATCTCGGTTTGTAGCCGTCCGGGAAGCAAAGCTTGTGTCGTGATTATTCTCAATAAAATTGATATATTTAGTTAGAATACATATCTATTTTTAACATTTTTTATATAGATTGTGTTCAATTTTATGAGCTTTTGATGAGCTGAAAATGTTGTTAAATTTTGTTGACAGTTCAGCGCACGAGTGAACGTTAGCGCGAGCCGCGCCTGGTGGAGATACGCAAAGAATGCAAGGTAGATGTAAGCGTAATGAATAAGATTAAGAAAGGGACGCTAAGATATTTAAGGCAATTAGAGCGAATCAACGAATATTGAATGGAAGAATCAGTCGGGACGCCTGAGAAAGACATTGGAGGCACTCAGTAGGGATCATGTCAGTAGTCAAAATAAAAAGGGATCATGTCAGTAGTCAAGGGTATACATAAAACGATGTATGAATATGAATGAAGCAAGGAGTGTGTGCCAAGACCGAGTTGTTTGGAGTTTCATCCTCTCTGCCTACCCTTTCGGGAAACGGCCAGATGGTTAGTCAGTTAGCAGACTACAATATAAATACATTGTAATTTCCACACTCAAGTGAATGCTGGACTAAACAGTGCACTGTAGGGTTCAAAGATGAACGTCGGAAGGTCTATAAAGAAGAATAAATGTATCAATAATTATGTCTCGTGTATTTACCTACTCACATAATTTTAACATTTTTGTTTATTCTTCAGCAGTCAAATAACTTGTTCGAGTCCCTGCTGACGGTAGCAGAGGCGGAACTAGAGAAGCTCACAGTAGCCCCCGAGCCCCCCAGTCAGAGGGCGCAGCGCCCCCGCCTGTCCCCCCTGGAAAAAGAGGTGGAGGAGTCATATGCCAGGCGCATTAAGAAGCTGACAGTAGCCCCCGAGCCCCCCAGTCAGAGGGCGCAGCGCCCCCGCCTGTCCCCCCTGGAACAAGAGGTGGAGGAGTCATATGCCAGGCGCATTAAGAAGCTGACAGTAGCCCCCGAGCCCCCCAGTCAGAGGGCGCAGCGCCCCCGCCTGTCCCCCCTGGAAGAAGCGGTGGAGGAGTCATATGCCAGGCGCATTAAGAAGCTGACAGTAGCCCCCGAGCCCCCCAGTCAGAGGGCGCAGTGCCCCCGCCTGTCCCCCCTGGAACAAGCGGTGGAGGAGTCATATGCCAGGCGCATTAAGAAGACTGTATTAAATCCACCACCTGTTTATGATCCACCAGAAATACAAGGTAAGCCTATGTTTACTCCATCATGTTAAAACTAAATAACCATTAGATTGTTCCATCTAAGGGTTAGGCAGATATGATAGACCGCCACACAGCTGTGTTTTGGTACACACTCTTTGCTTCACTCACATTCATGCATTGTCTCCTAGCCATAACTTTATCATCTTTACTAATAATTATCGATCAAAATATTATGTTTTCAACTTCATAATCTTTATTCAATAACCAATTCATTCTCCACTCAAAAATTTCTCTTCTCAAAAAAAAATCGTTTTCACCCACACACTTAATAATTTTATGATTATATTAGAATATTTTTGTAAAGCGACGTTTTTGTGAATAATCACCACGAGGGCGAAGTAAAATAATAACTTTTTAGGCTTTATCTTACTATGCACAGTTACCTGAAGTAATTGAACCTGATATTTTTTTCTGAAGCCAATGTGCTATCGCATACCCTATTGGGGCATGTCGTGAGGCTGAAGGAAGTAGGGAGGGGAAGGAGATTGGAAGAGGAAAGTGGGGAAGTGCATGGCTATTCAGATCTGGTCACAAAACACGGCTAAACCAATTAATTTCAAGCCACGTTTTAATTCTGATTGGTGATCTTTCTCCGGGGCGATACTGAGAGTATCATCCAACGTGCTACTAATAAACTATATCGACTGTCTTTTAGTAAAGCCATTCAAGTTACATATTTGGTAATGTAACATTTCAGTGGTTTTATGTAAAAATAATCTTCAATGGCCGACATAATGATTTTTTTTTTAATATGGCATTTTTACAACAACGAAAAAGTGTTCTGTTTTATGATATTTCTACAATAGCATAGGAAAAATTACCCAACGCTTAAATCTCTCATTATTGTAAATAGAATCGCATTATTACACATCAAAATTTTGAGTGATAATAACCACTGCCATGAAATCTTCAACATTTTTAATTAGTTTTACGAATTTGTAAATATTAATCTTTGTCATCTCCTGTAAAATTTCAGTTTTTCGCCTGGAGACAAACCACAATCGGTTTAATAAAATTTGAAAAGAAATTATTTCCAAAACAATTTTTTTTTATTGGAACAAGTTTTCTTTAACCTTTGAAAGTTATACCCATTAATGTATATTATTGAAGAAGAAAATTTGATAAATATTTCTTAAAATAATTAGGTCCCAATGGTCAAGTGGATAAATATGCTGTCCCGATAAGTTAGAAATCATGGGTTCGATTCCCTGTTGAGACTTTTTATACTGTTGTCTTTTTTGTCTTGTTCTGTTTCATGTTTTGTTTAGATTTGTTAATATTATGTTCTTCTTCAATGACAAATTATTTATTTGAAATTTAGATTTCAGCGACCCAAGGACCTGTTGATTGGTCCCTCCACTTCGGAGGCCGTCATAATACCAGCTATAAAGATGTGTATTTATTTCCAGGGTATCCTGAAGAAGAGAAACAACTGGTGAAGAATGTGGAACTGTATTTCCGAGCCATGGAACCCTTCAAGGATGTTCCTGAGTTTCGGCTCTTTCTTCGTGAGGTACGTTAAGGCGAAGCTTAATGCCGAATCACTATTTTGATTAAGGCGATGCACTACGTCTTGTAATATTTTACATTGAGCCGCTATCAATAATAACCCTTACGTAGATGGCGATAAGGTTTAAATTCCCGCTTAACACCATCCGCCTGTTTTGATTTATGCAAGGAAAAAACATGGCCAAAAAGTGCCTTTTATTTTATTTTGTGAATGTTCAGGCATAAATATTTAAATTTTTTTCAATCATTTTCTAAATAACTTAATTTTTCATATTATACAATAAAATCATAACCGAAAATGGGTTCGTTAGTAGGAGATTTTGAACTTTCATAGTTATATAGCAGTTTTCATAGGCCTTATACATTATTTTTTTCTGGGCTTACAAAAAGACTTATCTAAAAAATACTCGATTATTTCAAAGGCCAAGATGTAAACATTTCTAGGCGACCAAATTTTCAAATCAAAAACACATGATTTTGGATTACTACATATGGCATCGCCTTAATCTTTATAACGAATTGGTGAACATTATGAAAACCAAAAATATGCTTTATATAAATTGAAGGTTTTCCTATCGCTTCGTTTGAGTAGAATACAAATAAAAAAATAAATTACCAAATAGAAAATAGAAATGTAAAATACTAAAAAAAATTGTATTTCTATAGAAATGTATGAAGGCATAACGGAAACAATTTAAAAAAAGTTATTATAGCTAAGATTATCTGTGACAGTTTCACTTGATTAACCTTTTTGCTTTATTATAAAATTATTTAGAAAATAAATAAAAAAACAGTTTTTTGCTTAAAATTGAACGTTCCGTTTGTCAAGCGATTTTAATGCGTATTACCTACAATATAAGATATACCAAGAATATACACATTTTTGGCTTGTAGCTTCCTCTTAACAGATGTTTCAATATGTTATGGGTGATCGGATAAAACGTCAAAATGATAATTCATCACATCTTTAAAAAGTTATATAAAGTCATGTAAAGTGATGAAACAAAAACTTTATTAACTGGGTTAAGTAGATTAGGTTAGGTTAGGTTAAATTTTTTTTTTCAGCTTTTCCAATGGCTTAATATCACTTTTTAAAAGTGTGTTGAATTTTCACTGTTTTGAGTTATCATGGAACCATGTTATTATATCCTCAGTGTTTAAACTAACTAACTAACCATCACGCCGTTGCCAGGGGTAGGCAGAGAGGACGATATTTTTTTTTTCTCGATAGACCTTCCGACGTTCAGCTTTGAACCCTACAGTGCAGTGATAACAAATTATTATAAGCAATAATTAGTCGCCTGAAATATGCTCTGTATAAAAAACATTGTCTTATAAACATTAGTTTATCTATAAAAAAATAATACTACAGTGCAGTGATTAGTCTAGCATGCACTTGAGTGTGGAGATTACACTCAAGTTAATGTTGGTATATCGTAGTCTCCTCACTGTCTGCAAATTATGACTAGCTAACTATCACACCGGTTCCCCGCAAGGGTAGGCAGAGAGGACGGACCGCCAAACAAGTCGGTCTTGGCACACTCCTTGCCTCATTTTACATTCATAACTCGTATTATACATACTCTTCTATTATTCTGACTCTCGACATGGCCCGGCTCAAGTATTTGATTCACTTGATCGTGCCATGTCTTCCTCGGGCGTCCCCGAATTCTGCTACCATAATATTTCCAGTATTTAATATTTTTTAAATGACCCATGTGAATAAATAGTACACACCGCCCAGAGTCCAATGGGACTATGACATGTCCTTTAGGGGTATCTTGCAAGGCTGAATAGAGTGAGAACCGAGAGATTGGTATGACTTTTCAGATCTGGTCACCAAACACGGCTTAAGCCATTTCAAGCAATACTTATTTTCTGAACTGTGGTTTTTCACCAGTTTCGTTTCAGTTATCGTTAACTTGAAAATTCAATGATCGATTCTTGATGCTTCCATATAATGTAGTTGGATATCCAGGATTCTTAAGATAAATTTGATTATTTCAGGCCTTGCTTCCAAAAACGCAGTGGGTATACAACCTGACGACTCCTCCTCCAAAAGCGGAGGAAAGTGTCACTAACCTGAAGACCCTGTTTAAGGAAGGAGCTCAAGGGGTGCATCCCGACTATACTTTAGTAAGTCTAAAAATGTGTGAACAACTCTCTCAAGGTTAAACTACACTTGCCACAATACTGCATCAATCAAGATTTTCTATTCCATCCTTACTTCCCAACTTTCATCTTCCCAGTTCCTTTCCATCCGCACTATCTTCACCCTCACTAAATATCCCCAATAAGGGTGCAGTCATTTATTTATATATATAATTATTATCGTTTTCATATCTAATTAAAATAATTTTCAAATATAGAAATTTTAAAACGATTGAAAATAATGGAGACGTGTGACGTCACACTTACCCTGGTTTTATAGATAAGCAGTAAAGATATTCCCACACGGAAATCAACAAATCCCAAGATAAATAACTAGCAATATTTAAAACAAAAGAACATATATTTTACGTGTGGGAGAAAATATAATTATAAAATCCAGGTTCCCAAAAATAAATCACGAGAATACTTTTGGCCGTGAAAATCTAAAAATCGTATCAAATAATAGCGACCCCCTTTAAGTGAGACGTGCTGACAAACTAAATGGAATTGCTCAAGAATTAGTTTTTTAATTAAATTAGATGAATTTGTATGCTAAGTACATACACTTAAAAAAAAACTACATACACTTTAAAAATTAAACTCATTACGATAGATATTTCTTGTACTTACGTTCTTAGAAAAAAATCTATTTGTATTTGGCACAATCACATTACAAACGTTTACTTCAGTCAGGTTGTGTTACATTTCAATAACTTCTTCTGTTCTCTCATTGCAGGATTCATCTCATGACTGCGAAAAGCACCGCAAAGGCCACGAAAACGAATACGACGAAGGAAATGGCTCGGACGAAGACACGGTTAGCAACAACGACAGCGACAAAGACATCCAAAAAGATACAAGGAAGAACAGGGACAACTACAAAGGCAAACAAAGGACCAACTACAGGCTCAATGAAGGGGGGAGGTAAAAAACCTCCCTCTGCTTAAAATAATTAATGATTTTAAAACCCAGCTATTAATGACCAGCATCATACGTCGAAGAGAGCAAAAATGCTGATCATATTATAATGACTAAGCCGTGACATTTACAACGTCAAAAAATTATAATATAAGATGATTACACTGAAAACAAATTGTGATGATTTCAAAAGGTATAAAAAATATTGCAATAATATACGAGATCTCCAAACTTAACATTTTTGGAAAACCAGGTGGTTTTAGGTATAAGTAATATGTAAACAAAAAATTTACCCAAAATTATTTTGTGTAAATGATTTGTGTATTCAAAATACAAAAAACTGTCTGTTATGGAGTTGAAGATTAATTTTTAGATTAGTTTAGTTTAAGATCGGTTTAATTTTTCACCAATAAATTGGTGAAAATTATGGATTTTGCTAAATCTGATTTGACGACAAAGAGATCGCCACATAATACAACAATTTCTTAAACCGCCCAAAACCACAATGATTTGAACATAAAAAAATCTTTCTCAAAATGACTTTCCTGAAAAAAAACATACCAACTTAATATTTTACGTATGTATTCAACCTTACGAAGAAACCAAGAAAAGATGCTGTACCCTGTAGCATTCTTTTGCATTTTGAGATACTCTGTGTAATTAATAATATTTTTTGATAATTTGTATAGCGCCGTTTATATGAAAAATCTCCTAGCTCTTTCTTTTAATTTGAGAACTAACAATATTATTTAATTCAATTTGTTATATACCTATATAACAAATTTATGTACATGCAAAAATTTTACTATTTTATAAGTTTTATCTAAAACCACATTAAAACGAATAATCAAAAGTATTGTTTTTTTTTACTTGTTGAATTACTGTGTAGGTACATATTTATCCCGTAAAAAAATTTTTTTTCTCAAATTAGTGGTAATACAAATTCTTATATTTTGGGCCTGAGTCTAACATACTTTCAGAATCACCTTGGTTAATTTAAACATTTATCGTGTTTGATTGGAATAAAAAGATTGGTACCTAATCTAATCTTTAATCCATTATTTATTTCTGAAAATGGGGGTGAAATAACTTTGCTTCAATCGTGCCCTCATCATGTTAAAACAAAGTGGAACATGGTCTCAATATCTTCGTGATGGATTTCTAACTACATTAGCTTAACTTATGGTATATAATAATATATAGGTACTTCTCAACATCTTACTTCCTCTTCCACCAGCATCTCAACAATCCTGACGCTACAAATGGCACAGTCTTACTGGCCCCGACAGTTGGGACTCTTGTGCATTCCCAATCGGAACAAATAATGAAAGCATCTACCACTTAGTGAAATAATTAGTAGGTACCACCAACGAATGAATATAGAAGCATCTAGATAAGAGATGTAATTAAAAATACATAAATTTCGCATAACATATTTTCCCCCGTTATCTGTTATTATAAGAATCGACCTTATCGTGTTTGATTGTGCCCCTATCCTAACGTATTGCTTCCCCAAACGCAGGTGATTAAAATTTCGGGTTTAAGGTCGGCATAATGTGGTTGCCAAATTACCTGGAAAATCCCGTTTCTTTGCTGAAATACTGACTTAAAGTACCCTTTAATCCCATGAGTCATTCTCTCAAATTCCTAATTGCACTAAAGTTACCATTACTATCACGAAGACAAAGGATTAAATAAAGTATTTTGTATGTCGTGTAATTACATGCACTAATTATTTCAGTTCGTAAACTATAACGCATTTACCGATAATAAAATTAATGGCAAAGTTATTTATTATTTGAAGTGGTGGGTATTTTTAATTTTCTTCTTGCAAATTACCTACGTATCCCGTGGCATGAAGCAAAATATATAGTAATTAGGTAATTTGGTAATTATCGAAAAATAAATTTTGTTTATATGCTGCATTGCAAAATCATCAAAATCTAATCAAGGAGTCTTGTTGAGTCATAACTAATGTACGGATTACTAACAACGGTCAATGCCCTTGATGTCAATTTTACACTATCATAGATTTTTGATTGCATTGGCAAAAACGTACATTCTGGATAATTGCTTTATAAAACATGTATACAATATGTATTAAATAATTTTGTAACATTGTAGAAAAGTCATCCAAAATTGAAGTGCGTTTTCAAAAAGAGTAATTTTTACCCCAAACAGTTTATTATTATTCTTATTATCTTTGTAGTTTTTACCAAAATGTATAATTAATAGTGAAATATTTTCTCTGAGCAATATACGAGTATTAAGCCCCGCATACCCAACTTCTAGCGATTTATAACAAGTTTCTCGTTAAGTTTTTAAGTTTAAAAAAAAGAAACAATATTTTTGAAAATAATATCTTTACATTTGTTTAGCCGAAACCTGAATCACATGAAATTACCTCGATAGAAAAAAAATGGCAAAGTAAGCTCCGAAAATTATTTAAAACAGGTTTTGTACTGTTATTTAATATGATGTAGGCATGAAAATAATCACAATATATTTTTAAATGCAAGTGAAGTATTTGTCGAAAGATTTTTGCTCTATTTCAAACTAGTCGTGTTTTATTAAATATTTTCACCATTTTCGCTAAAATATTATCGTTTTTTAATAGTAGCGCGCTCCCTCTAACATTCATATTTACATATCTCCCTTTCAAATCACATTTGAACGCTTACCACGGGGCCTTAACCAGCTTTACGCGTAGGTAATAGAAACAAATATTTTTTCACAAAGCGAAACATTTCTTACCCAAATCTATCTAAAAATGAAATAACTTCTTAATTATATAATGCGAATATCCATTATTATATTATTTCAATGTAATTTAATAAATAAAAAATATTTCTATCAATATAACTTTTTTTTGCCTACATATACATAGGCAAATATCTTCATAGTAAGTACATAATTTTATTGTTGAACTACAACGCAAAACATTTCGCCTTGTGAAACAATTTATTTCGAATTTGTCGATGTTCGACTTATCTCCTGTGCTATTTATTAATCTAATATTTGTCCATCTTGCATCGAATAGAATTTTGTTTTTATGTTGTAGTGCTCATTAAAATATTGTTTCTGTAATACAAAATAAACAAATGAAGATGGCTTTTCAATAATGTGTTGAGTTTTCTTATTATCCATCTTGTCTGACTGTTAATTAAATATGCAATGAAAGATTATCACAAAATATTAACCTGAGTTTGTTGATTTACTGATCAATTTAAAACAGTTTCATGACAAACGTAGGTGTATTTCTCTTTGTGAAAACACTCCTCAATTGCTATGGGAAAATATCTAAACATATCTATATAATAATGGGAAGTTTGCAGATTAAAAGAAGGACAGCTAAGATGCAACTAACGCTCAATTCTCATCCTTTATCTTGGAATACATTATGGCTGCCATGTTTGCCTCTGGCTTGCAGATTCCAGATTCTGAGAAAGTTGCATATCATTTAAAGGTAGGTACCATGATCCAGGTTCTGAATTTAGATTTTAAAATACCGTATATAATAATAATAATGGGATAATTTGTAGAGCGCCGTTTTTGTGAAAAATCACCTCAAGGGCGCTAAATAATATAGTTAAATAATATATAGTATACTTGCGATACGTTCCAGAGTTGAAGATACTCTCAGTATCGCCCTGGTGTAAGACCACCTTATAGAATTGAAACGTTGCTTTAAACGGGGGCTCCCTGGTTTTTAGCTCCCCGGTGGGGAAGAGGATGGTGGTGGAGTACCTGGCTATACAGATCTGGTCACTAAAGTCTTTTAAAGTAACGTTTCAATTCTGGATGGTTCCCCCATTACCATCAGCCTCCCAACACACCCCAATTAGGGATGATATAGTGTCACTGGCTCCAAATGGTTCGGAGCAGTTGGGACTCGTGTGCATGAAATACAAATAAAAAAAGGCTTTAAGGCATTTTTCTCCTGCTAGATAGATCATTAATTTGTACCTAGTTGCATTACGTTCTAAAAAAACGGTAAAAATGTTTTTAGCAACGAAAGAAATTATTATTAAAAAAAATTCTATGTTCAAAACTTCAGTATGTATTGCTTGATACACTTTAAGTTTTAATGAATTCTAAATTCATCATTTTCGTTAAGGGTGAATTTTTCTTTAAATTTACGTGACCTTCAAAGTTATCCAAATAAAATAATTACAGTAAAATAAATCGTATCATTTAATATATGAATCAAATGCATTAGTGGTGGTTAATCCGTGCACTTTTCCCGGAACCCATTCACCTACCCCTCCAGGTTTTTATTTGGCGCTCATTTTTAAGTAGTGTTGGTACCCGCCACTGCATAAATAGCCTAATTTTTACAGTACATCAATCATATTGTGAAGTCCTTCGAAGGAAGTAACATCAGAGTGTATTGACATTGTGTTATTACGTCTTACTGTTGAAAGTTTTCCAGTTAGAAGTTTTCAGTGATTAAATATTTTTTGTGGTAATTATATATTAAATTCTTTATAACCCATTTTTATATAATCGTGTATTGTTAGTGTAGCTGAGATAGATAAAGGACGTTATGGGATACGTAAGTCATATGTACCTATACTTTACTCTTCTCAATTTGTTTAAAAATAATATTAATAAGTTTAATTAATTACGATAGTTTGTTTAAAACATTTTTTCAAAGTTTATTCAACGTCACCCTTTGGTTATTATCGTACATATATGTATATTTTAATATTTTGTATTTATCAATTTCTCTTAAAATTTTTAAAAATTGCCTGTTTAAGAATACATTAATATTATCCCGTATAATTTTAGATTAAAAAGTCTAAATTAATTATTAATTTTACGATATTCTTTGAGAATCCGGACGATTCCTGTACGATTCCTGCAAAAGTTAAAATCTTTTTAAATAGACACTACTTTTTAATAGAAATCTCATTGTAATGAAAAGAAACTTGTGTATTGAAGCATTATCCACAATAGACATACATTGTTTAGGTACCACATTTAGTGTATATTGCAGTTTTGGCAATAGTCAAAATGAATTTAGTTTGTTGCTGTCTTAAGGAATTTCAATATTGCCGTGAATTATTATAGGGTTGTTATACCGTGTTGCGCTTCTCCCTGCTTTAGTCAATGTTTCGGACATCATACATCTACCTATCTACCCTGATGATGAACATTGTATAGCTGTCCAAAACATTCGTTTAAAAGAATGTGGAAGCGCAAATAATAGATATTTATTGAGAAATATTTACTTTGGTGAAGATTGTTTATCAGTTGTCAATTTTTAAAGTAGATTAGGTTGAAATATTTTCTGCCATGGTCCGTTTTGTCACTGTTCTGTTTTTTGGATACAAATAACTTTGTTTCAATAGTTTTTTCATTGTTTTTTATAGCAAGATCAACAAAGAGCGAAATCGAAAATGGAAGCCCTCGTAGCCGTGGCAGATATCGCATTGGAGATTCTACAAAGGGAGGAGCGTGCGGAATTGATCAGAAAGGCTTACGAGGATGTTCCTGAGGTGCTCCAAGATGGACAACCTGAACTAAGTAAGTCACTTTTATATTCTTTCTATATTTTATCTATATTCTATCAATATGATTAAGCACAACGAAAACCATACATCAAGTATTTAAACAACATTCACGAGGTTTGATTTCCTTTGTAGCTCTTTTTAGTAGATTACATAACTGTTTGACGGCTTCCGTGGCAAGCCAGAGTCCCGGTGTTATTTGTTTGCGGCACGTTCCAGAATGGAAGATACTCAGTATTGCCCTGTAAGACCACCATTCAGAATTGGAACGTTGCTTCAAATGGCTTTGGCCTGATCTGTCATTCTGTGCAGTAGGGTGTAAAGAAAGAAAACTGGATATTCTTAAATTGAAGTATATGAAAAGTTGTGTGTTATGAACTCAATCCCATAAGAAAATTGGTGTTAGACCTCGTGTGGGAGACCTTAATGTTTTTCAATTGGGCCATTTTTTGTGGTTTATTCCCTACTGTATAGTACGATCAGCATCTGAGACGCTAACTTATCTCTGGCTTCTATCTATCGCTTAACAAATTATTTATTGAATTAATTATTATTTCAGATCCCAGAGCCCCCGACTACGAAGAGCGAGTAAGGGAGAGGATGGAGATTTTTTTCCGTTACACGGAAATTTACAAGGATGTTCCATCCTACAAGGTTCATTTACGCAAGGTAATACTTTTACAAATTTGTAAAAATTCAGAAAAAAGACAAAGTACCACCTATTTATAAAATATTTTCAATACAAATTTGAATTGTGTTTAATGGTTTTTATTCTCTAAAAACAAATCTTTACATGTCACAACTTTTGAATGTATTTGTGCGCACCCATATTAACGAAATTTCAAAAAGCTAGTTAAATTTATACTCTTTACTACCTCTGTTAATTGAAATGAAAGTTCTCCTAGAGTCAAGTTAGATTTCGTTAGTAGCGATGTATCTTTATATAAGCGATGTGCTAATTGTATATTTTTGTTTCACAGGCTTTGCTCCCAAATATCCAGTGGGTGCACGACCTGACATCTGGCGAGCCTGGAGGTGAGGGCGGATACGTAATAATTAGTACGGAAGAAGCTATTGCAGAGGGACTCCCTGTTGATCCCGTGGTAGAAGATGAGTCCATGGAAGAAGAATACGACGAGATTATGAACGATGAAGCATATAAGGATTTCGGCGATGAATCGGTAATTACAAATGCATATCTGCTTTTTTCTAACCATCGCACTTATTTTTACCTCAAAACATAATTTTTATGTTGAGTTATGATACCTTGAAATAACTACAAAATGTAAAAAAAGCCATGTCGTTTTTTACACCATTTTTAAATCGAGATAAAAGCTGAGCGAAGTCGTGTCGTAAAATATGTTTAACTTAATAATATAATAACTCGTAGTTCATCACTAGAATATAAAATCATTCGTTATTTTTGTTTAGCTTTAGTACATGAATATATTCATTCATGAATTTAGGACATTTCTTCATATTTATTGAGAATTTCATTCTATTACATTCTACTTGATTTATTGTGAAATTTGTCGCCAATTTCCAATTTATTTTCACCGATTCTGTGTTAATCTTATCTAAAAAATACTAATAAATGTGTTTTTCCACAGGGCATCGAAGACTATCTCGACTATAACGAACTGGTCGACTACGAAAGTGCATATGATGCCTCGTGCTCCGAATCCGAAACCGAAGATGAAGAATTTTAAATGAAGACTTGCTGAATTACTTAGATAAATTATCAATCAGAGTGGTACAAGATACTCAGAGTATTTAATGGTGAAAGAACACCATTAAAATAGAAATGTTGCCAGAAATGGTTTTAGCCATGTTTGGTGATCAGATCTGAATAGCCAGGTACTTCTCGACCTTTCCGATCTTCGCCATCTTCTTCCCAACTCCAACTCCTTCCGATTTCCACCTCCTTCCCATCTCCACCTCCTATCTCCACCTCCTTCCCATCACCACCTCCTTCCCATCTCCTTCCCATCACCATCTCCTTTAAATTTCCACCTCCTTCCCATTTCCACCTCCTTTCCATCTCCATCTCCTTTAAATTTCCATCTCCTTCCCATTTACTCATCTTCTACCTCACAACTTGTTATTTTCTGAACCGTTACGTTGCTTGAAATGACTTTAACCGTAGTTGGTAATCAGATTTGTATAGCCAGGTATTTGTCCTATTTCATATCCAATACTATTCCCTAATCCTTTCTGCCTCATTAAATGGGTATGCCGTATACCCACTGGCTCCGAGTGGTTGCAAACTTTGTGAACACAAAAAATCAATTCATATGAAACCAATGACGGATTCCACGTCCTTTTTACTGTCCAGAATAAAATGACAGGACAATTAGTACTCGCTATGTGAGAGTTGTGTTATGCAACAATATTTGTATCTTAAAATTGACGAGAGTTATTATATTAATGATTTTTGACTGTATTATTGTACTTTTTAATAAATTTCCTGTATTCCATTGTTGACAGGACAATTTATTTTAGTGCCCGAGTGAGATGATGTACAAGATTGTTTATCTCAAATTTGACAAAAGTTATTATATTAATGACAATTGCCTGTAAAGTACTGATTGTTTTAGTACCAATGTTTCTGTATTAATAATGTAAAATAAACTATTTTATAAATGTAACAAATGAATATATTCATGACTCATTCCTTCTACCTTTCCTGACAGCCTTCCTGCAAAAACACCATTTTGTTTTGGAATTAATTTAAGATAGTTTTGAAGATATTTTTAAAATAAATATAGCACCTTGTTTTAAACCAATCATCGAAGAATTGAAAAGAAAAAAAAAAGAAAAAACTCTCAGTCGAAGATTTGAAACAGAAAAATATTTGAAAAAACAAATTAAAATAAATTATTTTTATTTCATCAAAAAATTGCAGAATATATAATAAATTATTATTAAGTTATATACTACAGGGTTTTCCAATAAGAATTGTTATTTTGATATTCAATCGTAAAAATCAATAGTTTCGTTTCTTGTGTGGCACGTAGCGCCGTTTTGTTGAAAGAAAACGTTGTCCAGATCAATACCATTCAATTTCGGCCATAAAAAAATATCAATCATCTCTCGATAGTGCAATCCATTCACCGTAACTGTTGCTCCAGCCTCATTTTTCAAAAAAGTAAGCTCCAATGACTCCGCCGAACCATAAACCGCACCAAACAGTCACACGTTGAGTATATAGAGGCTTTTCAACAATAACTCTTGGGTTTTACGAGCCCTAAATGCGATAATTTTGCTTGTTGACGAAGCCACCGAGGTGGAAATGGGCCTCATCACTCAAGATGATTTGCATTTGATTCACTCAAGTGAATTTTAATATTTTTCAATGCGTTGTTGAAACGTGTGTTGTTCCATTTTTAATAATGACGTAGTTTTTACTTGTCAAATGTCAAAAAATGACAGCTTCAAAATTAACATCTACCGAAATAGTGGGCTATCCAAAATAACACCTCTTATTGGAAAACCCTGTATATGTAAGTTAGTAACAATGACATTGTTGAAAGAATAATGTTACAATAATAGAGCAGTTTCTAATAGAAGAAGAAGTAATTATGTATGTAAGAGTGTTATATAGAAATGGTATAATATACTATATTTTATGTTGTGCATAAACTGCCTCACTGGGCGAACCTGTGTTGAGGAATAATTTTTAGCTAATTATTTCTTGGATTTGTCTATGGTTTACTTATAAATGTTTAACATATGTTCCAATATAGCAAAACATTTTTTTAGGTTACATTATTGTTTGCATATACACAATACAAATACAGTAAGTTTTAGCACATTACATACTATAGTAACTATCAATGACAAGGTGTCTGGTTAGGTTACATTATATTATTATAAATTAATCATTAATTGATCAACAATAAAATAAATATATATTTACCTTACTCAAAGCACTTCTTACTTCACCATTTAAACATTAATAAGAGGGTAACAATATAAAAACTTTAAGTTGTATTGATGTTGGTCAAGCCAAGCGAAATCCGTTCGAAAATACATATGAATTAAAACTACAGTGACCACAAAGTGGTTTGGTGGATTGCTTTCTGCGATTTTTTTCTCTTAAGTACCTTTTCACAAGACTTCACACTTATAAATATTGGCAAATTTTGGTTTAAAGTGCATACGTTAATTTATAAGAACAAACATATCTAATATACATAAACATGTGATTATTAATAAAGATCTCAATTAAAAAAACTAAATGAATACATGTTTTAATTTTAATACCATCAGCATCAGTAGATTCTTTCAGTTTTCTGGTTACGGTTCTCAGCGATAAAGTAATTAATTTACCAATTATATTTATAAGGATACACGAATCTTTAAGATCTGGTGAGCGATTGATTTTTATTTTTAGTTTAATTAAGAATCATTGTTTCTTTTACTTATTCAATACAGCGAGTTCTTATAATTGATATTGATTTTAAAAAATACATTTTGAAGTTATATTTTAATTATAATATTAAGAAAACATATAAAAATATCTAGAAAAAGTGGTTTTTTCCAATTTTTCAATTTATTAAGTGTTAATTTTTTTTTAATTTTTACGTTTAAAAAAAAATTGTGTACGGTGAAATTCACGTATATATCCATGAATTAAAGTCTCGTGCAAGGATAGGCAGTTGAAATATCATAAATGTATGTACCTTTCTTTGGCGTTCCTAATAAGAAATAGGGAAACGTTTGCGCGGCCTTTTTCATACGAAACATTAATCTGGATTTTCCGCCAAAATACTTAAGGCGATGCACTACGTCGTGTAATATTTTAAATTGAGCCGCTATCAATAACAACCCTTACGTAGATGGCGATAAGTTATAAATTCACGCTTAACACCATCAGCCTGTTCTGATTTATGCAAGAAAAAAACATGGCCAAAAAGTGCCTTTTATTTTATTTTGTGGATGTTCAGGCATACATTTTTTTCCGATCAATTTATAAATAACTTAATTTTCCACATTATACAATAAAATCATAACCGAAAATGGGTTCGTAAGTAGGAGATTTTGAACTTTAAAGCAGTTTTCATAGGCCTTTACATTTTTTTTCTGGGCTTATAAAAACTTTTATCTAAAAAAACTCGATTTTTTCAAAGGCCAAGGTGTATTCTACTCGCAGTATTTAATTAAAGCATCTGAAACATTTCTAGGCGACCAAATTTTCAAACCAAAAACACATGATTTTGCATTACTAGGTACGTATGGCATCGCCTTAACCACACTACATGATTATTTTTTCAATCAAAACGTGTAAGAATAATCTAGTATCTAACGGATATGTGCTACTTTATTAATTTAAGTTTAAAATTTTAAAATACAGAGCATTAAAAACTTGGTTTTTCCCTGATTTCACAGGCAATTATGATTTAAGATTTTCATGGCCAAAAGTATTTTCGTTATTTGTTTTTTGGTGTTATGCCGTGTTGTCCATCATCAGGGCATATGTGTGATGATGGACACTGTAACGTTGTCCAAAACGTCGGCTAAAAATAGAGTTGCGCAACTCGGCACAATACCCTAAAAACAAATAACAAAAAAAAACTACAAAAATTATTTGTGAGTATATCGAAATTATTTAAAAAAAATAATTTTGCTTTGTATACTGTGCAAATATGATTATAAATATTTTTTAAATATATTTTTTGACCTAATTATTTTACGTCATATGTCCATCTCATATTTCAAATTCAGAATTAACAATATTATCTCCAATTAATCTTTGCTTTATTTTGGCTGCTATCTTTTTGAATAATAATTACTAATTTTTTTAACCTAGATAGTGTCTCGAATAAATTTAATAACTTTTTAGTATTATTTTATCCATGAATGATGTACATTTTACTATGACTTCAAATATGGATGTGCTCGTGAATGGTATTCAAATGCTTTTTTTTGAGTTTTGAGCCCGCGGTTGCTTGGCTTAGTGACAAAGATCTCACCGCTCTTTCTTTAAACAAATAATTTTCACGTTTAGGTAGAAAGCTAAAACACCAAGAATTTAACTGAAAACAAAAGAATTGTCCTGACCTGGGTAAACCAGCTCACCAAAATACGTAGAGTACAATAAGACAATAAGTTCAGAAAATTTTACCTTTCTGTGACATCGTCTGCATTACCGTGATAATCCCTATTGCAAATATTCCGTAGTTTGCCCGCGCTAGCGTAATGACGAGTTCCTATCCAAGGCCAGCTCTAAAAATATGGAATACCCATTTATTCGTAAGTCTGGAAACACATTATACGGTTGGTTTTTAATAAAAAGACAAATAACTTAGTTTAAATCGCTATATTTTAAAATACACAATCTACAGGTTTCGCGATCAGTGAAATCGATCGCTTCATCAGGACAAAATGTATAATAACTCCTGATGAATCGAACATTGTTCGCGAAACATTTAGATTGTGAATATAAAAATAAAGAGATGTAAATTAAGTAATTTGCCTTTTTTACAAAATAAATAATAGCATCACAAAGGTTAGTAGAACTTTTCATCGAAGAATTTATATTATATGACTTTAAATACTAAAGTTTTCATATTTTTATCCTTCTGCAGAACAATGAATTTCACTTTAAAACAATAATTGTGATAATGACGTGTATTTAAAAAGAAAGACAACACCCCCATTACAAGCAATTTGTTCTCCTACTTCCTTCAGAGTGGAAAACGCTGGTTGTGAAATGATAAAAGACTAGCTACTAACCGGTCGATCGAAATATTCTCGCGAAATAATGAACTTTAATGAACACGGCAACCATCTTTTTTTTTTTAATTCTGAAAAATTAAATTTATTGAAAAAACATTTTATATATAGTTCACGGCTTTTCACCGGGGTACTTCTAAAAAACATATTTAAATGTTGGGGTCAGAAAACACATTCACTATAAAAATATTATAATGTTCTCCAATACTTATTTTAGTAAAAGTATTTTTTCGGTAATTATTGGCTTCTAAAGAATTTCAGCTATTCTGTTGAGAAGGTAATTTTTTTTAAATATATTGATTCTTTCTAAAATAATATTATGTTTCCAGACTTGTAAACTTGATTGCAGTTAGCCAAGAAAACGGACATTGTTATTACTATTCTTGGAAATTCCGTGGATTACTGGTCAACAGCAATAAAAGTAAAGTGAGGGTAGAGAAAGCTATTTTTGCAATGGAATTTGCTAATATAGTCAGGCCGACCGCCATCCCTTAAGTGCAATCACATTTCCAGAAGGTAATCTTTTGTACTTCCAATGACAAATCTTCTGGCAAACAAGAGAGGTTATTCATTGTTACAGGGTTAAGTTATTACCCTCCCTGTTTATTTTATTTGCATAGACGAGAGGTATTTACAACCTTCCTAAGAATAATCCCGGACAAGTTTGGACTAGTCACCAAAGTCAAGGTTTGAACCTTCAGGTTTTGCTTTCCTCAACTTATTCCGCGCATAATGAACAATAAATACTAAATTAAACGGTCCTAAAACATTAAATTTGGTCCGTTTCAAGAAATTATAAACTTTACATGTTATTTAAAGCGAAGCACTACGCAGTAATGCAAAATAAATTTTTTTATGGTTTGAAAATTTGTTCGCTTCTAAATATTTAAGATACTTCAATTAAATTATTAAAAATTATTATAAGTAATAATATGTCGCCTGAATATCAATACAAATTAAAAATATCTCCCGAGTAAAAATAAATGCCACCGACGGGAATTGAACCCGCACCTCCTGATGTACGGTCAGATGCTCTGGACCACTGAGCCACGTCGGTTTATTTAAAAAACGCCAAATAATTCAAGATGTACTAGTACTTCAATCAACAATTACTGCTTATTATATTTTTTTCACCTGTAAATAACCAACTTTATTTGGTTACTAGGCGACTAATTATTGTTGCTTACAATAATTTGTTATCCTTTGTGCAATACATAAAACCTTGTCTTATAAACATTAGATTATCATTACAAAAATAATTAATTAAATTTAATTTGGTTTTGCGTGTTTCTCGATTATGCGCGGGTGAGAAGGGATCAATGACGCTAGTTCTCATCGGAGCATCTTCCATTTTAATACAGGTAGAACAAGAAGAGCATATCTACCCCTAAAGATAGCAATCCGGAGAATCTATCAAACAGACCGCCCGTTTGCACAGAGTGAATATTGGTATTTTGGGGCTCCGGACCAGAGGTGGCTGTCAAGTTTACCTTTTGACCTCTCCAGCTGGACTCTCTCTCTTGACCCACCCACCCACCCACCGTGGGAGGGATGGATTCATCCGTCCGTCACTACTGACACATTGACCCCCAGATTCCTACCCACCCCTCATACCTTTTAACTTCTCAGAACTTTCTCTCCTACTTTTTCCTAAAAAGACCCAAACACAGCATCTCCAAATATGACAGGATTTGTTTTACTCAGGGCCTCATGTATAGGGCTAATTTAAAAAAAAAAAAACTAACGCCGATAGAAAAGACCGCCACACGACTCTATCTTGGCACACTACTTGCTTCATTCACATTCAAGCATCGACTCATGTTAACTAGTAAGTAGTTAACGTAGTTACAAGTTGACTTCTATAATAATTGTAAAACCTTTAGTTTACCATGGCGCTTGTGTGGTAAAACAGTGTACGATAGTGTAAGAAATGTGAAGATTCACAAAGAATGCAAGTCTGATCTTGGCGTAATGAGTAAGATTAAGAAAGAGACGCTTAGTTGGTTTGGGCATGTAGAGCAAATGAACAAAGAAAGGAGTTTAATTGTAGAAGAAGTCAGATACTCTCGAGGGTCAAGTGATTCAGATATTTGAGTCGGACCAAAAAGAGTATTTATGAGACGATGTATTAATGTGAATGAATCAAGTTCTTTGGAGGTCCGTCCTCTCTGCCTACCCATGCGGAGAAACGACGTGATGATTGGTAAGTTAGAATATATTTTTTGTTTTATTTATAAAATAGTGGGTGAAACAGGGAAGAAAATAAAACTAATTATTATTACTTCTTCAATAATTGTAAATTTACTTCGTGGCATCATTTTAATAAAATGAAAATATTAACTGTATTTAAACCACTATTTTAACAAAAAAATATATATACATGTTTTAGAACCAAAGGTTCCTTATTCAGGAATTAAAATAATATGGAGGAACCTTCGGTTCTGAAACAAAGATTTAAAAAAAAAAATGCTTTGAAGTGGATACATGTTTCAGTTATCTATAGTATATTAACGTATTTATCTCTGGGCTTATCTATTCTTATTTATTTTCTAAGCTACATTAACTATAATATCATTTAAGTTAAAAATAAAAATATATTTTTGATAACAAACAACGGACATTCTCGATCTTAAATTCACTATCATTATTCCGTGTTATCACAGAGCCGATTATAGTTGATTTTAGACAAAATAAACATTACATTAGTTTTTCATTTCTCAAAAATAACAGGGTGAATTGATTGGTCAATAAGCAAATAATTTAAATAATGGATATCCTGGATTCCATGTTATCAGTGAGTTTTATTTATACTAATGGGTCATTACTATATTCCGTACAATGTTTAAAGGGTGAGAAAACAAATGATAAGAAATTTAGAGGATTACGGCAATGTTGTTTATAAAATTTGTCAATAAAATTTAATTATTTATTCTTCTTTCTGTTTATGGTAATAATATTTAATTTTGTTATGGCAATTGGCAATATTTATACCGTTTTATAAAATATCATATGAATGTAGCTACAGCAAATAAAGTATAGATTTTATCGGCCTCAAAGACTGCATTGGCAATGGGATTAAGATTCGGTTAAGATAAATGTTTGAATCTGGGCATACGCAAAGAAAGTCGTGTCGTATCATATTATTTAATTAGATTAAAATTATTTTATTTTTTATGATTGGTATCAAAACTCTATTGTGACTGTTGGTCTCGCTTCCGTTAGCTCGCTGTTGTTCGATAAAGAAGATATTTAGTTCACAAAAATTTTACCAATTTATGCGAATATCACACAAGAACAGAGTCTAACTTTGACAGCCTGCGTGGTTGAGTATTTACTATCCTTGGCTATGAATCCGTAGATAGTGGCTACAATTTTATTTGATTAATTTGTGTTGTTTGACAATTTGGAACAGAGTGGAAGATACTCTCAATAATGGAAAACAAAAGACCTGGTGAAAGACAACCTTTCAGAATAAGAAAACAAAACGTTGCCTGAAATGGCTTTAGCGGTGTTTGGTGGCCAGATATGAAATGCCAGGTTCTCCCCCATCCGTCTCTTCCACGTCTCCTTCTATTCCCACTGCCTCACACCATATCCGAATTGGAGATGCCATAGTTTCAATGGCTGAAGACGGTTGGGAGCAGTTGAGACTCTTGTGCGGTACTCACGTAAAAAAATATGTTAAGTCAATGAGTGTATGCCAGTCCTATCGCTGTAAATAAGCTGTGAGAACGGTGAGGAGAAAGTGAAGAAGAAAGCACCTGAATATTGTAAGTTGTCACCTTGTATGTAAGTACTTTTAAATTATAATGAGAAAAGTTAGATCAACTGGCTTCGCCGTAATTAGGTCATCAAAAGAAGAAATCTACCTAATTTGGCGCTAATATTAACATTTTAACATTTATTAAGCCCCCCCAATCCGAATTTCTACCGATTTATTACATATTTCTCTTGAACACTAAGTTTTAATTACCTAAAAATTATATTAAAGCCGGTATGGTAATTATATAAAATTCATTCAAGTAAGAAAAGTCGCAATATATACTTTAAAAATTATTAAAAACACATGTTGCAGTTATGAAAAATTCACATTGTATTTTAAAATACAACTTAGGCATTGGTAAAGGGATTTTTTCTATATTTAAATTCGCCGTTTTTTATTAAAATTTTTCACAATTTCGGTTAATTATCATCGTTTTTTTTAATATTAGCGCCCTCCCTCTAACATTCATATTGACATATCTCCCTTTTAAAACCATTTTCTTCTTCAATTTGAACGCGGAGCCTTAAAATTTTCACCATAATTACATTAAAAAAACATTTTAAAACCAGATAATGAATTTTTGTATTTATAAATTTACTCGCGACACGTTCGGCAACTTCGTGGAAGATTCTCTCAGTATCTCCCTGGTGTAAGAACACCATTCAGAATTGAAACGGTGCTTGAAATGGCTTAAGCCGTGTTTGTTGACCAGATCATAATAGACAGAAATGGAAGAGGAAGGTGGGGAAGTACATAAATATTCAAATCTTATCACCAAACACGGCTAAAGCCATTTTAAGCAACTTTTCAATTATGAACGGAAGTCTTACGCCAGGGTGATACTGAGAGTATCTACCTCCCTCGAACGTGTAACAAATATACTGTAATATATATTATTCCAAATGAATAAATTTACTGTGAAATAACACAAATTTATTGAATAAAGTTTGTATCAACACGCAAGGATTTGAACCCGTAATTAGAATTGCTTTTAATAGATCATTCGATCATTATATTTCCTCAAATCATATAAATATAAATTATAATCACTCACCAGACATGTTATTCTTAGTGTTGGTACCGATCCTTAAAACCTTATTAACTGTATACCACTCATTTGAATTAAAACCTTGCTTACTGTATACCATTCATTTTAATAAAAATCGTTCTTTCTGTATACCACTCATTTTTATTAAAACTTGCTAACTATATACCACTCATTTTAATAAAAATCGTTCTTTCTGTATACCACTCATTTTTATTAAAACTTTGCTAACTGTATA
This sequence comes from Hesperophylax consimilis, assembly GCF_061612785.1. NCBI lineage: Eukaryota > Metazoa > Arthropoda > Insecta > Trichoptera > Limnephilidae > Hesperophylax > Hesperophylax consimilis. The sequence goes on from NC_142846.1 coordinate 25,382,111, forward strand.
CAACTCATTTTAATAAAAACTTTAATAACTGTATACCACTGATTTTTATTAAAACCTTGTCAACTCTATACCACTAATTTTAATAAAAACCTTAATAACTGTATACCACTGATTTTTATTAAAACCTCGCCAACTCTATACCACTAATTTTAATAAAAACCTTAATAACTGTATACCACTGATTTTTATTAAAACCTTGCCAACTCTATACCACTAATTTTAATAAAAACCTTAATAACTGTATACCACTGATTTTTATTAAAACCTTGCCAACTTTATACCACTAATTTTAATTAAAACCATGCTAACTGTATACCACTCATTTTTATTGTGCACAGTTGGTTTCTTAAATAATAAATAAACAAACTAGAACATACGATCTAACTCATTCGGTACTTAACTTTTAATATTTAAAACTTAAATGTTAATATTTAAAACGATATGTTTTAAATATTAACATTTTCACCAGAATAACACTTAAAAATAAAGGTAAAAAAAAACAGATTTAATAAACTAACTAAAAGTAGTTTAATTTCGGAATAGAAATCGCCCATCTGCCTTTAATTTCATTCCTAAAATGCCTCGTTGTCCAAGAGTGTAATAAATAGAGGTAAATTTCGTTTTAGGTTCCGACTTTCTTATCATCCTTTCGCCTCCCTCCGCTAGGTACATTTTTGGCGCTAGTGCACCTATTCTGATACCTGAATTCTGATACCTGGCAGGAATTATTAGTATAAATACGACAGTTTTGTTGGTTTCAAAATCAGTTTAGTTTTGAAATCCTTCGAAAGGGATTTTGGTTCTCTTATCATCGAAGTTATAATTTAAAACTCTGAAGCTATTTACACTTAATGTTTTACATTACATATTCAACTTGTTCGCAGATTGAAAAATTTTTGTCCGCTGTTTTCGCAATATTGCAGCGCATACCGATGCACCTGGTAAGTAAAAGTTTCTAACTTATGAACAAATTGTAATTATTATTAAAACTTTAACCCCTCCAGCTTTTTAAGGTCATATGTGACCGGGCTTCCATATTTTGTTAAAGCATTTTTATCTTTTTTTTCTACCATGCGGAAATACTTAAATTTTTTGAAATTAGAAAGAAAAATAGTAAAAACAGTTTGCCTCAAATATGTATACTAGAATCCATTAATAAAATCCTAAAAATAGTCAGCTGTGGTAATAATCAATGTGGTAAATAATAGCTGTGGTAAGAATCGGTTCAACTTTTAAAACTATTTCTTATTTATCTATTGTATAAACTAACTAACTAACCATCACGCCGTTTCCCCGCAGGGATTGGCAGAGAGGACAGACCGCCAAACAACCCGGTCTTGGCACACACTCCTTTCCTCATTCACATTCATACATCGTCTCATACATACTGGTCTCATTCAAATGGGGGGTTAACAGAAAAGCACAAATTATTTTTCTTGTACATATTTACTAGTACCTTTGTAATTTTAAATTTCGTTGTGTATTACGTAATAATTACAACAACATGACACCAAAAGTGGACATTTTCGATTGCGAACAGATAAATAAAGTCGATAAAATAGTATTTTTCTGATATCAGTTTGTTTTGAGCATTTATAATACTGTATTTTTTTTTCTTTTGTATGTCCTGTTTTCTGATAGTAACCAATAAATGACAACCGTTACTGAGTCATGAGTGAGTTACCAATAAACGAACCGTGACTGAGTCATGACTAAGTTTTTGTTGTTATTGTTTTATACCACTATACATTGAATTTAATTAATGTGATATCTGTAAATATATTTCAATTGGATGATACTTCAATATCGCCCTGGTGTAAGACCACTGTACAGAATTAAACTGTTGCTTGAAATGGCTTCGGCCGGGTACCCCCCCACCTTCCTCTTCCTCATCTCTTTCCCCTCCCCACTCACTTCATCCCCACTCAACATACTTCCTTAAAAACACTCCAATTGGTTTATTTTTGAATAATTGCAAAAGCGTCATTTTAACTATTATTATTATTTCTTTTTTTGCATTGACACTTAAATAATTAGTAACTTTAGAATGTCTAATTTATTTATTTACACAAATTGAATTTACATGGATAGATATTCTCAAATAAACATGGATCAATTTAAATGCAAAGTATATAGATAGGTTGAACATTTCCTAACTATGAAAAGTACTGTGTGTCTAATTCATTGGTTTATTTAAGGAAATGTATTTTAATAAAATATTTGTTACAAACAACTTTTAACACCCCTCCAGCACTGACTTATACATGTATATTTCTTTTTAGCCTATAGAAGAAGTCCAGCAGCAGGCGGACATCGACCATATAGGGGTCTTGCTCCGCGCTGCCCAGGCGAACTACGACCTGCGCCACCCACCGGCTGACCCACAGGCTGCAGTCCAACCCCCAGCTAACCCTCCTGTCGGCCCTCTGGCCGCCCCTCCGATTGCACCCCAACCTCAAGCAAACCCTCAAGCTAATCTTTCAGCCAATCCACCAGCCAACCCTCCTGTGGCTGAGCCGGTTGACCATCGGGCCGCACAGGAACGCCGAGCCGAGGCACGGCGTCTGGCCATGCAACGATACTGGGCTGCCGAGGACCAGCGCATCGAAGAAGAGGCGTGGGAAGAAGCCTACGCAAGGGCCGCTGCAGAGCATCTCGCTTCTGTACAACAGCGGGACGCCGACTTTGAACGCAGCGCCGAATTTTGGGAGAGCTTGGAACTCAACCACTTCGCGGGACCATCTCAGAATGCAGGGTCGGCACAAGTCGCTGCGCCCGTAAACGTCCCCCACGCAGTCAACACCGGGCAGAGTCAGAACGGTCAGCCTCAAGGTAGTACTAACCAGGCAGGTACGTCGTATCAGCCGTTAATCCACGGCCACTCATCGAGATACCACTATTCTCCTCTGATTGCTGCTTTAGATGAGTCTTACAGGACAGGAAAGAAGGTTACATTGAAGGAGAATCCTCAGAATGATATAACCCATCCTCATTTCGTCGATCGGTAGACTCACTTCCCATTTTTAAAACTAGACCAAGCTCTCGATTAATGAATTTGAGTTTCGCCGCTGTCAGCCATTAAATCTTGACCCACATTTTAGAAGAATTTAATGAATCACATTTAAAGACAGCGAATTTTTTTGTTTTGCATAGTAGCAATTATAAACCTATATGGGTTAATTATTTAAATAATTGTCTATAACCACTCATTTTTTAATTATTTCAAAATCATTCATTTAACTTGAGATTACTGTGGACTCTCAAACGATCAATTAATAGGATATTTGTTTCAGTGTATTGGCATTCAAATACACTCAAATTTGCTCTAGTTGATACTTGCAGTTATTTGTTTGATGATCTAATGTAAAATGATTTTATGCATTATAAAATTTTTAAAAAGTTCAAATGTCTGGTTTTATTTACCTACCTATCCTTTTTTCAAATCCTTAATAATTACTATATTCGAAACAAACACCTTTTCCCATTAATGAATTTTATGAAGATGAGACATGAAGCGAAAAAACTGACTTCCAACGCTCTTCCTAAAACTACCGAAACCGGTCTATCCATTTCTGACAGTGGAACATATTTCAGCGAGATATTAGTAGGCAATAGTATCTCTAATTTTATAGCTCTAAGTCTTTACAATACTGTATAAATTGAGCTAGCTCCAAAATATGGGTTGCGGGTTCGATCCCCGTAACGGTGACCGAATAACTCATCAAAATGACAATTCAACACCGCCCAGAGTTGAAAAGCGCGACAAAGCGATTTATAGAATAGAGTCTTCAAAGCTTTTAATGACTTCATATCACTTTATAGGTGTGTTGAATTGTCATTGTGTTGAGTAATTATGGTACCTCGTAACAATCCAAATATCTGAAGACAAATACCTTATGAAGTTTGTTGAAGGCCCTAGTATAAATAAATATAGGTAAGCCTCTTTACAACATGACACATTAGTTATATTATTTTATAAAATACATTTTACTTATTTCTGTTTCTTTTGTTCGCCACCTTTCTTTTTCGGGCATCCGCAACTTTTCAACCAAACATTTTACCTTACGATAAATTGATCATACTACTCCTTTACAGATATGAATTGTTAGCTGATTTATAAGAAGTAAAACCTCTCGAGAGCTTTGATATACCTAATTTGCGCAGCTTTTGTTGTCAAGAATTTCAATGTAAGTACATCTATATTAAGATTCCAAAATCATTTACATCTTGAGCTTGGGAGCTATTAAAAATACATTACAAAAATTTATTTTTATGATATTCAAAAAATTCGAAGAAAGCCATTAAAACTCATTTGTAATAAATCTCAGTTAGTTTTTAATTAATATCCTGTTATGATAAGCTTTTGCAATTACGGTTTATTATTAGATGCCTCAACAGATGTAACCTACTTAGGCAATTTGACGACATAAAAAACAGAAAGTTTTTATTCTATGTTATTCAACTGTTTTAAATACATTATTATGTGAGCACTATACTGTGCCTGTTTCGCGTATTGGAAGCAGGCACAGTTTATATTAGTTTTTTTATTTGATATTGTAGAAGTACATTGGTTACTGTGATGAAACAATTTACAGAAATTAAATATTTCATGTTGGGTACCTATGACGTGTTTCATGTGTGTATATGTTTGTGTGAGTGTGTGTATATGTATGCACATTGAACAATTTATATTATTGACACGATGCTACGTTTAAATTTAGGCAGTGAGTTTGAGTTTGTATAAATATTACTGAAAGTATGAAGAGCACGATTAATTGGCGAATTAGATGCTGCATTTGTTTTGTAATTAAGCGTGTGGAATAGCACTGTATGTCATGTACGTCTCAAAGATATATTAAAATTAGTTTACAATTTACAGCTCACAGTAATAATATTATCATTAAAACAGAAAGCCAATTAACATTTCACCATAGGTAACAGGTCTAACAAAAAAAAGGTTTTAATAAAAAAACTTATTTTTTAATACACTTTTTATTGAATTAATAAATGACATCCAACCAGGTTTCCCTTTTCTCAAGCTTCGTCGGAGTAATTATATTAACTAATTATAATTACGTACAACACATATATATATATATATATTTTTTTTATATATTCAAAAAATATAATGAGAGAATGAAAAAAATAGAGAAGAAGACATCTTATTGGTGATAAACCCAACATTATCAGTATTGTCACATAGTTTGACCCGGAGTGACGTGCATTTTGTGCACAGCTGCTCAAGTTTTAACATCATGGACGTGCTAAAATTAATCGAAAACATTAAAAGTGACCTAAAAAATATAACTACCGTAAAAGATTCGAAAGTGCGAAATAACCTCGAATTAACCATAAACCTCTTAGAAGAAACCTGGAAACAAGAGAGAAACAATTTCCAGGAACAAATAATAGATCTTCAAAAAAAAGTTATCACCAAACTTGAAAAAAATAATGAACCAAAATCGTACGCAATGGTACTAAAAGAACGAACAGTACAAATCGAAGAACCCAAATATGCCGTTATGATTGCTGCAGAAGGCAAAGAAACATCTGAGGACATAAAAAAAACTTTACTAAAACATTACTAAAACAATCAAAGCACCTAACCTAGGAATTGGTATAAATGGGATCAAAAAAGCATCAAACAATAAAATAATTATGACTTGCTCGAAAAAAGAAGACACAGACAAACTAAAAACGGAAATAAATAAAAATAAAAACGGAATATCTGCTACAGAATTAAAAAAGAAGAGACCGTGCATGGTCATTAAAGGTGTGGGAGGGGAGTATAGTGAAGATAATTTTCTTAATGACTTTTTGTTGCAAAACAATGAACTATGTGATGCCCCAAATGATTCAATTAAAGTAACTCAAATATTAAAAAACAAAATAAGTGACCAACTCCGCAATGTAATAATAGAAACAACAGGCCAAATCCGAAAGATATTACTTGATAAACAAAGGGTCAATATTGGTTTTGTCCGAGCGCACATAGAAGATTGCAATCCCTTAATGCAATGTTACCACTGCCTTGGTTTCGGACATACATCACTAAAATGCCTGAACAAAATGAATAAGCCTAGATGCATACACTGTGCAAAAAACCACAAATTTAGTGAATGCGAAAAAACCAAAGATATAGTCAAATGCTACAACTGCGACAAAAACAACAATTTATTCAGAACAAAAAACAATACTGAACACAGTGCGAATAGCGAAAAATGTACTTACCGAAAACGAATGGTTATCATAGCCCAACAGAGAATCTATTATGAATAAGTGATGGATGATTTTCTAGGCGAGGAAATTGACAAATTAATAGATGTTTCACAGCACATTTGCGAAGATTCACAACATTGTAGAGATCTGCTAAAAAAAGTCCCAAGTGCTTTCATTGTTCTGCACCAAAACATCCGAAGTTTTAAAAAAAACCTAGATGAGTTTGTAGTAACACTAAACCTTCTTGAAACATTACCGGACCTCATTGTTTTAACAGAAGCGCACTTAAATATAAATAACGCTGACACACTGTACAGTATTCCGAATTACACATACTTTTCGTCAACTACCTATATCAATAAAACCAGTGGTATAGCGGTGTTCATTCTAAATAAATATAACAATGTCACTGTCACAGAAATTAAAATGCAATTAGCAAACTGTTTACAACTGAGTGTAAAAGTGAACGACATTATGTACCATATTATTGCCATCTACCGGACGCACGGATCGAATCCCACAAATTTCATTATAGAAATCGAAAAATTATTACTGGGTCAAAAAATTACCTTTAATATTATTGTTGGTGACATTAACATTAATATCGGACACTGGGTACAAAGCAAAATGAAAGATGATTATATAAATGTAATTTTTTTTTTTTTTTTTTACAGTGAATGCCTCACAAGAGTCCCAACTGCTCCCGTCTGGAGCCAGTGAGACTATGGCATCCCCAATTGGGGGATGTTGTGAGGCTGAAGGTAAGTGGGGAAGGGAAAGAGGAAGGTGGGGAAGTACCTGGCTATCCAGATCTAGTCACTAAACACGGCTAAAGCCATTTGGAGCAACGTTTCAATTCTGAATGGTGGTCTTACACCAGGGCGATACTGGTAATATCTTCCACTCTGGAACGTGCCGCAAATATACTATATATTATTTTAATTAATTAATTGTGAAATAACACAAATTAATCAAATAAAATTTATTTGCGCACGCCGGGTTCGAACCCGCGACCTTCGGAATGGCAGTCCAATGCGTTACCACTGGACTATGCCGGGACTTCGCTAAACTATAAATCATATATAAATAATGCATCACGAAATATCAGCGGACAAATCCCTTCCTGTATCGATCACATATGGTGCAACTCAAATAACACTGAAAAAAACATGTCGATATTATGGAAAACCAGCATAACTGACCACTACACCTGTATATTCGTTAACAACATAGACAAAAAAAGTACCAACCCCAACAAAACTGACAAAAAAAACAAGAAAAAAATGTTTAAATATGGAAACTTTAGAAACAAATCTTAAGATGGAAACCTGGGCATCAATAATTGAATTGGAAAATCCAAATACTTGTGCGGAAAATTTCGAAACTGTTTACCTAAATCACATAAACCTTTCTACACAAATACTTATTTCTAAAACAAAATCTAAACACAGATTAATAAAACCATGGATAACCCATGGATTAGTGATTTCAATCAGAAATAAGGAAAAATACTATCACCAGTCTCAAAAATTCCCTAACGACGAAAAAATCGCTACTTTCTTCAAGAAATATCGAAACAAACTTACGCTTTTAATTAGACTGACTAAAGAAAGGTATTTTCGTGATAAATTTAAAAATGCTGGTCAAGACAGCAAAGAGTTCTGTAAAATTATCAAAACAATAACCAACAAAAGCACAAAACAAAAATTTCCAAAAGAAGTTACTCATCAAGGAATCAATACTGACACAGAAAAAACCCAAAACTTTGTGGTGATATCTTTAACGATTATTTTGTTAATGTCGGCGCTAATCTTGCTAGTAATGTTATCCTAGACAAAAAACAAACTCAACAACCAGAGCTAAACCCAACTTTTGAAGAAGGTTTCCACACATTTGCTTCAGTAACTGATAAAGAAGTTGAAAACGCTATAATAAGTCTACGAGGATCAGCGAGCCCTGGCTACGACAACATAACTGTAAAAACATTAAAAACTGTACGTGAGATAATCAGCAAACCAATTGCTCATATAATAAATGTTAGTCTGAAGAAGGGCATATTCCCGAACATCTATAAGAAGACTATTGTGACCCCTGTTTTTAAAACTGGTGACGAAAAAAACACTTCTAACTACCGTCCAATAGCACTCACATCAAATATAGCAAAAATCTATGAAAAAATTGTTAAAAAACAACTCAACAACTACATAAAAGATAAGAAGATAATGAGCCCAAACCAGTTTGGATTTAGGGACAATCTCAGCACACAGGATGCGATTGCTAAATTGACATCAACAATAATGCAAAAATTAGATAATGGAGAAAAGTGTCTTGGAATCTTCATTGATCTCCGCAAAGCATTTGATAGCATATCACACTCAAAACTCACTGAGAAACTAAAACAAATTGGATTGGACGGAATAGTACTATCATGGTTCCAAAGTTACCTAAAAGAGAGATTCCAATATGTCAAAATCAATAATACCCTTAGTGAACCCAAAACCTCATCTTTTGGCATACCGCAAGGAACTGTCATCGGTCCAATCCTTTTTATTATATATGTAAATCAAATGTTCACTCTTCCCATTGTTGGAGATATCATATCTTACGCAGACGACACTGTAGTTATCACAAAAGGAAAATCATGGGAGGAAACAATGAGGATAGCCAATATCAATATAAACATACTCAAAACATGGTTCGACCTAAATTGTCTCTCACTAAATACCGAGAAAACATATTTCATCCCATTCTCTTTGCAGGAAAAAATTTTGAAAACAATATTACCATTAAAATCCATTCATCACAATGTGAAAATAAAAAAGAATGCGGTAATGTAAATTGTTTACCAATAACCTGCAAAAATAGTATAAAGTATCTGGGTATCATAGTAGATAGACACTTAAAATGGAAGGAACAAGTCCAAAATACGGCAACCAGAGTAAGAAAACTTATTTACTTATTCATTAGATTGAGAAACATCCTTTCATATAATATGATTAAAATTATATATTTTTCTCTTGCCCAATCCATATTACAATATGGTATAATCGGTTGGGGAGGGACTTTCAAAACTAACCTTTCACCTGTAGAAAAGGTTCAGAGGTTAATTTTGAAAGTCATTCTAAGTAAACCATCGATATTTCCAACCACGGAGCTGTTTGACTCGTTTAGGGTTCTTAGCTTAAACAAATTTTTTTTAAAGAATGCACTGTTACAAATTCATAAAGACCATTTCAATTCAACAATTTCTACAAAAATAAGTAACCGATCTAGATCACGTGGTAACTTAGAAATTCCTAAATGTAATACTAGTGCTGGTCAACACCATTATAATTATCAAGGTATAAAATTGTTTTATGCTCTTCCGGATAAAATTAAAACTGAAAAAAATTACAAAACTTTCAAATCACAAATCAAACAACTTTTAGATAAACCCAACGGTAATCACAAGTTTTAATTTCATTGGATACATTTTTCAAATAATTGTTTATATGAACTCATTTGTAATTTTTATTGATTAAATTTTCCTAAATTCACGTTATGAATTTAGGAAAATTGATTAATGATTAATAAAAAAAAATATATATATATAAACAAAATGTAATATTTAAAAAAATACATATCCTCTAAAGTTATATTATCCGCTTCCTAATATGTGCTAATATGCGTTTATTGTTGTTGCATTTTATTAAGTACCCATTTCATACAAGATTGCCAGCTCGGTCTTTGAACAATTTACTACCAGTACTGTACCTACCTACTATTATTTCGTACCTAATAAGTACATTTTTATTTTTATATCTTATTTTTTCTAAGTTTAATAACTATTATATTATTTAAGTTATATTTTTTATTTTTTAGTTTGTAATTAAATTTCTTATTTTCTTAATTATATAGTGTTATCAAATTTATCATCTAGTTTTATAGATATTTGTTAATTTTTAGCTACATCAACTAGTGAAATTTTACAACCTATAAACCATAATGACTCACAACACTCCCCAACTCAAACACGAGAAATAATTTCTCAATTGAGTTGGGCAATTTTTTGTTAAAAATTTCTAATTTTTTCGCAATCAGCTTCGAAATATCTACATCTGTAATTATTGTAATGTGTTTATATATATTCAATAAAAAAAATAAAAAAAAATTATTTGCTTCCTTCGAAAAAAAAAATACTTATGCTAAAAAACCGTCAGTGGAAGTATATTGTTTAGCGTTGTTGCGTATTTTAATAAATATTTAAAATTTCTTTGGCAAAATTGTTTTAGCGAAAAGGAAAAGTAAGAGAATAAGCCCTATGGAGCTAGTATCGCGAGCAGTTTGGACAAATAGAGTTCAAAGAGAGATGCAAGTATGGCGTAAATTTATCTAATATTTGTCACGTCACTATTATCAACTAAGTTAAATCACTACTACTACTACTGTAGGTAGTAAGTAGCTAGTAGATAACTATCGTCTCGTTATCTGTCTAAGGAACATGTCGAATGTCGTCCTTATCAATAAAGTCGTGTTATAAAAGCCAAGAGTGTTCTACATAATCATTCTTAAAATACTAAAAAAAAAACACTATCCTAAACACAGATTCTCCTAAAGATTTCATACAAACTGGTAGGGTTCTGTAATTTTAGAATAATATTTATACAAAATTAGTTTTTAGCTTTAAAAAACGAGCAATGGACGCTGGGAAGCTCCTCCCCTGGCAATAATGGCTAATTGTTTTGAGTTGATTCAAGTTAAGAAAATTACGAGTTTGTCTAAAGAAGTAAATTTATGGTTAATTGATTGAAAATATTAAGTTATTTTCAGATGAAGCCGATACTCTGTGTGAGATTATAATTTAAGATATAACAATAACTTTGTGAACACCATGTTTCGCCAGCACCATGACATATTATGTTGTGTCCATATAATTAATTAATTTATGTCAACAATAATACCTGGGTGTTTGATTTTAGTCACCCGGTCTAAGAAAGCGCAAACACATGGATAATAAATATTTTCATATCGTATTCCAGAAGCCTAGTTTCGTGTTTGTAGGGTTCGTATGAAACAGGAAAGGCTTTAGGGCGGTAGTGATGAGATGAGTGCCTCGCGTCATGCTTGTTGAAAGTGGAAGTGGCACCATCTCGCGGTGGAAATTCAAACACGAATGACATGCGTATATCGCTAGGAAATTGGAAAACTTATCAAGAATTTGTTGTGTTGATATAAAACCAGCCTTAACCCGGTGAAATATCATAGAAACCATTTTATAACTGTATGCCGTTGTTGCAAAAATATAATCATGTTTTGTTTTTAAAAATCGCTCCAAATTATGAATTATTACATGACGTATTTTTAATATGGTATTGGAAGAAATATCTACGGAAGAGTTATCTACGTACTTTCTGACCCTCTCCTTCTTCTTTACTCTTCCATTTACTTACACCTCACAGTTCTGCTATTAGATGTGTGACATAGTCCAACTGGCTTCAGGCAGTAGTATTCCTTATATATAAAATACATAGTTTATCGTTAATTCATGAACTTATTGTATCACGAAGAACAGCAAAAGTAGGTTTATTTAATTATATTATATTAGTTAAAGAATTCGACATCGATATTTCTATGTCGAATTCTTTGACTTCCTAACCTTCCTCTCCCCATAGACTTCCTTTCCCCACTCTCTCGATCTAAACAACATAATCTATTTGGATTTGCCAGAGTCCGACAGGCTTCGGGCAGTTATTACTTTTTTGCTTTAACGCGAAATTCGCGCCTGTACCTTTTAACTCCGGGTAAGTAAAGGCAACGCGGCGAAAATTGGGTGCAATAAAAAAGCTTAGCATAGAGTGTATTTGTGCATCAGTATACCTACGCTGCCATCGATGAATAGAACTTCGTCTTGTTCACGCCTACTTATTTTCACTAGCGGAAGAGGGACAGCAAGATTATATTGAAATCATACATATTGTTCAAATAAAATTTACTTGGGCACGCCGGGATTATAATCCGCGACCTCTAGCTTCCTAGACCTCTAACTACATAACATATGGATACCATTGTCTCACTTACTCCAGACGTTTGGTAGAAGTTGGGACTCTTGTGCGGTTTTCACATTAAAAATAAGGTTAATTGAATTTTAGGTTCGTTTTCTCTTTGGAATGTATAAAAATATGTTTTGTCGACAGCACTTCGTGATATACCACACAATTCATACTAGATTCAGGAGATTTTCAAATATGTACTCCTTAATGGTACCAGTTCATTGGTAGATATTATAATAAAAGGAAATAAGTTTATGTAAGATTAATGTTTGGCGCTTCCTTTAATTTACGTTGTTATGGACCACTAAGCAGACCGTTATTCAGTTATAATTTGAGAATAATTTAATAATGTAGGATTAATTTTTCATGCATTTATCGAACTGGAACGAAGGTACATAGAGATTATTATAATATCAGCTTTAAGTATATCTTATCAAGTTACAATTTATATTAATACTACCTGTATCCCACCATGTTTTGCTGTGGCTCAGTCTGCCTGTGCAGATAGAGAAACAATAGAGCGTTTTGCTTTTAAGTTAAACAGATGGCACAGTTTTTTAAATGGCATTTTTTTATCTGTCACAGGTGATATCTATATAATAACACACGCATATTTAAATGCAAATTTGTGTCGAAATTTCTAAGCAATCGGTGAAGAACTTTTGGAAAATTAAGTTTTTGAATAAACGATCATTTAAATTTTCATTTGAATAAATAGTTTGTGGCAATTTTACATTTTGAACTACCTGTCACAATAGTACCCTTATAATAGTACTTGTGAGTCAATTTGACGATAATCAGATACTGACATTCAGCGTTAAGACGGTAAATGCCAAAACAGATATCTACAATATCGACAGTTTTCTGGGTAAAAGCTACCACAAGCTACATAGCTTATCTGCCGTCTGCAGAGATCATGCAACATAAATCGCGCAACATTTCTCGCCTCTTTACAGCACTCGGTGTTTGTCGATTTCTAACCGACACGTGAGACGACTACCTAAAAAGATTTTTTACAAATTACCAGATCATTTCAAGAGTTTTAATTACGGTAGGACATGAATAAGACGATGTGTGAATGGAAATGACGCGAGTGTGTGTCAAGAGAGATGCTATTTCATCTTATTTACCTATTATTTCTGAGGAGAAATAGCGTGATGATTAGTTCATTTTAAACGTTCAGATAGGGTTTTATATTAGCATGAACTTATATACACTGGATGAGAGTCCCACTCACCGTGACCCACGAGTTCTAGCGTACCCCGAGCTACATAATTTTAGGGAACGCTGTGGGGTTGAAATGAAATTTACGTTGGAAAAAGTTAAAAATTAAAGCTTGCAAAAATAGAGGTTTTTCGAATTTCTATGACTTTAATAACATGGTTCAACAATTTCATCTGCTCAAAGCCAGAAGAACTATGAACATCCTATATTTGAGATCGTCTTGAGTTCCTTTATATTGAAAGTCGTATTTTCTGTCAAAACTTCTTTCTCCGTCCATAAATATTAAAGTAATAATATTTTTGCCTTAAGGCGATGCACTACGTCGTGTAATATTTTGAATCGAGCCGCCATCAAGAACACTCCTTACGTAGATGGCGATAAGGCTTAAATTCCCGCTTAACACCATCCAGCTGTTTAGATTTAGGCGAAAAAAAAACATGACCAAAAAGTGCATTTTAATTTATTTTGTGGATGTTCAGGCATAAATATTAAAATGTTTTCCGATCATTTTATAAATAACTTAATTTGCCACACTATAAAATAAAACCATAACCGAAAATGGGTTCGTAAGTAGGAAATTTTAAACTTTAAAGCAGTTTTCATATTTCAGTTTTCTGGGCTTATAAAAAAACTAATGAAAAAAATATTCGTAAAATAAGTATTATTTCAAAGACTAAGATGTAATTATACTCGGGGTATTTATTTAAAGCATCTGAAACATTTCTAGGCGACCAAATTTTCAAACCAAAAACACATGATTTTGCATTGCTATGTAGTGCATCGCCTTAATAAATGTATTTTAAAAGCTTTTGAAGATTATACTTACACGTCAATGTAGTATTTAATCAGTGAAATAGAAGAAAATGTTAATAAATCTAAACGACACATGAAACAGATAATAAAAAATTGAATATTCATCCTAGACTTGTAAAAAAGTCAATAGGCATCCCATGCATAAAAAATGGTTGTTTATATCCGAGACACTATACATGTTATACAGAAAAATATGATCCGATAGAACTGCAAAAAAATAATGAAAAATGAAACATTTTATCAGGATTGCATGTATTAATTCTTTAGGCCCCTGATATTGACCGTTTTATTGAATCTGTCGGAAAGTCGAAGAATTTATGTGAATTTCATTTTCACAATAAATTTAAACTTCTAAACGAATCCGAAAACTAAAAACTGTTTTTTAAAGGGGGATGAAACACAATTTCAAATTGCATCATTAGAAATAAACATATATATTTTTAAATAATACATTTTTAAATGCAAACAAAAAAAAGCTAAAAAAATGGCCCGCCTTACGTTTTTTCATCTGAATACTGAACTAAAATATTTTTAACATTAAAGTTACCTCAATTTAATGTCATTTCAAACGAAAAAAATAATTGAATATTGAATATAAAGCTTGGTGTTTTCTCTGTTTAACACCTTTATTCATTTCTCAGTGGGTCTCGCTTTTATTTGGATACTGCAACTGAGTATTTTTTAAACCGAGCACGTGTTTTATTTATCTCATCCGTTTGGTATTTCATCTTTCTTTAAATTTGTTTGTTATGTTCCGTTTACGTTTAAAGATGGTAGCCGTATTGGATACTACATTTTTATACCGCCAGAGTTCGCATGAGCGTACTATGTGCTGTCAAAACGGAATAATCAATATTTAAAACGTCGTGTTCATGGTTAAATTAATTCTCAATTCAACTCGATCGCAATCCGAGCGGTAAGAAGTGGGAGGGTCCGTGACGTCATCCATGCGCTCAACGTCGTGTGGTTAGTACAATTTGTATGGAGATTTTTTTTTTATTTTTTAGTAAGGAATTCCAATACATTTATTTTATCAATGTTTACTGTCTAACTAAATTCAATGTATTTTTTTTAAATATCAATATTTCTTCCTGAAATTAATTTTTGACCTCTCTCTTTTATTATCAAAGTAGGCGTGTAACAGAAAGATGTATTTAATTATTACGCTGTACAAACTTAACACGGTGACATTTGACATCAGATTTCGTTCGATCAATAATGGAGCGTATACACATTCAAGAACTATTTACTAGTCTTAACATTTTTAACTCTAAATTCCAACAATAAAAAAAATAAATTGAATTTAAAAAAAAACAGTAAAAAGGGAATCAAGAAAGGATATTTTTTATACCTACGTAGGTAATTCTTAAATTGAAATATGAGATCGATAAAAATAATAAATTAGGATGATAATTAGTTCTCCGTAATTAATATTACATTAAAGTGGGTAACATTACTCGTGTAACCATGAAAATTTGATAGTAAAAATGAGTAACATTTTTGAAAACAATCATGAAAATGGTTCCATGATAACTCAACACAGTTACAATTCAACAAACTTTTAAAAAGTGATATAAAGTCATTAAAAACGATGAAAAAAAATTTAAACCTAACATAACCTAACCTAACCTAACCTACTTAACCCAGTTAATAAAGTTTTTGTTTCATCACTTTCCATGACTTTATATAACTTTTTAAAGATGTGATGAATTATCATTGTGATGATTTATCCGGTCACCCTTAAAAATATATTTAAATTAATGGTCGCTAAATGAAAATAAACGAACATCGATATTTGCATATTAATTTCTATCCCTTTCATAAATTTGTGTAGTGTGTGACGAATCAAATTTCGTCACAAATAAATTTGAACGTTAAACTAAGTATGTCCCGCAGTGTGCGCCCAAAGACAAAGAAAGTGTTGACAGACGGGGGTTGTAAAGAAAGAAGTGAGAAGTGCGGGGTAGGGCGACAGGTCCTACGAGCTCAAGAAAGAAAGACAGTCAAGATCGAGGCGGGAGAGAGAGGAGACCGAGACAGGAGTGGTGGTGAAGTACGCGCTCCCCGCCCAGCGGTGTGATGCTGGGCGGTGGATGAAGAAGTTACAGTCAAGTCAGAGAAAGTGATTTTCAAGTGTTATCCTCCGCCCGGCGACGTAATGTTGGGCGGGAGACGAAGAAAGTGCGGTGATCAGACGCGGCCGGGAGGGCCTGAGCTGCAGAACTGCAGAAGCTGCCACCTAGGACTTCGGCCTTACTAAGGCCATCGAACAAAATGAACTCAGTGACAACAGTGTAGCTACAGTGAACAATGACAATGCGAATAGTGAAGAAGTAATCCGAACCATATGACAACTAGTTAAGTTATAGATGTAAGTAGATCTAAGTACAATTTAGTTTTAGTATTAACACTTGACAAACCTAATTATAATAGAGACTCATAATTAATAGATGTTCTTAATTAAATTCACCTCCCTAGTCCCCACCCAAGCAACCCGAATTGGTGAGAAGGCAGAGTATACGGCTGAAGAGGTAAGTATAAAACAGCAATATATTTAAGTATTATTCAGAGCTAGATGCCGGAGGAGATGTTAACGTGATTATTGTTACAAGTGACAGACCACGCAATACTCTCATGGCTTGACCCATTTCAGCATATCGTTCGCCCACGCTTGCCATACATTCCCATTCCATTTGGGAATGTATATTGTATAATATACATGTTTATTGTATATTATACGCGATATAGGCCAAGCTACTAGGACTAGAGTATAACGCACGCATGTCAGCCCCATTACGCTATCACTTGTCTTAATTTTTTTTTAAATCTCCTGTATATTTATTAGTATACAGGGTTTTCCAATACGAGTTGTTATTTTGATATTCAATCGTAAAATATCAATGGTTTCGTTGCTTGTGTGGCATGTAGCGGCGTCTTGTTGAAAGTAAGCATTGTCTAGATCAATACCACTCAATTCCGGCCATAAAAAATCATTAATCATCTCTCGATAGCGATCCATTCACCGTAACCATTGCTCCAGCCTCATTTTCAAAAAAAGTAAGGTCCAATAACTCCACCGGACCATAAAACGCATCAAACAGTCACACGTTGAGGATAGAGAGGCTTTTCAACAATAACTCTTGGATTTTCCGAGCCCCAGATGCGACAATTTTGCTTGTTGACGAAGCCACCGAGGTGGAAATGGGCCTCATCACTCAAGATGTTTTGCATTTGATTCACTCAAGTGAATTTTAATAATTTCAATGCGTTGTTGCAGCGTGTATCGTTCCATTTTTAATAATGACGTAGTTTTTACTTGTCAAATGTCAAAAAAATTACAGGTTCAAAAGTAACATCTACCGAAATAGCGGGCTATTCAAAATAACACCTCTTATTGGAAAACCCTTTAGATAGGTTATGAGTTCTTGGAGTTCCTGAATTTTATAATGGCATAATATAAAAAAAATAAAAACAGAAATTCAAAAAAATAAAATTTTCTGGAACTCATTTTATATTCTTAAATATATGCAAATTTACTGTAGGTATTGGTTTTATTCATTAATAATTATTTAGTTAATAGAATTAATTATGCGGTTCTTAAATCAACCGTTGATCTTATAAGTTCATTGTCATCATCAAAAAATTTATAACATTAAAATATAAAAATTCATCCTGCTTATGCTTACGCTCGCATAACTCAAAAATTAGTTGACTGATATCTCTGAAAATGTCAACGTTTGTTCTTGTTAGTGCCAGGAGTGTTTGAAGAGTGTTTTGAATGGCAGAAAAAGTCGAGGACGCCCGAGGAATACTTAACGCAAAATATCTGCACCGGATTGAGATACGGACTCAAATTAAAGTTCTTGAAATGTAGTTATTTAACAGTAACATAAGGGTATTCGGTAGTTAATGGTGGAAGAAGTCGGAGACGCTCGAGAAAGAAATTAGCAATAGTTTCACCAGTTTCATAATAAATGTATACACGACATTTAAAATATAATCCCTAACAAACCTTTGTGACTTTTAGTTAGCTAAACCAAAGAACTATGCGTCCCGGAAAACACTTGTTTGAGGCAGTCAACTCTGAGATCAGCAACATCATCAGCTGCAGGCAGACTGATGGAAACTAAGCGCAAGCCAAATACTAAGTTTGGTGATCGCGCTTTCGGAGTATCAGGGCCGAAGGCTTGGAATAAACTCCCTCCGGGATTAAGACCTATAACAAGTCCAACAGAATTCAGGTCTAAACTAAAAACTTACCTTTTTAAGCTGTCAAACCCTTAAATTAAATATACCATTCCTTAGAGAATGTCCAGTTATATCAAATTTTCCAATTATGTCCTAAATCTTGTACCTAAATTTCGCTAATAAACAATTACATAGTTAAGGCGATGCCATACGTAGTAATGCAAAATCATGTGTTTTGGTTTGAAAATTTGATCGCCTAGAAATGTTTCAGTGCGAGTAGAATACATCTTGGGCTTTGAAATAATCGAGTATTTTTTAGATAAGTCTTTTTATAAACCCAGAAAAAAATAATGTATAAGGCCTATGAAAACTGCTTTAAAGTTCAAAATCTCCTACTTACGAACCCATTTGGTTATGATTTTATTGTATAATGTGGCAAATTAAGTTATTTATAAAATGATCGAAAAAATTAAATATTTATGCCTGAACATCCACAAAATAAAATAAAAGGCACTTTTTGGCCATGTTTTTTTCTTGCATAAATGAAAACAGGCGGATGGTGTTAAGCGGGAATTTAAACCTTATCGCCATCTACGTAAGGGTTGTTATTGATAGCGGCTCAATTTAAAATATTACACGACGTAGTGCATCGCCTTAATGTTAGTTAAATGTTAATCTCAAGTGACCCCACTAGGTAAGTATTGTACTGTATATTATCTCCATATATAGTTAGTAATGACATAGATCATTGTAGAAATGTTTTATAAATTTGAACAGCGCCCTTGAGGTGATCTTGCAAAAATATGGCGCTACACAAATCATCCAAATATTATTATTATTATAATACAGGTTGGTATTCGACTTTTTCTTCGACTTCTTCGTTCTTCGACTACCATAATACGGACATGTGTCTAGTGTGGTAGTCGAAAAGCATGTAAAAAACCTGTTTCTAAATATATTTTTATGAATAAAGAAAAAAAAAAAAAAAATACCTAACTCACCGACAGGTATAGGAATGTGAAGGTGCATTTTTTCTTCCCAAAAGCCGTATTTTCCGTGTATTCCGCGGTGCATAAAATGAACTTCAAAGACAATTGCACTTGTAAGTGACAGGTGATGTCTGCCCCGGTCTCGTGGGGTGATGGGGGAATCTAAGTGCAGCGGTAGGGCGGGAGGAGGGGAATGCGATTCTGCAGTACCGTGACACTGAGCTACTGCAGTATCTACCCGCCTTTCTAGTGCAGTACATACTGTACTGACTGATGTAATCAAGAAAGCTAAACTCTGAGAAGAACTTTTATTGCATGGTGGAATTATTGCCATTCCACGACGCTTGATCCCCCGAACAGTTGATCGCTCTGCCATTTGATCCTTAAGACACTTGATTCTTATTATCTGATTATTCGTTTTGCACTGGTAACGTATGCACAGAGAATATACATCCGTACAATAAAAGTCGATAAACTGACATCTGCAGGCATCTCGAAAGGAAATCCGTTTTAATAACGCTAACTCTTGTTAGCAAAAATATTTATAAATTATTATGCCGTGTCCGAAATCATATTTTCCCTAATACGACTGCATAATATGTAAGTATATCTTATTTTGTTATTCGGCGGTATATCTTTGCCGTATTCTGTTAATAATATAATAATATTTGGCTAATTTATATGGCGCCGTTTTCGTGAGAAATCACCTCAAGGGCGCTGTACAAATATATTTCTTAAATAGGTAATACAAGAACTACTGACTTAAAACTAGCGACTCACGTCTGAGACTTATATCTAGAGACTTAAGACTAAGGCCTATAACTAATATCTTAATAAAATATATATTTACATATGTAGAAACTAATACTAAAATTAACATTAACAATCTAATTTTACAAGCGCCAGAAGAAGGAGGAAGTTCTATTATATTAGGGTGTTTTTAAAATTAGTTTTTATTATTAGCTAGAAATATATTTAAATGAAATTATCGTTGATCTTTAACGCATTCAAATGATTATTCTGCCAATAATCAAAGCGATTGACGTGTTATGTTCCATGTGTTATTGAAATGTAATGCAACAAAACCTACACCTTGAAACCATAACCAAACTATTTTTATTCCAATAACGTGGGTATTCAGAAACTGTAAGAATGAATATCATTATTCTAAATAAATACATTAATTCTAGTTTTGAGATATTTTATTCATGAATTTCTCCGTTTATGCCTTCCGTTTACAGACGGCAAAAGAAAAAATATCATGCTTATATTTTTTTTAAATGTATCGAAATAACAAGAAAGAGAAGGCAATTTTGAATTCTGTTAATATTCAAATTGGTGTGCTAAGAAGGTATCACACGATACATACATTTCAAAATTCAAATTACCCTAAGATAACGCAAGAAATGTTTTTGGTTAATATAAAACATAATAAAATAACATTGATAATGTGAATTTCTGGATACGTTGGCGTTTGGCACGAGATAATGCTTTGATATTTTGTTTGTAACGTAGAATTATTCAAGGGGCGTCTTCGGTGGCTACCAATCCAACGATCTAAATATTTGTTTAACAATTTTTCAACTTGCCTTTACGAAGAACCAATAGGAGAAAATATATTTACCCTAGGGGAGAAAAAATATAACGGTACGCTACTGGAATGTACTACTAATACGCAGCTTCTATGGAATAATAAATGATCTCTCTATCAAACCGTTCTTCCCCTAGCTATGATCTCGTGAATATTTTGTATTTATTTATTTTATTTTTCTCATAATGCTAATAATACAAATATTTATTGCATATTTATTTTAATATCAACGGTATAAAATATACCATTAAAAAAAGTAAATTATAAACAGTGACATCACAAAATATACAATTGACAGATACTCTAGATGGATATAAAAAGTTAGAGATACAAGTACATGCAAAACTTATAGGTAGACTAGGTTAGATTAGTATTGATTGAAATATATGATAGTATAGATACATGATATAATATATTACAATAGCTAAAATGTATGCATTTATTTTCAGGTTTTGGTTGAAAGTAGGTAAGTGCCAATCAAGCTGTTGGTCATTATCCTCTATGTAGCTCTAGGAGCTTATCTGTGTTTGCGAAGAACTTTTTTAATTACAGACTTTAATATAAATTGAATATATTTAAACTACAAGGTGAAGCAAAAGTAATCACCCTATTGGAAAACGCTATAAATTTTGCAAATGGCGTCAAATGTCAATTCGGTTTTGACATTTGTAAAGTAAATACAAATCGACAAGACATGAATCGGTTTACTCCGCAAGAACGCAGAATAATTGTTTTGACATTTTTTTGCGCAACAATTCGTCGGTTGTGTTGGCGCAGGGTGAATTTCGTAGCAGATTAACGTTTTTCGTAGCAGACACTAACTGGACAAACACTGCGACGCCATTTGCCTTAGAGACTGGGACAACACGAGATGTTGCCTCCGGAGCAGCCGTTCTGCTGAGAATATCTTTGCCAAGATGTCAAAGATGAGCCCGGGAAATCGACCAGACGCCGTGCCACGCAATTGGCCATTAGCCGGCGGTCCCTACGCAGAATTTTGGTGGAAGATTTGAAGATGTTCCCTTACAAAGTGCAGACAGTGCGTCAGCTGTTAGCTGTTGACCGTCAAAGGCGTATAACCCCCGCTCAAGCCATCCTGAATCTCAACGAAGAGGTGGAAGATTTTTCATCGAAAATTATTATGAGCGATGAAGCTCATTTCCATCATAGCGGTTACGTGAATAAACCAAATAATCGTTTCTGGGGCACTGAAACTCCGTGTATCACCCACGAAGAGCCATTACACCATCGGGCCATTTTTTTTAGAACGCTGCGAGCCAAACGACGTCTGTGGACGGCGCGCGCTACAGAGCCATGATTTCCGAATTTTTTCTTCCTCAATTGGATGAATTGTGACTGGAGAATATGTGGTTTCAACAAGACGATGCAACGGCGCACACTGCTCGAGCCACAACCGATATTCTAAAGGAAGCATTTCCGGATCGCTTAACCTCTCGTTTTGGTGATTTGAACTTTTTTTTAATATTAACTCCACACAGGAGGCCCTGAAGAAAATAGTTTCCCTCAGGGCCTATGTCATCTTTGGGGATGCTGTGTGGAGGGTCTTTTTGTGAAGAGGAAGGAGTGAACATGGGTCTTGAAGAGTCCCATGTTGTAGGAGGGAGGAAACACAGAGGCCGGCAGCTCGTTCCACAGCCGACACTTAACATGGCCCGACTCGAGTATCTGATTCACTTGATCGTGCCATATCTTCCTCGCGGCGTCCCCGACTTCTGCTACCATTCGCATTTGCATCATATATCCTCCTTACACCCCTGTCTTTGCTCATTCGTTCTACATGCCCAAACCATCTAAGCGTCCCTTTCTTAATCTTACTCATTACGCTTACATCAGCCTTGCACTCTTTGCGGATCTCCACATTCCTCACACGATCAAACATGGTTTTACCACACATACGCCTCAGGGATCTCATTTCAACAGCATTTAATCTACTTTCATCCTTTCTTTGCCAGTTTGCGATCATTTTATAAATAACTTAATTTGCCACATTATACAATAAAATCATAACCGAAAATAGGTTCGTAAGTAGTAGATTTTGAACTTTAGAGCAGTTTTCATAGGCCTTTACATTATTTTTTTCTGAGCTTATAAAAAGACTTATCTAAAAAATACTGGATTATTTCAAAGGCCAAGATGTATTCTACTCGCAATATTTAATTAAAGCATCTGAAAAACTTCTAGGCCACCAAATTTTCAAACCAAAAACACATGATTTTGCATTTCTACGTATGGCATTGCCTTATGTATTATTTTTATTGAGGTTTTCTGGGCTTTAAGCAGTGTCAATATATGCTTTACTGGTCCAGTTCCAGACAATGTTGGCGTTTTTCATTTTGGACTGTGCGAGGGCAAGGTACACATTTTTATTAACCTGTTCAATGTTCCTATTACCGAAAAAAGCCAAAAAATGAATCAATTCAAAACAATAATAATTAAGTTTTTTTTTTTTGGTAAACTAATGTTTAAGACAAGATTTGTTATGCATAGCACAAAGGGTAACAATTATTTTACAAGCAATAATTATTAGCCTGAAACACTCACTTACATGACGCCAACGGGACGTGAACCCGTGTCCTTTCGATTTCCGATCGACAGCTCTGACCACTGAGCTATGGCGGCTTATCTCTTATCCGCGAAATAATTCAATATATACTAGTGTTTCATTCAACAATTACTGCTTGTTACATTTTTTCACCTGAAAACAACCAACTTTATTTTATATGAGAAAGGCATTGTAAGTGCTAACTCTCTCACTAGATGGCGTCGAGACAAATTGTCTACATTTTTTGGTGAAGAAACTAGAACTTGTCAAATATTTTTTTTTCCCGTTGGCATCATGTATCTTTTATTAGAAGATTTTTCAATGTGGATGAGTGTTTAAGGCTTATAATTATTGCTTGTAAAATAATAATAATTCAATTGAATTTTGATTGGAAAAGTTTCGCGTTGATTTAAATAAAAAATTGAATGACGTAACTGTGATCAAAACAAGGAAAACACGTATTTACAATCTTCTTAAAGAATCATTTCAGTTTGGTGTATATTCCATACACCATATTTACCAACAATACGCCAACCAATTGAGTTCGGTACAACCGTAACTTTTCGTTCCTTTTTTGTATTTTTTTTGTGAGCTCCAACTGATCCCAATTGTCTTGAGCCAGTGAGACTATGGAATCCCCAATTGGGTTATATTTTGAGGCTGAAGGTAGTGTGGAGGGGAAGGAGATGGTGAAGAAAAAGGTGGGGAAGTACCTGGCTATTCAGATCTGGTCACCATTAAGACATTTCAAGCAACGTTTCAATTCTGAATGGTGTTTTTACACCTGAGCAATACTATAGTATTTTCCACTCTTGGAAGTGCAGCAATTAAGGTATACATTATTTTAAATGAGTGAATTATAAAAGAACACAAATGAATCAAATAAAATTTACTTGCAACGCCGGGATTTGAACTCGCAACCTCTGGCTTGATAGCCGAGAGCCTTACTCCTCGACTACGGAGGGACTGGTAAAAACGAGATATGAGAAATAAGGAGGTATAAAGATGGGGAAGAGCAAAGCTTTACATTATCTGGCTCTTTTACAAGGGCAAAACTTAGGTAATTTTGCACTCTTGGAGGATTGACGAATTGTTTGAAATAAAGTCATTTAAAGTCAGTTCTATGAGTAATATTGCCCTCAGCAAGTTTACTAACTAGCAAATGAACTAAAATATGTAATAAGTAATGTATATTCTTTTTTTTATTTTTTTAAAACGGTTTTTATGAACCCAATAACAATATTATTGAATACATAAAAAATAAAAATTGAAATGGAATTCTACAAATTAAAGTTAATAACAATAAATGTGTATTCTATACAACGCTGATTATTTAGATTTTTTAATTTTCATCTGACAATACCCGCTTTTAAAATAGTAGTTATCTATAAACTGAAAAAAAATTATTTATATTTTTCATACTATCACCGCTGGAAAAACACTCGTATTTTATTATTTTGCGTAAAATCATTCAACAATAAAATAGAATTTTGTGGCTTTATGTTGCAGATTATGCAGCTATATTATATTAACCGTATAGGTACCACATTGTGAAACACGAAACTATATTGTATTAACCGTATAGGAACCACATTGTGAAATACGAAACTATATTGTATTAACCGTATAGGTACCACACTGTGAAACACGAAACTATATTGTATTAACCATATAGGTACCACACTGTGAAACACGAAACTATATTGTATTAACCGTATAGGTACCACATTGTGAAATACGAAACTATATTGTATTAACCGTATAGGTACCACACTGTGAAACACGAAACTATATTGTATTAACCGTATAGGTACCACACTGTGAAACACGAAACTATATTGTATTAACCGTATAGGTACCACACTGTGAAACACGAAACTTTATTGTATTAACCGTATAGGTACCACACTGTGAAACACGAAACTATATTGTATTAACCATATAGGTACCACACTGTGAAACACGAAACTTTATTGTATTAACCGTATAGGTACCACATTGTGAAATACGAAACTATATTGTATTAACCGTATAGGTACCACACTGTGAAACACGAAACTATATTGTATTAACCGTATAGGTACCACACTGTGAAACACGAAACTATATTGTATTAACCGTATAGGTACCACATTGTGAAATACGAAACTATATTGTATTAACCGTATAGGTACCACACTGTGAAACACGAAACTATATCGTATTAACCGTATAGGTACCACACTGTGAAAGACGAAACATTTATTGTTTATGATTAAGATATTTGTAAAAAATACTTAATATTAAATACATAAATTAGGTATTCTATGAACAGTAAATTTGTAATTGTAAATACTTACTTAAATTTGGCACAACTTTGCATTTGAATGTGCGTATGTTTTTATATACCCATTTTATATAGATGTCACCTGTGACAGGTAAGACATGTTTTTTTAAAGCGCCATCTGTTGGACGAAAAAGCAACACGCGCTATTTTTTCTCAGAATTCACAGACAGACTGAGCCACAGCAACGCGAGGCGGGGTAGAGCTAGTTTTAAGTAAGGAATTATTAAATTTGTCAAATGAAACGTCTCAAAGACAATTTTACCATAGTATAATTATAATATTGATTATTCCGATTTGAAAGCTCATAGAACTATTGACGCTCATGCGAACTCTGGCGGGATAAAAATTTAGTTTCCGACATGTCCACCATCTTGAAACGGAAACGGAACGTGAAAACAAATTTACAGACAGACGTAATTCAAACGGTTGATTTAAAAAAGGACTTCGCTAGGACGGAGGAAAGTTAATGACAATTTATTTAAAAATTGGTCAAATTTTTATTTTTCCTGTTAAAAACGGGACTGCAGGCCTTTAACGAATCGATTGATAAGTTTCATAATAAACTATCAGTAAAGCACGAATATGTTATGGGTAAGTCGGAACACGTGTTCTTAAATGTTATAATAACGAATTAATTGATAAGTTTCATAATAAACTATCAGTAAAGCACGAATATGTTATGGGTAAGTCGGTTATATCTTGTTAGAAAATGGGCATGCGGTAACACATTTAAAAGTATTATGTAAATAATTCGTACTCATTTTTCTCCGTGTACGCTCAGTAAATTATTCTTACTTTGCACTACACTGCAAACATGTAGGTAAAATTTATTTGTAAATAAATACACATCTACATTAAATAAAAAAAAATAGAATAAAGTTAGACAAAAAAAGCTTTTCTGGAACTTTGTGATAGGATTATTTTTTTATACAAGATTTATAAATTCAAGCTTTTATATTGCATTAAAATAATTGGGTAGTATACTTAAACAGGGAGCACGTCAGTCGCTCTGGGATTCATACATCTTGAATAATTAGTAGCCTACCGAATTCTACTGGCCAAAACTTATCATTTGTACTATGAAAGATACACATGGACTTGCAAACTTTGAAAATCAACAAAGGTCCAAAGGTTACTGCCAATTTTCCCGCTGTGGGTCTATTTGTATTGCGTGAAAACCACGACAATGTTACCACTATAATACCATTGCCAACAATGGGTAGGTGAATGGAGAACCAGATGCATTAAGTGAAGTCATAAATTTAGTTTTTAGTATTAAAAATGCCTCAATCAGCAAAAAATATTTTACCATTTTATACTTTGAGAACTATTTAATGCAGCAGCAAGGCTCATAACCGGGGTTTCAAAATATTCGCACATTTCAGAACACCTTCGTAACCTTCACTGGCTCAAGTGCCCTGAAAGAATCCAGTACAAACTCTGCTGGATAGTGTTTAAATCCATCAATGAAATGGCCCCACCCTACATCTCTGAACTATGCGTCCCGGAAAACACTAGTCTGAGGCAGTCAACTCTTAGATCAGCAACATCATCAGCTGTAGGCGGACTGATAAGACCTATGCGCAAGCCAAATAATAAGTTTGGTGATCGCGCTTTTGGAGTATCTGGGCCGAAGGCTTGGAATAAACTCCCTCCGGAAATAAGACCTATAACAAGTCCAACAGAATTCAGGTCTAAACTAAAAACTTACCTTTTTAAGCTGTCAAACCCTTAAATTAAATATACCATTCCTAAGAGAAAGTCCAGTTATATTCAATTTTCCAATTATGTCCTAAATCCTGTCTCTAAATTTCGCTAATAAACAATTAGAAAATGTTAATTAAGTTTCAATCTCAAGTGACCTACCAGGTAAGTATTGTACTGTATAATATCTCCATAAATAGTTAAGTAATAACATAGATCACTGTAGAAATGTATTATAAGTTTGTACAGCGCCCTTGAGGTTATTTAGCACAAAAAAGGGCGCTATACAAGTCATCCAATTATTATTATTATTATTATTAAAACGCTGAAACCAAATTCCAAAAATTTGACTTTAAGGGTTTTACCAAAACACAGTTGATATCAAAGATAATAGAATATAAGGTCGATATCAAAACATGTATTTTCTTTCTAATGTTTTAATGAAATCCACCACAAGGGCTACTTTAAAAATGAAGAATTTATTATAACATGAAGTTGATTCATAGCTAAAATCAATCAGGTAAACACAAAAATTATTATCGAATTATTTATAACATTTTGTGAGCCATCATACCTAATTTTCACATTGCCAATCTTATGTTTCAATGTCAAGAAAATAAAGTCATGTCTTACTAAAAAGACTATAGATCTGATTTTTGATCATTTAGATGTATGAAAAAGCATTTAGGTTGAACTCCAGCATTTTTTGATTCATTCATCGTAACGCTGCAGAATCCCCACTGGTCCATTTAATGCCACTGCTGAAGTTGTCTGAATAAGTGATAAGTTTGCGAGAATTTGAATTAATGATGTCCGCTCCCGAGGGATAATTCTCCTCACAAAGGAACCGGGAATAATAAGGAATGAAAGTTCAACCAACGAATTCAACTACGATTGGACACAAGACCCCGTTCCGCGAGATGAAGTTTGCCTTCTTCTTCGTGGTTCAGACTCGGGGTGGTGCGAAACAAGAACTGAGAAGCTGTGAATGGGAAATTTTACAAATGTTAACACTATTGTGGCGTTGTTTGGCGTGTTTTGAAGTTTTACGCCAAACGCGTACATTGTATTGCCTATAGTAAAACTTGGACGAGAAGAAAACAAATGTTTGGAAACTAATTGTTTTATGAGTTTTGCGTAAGTTTCGGCAATAGGGTAACAACGTCATTTTAGGCTTACGTCTTTACGATTTATATCTGTTTCAGAGCAAGGAGTCTCAATAACATGCTTATTTATTTTTTTAATCTTGATTTTGATCAGGTCACTTTTTTTCAGCTTTATTAATTGCATTACGTGGGTATTGTGTAGTGCCCGTCTCACTAGGAAATCCTCTTTTGAAAGAGGGCGCAGTTTACAAAACAATCAGTTTATAACACAACAAGTAAATCTAGTTTACAACACAATCGTAGTTCAGTATTGTATTAAAATAAAATATAATCAACATCGTACGGAAATACAAATCTATTTTTAGTCTGATCTATCTTTGGTCTTGGCCGATAATCCAAGACTTGGTGTCCAATATATATTTCATTTGATCTGTCTTGGGTCTTAGCCGATAATCCAAAACTTAGTGTCCAATCTATATTTAGTTTGATCTGTCTTGGGTCTTGGCCGATAATTCAAGACTTGGTGTCCAATCTATATTTAGTTTGATCTCTCTTGGGTGTTGGCCGATAATCCAAGACTTGGTGTCCAATCTATATTTAGTTTGATCTATCTTAGGTATTGGCCGATAATCCAAGACTTGATGTCCAATCTATACTTATTTTGATCTGTCTTGGGTCTTGGCCGATAATCCAAGACGTGGTGTCCAATTTATATTTAGAATAATTAGTGTTCTGTCTGATGGCCAGTGAAAGTGCATTGTATAGCTTTTGTGGCAAAGAATCTAAAATTTAGTTTGCCAAAAGTTGTTATAGCGAAATAGTTAAGTAAGGGATTATGCCCTTTGGTTCTAGTTTCACGAGCAATTTGGACATTATCAAAAGCAGTTTTGTGTTTGAGGAAGTATGCTTGTAGTTTTAGAATAATCTTTATAATTAGTTTCTGATGTAGCTTCTCCCCTGGTTACAATACCGTCCGAGATTAAAGTTGATATAGTTCATAGTACATTGTTTTGACTTGATTTCAGTTAAGAAAGCTGAGAGTGTGTCTAAAGAAGTATGTTTATATTTTTTTATTTGTTGTAAGTTTATTCGCTGTATACAGGATGCAGCAAAACAGACAGTGCAGTTTTGAAGGACCGGTACATTCTGTGTGGTGGGGAAATCTGTGAAGGATTACCATGGTTTGGTCCGGACAACACCGGGGCTCTGCCGTCCAAAAGTTTCTTGAAAATGGCTGTCCTTTCGTCGCCACAAACCGAGCCTTCTGGCTGCAATTTGCTACTTCTTGCTGGGCAACCAGATGGAAAGTATTTTTAAACATAGGCCTCACACCTTTGAAAACTCAAGGATCGAATTTGAGAGAAAATCGCCGCTGTGACCGTCGAGATATGCCAAAATGCGGCCGAAAACTTTAGAAATCGCCTTAATCAACGTATCACTGCTGGGGGACATCATCTTTAGGATTTAATGCACAAAGCGGCCTGATATACCAAATAATATAAAATAAACCGCACTTAATAACCCTTCAAAACGGCACTGTGTGTTTTTTCCACTGTGAATTTTTGTACTGTATGTTTTGCCGCACCGAAGTATGTTGTCCACCATAACATTATTTTTTTTTATTTCTTGCTAGAGCAATTCTGATGAGTTACAAAACTCATTGTATGACGAGAGGAACTTGCAATATATAAGTATCACATACGAACCAGTAAAAAAATATCAAAATATAAGTGTCACATACAAATAGAAAAAGTGAGGTTAAGTAGAAACAAACAAGAAATACAAATAAAACACATAGGGATATAAACATAAGCACAGAGCCAAGGTAGGAATTTAGAAGGTACTTACCCACTAATACATTGGTAAAAATAAATTATGCTAGATTACAAATACAAAGAGAAAAGGAGAGAGAAAACAAAATTTAAAAAAAAAAAACAAAGTCCAACACGACAAGTATTACGTTTTTTTTGTTTATTTATGTTTTAAAAAAAATTATTTTACATCCTTACTTTGGATTTATGGATTATGCTGGATGATTTTTTACATATATGGAAGAGAGTTATAGAGTGTGTAGGCAATATAGATAAAAGATTTTATTCTATATTTCGTAGTGTGTATTAAAAGAATGCGGATTTTATTGTTACTCCACGTATTGTGGCTGTGGATGCTTGGTTGTAAGGTAGCTTGATGTTAGTGTGGGTTGATTGTTGGGTAATTTCTAGGATGGTGGTCGTGATTTCATGTTTGGGAAGGACTGTTATTGGAAGGATACCGGATATTGAATAGATGTCGTTGAGCTCGGTTTTGGACCACCTACAGGTCAGCTATCAGTTTCTTTGAGGCAAAGCCCCAGATATAGCGGAGATAGGCTAGGTGGGAATGTACCATGGCATAATACACCGAAGTTAGTATATGAATGGGTAGTAATCCTTGAAACATATATATAGAGGTAATTACTCTTCAAAATAAAATTATTCACATGATTTATGTGGAGATCCAACGATAGCTGGGAATCTACAATCAGGCCCAAATATTTTGTGTTCGAGACAGTTGTCACTAATTTTGATAATGAGGCTGCAATTTTTCTTGTTGCCTAAAAGTAAGTAATGCGTTTTTGTACGTTAAGGATCAGTTTGTTTATTCTCAACCAGCTTGTGAGATGGGAAACATCAGCATTCATTTCCGTTTCAAGTTCCGCTAGATTCGGTTTGTTCGTATCGTATCGGGCGAGTTGTATCGAGCGAGCGCAGTATTCACATTGCGCGTACGCTCTGAGCTCACGGCTCCCGTTCAATTGAGCCGTTGTTCAATTGAGTCGACTCTTTGACCCGTACGAAAATATCGATCTATTACCGCGACTCCTGCTCTTAGTAATATGAGTCATGACCTATCGCTACTGTGATCGTTACAAAATGATCTAACCTATTAAATACTAATAATATTTCAAATATTTCAGTGAACAACCAAGATATACAAATTACGGACATTCATTACACTTGAGTTTGATTGAGAGCTTGAATTAGGGCGAAAAAGGGTTGATGGATTGACAAGATACCAAATTAATTAGGTTTCGTTTTATCCCTTCCCTTTTATGTACCCCTATGAACAGTGTGATTGATCATAGTTGGGGTAAGGATATAAAATAATCTGAATAATGGCTTTTAAATGCTGTAATAAATGCTCACGTGAAAGCCTGCAGAATGAAAGCAAAACAATTATTACCCAAATGGAAGGTCAAATGGGCCACTTGCATTACATTTAAAAAAATTCTGGCTTAGAAATAAATTCTAAGACATTAGGTTTTTTTAACGTGTTTTTTAAACCATGGCGATTTATTCAAGATTTCTCTCCTAATAGACTATTTTATAAAATCTGAAAGACTGGAAATTATAGGTGCGAAAAATAATTAAATAGCCAAAAGTCATTTAAAAGAAAAACTAAAATTTTTATTACTACATTTTTTTTTGTGAGACATGAGACTCTGAGAAAAATAAAATCCCTCAATCCCGCAAATTTTATCTTTAGAGATGCTGTTTGGAGGGTCATTTTGAGGAGAAGAAGGAGTGAACATGGGTCTTGAAGAAAGGAAACACATGTGCAACATACTCTTCAGTAGTGTGGGCCTCTATAGTATGGTTTGTCATTCTACTTGAATTATTCAACTTAATAATAGAATGTTAAACCATATCGATATGTTAACAAAGAATATCAGGAGAATTAGATTTATTTTTAAAGAACTTCGACACGTATTGGACAAAGAAAAAATAAAAACTGTCTATTTTTCCTCAGTCCAATCTCGACTTTCTTATAACATAGAATGCTGGGGATCATGTTTAAAGTCCAATGTTGAACCACTAAATATTACTCAAAAATTGATCCTTAAAGTGATAGAAAGTAATTCTGTTATCCATCCAACCTACTTTATAATAAATGTAATGTTATAGATATATATATATATCTATAACAGCTACATATCACTCAAATACTTTGCTGATTTTTTATCAATATTAAATTTGCTGAAAGAATACAACAAACGCGGACAACTAGAATTAGCTCTACATTGAACTTTGTGGCGGTACATACTAAAACTTCTTTTGGTTAAAGAAACTATTTATATCACTCACCACTAATGTTCAATATTCTTCCAAATCATATTAAGTCTACCAATTCCTTAGTTAAATTTAAAAAGTTAATTAAGTTTTTTTGTTTTGACAGACGATTGTCTTAATATTCATTCTTGTCCTTTCTTAAATAATAAGGTTTTTTTATAAGTCCCATTTGCTAAAAATGGGACTTATATAAAATCTTGTTCTTGAATTCAAGAACGAATCGGAGAAGCAACCCGTACTCGTGTGACAAATGTCAACCATGTACATATGTTGGGCGCGCGTTTGGCGTGTTCCCCGATCATGCACCGGAGCTGAAGTGATCAATAACAATAGTTCCTCGAAGCATTTTCCATTGTCATACCGGTAGAACCACTACAGCATACCTACCTGACGATTGTGTTCTATGGATTGCAAACCGTTGGTTAATTGTTTTTTCAGGTATTTTGGGGCTCCATACCAGAGGTGGCTGCCAAATTCAATAGTGGGACGCACTTGCAATTTGAACAAGGTCAGCAGTTGTGCGCTATTAATGGTAGTGGGGAATAACGAGACATACTAAAAACATTATCATGGTTATTTTTTTATTGATCATTATCAGGTATTTTTCTTAATTCAAATATTTTAAAATAAAATCAACCTATTACTTAATATTCAAATAAATAAAAAAAGGAGGTTTATCAACAATATGAAACAAAAAAATATATAAAAATCAAAGATGGTTTTCACAATGACATTACAATAAACGATTTAAGCGGAATTTTGAACAGCCAAATACTATATTTCTTAAACATACCTTAATGTTGTACCTCTTCTTATTTCTTTTATGTACTGATGTCACGAGCTAAAAAAAACAGAATTATTTTTTTTAATAATTAAAAAACAATAAAATTTTTAGTTTTTATGAACATTTTCGTAATCTTTTTTTTATTTTCACGTCATTTTAAAATGCATGCAAGTAGCCTATTACGTTTGCAGAACATACTACAAATAACCAAATGTGACGAATTTTATAAATGTGTTTTAAACAATTCAGTTGGTACTATTCCTAAACCTTTTCATGTTGGCATATTTGAAAGGAAACAATGCCCTACGATAAATTAAAATTAATTCAAATTTCGCATTAAGGGCTCAATCAGGAATAGTCAGCAATTTTTTTGGTAATAAACATAAGTATACTGCAATTTATTTTATTTTTATCCTATTTTAAATCCCAACCAAAATAAGGTCTCAATAAAAACAAGTAATTGCGTAGGTACCAACATGTTATTTATTTAAAGAGTTATTTTTTCTGATAAATAGAGAATCACCAAGAGATTTTTCTGTGAACACGTGTCAAGTCTTGTGAATAATGGAAAGAAAAACATGATTACAGACTTCCTAAATGTTTATAACATTGCTATCGCGGTTAGCAGTGGCGTAGCAGTTTTCCGGGGAGAATCAGCCACCAGGGCCTTGGTTCTCCAATCTTTCAAAATCACATAAATTTCGTATTTTTGTGTACACATTACTTTTTCTGTAATTTATTACTAATATTCTTCTGTGTACCACTGTATGCTTATAATCCGATGTATGACTCTATTTTAAAACCGTTTTATGGCGTTTAAATAAATATAAGGGTAAGGTAGGGGCTGTATGAAGGGATTTATTAATGCGAGTCTAGAAGACGCCTGGATCACATGAAGGATAAAAATAGATACCGGTAGCTCGTTCCACATACGAGCCGACTTACACAAAATGAGTCGAAGAAACGTCCCGTTCTCATGAAGTCAACATTAACTGTGAACAGGTGATCTGCTCGTTCCGTCAAGATTCACGCACGTGCACCAGTGCACCGGGGATCAATGCTGCTAGGTCCTTAGAGCAGGTTCCATTAAAATAACTGTAGAACAGACTCAGTAGGCCTACATTGCGTCCGTGCATCAGAGATGGCAATCTGTCTGCTAACAATGAATTGTTATCAAATCAGACGGATCGCCCTCATTTGCACATAATTAAGTAGGTTAATCAAGTATTGTAAGGCTCCAACCCAGAGGTGGCTCCCAAATTTAATTGCTGGGCGTAAATGAGATTTGCATAGGGTCACTGTTGAAGAATCTACTAGCCGTATACAATATACCCAGTTTCTTGGATGTCTGATTTACTCGGGCTTCTATAGAGTCCCGATACTTGAACTTGTCTGAAATACGTACTCAAGAATTTCAATGGAGTCTTTATTGAGGAGAGAGCTTCCATCGAATTGCAAAATATCATGGAGATGTAGTATATCAATGTATCAGATAGGCATTGAACTCCCTCTTTGCCGAAATCAGACACACTTGGGTTTTGGAAACCGACCAGAGTGGCCTTACCCTAGGCACGAACATTCTTGAGGTGGTGGTCAAATTTTTGTCTCAAAACTTACCAAGCTGTTCGAATATCATAAGTGGAAAAGGGGCTGTAAAAAAACGATAACCCTCGTGAACGGTGCTGACGTCAGCGTATCAATGAATTGGTGCACATTCAATAATTGATTCAAGATCATGTGCATCAAAAATAGAGTTGGTGACAGCACAGATCCTTGTGGCGCCCCCGCATTGATTTGATGCAGAGACTAAGAAGAGCCGTCAACTAAAGATTGAATTGTTCTTCCCTTGGTTAGGTGGATCCTATATGATGGTAACTTCCCGATAAGCACCCGGTGCCAGACTCTATCAAAGGCTTTGTAAATATCCAATCCGACAACCACCCCCAAATATGCGTCACATATCCGAGCAGATCGTCACATGATCGGTTTCATCGAAAATCAAATTGCCGTCGCGTTGGATGCTGTTATTCTTATTATAAGTAAATAAGCAACTTGTTATTTACCACCCTTTCCAATACGTTCCCTTTACAATATGTAAAAGCCGTAATAGGCGTAAAATAAATACATAAATAAATATTACTTTGTAAACCAAAAGAAAACGGTATGTGAAGGGAATTGGGTGTGGCTTGAGTACAGAAGATCGCACTGGGGCGATTAGTTTGTGGCTTTCCCACGATTACCCTATAAACCCTCTTAAACAAATTCACCGATTAGCATATCTGTATGAAAAACCCATTTTCATTTTCAGACTCTGAAACATAATACATTTTTGATGTTTATAAGTCTATTTTAAAACCTTCTTTATTTCATGACCCATTTCACAAAGGCAATTTAAAACAAGGTTTCGTATTTTTTTCCTTCGTGATATTCAAATTATTAGAAATTCGAAGTTCTCTCTTGAGATATTCTTTGAAAGTGTTCTGTTTTTGAAGTGTAAGAAACAAAAGCAAATAAGTTCTGTTGACACTTGGAATATTGTCGGACAAACATAAGTTTTCACGCGAACAGTAAATAAAGGTTAGAGATCGTTTGGAGGATAGAAACATGTAAATAATGAACTAAATAAAGTTGTGTAATAAAGACAATAAAGAAGAGAGAAAGAAAAATATATTTTTTGGAATCTGTAAAACCTTATTATAACTCTTCGTAAAGCATTTAAACACGTTCCAAGATATGTCGTGATTTTGATCAGTCTCATTGAAGTTATTTTAAAATAAATTTTAAATCCCTGTGCTCTGGTACGGTTTTACGACTACGGTCCTTACTAATAAACGTGTTTTAAATTTTACATAACTGATAAACAACCATTAATGTATGGTAAATATCACAAACGAACAAATATTTTTTTTGTATGACGAGAAATTTTGAAAAAGAAAAGTATTTCAAAGTCTGAAATTCTCATTTCGGTGCTATAAAACTAATTTTTAAATTATTTATCACTAATTTTAATAAGATTAGAGTATTAAATACGTGTAAGTCTATTATATGATAAGTGACTAAATGATTTGAAATGATACACAAACTAACTGAATAGAGAAAACAAGTATTGGTACTTATCTACCTGCAGTAAATATCAAAAGAAAATAATAAAATAAAAAGTTAAGTGAAGGGTAAAAATCAACATTGAGTAACAGATTATACATGGTGTTCGAAAATTCTTGGTACAAGCGGGAATCTGGTGAATCTACATTACATTTGTAATCGATTTTGTTGCACAATTTTTTTGAATTGAGCTTCCATGCTTCAAAAAAAAAATTGAACCAGGGGGTAAATCAGCTGTTTAATGTCTTTTGAAATGTGTCGAAGCGTAAACCAGGCTTCAAAAGTTTTACCATCCCCTATGGTTGCCGAACGAAAAATAAACACTTTTTGGGTTCTCCAAGTGATGTAGATTTACTACTTTCTCGCTTGTACTACGAGTATCAGGACACCGTATAGATAAAAACGTATAAAGAAAAACGTCTGTATTTTTTGGTTAACCAACACCTCTGTCATAGGTCATCCCAAGTAGTTCGCCACGTTTGGTGATTTAGCAGGGGTGCCCGGGTTCATCAGTGAGGTACGCTTAGGATGCGCCTGCCCACCAGCTGTGTGGTGTGCCAAATCGGGAGAGGCTGGTTTGGGGAGACCATTTTACCTCTTCAACTGGTCTCTTAACCCATCGTCTTGCTCCGCAGCGGGAGGGATAAATTCATACGTCCGGTAGTGACACACATTGATCCCTAGATTCCTACTCACTCCTCATACATTTTTCATTCAGAACTTCCTCTCCTTCCTTTCTCTAAAAAGACCCTTCACGCAACATACCTGTGATGTATGGTAATAAGTTGGGTATTCAAGCGATAGATGGCACTAGTCATAAAGCTTACTCCAGAGTCAGACAGATGTCGCTAGAGTGTAGCAATTGCCTGTGGGATATTATTGACAGACAACAAGCTTCTAGAAACAGAAAATTACCAATTTCGGCTAATGAGCAGTGTAGCTAAATCCAGACTTATAAATATTTACGTAAATAAACACAATTTTATTAAAAAACCTTTTCCTTTATCAAAGAGTTCCCAACACAGAAATTTGCAAGTAAAGTAGAGAAATAACAATACCGAAATATGAAATAGAGAAATAATTTTCTTCAGGGCCTCCTGCGTGGAGTTAATGTTATTTTTTATTTTATTTTTTATATTTTAAATTTAAATATAGAAACAATTAAAAAGTAGAACGCGGTTTCTATGGTAAACAAACCATACTATCCATCAAGCTCTAAGGTGCATTAATTTTCATAGTAATTTTCGTGTGGTTCCATAGATTTAAACAGCGCTAGTGAGCCCATTGCGCCTTTGTTTCGTTTGAGTTGGCGTCCATTGTCAAGTCTGGAGTCGTTTGAGCGAATGAATTTAATTTGCCCGCGCGACCGTCTGGCAGCCATTATGTTTATTTAACAATTTAAAATTAGAACGCAGCAAACACTGCGGATGAACGTGGATGAAGCTAAACGTCGCGGGGGTTGTTGAATCACTCGCAATAAGTTGTCTGGATGGCTTGCGATGTGATATATTGTTTATTTATTAAACAATTTGCTTGGCGACGGTCTCGTTTTTGTCCTCTGTGAAAGAAAACTAAATTTAAGTCATAAATTGATATATATTACAATTTTTATTTAAAATTATTATTTTATGCACGTGTGTTAAATATTTTGGTAAAATTAAACGAAATATAAATAATACTGTTTATTGTCTTGACAATAAAAGAGAATGATTAGTAGTAAAACTTCCAAAATCTTGGCGTCACGGAATTTTTAACAGATTTTTTCTAACTGTCAAAATATAAGACAATTTCAAGTAAATTTTTTAAATCCAAAATATATTATGTTTTAACAATTCAATTAGGAAAAAAACAAGTACATCATTTTTAAAAAGTGGCTCTGGCGAGATCGGGTAGTTATTATTTATTTCGTATGACATATAATATAAGAGACCATCTCAAATAAATTTTTAGAAAAAAATCATTCTGTGCATTTTTTGTAGAAAAACCTACATTGGTAGATACGTTAAAATGTAAATGTACATGATTGAGGTTCCCAAAGTGGTCTATATGGACCCCCAAGGGTCGATATCGGCATGCTGGGGATCTATGACAGAGCAACTATACCGCCACCCAATTGTGGGCAGGCAAGGGAAGGGAAAATTTCTACTAAAAAAACAATTGATTATCACATGGGACGTTAAAAGTTTTAGGAAAATTCAATATTCGGCAGGCAGGGGGTCTACGGAAAAAAAATTGGAAAATTTTGGGAACCTCTGATTTAGTCAGAGAATTAATAGGTGATAAAATATTTTTTCGTTTTTTTTAAATATTTTTATCAGTTTTAAACTAATTCCAAAAAAGTTTATTTAGATTTGAAAACACAAATACATGGCATCTGCTTGTTTTTATTTAAAAATTACTTTCATAGTTACCAAGCACTGAAATTAAACTAAAAAATAATGTTTCATTACGAAGGTATGTAAGCATGTATATAAAATCAAATAAATTGATATTCTTAGGTTTATTACCTAATATGTATAAAATACGTGTTTGATTTTATTATATTCTTACCTCTGTAACATGTATTCCTGCATTTCCCCATCCATCCTGTTACCCAATTACCTGTCCCAGTCTGACAAGATGGATTGCTTACATCAGTGAAATTTGCAACAATTTACATACAAGTCACTCTATTAAGAAAGCCTGTGCAGTGTACACGTAAAGTAACCCTCAGTGTGTATATTATCGAGTCTGCTAATAAAACTGAATATCCATTCGCAAGTGCTTCAGAAATCCCTTCCTAATTTTAAATAACTATTAACCAGATATCACAAGTATTAATATAGATTTCAGGCCACTGTCACGTAACGAATTGACACGTTCAAAACTCCCGCGAATTCAAATTAGTACCTATCAGTTGTAACCATTGTTCGCGGTGCGCATGCGTGCACCGTGAGGTTGGTAAACTGCACAACGCCACACACGCGGGCATTCACCAACGGCCGCCCCCACTCGCAATCTGGCCTCGGCCTTGATAACATGTGAGCGTTACCGCCAACAGAGACGCAAACATAAGCGCGCCTAAATTAACGACTGTTTTCTCGCACAAGTACTTTATAAAACCTATATCAATTCTGTGCCAATTCACGATGAAGAACCGTGCGCGCAATAGCGCGTACAGTACAGCCGATGACCGCTAATTGTGGTTCAACAAGTACGAGATTCATCCTGCAAAACCCATGTAAGCTGATAACTATAATTCCCCTGTATGTGCCTTTTATGTTGAATCATGCTCACCTACAAGCTTGCCAGCCAGTACCTAAAATACCGATAGAGATTGACCCAACGAAAAGCTAGAAATGTTAGGATGTTTATTACTCTTTTCATGTGTGTATTCTGTTATATAAATGTGCTTTGTGAATATACTTTCATATCCCATTCATTGCGTTTCCTTTGACGAATATGGAGTGGTTGTTTGGCCTTCAGTCCCTCGTGTAAAAGCCCAATTGGCTGACCTAATCCCTGATGTCATGGAACTCAATCTCTACCACCTGAGCTAACGCCGATTTGTTCCAAGGCACCCTTTCTACGACGGGCCCCGTGGGGAATTGCGCCCCCTCACACCGGCGTCCCTTACACTGTCGCCTAACATGGGGCAATTTTTTTTTTGTCATCCCTTCAAGCCAACAACAGACTACCTCATGTTCGTCAATTGAAATCCTCTCTATGTACATTATTCTTGTAACAACATGTGATTTCCTTCTCAGCAAATGTCCACAAACCGTCCCAAAAAACCGTTTTTTTGGCGCCCTCGCAAAACTCGCTTCACAAAATGGCGGTCCTTCGTGTTCACACTTTGCCGCGTCACGAAAACAGAAACGACAACCACAAACAAATACAACAGAGTTGTTTTTGTTTCTCAGCAAGCATAACCCCCGGGTAACCAGGAATGGAAGGCCATCCCAGCCTTGGATAAGTGCCAGAAAATAAGAGCAGTTTTGATGGACGGCTCCAATAAGTTAAATAAGGCGGACAAAAGCCTTATCAACACCACATTAGACGACTTGATGTCGGATATCACCAGACTGATGCTTGAGTTGAATACGCTCTCCACCAGGTCTTCTACCATTGATGAGATGCTTAGTGCACAGTCGACGCTCTCCACAAAACTGGATCAAGCTATTAAAAGTCGCACAGTCAGTTCTCACACTCCCATTCACAGGGAAACACTTTCCTACGCAAATGCTGCGGCTGGAATGCCAGCATCCAAAAATATAGTTGTTAATGGCTTTGAGCGTCCAATTCCACAGAAGCCACTAACGGTCTTGGTTTATCCGCAAACTCCAGAGGGTAAAACATCGGAGGAAACCCTCAAGACCCTGGAGAAAATTTTGAACCCGAGGAAGGACGACTTCCAAATCGTACGCTCCAGGAAGATCAAAGGCGCTGGCATGGCGTTTCAAGCCAAGGACATCAAGGGACTGGAAAATATTAAAAAGGCCGAGGCAAAACTCGTGGCAAGTGGTCTAAAGATGATCAACCCTCTTGGCCGTCTTCCGAAAATCGTTATTTATAATGTTCCTAAATGTGAACAATCTGCCGACCAGGAGCTTTTCTCCGAGATCTACGCAAGTAATTTATCTGGCCAGACTTCTTTGTCTTTGGAGGATCACCTTCGGACCATGCGACGAGTTTCGCTCTTCGGAAAACGGGACATCCCCACCATGAATATGGTGGTGACCTGTCATCCAGCTGCTCGAAAGGTCTTACTAGACAGCGGAATGTGCTTCCTTGGGTGGAATGCCTGTCGCACTCGCGATTATACAGGCGCGACCAGATGCTTTAAGTGTCAACAGTATGGTCATATTAGTAAGTCCTGCTCTCAGGAGAAAGAAACTTGTCGCCACTGCGCCGCTGTGGGACACAAACATGAGGATTGCCCCAAGAAGGCACTTCCCGCTGTCTGTGCCACTTGCACCCGTTTTAGGAAGACTGCTGATCATCCTACTGGGGATAGAGACTGTCCTGCACAGCTTGCAGCCATCAATGCACAAGTTAGAATGACAGATTATGGCTCCTGCTAATCTCCTCTCCCTGGGTCAGATTAACTTGCAGCGATCCCGGATGGCCACCCTGGACGCGCAGCGGGTCATGTCTGACCTCAACATTGACATCTTGCTTATTCAGGAGCAGTACACCTGGGAAGGTAAAACACCAATTGAATTTCCGGGAGCGGTACTCGAAGTCGGCTCATCGCCGGGGGCGGGTGTTCTGGTCAATACATCATTGATCAGCCCCCTCCTTCTGGCAGGGCTGTCTAATGAGTACCAAACCTGTGTATGTATTAAATTTGCTGACACTGAGATCTATCTGATCTCAGTCTATTTTAAATGGGGGAATCCGGTAGAACCACATATCCTGAGTCTGACGCGCGCCCTAAACGCGCTTAAAGGTCGTAACGTAGTTATCGGAGGGGACTTTAACGCTCGCTCTCCTCTTTGGTTTGACAATAATAAAAACCATTCAGAACGATCACGGACTGACGCCGTTGAAGACCTTATTGCTGCGCAAGGCCTTTGTATCGTTAACGAACAGAGTTCGTTCTTTACCTTTTCAAACACAATGGGAGAGAGCAACATTGATCTAACTCTTTGCTCTGGATCAGTTGCGGCCAGGATATCTAAATGGAGGGTCCACGAATGCGCAATAGTCTCGGATCATAGATTAATCACATTTACAATAGGTGTTAAGAAAACTGAAACTCCGAGATCCTCCTGGAATTTCAACACCTCTAGGGCGAATTGGGATAACTTTGGGGAGGCGCTACGAGATACATTAAGGGATTTTCATCACGTAGCAGCTAGTGATCCGGACAATTTGGGGAACTTTTTCAATTCTGCCGTTGTATCTGCGGCTGATTCCTCTCTGGGCAGATCAAACCCAAAGACGAAAATTAGAACGCCGTGGTGGTCACCTGAGCTGACTTCGCTAAAGGGGGCCTATAAAGGAGCCTATAGGGCCTTGGGACTGTCCAGGAGGGGATGCTGTACGGAGGAGGAGACAGCTACCCTTCAGGCAGCTCTCAGGAGATCCAGGGCAACTTTCAAACAGGCGGTTCTCCTTGCGAAACGAGCTGCTTGGCATGACTGGGTTAATAATGTGGGAAACGCCAACCCGTGGGAAATCCACAGCGCAATTGAAAAATCCGGGAAAGGATCGGATCGGTTTTTGTCTAGTCTCATTGGGATCACAGAAGGTAGGAATGCTGAGACGATAGATGTGGCCTCTACTCTCAATACACTTTTGGGCAAGTTAGTTCCTGTAGAATCAGTAATTGGGGAAAGTGACCACCATAAACAGGTTAGACTCCTGGCACGGCTTCCACCTAGAGACCTCGCCCAAGAGGATAGAGTCATTCCAGTCACTAGAGCAGAAATCGACCTAATAATTAAGGGTTTGGGTCCTAAGAAGGCACCAGGGCATGACAGACTTAATGGCGTGATAGCGAAGCAAGTCTGGATCCACGCTAGGGAGGAGCTCTTCCAAGTGATGGAAACGTGTTTGAGAAGAGGAATTTTCCCTTCTGAATGGAAGAGAGGCGTGCTCAGGGTCATACCAAAGGGGAATGGTAAGCCACTAACTGATGTCAAGGCCTATCGGCCCATCACCTTACTTCCAGTGCTTGGCAAGATCCTGGAAAAACTTATCCGGCATAGGCTACAACAATCACTCTCCCCGTCTAGTGATCTCCAATTTGGCTTCGTCTCCGGTAGATCCACCGTGCACGCCATTTCGTTTGCGCTTAACTGGGTGAAGGTTTGTACAAAGAGGTATGTAGTTGCAATCTTCCTCGATATTACTGGTGCCTTCGACTACGCGTGGTGGGACATGATACGTATCAAGGTTAAAAATAGGAACTGCCCAAAAACCCTATTTAAATCAGTAGACAACTATTTATCGGGCCGAACTGTCATTATTTCTCATGGTGACACTGTTATTGAACGCGAGACCGATATGGGGTGTCCTCAAGGCTCCGTCCTAGCTCCTAAATTTTGGAATATAACCTTCGATGACTCCTCTAGGTTACCCTTACCTGAAGGATGTATCATGATCGACTATGCGGATGATAAAATGTATCTTGTCTCTGGGGACAGTAGAAGAGAAGTCGAATGTAAGGCTGGTGAAGGTTTGGACACCCTCCTTAAATGGGGGGAGAGGAATAAAATAACCTTCGCTCCCCAGAAGACTATGGGCCTCCTGATGAAGGGTTTTTTCAATAAGACAAGAAACCCTACCATCCGTATGGGAGACACTAATATCAAATTTGTGGATAACGTTAAATATTTAGGTGTCACTCTAGATCGATCGTCCTCCTTTCTGGCTCATGTCAAAGATGTATCCTGCAGGGCTCAGTCGCTGTTTCTGAAGCTTCGAAGAATCTCCACGACAGAGTGGGGACTTCGCAGACCGGCTTTGCACGCTCTCTACAAGGGGGTATATGTTGCGCAAGTCGCATATGCCGCCTCTGTTTGGGAGCATCGCCTGGATAACTGTTTAATACTTCTTGCTCTCACTAGGGGTCAGCGCACTCCCCTGCTGGCACTATCTGGGGCATATCGAACCGTTGCTTCGGACGCTTTGCCAATTTTGGCTGGTATATTACCAATCGATCTAGAAATTAGGGAGGTGTTAACGAAGCAGCGATTAATCCGTGGATCCCCGGCCAACCACCTTGGTGTCGTCCTGACACCGGGTGGACCAGGAACTCTCCCAGGACTGCTCCGAACGATGAGGGACCTGTCGCTCAAAGAGTGGCAGGTCCGTTGGGATAGGTCGAGCAAGGGAAGATGGACCTTCTCCTTCTTCCCTTCAGTTAAACTCAGAATGGAAGGGGCCTTCCTCAAACTGGACCATCACGTTACGCAGCTCCTTTCAGGACATGGGGAATTCAGGGGAAGGCTTCACAGCCTTGCCCTGTCCACCCACCCCAATTGCGCTTGTGGCAATAATTACCAGTCGGCCGAGCACATTCTGTGGCACTGTGAGATTTTGAAGGATGCCAGAGACGAAATGATAGACGGTCTGAATGTCCCCATTAGACCGGTGTGGAACACCGATCTTGTTTCTAACAGTGTGAATTTAGAATGTTTGAGGAAGTTTACTAGGATCTGGGTTGAGAGATGGCCTGTGCTTAGAGTCGTTGACTAGTGTAATAATTGGGAACCCCCGGTGTACTGCTCCTGCTCCATGACTTATTATTTTACA
The DNA here is from genome assembly GCF_061612785.1 of Hesperophylax consimilis. Lineage (NCBI taxonomy): Eukaryota > Metazoa > Arthropoda > Insecta > Trichoptera > Limnephilidae > Hesperophylax > Hesperophylax consimilis. The sequence continues at coordinate 25,427,102 of NC_142846.1, forward strand.
ACTCTTTCATTATTGTATATGCTATTCTGTTTTTTTTATTTTATTATTCTTATCTTATTTCTTTTTTTTTACTGTACCAGCTGTTGCAGATGATTTCCATTCGTTTATATTTTGTTTTTTTTTTTTAATTAACTTGTCTTGTTCTTTTTAATTCTTATTTTCTGTTTTCTTTTCATATGTTTCTTTTTCCCTGTCTAAGGTTAACACACTGTTTTTCTTTTTACAGACACTGTAAGCACTCTTATATATCTGTGTTTACTAATTATCTCTCTTACTTTACTTTGTTATCTTATTCAATACTTACTGTCCTCTTTACAGACCATGCAGATCTTATTTTTACACCTTTACTTTTGTTTTTACTTATTTACCGTTGCCCTTATGTGGCACTTTTTGGATTGATTATTGTTTTTCATTTTTCCTCTTATTTTCTCTTCTTTTTACATGTATTTTTTCCGGTTTTCTTTTCTTTTTTTTTAGTAACAGCAACGAGTTTACAGGCGAGAACTGAACTCCGTTGTCTGTTTTGTTTTGTTTATTTTCCCCATTAGGGGTTGGATAACGGGCCTCGTCCCCGCATGCACGACTGGAGCTTCTTATTATTCTTTCTTACCGGGGGACTCCAATCACCTGCGCCACCCCTGATGAGCGTTGGTGGTCAGAGGGGTGACTGTGCGGGCTGGGGTAACCTCCACCCTGCCTCCGACCTCCTGACGCTTCTTTCCCCTAGGTTCTTTAGGGTTTTATCCCTCTTTTTCCAATACTTATCTTCAGGGCACCACCGGGTGGTCGGCTAAGGGGTGTGGAAGTCCTGATCTGCACCAGTCGCCCCAACCACCACCAATTTCTCAACAGGACTGCCAGTCGTGGTTCGGCGAAACTCCCCCTTCACTCTATTGTTTATTTTACTTTTATGTGTTTACAGGTACTGGAGTGTGGGTCCCCTCCACCAACTATCTGCCTGACACTTAATCTTGATTTTTTTGTTGTTTATTTTTCTGTGTTGTCCTTAGTTTAGTACTTGTAAGCGCTTGCATACCGCTTCATAACACCGTATGCGGGGACTTTGAAGGCCTAGCTTCATTTATATAAATTGTAGAGCCTTTTATTCAAAAAAATTAGATTCATGCGAGAGCTCCGAAGGGGTGACCATAAGTCACCTATACCGGGGTGGGACAGGGTGGGTGTACCTTCAAAGCAAGCATAAACATCACGAATTCGTGTTTGTTTATTTTTTTTTCCAAGCTCACTTCAGGATCGTAATGTCCCTCGCATAGTAAACATTACCTACAGACAAATCACCTTCCTCCAACGAGTTTAAATAAAAACACGGGTTTGTCTCAACACTAATTACACATTTATTCCTAATAAATTATAGGTACAACTGCTTTTTCCTCTAGTGTGCAAATACGAGTGTTAACCCTCCAAGTGCCTTCAACGAGTGTTAACCTTCCAAGTGCCTTCGACAAGTGTTATCCTTACAGCAAGTGACGTGAAAAAGTGAAATTAAATTCATTCCTTTTCTTCAAAATTCTCAATTTCAAAGCAAAATCTTTGGCCATTTTTTTCTCAACAAGTGAAAGTGACTAGTGAAACTAAAAAACACAGTTTTACAAAGCAAAGTCCTGGCCAATTTTTTTTCTCAACAAGTGAAAGTGACTAGTGAAACTAAAAAACACAGTTTTACAAAACAAAGTCCTGGCCAAATTTTCAAAAATTCAAAACACTTCAAAAATTCCGGAACACAATCGTCTTCTTTCTTAACAAACATCAAGCAAACCTTCAAAATGGATCCACCCACTGCACCTACAGGAATTACATTTGGTGTAATCACCAACATTTTCCAATCAAAAAGAGAAATATTACTCCAAGCTCTTCGTAAAAGGGACCTGTCGCCAACTAACAAATCAAAGAAGTCACTCATAAATTACGCCTTGTACTTCAACAAGAAATACATCAGGAATTTACGTTTCAATTGCCCCGAACCAGTGGAAGCAAAAATAATTACACCAGTACCACCTGAGTCTAAAAACATACCAACACCAGTCATTCCACAAAATAAAAGTTACGACCTAACTTCCTGGAAAATTAAGTTCAACGGTCGCTCCGATGTGGAAAATTTTATTGACAGAATAGAAGAAACTGCCCAAGTCAGAGGAATTCCTATAGAAATCCTACATCGCAACTTTATCGACCTCATTGCTCCCGAATTACTCTCGTGGCACAAATTACACAAAAAAAGGGCAGATTCTTGGCCCAAACTAAAATCAGCCCTCATCAACAATTTTGGAAAAAAGGAAGCACAGCACAAAATAAAACTGTCGCTGTTTGCAATCAAGCAACTTTCGAACGAATCAGTTGCCAACTTCATACAAAGAGCTGAATTCACAAACGCCAGGCTCTCTTCACCTGTTTCGGACGACGAACTTTTGCCGGTTATAATTGATGGTCTCCTCCATAAATATGAAAACATAATTACATCACAAAAAATCCTCAGCATAAACCAACTTAACGACGTTTGCCTTCTATTGGAAACATACCAAAACAGAAGAAAGGACTCTAACGATGCAAACGAAATCATCAAACCAAGCAGATCCTCTGGTATCAAACCGGAATATAATGAAAGAAAAATCTGCTCATTCTGCGAAAAAACCGGTCATTCTCAAACTACTTGTTTTAGGCAAGCTAACCTCCAAGAACCCCGGGACACCAGAGCACCTAAGAGACATTCTTCCCAAAACCGCTCTCCACCTCGCGACAATCTACGAGAAATTTTCAAAAAATCGAGACACAACCACGAGAGATTACACGCTCCCAATAAAGTTGTCAAACCTCCACCGGACTTTTCGAAACCCCCTCCAAATTGGGTAAACAAGAAACAAAAAAACTAATACCCAACCTCTCGGGAATCCATTTCACTCCAAGGCCTAAGGAATGGATAGAGTGGTTGAGACACGTAAAATACTTCAACCAGGCCTTACATCTTTCAACTGTTAGTTGCAAAGAAGCTCAAGACGGAAGACCCTACGCTCAATTCTCCGTCAATAATGTCACCTTTTCGGGACTTATGGATAGTGGCGCATCTATTAGTTGCCTCGGCAATAATGCACACATACCTTTCGTCAATTGCGGATTTAGAATCAAAATGCATTCTACACACGTTACAACCGCAGACAACACAGCTCAAACTGTCACAGGTTCTCTAGCACTACCTGTCAGTTTTTTTTTTATTTTTTTTTTTTTATATTTACTCCACACAGGAGGCCCTGAAGAAAATAATTTCCCTCGGGGCCTATGTCATCTTTGGGGATGCAATGTGGAGGGTCTTTTTTGGAGAGGAAGGAGTGAACATGGGTCTTGAAGAGTCCCATGTTGTAGGAGGGAGGAAACACAGAGGCCGGCAGTTCGTTCCACAGCCGAGCTGTTGAACTTAAGAACGAATCGTAGAAGCGACCCGTTCTCATGTGACAAGTGTCAACTGTGTACAAATGTTGGGCGCGCGTTTGGCGTGTATCCCGACTACGCACCGGTGCCGAAGGGATCAATGACGCTAGTTCCTCAGAGCATCTTCCATTGTAATACCGATAGAACAAGGACAGCATACCTACCTGACGCCTGTGCTCTAAAGATTGCAGTCCGTTTGTTAAGATTGGGGAATCTATCAAACGGACCGCCCGTTTCTGCACAGAGTCAAGGGTTTTTTTCAGGTATTTTGGGGCTCCAGACCAGAGATGGCTGCCAAATTCGACAGTAGGGCGCACTTGCGATTTGTACAGGGTGAGCAGTTGTGTACTATTAAAGTATCTGCGGGCCCTGTACAGTACGTCCAGCTTCTGAGAGGCCAACTTTACTCTGGCTTCGATGGAGCCCCCGTACCTGAGCTGGTCACTTATAGTTACACCAAGCATATCAATGGAAGGCCTGTTCGGAAGATTGCTTCCGTTGAAGGAGACTAGATTATCATTTGGATCCCTTTTAGACGTAATCAGACAGGATTGGGTCTTTGAAACATTAAATTCGACGAGATTATTTTTACCCCAGGAGGAAATACTCTCGAGATAACCGTCCATTCTCTGCTTCAAAGCCCTCCGAGCCGTTGGAGTTTGTGTGCCCTTTGGGGGCTTGTCAAACAAAAAGCTATCATGAACTGTACTGTCATCCGCGTAACAATGAATCGGTGCACATGTCAAAAGGTCGTTGATGTGCAACAAAAACAAAGTCAGAGACAGAACCGATCCCTGTGGGACGCCAGCATTTATGGAGTGCGAGGAAGAGGTGAAACCGTCAGCAACCGCCTGAATCGACCTATCCCTTAAAAAGTCAGCAATCCACGTACACAGGGATGCGGGAAGTCCGTAAGAATGCAATTTGTTGACAAGTCCTCGGTGCCAGACCCGGTCAAAGGCCTTGGATATGTCTAGTGCGACCGTTTGGGTCTCACCGTGACGTTCCAGGCACCGCCCCCAAACTTGCATCACATACGCGAGAAGATCACCGCACGAGCAGTTCCGCCGGAATCCGTATTGACGGTCGTTGATAATTTTGTTCTTCTCGAGGTATGTGAGCAGTTTGTCGTTTATCACACGTTCCATCACTTTGGACAGAACTGATGTGATCGCTATGGGGCGGTAGTTGGCCGGGTTGGAGCGGTCACCTTTCTTGGGAATAGGGTGAATGACCGCTTTTTTCCAACCAGAGGGCACAGTGCCACACTTCAGGGACATTTTGAAGAGCTTTGTCAAAACTGGAACTATTTCCGCAGCACACCTCTGCAATACCAGGGCAGGTATTCCATCAGGTCCACTAGCTTTGTTAACATCGAGCCCCCGTATGACGTGGAGTACATCCCGATGCCGGATCCTCAGCTTTTTCATATAGAAGCCGCAGTGAGGAACCGACGGCGGAACAGCACCCCCGTCGTCGAGGGTCGAGTTTTCCGCAAACATTTTCCCTAATAAGTTAGCCTTTTCGGTGGCGGTGTTTGCTAGTGAGCCGTCAGGTCTGGTAAGAGGTGGCAAACTGGGTTTGCAAAAATTTCGACCTATTGAGCCCGCAAGCGACCAGAATGCTCTGCTGCCATGCGGGCAGGCAGCCAGCTTTTTGCTGATCTGCAGGTCGTGTTCGAATTTTGACCTATTGATGATTCTCTTGCATTCCTTTGCCGATTTGTTGTATGCTGATCTGCTTTCGGGCGTTCGAGATGTGTTGTAGGCTCGGTAAGCCGCGTTTTTTCGTCGGACTGCTTCGGAGCATTGTCGACTGAACCACGGCTTTGAGCCCACACCAGTTTCTTTAGTAGTCGATTGTATGAAGCCATCCATCGCCGATTTGATGACTTCACCAATCTCCTGGGCACATCTTGAAGGGTCCGAAGTCCGAAAACAAACAGCTGACCACGGAAAAGCGTTGAAATGGGCCCGCATACCGAACCAATCTGCTGACCTATAGTGCCACACTTTTCTCCTCAGCCTCTCATTGGTTGGTCTGAGGCTAACGGGGATTGATGTCGTCACTAGGCAGTGGTCAGATGATCCCAGAGGCGCTGTGACGTCAATCTTATAACCGTGTGGCACAGTAGTTAAGAATAGGTCTAACAGATTGGAGCGGTGAGTCTGGACATCAGGAACCCTTGTAGGCTCCTGAACCAATTGCTCTAATCCGTAGCAAATGGCAAAGGATTCCGCCTGTCGGCCAGCCGAGTCCGTTGGGCCTGAGAACTTCAACCATGGTTCGTTATGAACGTTGAAGTCCCCCAGAACAATAAACTCGGCCGAAGGGTAGCGGGGCAAGAGATCATCAATAGTATCGCTCAAATGTTTGAAGAGCTCGGAAGTGTCTGATTCGCTATGGTTCGGTGAGCGGTATAGACATGCGTAGAATCTTGCCGTACTGGCAAGATTGACGCGCACCCACATTACGTCGAATCTGGAGTTTTCCATACTCAATAGTCGCACACAGTTGACGTCAGCTCGACTATAGAGGCAGACTCCTCCTTTCAGTCGGAATTTGCTTGCGAGGGTAAAGCCCGGGCAGTCCAGATAGGAGGAGTCTGGCGGCTCGGCTATCTGAGTTTCGGATAGGAAAAGAAGGTTGGGACGTTGGGACAAAAGATGGTGATGGACGGAATTTAAATTTGTGTGCAGGCCGCGAATGTTGGCAAAATTTACCAACAGTTTTGGCCCGCACCGGGGACGCCTGCTACTCGCCGCTGTAACGATGTTAAAATTGTTGTGTTGTATGTTCATGAATTTTTTTTTTTTTTTTTTTATAAGGGTAGGAGGTGAAAGGAAAGGTCTGGAAAGGAAAGGTATGAGGGGTGGGTAGGAATCTGGGGTTCAGGCTGTCCAGGAGTGATGAGCGTTTGGTTCCAGCCCACCCACTGCGGTGCTAGGCGATAGGCTGGGAGAGTCCGGCTGGAGAGGGCATCCAATGCGCCCCAAACGCTGCTGCTGGGTCCCCTCCGGTCACGAACCGGCACAACAGCAGTGGCGGGGTTTTTTCACTCGCTGATGGGGCAGCCCACCCTTAGTCGTGAGCCTGAGGGTCGGGCCCCTGTACTATCGAGCGGCCCGGACAGCGGTAACCGGTTGTAAAGGGTCTCCCTCAACCAGCATCTCCCAACCGGCCCGCCACGCAGAAGGTGGGCCGACGCACCCGCCACCAAGACCTGGGCAAACCTTAACCCATGAACCCGGGCACCCCTGCTAAGTCACCAAACGTAGCGAACCACTTGGGGTGACCTGTGGCAGAGGTGTTGGTAATCCAATAAATGGTTCCCAGGGCGGCGGTACCCATTCCCGCCTACCAAATTGTGAAATGTTGCGGAAACAAAACAATCACGATCAACTTCTTAGTAATTCCTTCGATATCCCAGAACTTCATCCTCGGTGTAGACTTCTGGAAGGCCTTTAATGTCGCCCCCCAGGTATTTAACACTTGCAACAACACCTCTCACTCCACACAAGTCAGTGAGATTCGTACAGTAATACCTTACGAAAATCTAAGTTCTGCTCAATCACAACAATTAAAAGAAATGATCAGCAAATTCGAATCAATATCTTTCGAAAAATGCGGCTTAGGACTAACTAACCTGGTCGAACACCACATCAAAACCACTGGGCCACCCATCAAACAAAGGTACTATAACCTAGCTCCCCAGAAACTTAAACAATTGGAAAAAGAGTTAGACGAAATGTTGAGTTTAGGCGTTGTAGTTCCTAGCAGAAGCGCCTGGACAAACCCAACTCTACTTGTGTCAAAAAAGGACGGCTCTGCACGATTCTGCATCGACAGTAGAAGACTTAATGCTTGCACTGAGGCTGACGCCTATCCACTTCCATTTGTTCACGCCATCCTCGACAAACTACGAAACGCCAAGTTTATATCTTCAATTGATCTAAGCAAAGCTTTTTGGCAAATACCATTAGACGCTGCATCTTGTGAAAAAACTGCATTCGTCATACCAGGTAGAGGTATGTTCCACTTTAAAAGGTTACCATTCGGCCTCAAAAACAGCCTTGCCGAACTACAAAGGTTAATGGACAAACTATTCGGCCCAGAATCGGATAACAACTTATTTTGTTACCTAGACGACCTCATCATCATAACTGACACTTTCGAAAAACACATTGAAATGCTGGAAAAAGTCTTCCAACAACTCAAACTCGCCGGTCTCACCATCAATTTGAAGAAATCAGAATTCTGCAAGTCCCGCTTGCGTTATTTAGGCTTTATTGTCGACGAAAAAGGTCTGAGAACGGACCCAGCTAAAGTCGAAGCCATGGCAAATTTCCCCAGACCCAAAAACGCAAAAGAAGTCAAAGGTTTTCTAGGACTTGCCGGTTATTATAGAAGGTTCATCAAAGACTTCTCCAACATCGCAGCACCCCTCAACAAAATCACTGGTACACGCAAAGGCATCAGTAATTTCCTATGGTCCCCTGAAACCGAAAAAGCCTTCATCACTTTGAAATCTGCTCTACAAACAGCACCCGTGCTGAAATGTCCTGATTTTACGCTTCCTTTCACGCTCCATACAGACGCTTCTAATGTTGGAATCGGCGGAGTACTAACTCAGGAATTTTCCGATGGCGAACACCCTGTAGCTTACTTTTCCCGTAGCTTAAACAAACACGAAAAGAACTACGGAATAACAGAAAAAGAATTACTGGCAGTAATGGATTCTATTCACCACTTTCGAGGATACATAGATGGTAGCAAATTCACTGTAATTACTGACCACAGTAGCCTAAAATGGCTAATCTCCTTGAACAATCCATCCGGTAGACTCGCTCGTTGGTCATCACGTTTGTCTCAATACACTTTCGATGTCATACACCGCAAAGGCGCCGACAACATTGTACCAGACGCACTCTCAAGAATCGAGCTTGCTCTCCTAAACACCGAACCAACTGCCCCCATCTCTTCTACTAAGGACACCTGGTATCTAAAGATATTCAACGGTTGCATTAACTCTCCTCAACAGTTTCCCAATTTCATCATAAAAGAAGGACAATTGTACCGTAATTGCAAACCTCCTTTGTCTATCCTCGAAGACCACGCTTGGAAACTGGTTGTTCCTCCTGAAGAAAGAGAACAAATAATATTCAACAACCACAGTGCCCCGGAATCCATACACCCCGGAACCTTCAAGACATATAAGAAAATATCCTTGAAATATTATTGGCCTGGTCTTTTCAAACAAGTGCGAAATTATATTTCTAAATGCGACACTTGCAAAGCTTATAAACACAGCACCGCACCCCCTGCTGGTCTTATGGGTAAACCCAAACGCGCCGATAGACCACTGCAATCTCTGTCAATGGATCTTATTGGACCTTTCCCCCGAAGTTATGCTGGACACATGCATATACTCAGTGTAGTGGACATTTTCACCAAATATTGTTGGATTTTTCCTTTAAAAAGAGCCACCGCATCTGCAGTCGTAAGCCTTTTGGAAAAACACATATTTATACCTTACGGAACCCCCCGTACAATTATTGTGGATAACGGAAAACAGTTCATCGCAACTGAATTTAAGGAGTTCCTGTCCAAATACGGCATTAAGGACATCTTTTATAACACTCTCTACACACCACAGAACAACACTGTAGAGCGTTATAACCAAAACATCAACACTGCCCTGGCTATCCTAGTTGATAAAGACCAACGCACTTGGTGTAAAAACTTGGAAAAAATTCAAGCAGCTATGAACAACACGGTAAATCTTACAACCGGTTACACCCCATTCTTCCTCAAACACGGCATGGAACAAATTGTTCACGGCTTTCTACATCGGAATATTGATTTTCCATCATCGGTCCCCTCATCTGAAGACCCTGTAGAAACATATGCCCACCGTTTAGAAGAACTCTCTGCTATCTACAGCGAAGTAACAGACGCTTTATTACTGGCCCACCAAAAAAGTACGGACAGATACAACTTACGCAGGAAACATGTCACTTTTAATAAAGAAGATATTGTCTGGAGAAGAAATAACACATTGTCACAAGGTGCCATGTACTTCTCTGCCAAATTGGCACCCCGCTTTATCAAGGCTAAAGTACTGAGAAAAATCTCAGATTTGGTGTACACCCTGTCCGACATTTCTGGTAAACACATAGGCAACTACCACATAAAGGACATTGTCAAGGCTGGAAAAATGGAAACAATAGAAACCATCACTCCTGTCCCTACGTTTGTACCTCATTGGCAGAAACAACCACTGTCATACACTACAAACTTTGCATAAACAACTATTTATGACTTGTACTATTGATTTCACAAGCCGTCTACCAAAGTGCTATTCGTTTTTTTGTGGAAATCATTAGCCTTTTGACCATAATGTTCTTGATTTTCATAAATTAATCATCCATTATGGTTTGTCGTAAGTAAATCTTACACGACAAGGTACAATAAGTGTCAATTGTAACCTTGACCTCGGCACACTATTTCATTGTATATAAACTTTTGTTCCTATTCTTTTCTCACATTTCACCTTTTCTCATGTATACACCTTTTTTGAAACTGATCATTTCAGAAAAGAGACACCTCCTCAATGTCGGTTTGTATTTTTTGGTACGCGCGATGCTCAAAAATGTTCTCCATTCCCTGTTCCCAACACACCAAGTTCTCTTGTCATATCATTTTATATTATTGTTTCTTTTTGCCCATGTTCTCGCAATTGTCCTTCATATTTGTTCTAATGGGTTTCATCGTACATAAAACAATGACCCTTTGCAACATGCACCCAATTGAGGTGAATGTTCAACCCCTGTAATTTGTAATCATAATGCGTGTGTAATTCCAGTTCGGTATCGTCATTTGATTCAAGTTACACAGGTGTAACAAATACAAGTTACAATTACCATGTTAAAGTTTTTTCAGTTTTACCAAAATTGAATGGCGCTCAACTATCCCATTTGCTCTTGTCTTTTTTCAGAATTTGATATTGACACGTCATTTCTGAAAATAGTTGTTGTAAAGAAAGACAAATTGCAATTTGCCTTCCTCATCAATAACATTGTACCATGCATAACACCCTTCGGTCACATTGAGTATGTAAAATCATAGGATCTCAACTTCCTGACCCAAATCTGTTATATTGTCGCACTTTATTTTGTCTTGAATGACATTAATTTGCCTTGTTAAAATACACCAAGCCAGGTCACTCATATTAAGTATCCTGTGTCTCAAGGTGCCCTTTTGTATATAAAAATGTATAACATGTATAGTTCACAACATTCGTGTTTGTGGCAATTGTGGTAACACCAAGTGTGTTTCCTTGCTCATTTTGTGTGGTCATTTTAAGTAGGTAAAACCCAATCAGGTCTTAAATAAACCACTACAAACCTTTCTATTGTAAGCAAAGAGTAAGTAAAACCAAATAGGTCTCTTTCGCTATATTCACAACTTTTTTGTCTTGTATAAAACATCCTTGTTGACATATGTCTTGTATTATTGCCAACCATCCGTGTAAACTCAGCATAAGTTAGTGTCATCACACAACGTGTAAACTCAACTTATGTTTGTGTCATCACATACCATGTAAACTCAACTTAGGGTTGTGTCATCACAGTATATTGTAAGCAAAGAGTAAGTAAAACCAATAGGTCTCTTTCGCTATATTTGTGCACTGTGTAAGTAATTACTACTATCACATCACATGTCTTGTACAATTGTATCTGCTTGTCATGTTACTTTTTGTATTATGCTAGTACCAATAACTATCGACATTACCGTATATGTTTATTGTGTATTTTGTGTATATTCCGTTTGTATTGAAATGGAAACTTCTTCATCAACTTGAACGTAAACTTGTCTTCCACCATGATACGAGAGATCGTTATAAAATCCACCATGATACGTGCGAACGTTATAAAATCCAATGCTATACGAGAAGTTCGTCATAATCACTTATTTTTTCGCCAACGCAGCGAATAGGTAATTTGTCTCAATGTTTTGTTATAAATACCTACCGTCTTACACCCTTTCAATACTGGGCTCGTCTTTTTTCAAATCGTTCAATTTTTACATGATACGTGAAGACGTCATAATACTTACCGTGATTCGTGTGAACGATATAATATCAATTGGTTTTTCTTAAATAAGATTGCCACCTGTTTATACTTGAACTACCTGACGTAGATCATTTTACCCGGATATGTCTTCTCATTAAAAACATTTGACACCTTTGTTAAACTTGCCAAACAGCAGGAAATTTCCCTCTTGAAAGAGAAATTTAAAAAATAACATTGAAGCTGTGCATTCAGCAAATTTTGGTCGAATTGATGCCTGTGGACTTCTTGTAACTAAACCCAAGAACTATCTACTATCCATTGACCATGGACTAATCATCGGCTTCACTTTTGATTATGAGGTATCGTGTCGTAGGAGGTCAATCGGGACATGACACAAAAACACCTAACTCGTCGGCTGGGAAACAAATAAGAAAACTCCCAGGTTTGTGAAATTTGAACAAGGGTCTGTCATTTTCTCACAAATTTGTAGAAGATTAAATCGACCCCTAGTCTTTCATCCAATAAACATGAAAGACTAGAATTGTATTATGTTGTATGTTATGTTTCATCACACTTTCTTGTAAATGTAATGAGTCAGGAAACCTGCTGTCAAATATATTTCGCTCTCTCCTGAAGATTGAATCTGGACTCTAGCCTGTTTTCAGCAGATTTCTATACTCAACCGTTTCTTTTCGTCATCACTTTCACCATGTACATATTGTAGAAAATTATTCGCGGATTTGGAAATAGTACGATAAGCATTGGCTTATCGTCTGTCAAATAGGACAAACCTCATCCACGAATCCTTTTTTTCTCACCCCTTCTCCCATCATCCCTTCACCCTTCAATGAAATATATTCACTATGTTCTCTTCTTTGAGAACCTTACGTTGTTACCGCTTCAGCGATAACATTGACCATGAAAGGTCAATTGTTTTCAAAAAAAAGTTATTTTCTGTCACATTGCACAAACATGTTCTTGTATCAGTGGATTTGTATTCAGTACTATTGCACTGAATGGACTATACAGAGTCACCTCTTGATACGAAAACATATTTTTTTTCACATTTGTAAAATCTCAAATTAGTTAGGAACATCTCTATCTTTCTCTTTCTCTGGTTTCTGGCAAGCAAATCTCTTTCTTCTCTCCAAGGCACATTTGTTTCTCTCCAACCTTTATTTCATCATTGGTCTACCAGGCAGGTAAACTTCAAGAATTTTGTTCTAATAATAATTTACCCCTGGACTAAAAAGAAGCCCAGCAGCCTCCCTCACCACCAGCTGAGCCCTCTTCATTGCCGCCTTCACTACCGTCACGGAGGTCCCCTCTCTTCAGCCTCGTCATACAAAAAGCACCCGACCACACCCAACTCAATTAAGTGTGAGCCGTTTGTGCAGTTGCGAACAAAGTCGTCTCACAATATAATGACACTTTCCAAACAACAACCTCCGAGCATGTCAGCTCCAGGTTAGTTGTCCGTTCCTGCCAATCAACTGCTGTCTTTTGCTCCATCAAGCACTGACACAAGCACTGTCCTGCAAATACTAAAACACGCAGACCAACCAGTCGCCGTTCGTGCAGACTCACGAAATGCCGTTTGTGCATACTCACCACCGATCTCCACTTGGCACCAACCCATGTTATTCGCAGCCCTGCACGCTTTAATAACCAATACAACCTTGCTTACTGCCAGCATGGATCCACTCTGGCATTTCTACAAACTTGAAGCACCTATTTTTGACCTCTGTGATAGTAGAACCCCTCCGCAACAACAAGTTCCACTCCGTGTTCTTTTCTCAGACCCTAGTGTTCATTTGAGTGTAATCTCAATGGGTCATGTGTTAGTGAAAATAACAAGTGCAAAGCAAACTCCGACCACTACGCAAACACAACAAACTACGCTGCGCAAATCTTAGCTTCCCGGACCAATGATAAACTTAGAGTCATTTTTTTTCCATAATGTCATGTCACATGTTACTATGTTTTGTCTTGTCTTGTCATGCCATATGTTACTATGTTTTGTCTTGTCTTGTCATGTCATATGTTACTATGTTTTGTCTTGTCTTGTCATGTCATATGTTACTATGTTTTGTCTTGTCTTGTCATGTCATATGTTACTATGTTTTGTCTTGTCTTGTCATGTCATATGTTACTATGCACTGTCTTATTGTGTCACTATGTGTTCTATGTTTGTCATCAATTAGCTAGCACACCCAGTCAATCTCTCTCAATCTCTCTCTCTCGCAAGCCATCTCTCTGAGAAGCCAGTGGCATGTTTTAAGTAAAAGAGGATTCTTTAAGCCTGTTGCTTCATTGCCACGTCGCTTTTTCTCGGGCGGGCGGGGATGTGTCACGTAACGAATTGACACGTTCAAAACTCCCGCGAATTCAAATTAGTACCTATCAGTTGTAACCATTGTTCGCGGTGCGCATGCGTGCACCGTGAGGTTGGTAAACTGCACAACGCCACACACGCGGGCATTCACCAACGGCCGCCCCCACTCGCAATCTGGCCTCGGCCTTGATAACATGTGAGCGTTACCGCCAACAGAGACGCAAACATAAGCGCGCCTAAATTAACGACTGTTTTCTCGCACAAGTACTTTATAAAACCTATATCAATTCTGTGCCAATTCACGATGAAGAACCGTGCGCGCAATAGCGCGTACAGTACAGCCGATGACCGCTAATTGTGGTTCAACAAGTACGAGATTCATCCTGCAAAACCCATGTAAGCTGATAACTATAATTCCCCTGTATGTGCCTTTTATGTTGAATCATGCTCACCTACAAGCTTGCCAGCCAGTACCTAAAATACCGATAGAGATTGACCCAACGAAAAGCTAGAAATGTTAGGATGTTTATTACTCTTTTCATGTGTGTATTCTGTTATATAAATGTGCTTTGTGAATATACTTTCATATCCCATTCATTGCGTTTCCTTTGACGAATATGGAGTGGTTGTTTGGCCTTCAGTCCCTCGTGTAAAAGCCCAATTGGCTGACCTAATCCCTGATGTCATGGAACTCAATCTCTACCACCTGAGCTAACGCCGATTTGTTCCAAGGCACCCTTTCTACGACGGGCCCCGTGGGGAATTGCGCCCCCTCACACCGGCGTCCCTCACACCACCAAAAACTGATTCACAGACAATTTGCGACCACACTTTTTATCATTGCATAGCTCTCAAAGAACCACAAATGACACAAGCGGAATCATGTAAGCTACAATATAATGTTTTTAAGTAACCTGTTTAAATAGAACCATGCAGATGAAATGCTTGGAGAAATGCAACGAGTAAAATGTGGCGAATATTTGAGATTTCATTAATTAATTCCTCACAATAGCAATTATTTTGCCTTACGTGGTACAATGGAATTCCTTTTCGACATGCCATCGAACAACGTGTTGTATTTATTATAACAGGGTTACCAATGTTACTTAAATTAATAATTCAATACGATTGTTTCACATCATAAAAAAAAACGTTTTTAATATTACTAGCTTTGCTGCACGACTTTGAAGGTTTGACACATTATACTGTTCATATTAAAAAGATGAAAATTATGGGACAAACTGTATGCCTGTTTATTTTTTGAATGTAAATAGTTATTTCAAGGTTCAAAAGCTCATAATATACAAAAAGCCTTACAGTTTTTATGTTCCACAGTTCTGCTTGTACTTAGAATAAGATCTTTGTTTTATACCTACTTATAAACGATATACCAGTGTAGGTACTGTGTAGGTGTAGGTGTGTATTCCAAATTAAAACCTTCCATTTGTTCATGAAACTAAAGATATTTTCAATTCTGTAAGCAACGACATCTTGTATACAGAAGGTAACAAATAAAAAATTCTCTCTTGTGAAAGATCATCATTGGGAATGGATACGTTGTTTGAAACGGTAAGGTATTTCCGCACCTTTTTATGCGGATGATCACCGCCGTGTACCAATTTTGGATATTTGTATCACTGTACTCACAAAAAAGATAAACTTTTTCATAGTACGATGTACGAAAACAACAATGGTTAATTGATATTTGTGTGATTTTGGCATCCTTGTTTGTTGCTATAACGAACCTAGGAAAGGGAAGCTACTTGTACGCGGATCGCGGAATTCCTCTGTATCATTTACCAGGATTTAGGGAGTCAAAAAGCATCAGAACTACAACAATTCGCTATTATTCGTGTACACATTATTAATTTACCCACGTGTGCTGTAAAGCCGTATCGACATTACATTTTTATTTATTATTATACACACACAGATGGACTTCCACATAATTTTATATTTTACGAAGATAAACTGCGTGATACAGAGACAACAAGAGTTTTAAATGTTAAGATAGCAAAAAAGTATATAAAAAAACTTAAAAATGAACATTACGCATGGTGGATATATTATCGACGTTGGAAAGGCAAAATTGGGTAAGCGAAAATTTATTCAAAAATGAGTTTTTAATGAAATTTTGGTCTAATCAAATCTCTATTGTTAACTAATTATTGGTAAAAGTTGTCGCTTACGCCCTTTTGCCTTCCCGGCATCGATATGATTTGGGAGGCGGGTTTGGGAACCGTCGCCCGGGAACCATTTATTGGATAACTAACACATATGCCATAGGTCACCCCAAGTGGTTTGCTCCTTTTGGTGATTTATCAGGGGTGCCCGGGTTCATCGGTTGAGGTGTGTTCAGGATTCGCTTGCCCACCACTTACGTGGCGGGAGGGACATACTTATACCTCACTATCCTTAAATGCATTCCCACACCTCATACCTTTGTTAAAATTAGCTCTGTGAAGATACAGCATATTGACTTAGCATGCGACGCGCACGTGGCAGGGATAGCTGCCGAAACGTTAGTCCAATATGCTGTAACTCAAACATTCTGTCTTTCGCATGGTAACAGCGAGGCTTTGTAATGGCAAAACAATGTATTTGTGAGGTTTTCCAGGCAGAATGCTGTATTTTAATTTGCAATGTTCTATCATTACAGAAGTGATCTTTTGCAGTTATAGCTTGTGCCATCGTCAATTCCTTGGGAAGTAACCACACTAAACAAATAAAAGTAATTTTTATTTTTCGGAATAACTTTATTGAGTAAAACCTCAAATTGTAATATTTAAATATTGAAGACAATATTAGTGATTTCTAAACGAAAATCTGAATCAGAAAAATCAGAAAAGGAAACGGTCACATCTGGGACTCGAACTCAGGACCCTTGTCTTTCCGGGACAGTGCTCTACCAACATATGCACATTAAAAATTAAAAAAAGATAGGTTTATCTAAAAAGACGCTGTCTGGATTGCATTTAGTTCGGGTTGAATCTTGCGATCATACATAAAGATAGTTGCCAATAAAAATGTGCGGTGAAAAAATGAAGACAATGTTAGTAGTTCTTATTCGAAGTATGATACAGTTAAAAGTGACCGAGGGGAATAGGGTCCCATTAGCTCAGTTGGCAGAGCACTGTCCCGGAAAGACAAGGGTCCTGGGTTCGAGTCTCAGATGTGACCGTTTCCTTTTCTGATTTTTCTGTTTCAGATTTTCGTTTAGAAATCACTAATATTGTCTTCAATATTTAAATAAAAGTAAGTTATTATTATGTATCTCGACGAATGCAATTGATTTATCGCTGTAGAGCCAAAGTGCTGTATCTATGAATACGGCATAATGCCATAATGCGTGCGAATTCATATGATAATAGTGTTTTGTACCAGCTGAATTTAAAAGTATTTTAACTTACTAACCATTTAGCCGTTTTCCAGCGGGGATACGCAAAGAGGATTTACCACACAAATAACTCGTTCTTGGCACACACTTTTGGATTCATTCACATTTACGCATCATCTATATACCCTTCTGTTATTTGACATAGCCGACGCAATTATTTGAATTACTTAAACGTGCCAGGTCTTCCTAGGACATCTCTGACTTCTGCCAATCATATTCGCATCATGTAGGTACTCGTATTTTCCTTGTACTCCATTCTATGCTAATTCGCTCTTCTTAATCTGGCTCATTACGCTTACGCCAGCCTTGCATTCTTTGCAATTCTCTACATTTATCACACGATCAAACATGAATTTACAGCATTCAATCTACTCTCATCCTTCCTCTGCCAGTTACATGCATCACTGCCATACATCAGAGTAGGTACCAATACTCTATTGGGACTGCAAGCTTCGCTTCTTTAGACAGTTTTTTTATTAAAAAAAACTTTATTTTTTACCTCTACCATGGGTCCCACCAATTTTGGGGGCAGGGGTACCTGAATTCGTGGGTTAGGTTTTTCCAGGTCTTGGCGGCGGACGCATGACGGGCTGGATCATCAGGACTCTCTCGACCCATCGCCTTGCACGTCCATTGTCACTCCTGGACACACTGACCCCTCTCCACTTCCCACCCACCCCTCATATCTTTTTCCTTCAATTGAAAACACACTCTCCTTTATCCCTTTTTTTAATAAACCCCACTCAGGAGGTCTTGAAGAAAATACTTTTTCTCATAGCTCATGTCATTTTTTGAAATGCGGTGTGGAGGGTTTTTTAAGGAAAATAAGGAAAGAAAGTTCTGGGAAGGAAAAGGGTATGAGGGGTGGGAGTGACGGATGTATGAAGCCATCCCTCCCGCTGCGGTGCAAGACGATGGGTCGTGAGAGACCAGCTGGAGGGGTCACAGAATCTACCTAAGCTGACTTCTCACAGCAACGCAGCAGGTGGGCAGGTTCATCCGTCGCTAAGACCGATGATCCCGGGCACTCCTGCTAAGTCACCAAACGTAGCAAACCACTTGGAGTAACCTACAGCAGAGGTTTTTGTTATTTGTTTTTGGGGTGTTATGCCGTGTTGCGCTAACTCCTTCTTTAGCCAACGTTTCGGACAGCATTGCAGTGTCCATCATCAGGGCAGATGTGTTATTAACACATATGCAATAAACACATCTGCCCTGATGATGGACACTGCAATGCTGTCCAAAACGTTGGCTAAAGAAGGAGTTAGCGCAACACGGCATAACACACCAAAAACAAATAACAAAAATACTTTTGGCCGTGAAAATCTTAAATCATATTTTACAGCAGAGGTGTTGGTTATCCAATAAATGGTTCCCGGGCGGCGGTATCCATACCCGCCTCCCGTATTGAAACCTCCCGAATTGGCAGACCCTTCACACAGAATCCCCAAAGATGACATAGGCCCTGAGGAAAATGAGGTAAACTATTTTCCTGAAGCTAATGTAAAAAAATTCAAGAAAAAGTCTTCCTGTCCTTTTTTACGTAGGTATTTTTTGGGTTCATTGAGTTTCATTGAATAAATATTCGCTTTTCAAGTGCTTACCATTCCATAAACGAGGGTAAAATATTCATCATAGTTTTTTATCCCATTTTCCTATTCGGCTCGGCATAACTCAAACAAAATGCCTTCAGGCATATACCTATCTTGTGTAACATGGCCTTGATGTATTGCGGGAACAGTTTCTCACTCAATTTCTCCAATTTTTGTGGGGCTATCACTGATAGGTGTTGTCTTTACTTCTGATGAAATTTATCAAGTATCGAAATTCTTCCGTAGACAGATAATCAATTTCAATCAGTTTTCTTTCAAATCGTTATAGATCATACTTCCAGGCATTTTGTGAGCAGTGGGGATAATAGTTTTGCTGGCATATCGTACATATCCTCACATCCAAGATACCTCATTTTGAAATTTTCCATCAAAACAATAATATAGGGATGCAATGTCAAACTTTTCACGAATACAATTAATAGTTACTTTACTTTTACATTCATAAAATTTGTAATACTACAGATCTTCAAAATTAAAGATATTAAAAAACAAAATGAATAAATTTACTATGCCTTAGTTCAATCCACTTTACAATACGTTATTATTAGTTGGGGATCCGCGTATAAATGTAACCTTCTTCCAATTGAAATTATACAAAGAACAATTATTAAAATTATATTTAAAAAAATCCTTTGACTACCCAACAGAACGCCTGTTTGAAGAATTTCAAGTACCTACATTTAAAGACCTATATATATTATATTATTAGATTCATAATTCATAATGAGATATATAATATATATTATTGTATTATTATTATTATATCTCATTATGAATTATGAATCTAAGTAAGAATCGTGGCTCCCTTATCAGGCACAAGAGCTCCTCTTTTCTGATAAGGTATACATGACCATATATGAACCTTAATATTATATTTTGCAAAATATGTATGTAAATGTAACCCATATGATGTATATTAAAATAAAAAAAAATAAAAAAATATTTTAAAAACTCATTAATCCAAATTATAAAAGAAAAAGATAAATATCAATTTTTCAATGAAAACAGAACGCGACTTAGACATGTTTTCCTATGCCCAAAACTAAATACGTCTTTTGCACAACATCATTATACTTACCAGGGAAGAACTTTTTTCAATCGTCTACCAGAAGAAATCAGAAGCATTAATGATAAAACCCGAATACTGCTCTCTGTCATGAGACACTTTAAAAATATTCTGAAAAAAAAACTACTGTCACTTAATTAATCTCACAAATATCCTTAGTTTTCCATAACTTCCTTTCTTTTTAAAAAATTATTATATTCATATATTATCCTTCACTACTATCAAAAAAAAAAAAAATACTACATCAAACATACATTTATGTACAATGAATTATTTAAGTACTAACTAACAACAACATCTATGTACACTCCCCTTCCATACACAAGCAAATGCTTTCAATGGAAGAGTAGTAAAAAGACCCAAGATGTAAAATGAATTATGTACCATGTAAACATATTATTAAAAATAAAAAAATAATTACAAAAAATAAAATAAAAATAAACCGTTGCGTCACAATAGTGTATGCGAATCAGTTTATGGATTTTTTGTGGACTGTAATCAATATTCGACATAAATATTGGGGTAACTGGATTTAACAGTTAGAATTGGAAAGGATTCTGACTTACCCTTAATCTTTTCAATCGATTCATGGATTTGAGGGACACTGCACAAGAACAAAATGTCATGTTCACTGTACCAGTTATCTTAACAGACTGTTGTAATAAATTGTTTTAAGGCGATGCCATACGTAGTAATGCAAAATCACGTGTTTTTGGTTTGAAAATTTTGTCGCCTAGAAACGTTTCAGATGCTTTAATTAAATACTGCGAGTAGAATACGTCTTGGCCTTTGAAACGATCGAGTATTTTTTAAATAAATCTTTTTATAAGCCCAGAAAAAAATAATGTATAAGGCCCTAAATAATGAAAACTGCTTTAAAGTTCAAAATCTCTTACTTACGAACCCATTTTTGGTTATGATTTTATTGTATAATGTGGAAAATTAAGTTATTTATAAAATGATCGAAAAAAAAAATATATTTGTGCCTGAACATCCACAAAATAAAATAAAAGGCACTTTTTGCCCATGTTTTTTTCTTGCATAAATCAAAACAGGCGGATGGTGTTAAGCGGAAATTTAAGCCTTTTCGCCACCTAAGTAAGGGTTGTTATTGATAGCGACTCAATTTAAAATATTACATGACGTAGTGCATCGCCTTAATAAAATTGTTGCAAATGTCACTGATGTAGGTACTCCACACTGTCAGACAGGGATAGGTAATTGGGTAACAGGTTGTGTGGGGGAATGCAGGAACATATGTTAGATATCATATATTAGAGGATGATGCGTATAGTTGCGTCAACAAAGCTTTTATTTCATTTTCTAGCAGTTAAAAAAGATAGTAAGTATTTTTCATACCATACTATACATTAGGCTTTAAAATATACAGATTGTTATAGACGTACCTGACTTACTTTAAACAGTGATTCCTGACAATAATGGAAGTTAAATGAAATTTTGGTCTCCGGTGACATTTTTTAATGGTTATTTTCCTCTTTCAATTTTTTTTTCAAAAACTTTCACATATCGTCACTGGTCACTCTGCCGAGTAACTGCCCAACCTCTACTTCTAACAGTCCAAAATATACCTATTGATTTTTTAATTTTTTTTAGTATTTAAAGAAAAAACGTCACCACAGACCAAAATGTTACCCAATAACCTCAGTAGTCACTGGTTAAAGTAACTCAGATCGTTTCTTAACACCCTGTATATGCTGATGAACTGGAGAAATTCACTTTGAAATATTTGTTCATATTTCATTCTTAAAGTTAGACATTTGAGGTTACGATCCTTTGGGATATCAATTTATAAATGAAATAAAAACACACGTGTAATCTACTATAGTGTTCCAGTTGAGACCGGTTAGTGACTGCGAGAACAAATACACCTGGTTCCCACCCAGGCATTTTGGATTCAATTACTCTATTTGCTATATTCTGTACCATTGCACAAGCAACATTTTTCGCATAAAATGATGATAGTAGGAGTTAGATTGGAACGTATACTTTTAAATATCCTATAAATAGAGTATCAGATTTATTTTTCCAACTCGTGATGAAATCTCACGACTAATCCCACGGGAGAAATTCCCGGTTATTGAGTTTGCGAGATCACATCTGAAAATGAATCTTGTGATCCGAAACTCCAAAGTAACATCTCGTAAATCACCGATCGTCATTGAACTATGTTTCTCGTACTATCCCGTTTAAGTTTAATTGGAGTTATAAACAGCGAAGAAGATCTTAAACTAAATCATTTCTGCCTTAACATTCGGAATACCTAATACAGTGGTGATGTTATGATGTCCTATAAATAGTATTTCACTCGTTTTTGTTAATTGTTTTTGGGGTGTTATGCCGTGGTGCGCTAACTCCTTCTTTAGCCAACGTTTTGGACAGCATTGCAGTATAAATAGTATTTCACTCGTTTTTGTTAATTGTTTTTGGGGTGTTATGCCGTGGTGCGCTAACTCCTTCTTTAGCCAACGTTTTGGACAGCATTGCAGTGTCCATCATCAGGGTAAAGTTGTGTTCATCGTACGACGGCAGATCCTTTAGGAAGTCGCTGACGGACATTTTGATAATTTAAATAACACATCTGCCCTGATGATGGACACTGCAATGCTGTCCAAAACGTTGGCTAAAGAAGGAGTTAGCGCAACACGGCATAACACCCCCAAAACAATTAACAAAAATACTTTTGGCCGTGAAAATCTTAAATCATATTTGAGCATTTCACTCGATTTATATAAATCGTAGACATATCCAAACTGGACTTTTCTTTAGGCCTTTTCAAGATATACAATTCCGCAGAAAATTATGTTGATGTATCTTATAAGGTTTAGTCAGCGTATGCAATGTAAGCGCCTGAAAATATTTTTTTAGAATTAATTACAAAATATTGATTTTCTCTACTTTCTATAAATATAATGTGCATGGTTTATACATATAAACCTGTCGGAAGAAATTCTCTAAATGATAGTGTAAACCCAATCAAAATCCGTTGCATAGTTAAGAAGAACTAAGCGTACAAAAAGACAGACGCGGGTAGCGACTTTATTTTATAGTATTTATTTAATTAAAGACTCACAAAATTTCACTTTGAAATGGTGTATTATAATTTACGGAAGCAATTGATAGATAATTATTTAAATATTAACAGCTATTTATTGTTTTGTAATACGGCGAGTATAGCCAACCCCACACCATTCAAAATAAAAAAAATCCTTAATCTATTTTACCCCTTATGTCAAGACAGATTTATGTGACGATTGATCTTCTCTACCTACCCCTGCAGAGAAATGTTAAGTTAGTTAGTTCATCACACAATGGAACCAGAATACTTTGCTTATAAACGTCGAAGGAATAACAATATTACAAACACTATTTGAAAGTTTTGAAACCCTGAAAACTAATAACATCAAAATAATAATTACTGTACACAATACCAGATACCAAGAATAACGACTAAGAGTTGATATGATACCAAGTATTAGTTTGTGTTGACGGAAATTTAATTAGCTGAGATAATCAAGTTGAACGTACCGACCTTTAGCTATCATTAAACCAACCCTTAACTTTTCAGTGACTAATGATATATTTCGGTGTAATGATTGTAAACTACTTAACATTTACGATTTCCTGTCCGTTTCAAATGTAAATGACTCATGGATGTGACACTGTTATAGGTAAGTTGTTCAGGACTAAAACAATAAGTATAATAACATAATAAGCTGAGTATGAACGATATAAGCAGGTACAATACAAACTACCATATTATATTTATACTTAGCAAACGCGTGAAAGATAAGGGGGTAGTCTGAATTCTTGACAGATCAGTTCCAATTTGGAAAATATTAATAAAAATAATAAATTATTAAACATTAAATTATATGTTGGTACTATGAACTAGAGTTACAATTATTATGGTTGATTGAACATTTGGCCAACACTTGTACTTAGTTAACATTTATCACAAGCGAATGGGTCGTTTCTATGATTCGTTCTTCATTTCAACAGTTTGACTGTGGAACAATTTGCCTGCTTTTGTGTTACCTCTCTCCTACAACTCTTGTCTAATGTGAGCTAATTTTTAAAAACAAGTAAAATAGGAAAATTCATTCAATTTCAAAGAGCTTCTTTATTCGGTAAAATTTCATCAATATTCTAATGGGAACATTATATGGGATTGAGATTGGTTGGAGGTTGACGTAATATATTTTGGAAATGATTAGGCGGTGGAATTTTAAAGTCGTAAATTGTACGGGACGTGTTTGCCTGCACAAGAAAAGACGGTAAATAATAAGCACCGGCACATATCAGCCCTCAACCTGGGCAATGATTTAAGTAAAACACCGTGAGGTGTTCTATCCAAACCATCATAAAAGAAAGACGATTCAAATCAAAATTCACATTTTAATTACAAGTATTGTACTGGTATACAGAACGTATAAAAGGGTGTAGCTTATAGGTACTTCCTATTTTTTACAACCAACCCAATTCACAAGAAATAGTTATATGTATTTCAATACAACTGGGTTTTAATACATAGATAGAAAACTGAGACAATCGGAATTATTTCAGCGATAATTTCAGATTGGAGCACATTGTGCAACATCGCGCCATACGATACAGCAAATGGCGTAGGCGACTGCTGCAGCAGTGGTCAGTTCAGTTGGTAGCCAGCAGGAATCGGCCAGCCTCTAGGTTGTCAGCATCAATGGCTAATTCAGTCGGTAGCCAGGAATAATTTGCCAGCCTCTAGGTTGTCAGCATCAGTGCTGGTTCAGTTGGTAACCAGGAAGAATTAGCCAGCCTCTAGGTTTTCGGTATCAATGGCTAATTCAGTTGGTAGCCAGGAAGAATTGGCCGGCCTCTCGGTTGTCAGTATCAATGGCTAGTTCAGTCAGAAGCCAGCAGGTATTCGTCAGCCTTTAGGTTGTCAGCATCTGTAGCCGGTTCAGTCGGTAGCCAGGAGGAATTCATTAGCCTCTAGGTTGTCAGCATCAATGCCGCAGGGTTTGGCAAACCTCTAGGTGATCAGCGGCAGTGGGCAGTTCAGTCGCAGGAATTCAGCGGCGGCAGGGTCATTTAATTATAAGGGCCGGCACACGGAGACGCCCCATTATTGTAATGATGACAGATGCGTCTGGCTCAGCTGATAGAGTGCCGGCCGTAAACAGCTCGTTGCACATAGTTGTAATCTTTAAAATGATTGTGCCGTGATGGAGGAACAGAGGCGACTACAGATTTCAGTTGACACACAGGAATTTATAATTTTAAATTATAATTAACAGATCGCGTTTTAACTGGAGATAATTTTTGAAACTTGAATACCCCATATTGTGTTGTTTTTTGCTATTTATAACTTCTCTAACAAGTCTTCTTTGACGTCAATATCATCACCACAACTTGTTTACCGTTCCAGACGCAGGTGTTTTTAGGTGCGAATAATATTTCGGCCGGCGACTGGTTTTGTCAATATTTTAATTTCGTTATAGAAAATAGGGTTATCGAACTGTTTCATGTTAGATTCAGTCTTTTTGCCGCCTGGTAACAGATTTATATATTTTTCAACTGATAAATATTATGATTTGGAAAAAGGGGTCATCAAACTTGCAGATGTTCAACTTTAGCCGCAATTAAAATTAAATGCAATAAAATAATTGTTAATGTTCGATACATAAATCGATAATAATTAGAGAGGAATAGTATTCATGAAATCACTAGAGTTCAGATATAAAAAGGCAAAATACAACAAGCTACAATACACAGAACACAAACATACAATTATTATATGTATTGGCGCAGAATATATATTTACATCTCTGACAGTGACATATTTGTTAAACGTCACTGGCCGCAGCGTAGCTATAGCTTTCACCTGGGTGGGATTCGACCCTAAGGGGGGAGGGTTCGAACATGGTGGGTGGTTAATTAGAATGTTTTTTGGGACCCATACTCCTCACAACTTATTATTTATATCACATTGTAAAAGACATTGTGCATATAATATTTTTCTATTAAATTTAAAAACTATATATTTTTCTCGTTTTTTTTTTTTATTTTAACTAGATTTTTTTTCTTAAGTCGATTAATATAGTATGCAAGCAATGCAACTTTGTTATTACTGTGCTTGACCAAACATTTTTTGCGTTAGGTACCTCTAGTAAAAGATAACAACTTTACTCAATAAAAATAAGACACATAAGATAATGTGGGTAAAAGTAAAAAAAAATGACTTTGATATGTACGTGTGGTTGAGTTAGCTCAGTGGTCAGAGCACTTTCCAGGCAAGTAAGAGATCCTGGGTTCAATTCCCAGATGCGACCGAATACTTTTCTGTTTCTAATTTTTCGTTAGAGTCTTTAATAGTCTTCAAAGATTAAAACTTTAAAATTTACCAGTTTTAAATGGAATTTCATCTATTCTTAGAATAAAATAGAGGTTTAGTGAAATTATTGAGAGTGAGGTCCTTAGTATTCTCTGCACAGCTTTTTGGTTGGGGACAAACATATTACCGAGACCAGAAACTGTATATACAATGGCCAGAAGTAATTAATTTCATTTCCTGAAAGAATTCGGACATAACAATATAATAACGAAATTTCTGGCAAAAGGAATGCCCATAAATAACCGGGATATATTTTAATCACTCACATAGAAATTACTAGGTTGGTATGTCCACCATTGAAAAGGACCACTTTCTAC
The DNA here is from genome assembly GCF_061612785.1 of Hesperophylax consimilis. Taxonomy (NCBI): domain Eukaryota; kingdom Metazoa; phylum Arthropoda; class Insecta; order Trichoptera; family Limnephilidae; genus Hesperophylax; species Hesperophylax consimilis. The sequence continues at coordinate 25,453,740 of NC_142846.1, forward strand.
TAATTATTATTGTCATGAAATACTTGAGCAGGGCTATGATCAAGAGCCAGAATAACAGAAAAGTATGTGCGAGATGATATAGGAATATCAATGAAGCCACGCGCGTATTCCAGTACAGAGTTTTTTGGCGGAATATCTTCTGTCTACTCCTACGGGTAATGGCGCGATAGATTGTTATCTATCGTTAGTTATCATTAGTTTGTTGGTAATCGTGCATTGCTTCATAGCGCTTTCGCACAGATTATATATTGATTTCCGATGTAATCTTTAACTTCAGGTATACTTTCACGCGTATTCCTTAAACAGACTGCATATATAAGCATGTATAACTTTGTTGTACGGCCGCAGGTACATCCTCTCTACATACTTACTTTACGAATGAGTACTTACTAAAGAAATAATCCTTTATAGGATCAACTGGTAGAGGGATCAACTGTCCGGGGGATCAAATGTTTGGGGGATCAACTGTTAGCGGGGGCTAACTGTTGGGGGGGCAACTGTCGGGAGATCAACTGTCGGGTCACCAGTATTTCATAATAATATCGCTTATGGAGTCTTTGTCACACTCACAGGTCAAATAATAAATATCAAGTATAAATATTGAAGTGATAAACCAAAAAAAAAGAATTGTGACTGTCTATGTGCCAGAAGTAAGCTTAATATTCCATTACTTCGAATGAAATTGATAAAAACAAACCTTGACATTCTTCTTTTAACACACAACCAATTTCATTGGCCTGTAGCGGGCTTAGAGACGAAAATTCAAATCAAATTTCTTTCGGTATTAACTGTACACTGATTTTTTTAATTTTATTTATTTATTCGAGACACAAACAGGATATTTATAAAAACATTAATTATGGATTACAAAATAAAAAAGTACAATTATAAATATCCCTAGACTAATGTGTCTGCAGCAATCACATTTGCACATTCACATAAGCAAATATGTAAAACAATGACAGTATTTATATACAAAACTTAAAACTTAATTACAAAGATTGAAGCACATAATAAGTAGAAAAATTTAAAGAGTAGGTATATATAAAAAAATTCTAAACCACTAAACAATTTTTTTATTTATTTATTTTTCTTTTTTAAGTACAGAAATCGTGGAGATATTTCTTGAAACAAGTTATATTATTTGCAAAAATATATATGACAGTGTGTGTTTTAGCAAGATCATTGTATGATCGAGACATTCTAGACATAGGATTAAAATATCCAGTGTTATTGGCAAAAATTTCGGTCCAAAATATGTTCATATTTCTAGAATATTTGGGCCTGGCGTAAAAATTGATTTGATTGACTAAGTTACTATTTACACGATTATTCACAATTTTGTAAAGCATTAAGAGGTCATTTATATTTCGTCTTTTAACTAAACTCTCTAATTTGAAATATGTAAGTCTTTGTTCATACCCATTGATACCCATGATCTACAACGAACCCCGTGTCCCAACTACAGACGCATTTACCATGGCCATCACCATTACTTTGATTTTCAGCACGAACGCATCGGTAAATCTGTATGAACGGTAGGTAATCAATGAGAGCACTGTGTAAAGAGCAATGTATACTCATACACAAAAGGTACTTTAATACCTATCAATTTGATAATAAACAAACTTAATGCGCTTTTACACTAGTGAACTATGGAGGTGTATGGTGTTATAAACACACTCCGAGTACAGTATCGCCAAGCATACAGGGCGCTGTTCGGCCTCCCCTGGTGATGCAAGACCTCGCATATATTCGAAAGGGAAGGGTGCATTTGTTCGCTACTTTGATGCGCCACAGAGTAGGCCCCATCGGAAATCAGAAAAAGCTCTCGTCCAGGCCGTCGCCTAGTGGCAGGGCGCACTCCTACACCATATGAGGAGAATTTCCCTCAAGCCACCATTTTACAAGAGCAAAATATGTTAATTATTTCATTTTATTTATACTGTATCCAATTTTATATCACGTGATTAATTTATATGTATACGCATTTACATGGCAGACACAGTACTTTCTTTGTATTATTAACAAACATTAGTATTTCTTAAAAACACATATAAAACGAAAATACGTAATTCTTGTCGTGTCTCCTTTCCTTAATATTTTTAAGCGAGCATATTCTATTTTTACCAATGTATTAGTGGGTAAGTACCTTCTTGTGGATACCTACCTTGGCTTTGTGCTTTTATGTGTATCCTTGTCTATTTCCTTTTTCGTCTTTTTTTATTTGTTTTACTCAACCTCCCTTTTTCTATTTTTGTACTATTTCATATGTGAAACTTATAATTTTGATATCGAAATACAAATGTAAAATTGTACCTATTAACTCCCACCTATGTATTGTATGTTCCTCTCGTCCTACAATGAGTTTTGTAACTTATCGGGGTTGCTCTAGAAAAAAATATTTGTTTACACAAAACCTGCAATTTACCTAAATAGTAAAATTAGATAAACGATCCTGTTTTGGTAGTCACAAAAAGCTCAGACAATTTTGTTCTTATCAGGGTTTATCTAACGATTTTAATGCCAACGGAATTAACACTTGTCTTTTTGTAGGAAAATAAAGTTTTTCATTAGCAAGCGTAACATAATGCGTAATGTGTTTTGTAAGTTCCGCAAGAAATCTTCCCAAAATGGGGGACAAACAATGTTCAAACATGAAGTTTTGAAAAATAAATATCATCGTGCTTATTATTTTACACTCACATTAATAATATCCGGGGTTGTTGGTAAAAAGTTTGCAAATGTTTTCATATTGTCTCAGGGTTATTGCTTTTTGCGATTTTAATTTTTAATAATGCTTATTATGTTACAGGAAAATTTTACCTCATTCCTTATTTGTATAGTTAATTGCTAAACAGCTGTAAACAACATTGCGAAAATATATTTGGAACAGACATAATTCACTGTAAAGTTTATGTAAAAAATTATGGAAAACAAGTCAATGTTATATTTTATTTTTATACACAACAGACTGAGAGTTAACATAAAGAATTCGAAGCCATAACAAATAATAAATTCGAAGAATCCAAAATTGATATGTTATAATAAAATAACAAGAATGTATAACAACAACAAATAACAGACAGTAAAGTTTTGGTCGAGTGAAAAAAAAAGATATTCAAGAATTTTAGTATAGTTCTGGGGGCTAGCGCTAAATATGTCCGGAATTTTGCCACTGCGGTGTATGTTAAGTCAGCACATTCGCACAAGAGATTGGAAGAAGGTTAAGTTGATTATTTGTAAAGGAATATGGAAAGTTTCTTTATTTCTTAGTAGATGGTGAAACAAATGATAAATTAGTTCAGTAAATAAGTATAAAATAATCATGGCGTGTTTGTACACGGAGAAAAATGAGTATTGCTGATTTATGAAAAATCTTTTCAAATTATTAGTAATCCCATTTAAAACGGGACTGCAGGCCGCTTCCTGATAAACTTTTAGTAAATTCGTAATATCATCGGAACACGTGTTCGTGCAACTGCTTATTAATCATATTCATAGATATTTTTAAATAATTAATAGTTTATCAGAATAAAATGAAGGCCAGATATAGTAAGAAAAGGTCAGCTTATTAAGACCAAGGTCACAACCATGCTGAAATAAAACATAATGTGTTCATCTGTGATTAATAAAAATAAATGTGGAAGCTAAGACTAAGTGCTTTCGGTCATTGAGCTTTCAAATAGTCAAATAAAAATTCCAAGACGATTACAATAGTGGGCAGATAAGAGTTTTTTTTAAATATAATAAAGTACACGAGGAGTTACAGATAGCTTGGATATTATCTGCTGAATACAGTATGAATGAGAAAAGGGAACACCTAAGTTTGAGTAATTTATCGGTGGCAAAATCTCATGTTCGTATTTAATTTCTTTCTTGGGATTCTTCGTACTACTAATTCTCTGCTGCAATAACAAATATTTGGTGATAGAACTTAGTTGAAGTTGGACCAATGATTGGTGATAAATTAAGTGATTTTTTATAAGTTTTGCCTTTGGCCAGAAGACCATTTTAATATCTAAAAATCAATTAATTTGTTTAACGGATTACGGAACATTATAAGGAAGATGGTAAATGTACGAAATATCAGGCTTTTGTTTTTATAGTTACCAATTCAGGCGTAGGTTTGATGCCTATTATAGTATATGTATCGGCAACCTACCGGAAAGTTTGTTTTTAATTTGGTTCCTACGAAATCGCTCCGATCCTGTGGCAAGGAAGATTCTTGATTTTACCATGCACGAGTTTTTCCTATATAAAGAGATTTTCTAAATAATATTTGCTATATTATCACAGGAACTATTAATTGTGCTCATTACTAATTTGAAGATTATTTACTAAATCCTACACTCTCACAATAAAAAAACAGATTGATTTTCACACGCCTCTGTCATAGGTCTCCAAGTGGTTCGCTGCGTTTGGTGATTTAGTAGGGGTGCCCGGGTATGGTATGTTCAGTTTTGGTGGCGAATTCGTCTGCAAACCAACTGCGTGGAGATCCAGATCGGAGTAATCCCCTTGACCACTCCAGCAGGACTCTCTTCGCGTATCGCCTTGCATCGCAGTGGGAGGGATGAATTCATACGTCCGTCACTCCTCGAGACACTGTCCCCCAGATCCACCATTCACAACTCACCCCTCCATGCTTGTAATGTACTTACACTTAATGAATTTAAAAACTAAAACTTAAACATAAAAGGACCCTCCATACAGCATCCCTAAAAATGACATAGTCCCCGAGGATAATTACTTTCGTCGGGACCATATGCGTGGAGTTAACTCGACTCAACTGCTTAACGATTCTGGATTGACCATCGACATTTTCAACTTAAAACATTTACTCACAGACAGTTCAACAACCATCTTTTATATCATAAAATAGTAAAATTGCCCCCTTATGACCTTTTATACTTAGATGCACCTCAATTTTTTAATCTTCTACGTCATATGCTGGAAAACAACTGTTTTATGGAGAACATGATATAAATAAATAAAGTAAAAAGTAAATAAAAATAAAATCTAGGTACCTATGAATGTTATCTTCATACGTATAAAGGTTGTTTTTGGTTTTCTCGGTGGGTGTTTTTCTATGCTTTCTTGCAGCTCATAGTAAAATTGTATCCCTTTATTATTTTTAACTATAAACTGTTTTGGTTACTGGCGTTGTTATTTTTTGACAATCTGATTTTATTAAATGTCCCTGTGTGAGAAGTGATCTTAGGAAACCAAAATTTATTTCAGGTTTTTTACACGACAAAAATCATTCAGTTACACCACCGACCGCAATGTCCTTTCCTAGGATGCCACAAACATCCGGACATTTAATTTATGTCCTCTGACCGCGAAATTTACAATACATAACACTTAATACTTAATAACATTTTTTTTACTTACCATCGCAGTAATATGACCTAATTTGCACTTTTGATATGAACTCTACACTACCACAATTGTCAACAATTTTCGATCAAAACATACCGTCAGAATATTTATTCTCAAAATCTGATTTTAGGCTTGCGATTTTGGTGTCTTACATTTACTCCCAGAAGTGTTAAAATAAATATTCACATAATGACTTTGTACACTAAGTGAAAACTTCCATCTAAAAAAAAGGTTTTACGTAATAATAAAAGTGAAATAAAAATAATAATTCACGAATAAATTGAAAAATAAATAGTAATATTACCTTATTTTAATTGAATAAATTGTGAAAAAAAAAATTAATCAAATGACACTATCTTATCATTAACGTTTTGAACTCGCGACCTCCGGATTCATAGCCAAGGATAGGAACAACTCAACCACGGAGGCCGTTAAACTCGTACATCTTTACAATACTCGTTCAATACGTATCACAAACTTTTCTTAGATACCTCAGATAATAAATAAAAATAATAACAATGCAAATAATTTATTTATAGTAGCAGACACTTTTAATAGTAATTAAAGAACTTACAAAACTCATTTCATGTATTAAAAAAAATCCCTTCATCATGATTGTATAGTTTAGTTGTTTAATTCTTTGTTTAAATATATTGTTTTGCAATCGTTTTTGTTAAAAATGTTTCATTCTGTACCTAAAGAAATTGTTTTGTAATCCTTTTTTTGTTAAAAATATTTTACTCTATTTTTAAATATATTTTTTTGTTAACCTTGTTGGTAAAAAATATAATTTTCAATATATTGTTTTGTAATCTTTGTTATTTGTTTTTGGGGTGTTATGCCGTGCCACCCAAGAAAACAAATAACAAAAATACTTTTGGCCGTGAAAATCAATCATTTTTTTGTTAAAAATGTTTTTAAATAAATTGTTTTGTAATCCAATTTTTGCTAAAAATGTTTTTAAATAAATTGTTTTGTAATCCAATTTTTGCTAAAAATATTTTACCTTGTATTTTAATATATTGTTTCGTTGGCCTTTTTTGTTAACAATGTTTTATTATCTTTATAAATTTATAGTTTTGTAATAATTTTTTTGTTAAACCGTAACCGACTATGGTATAACCTATACCGTAAATAAATACACAAATAATCTGTGTAATTATTAGTAAATATTAACGGTAATTTTCACATGGACTTTTTCCGCGTTTTTTTAATAATTTTTCACCTTTCCGTGATCTGAAAAGCTAATAAGCAACAGGAGATCAGATAACTGAGGTGGTGACGGTAGCATACATTATAATTAAAGCGCTAAAATCAGCAAGGCGCGCCGTTGATTGATCGATTAATATAATAATACAATATACATTATATTGTTTGGCACGTTGTATCTAATAACTTCAAGGTAACTTTTATGGGTTCTAGTTGAACCATCATAATATGAAGTACTATCTTTCCAGATGTATTCTTAGGCCATTAAAAATTATATCGAATTAAATGTGTCATCGTTGCCATGTCAATTAAATAAACTGTTTAATGCGCACACATGTCATATCCCTTCACAGTAGCGATGAGTCGTTCATGAACAAGCCTCACATTTGGGATAGCTCTTTTTGATGAGTCTTATTTGTACGACTCCCGGTAAACCGGACCACGGCTCAATTCAACGGTTAATCTTTGGTATGATTTGAGATTTTCACGGCCAAAATATTATAGTGATTTGTGTTTGAGGCATTATACCGTGTTGCGCTATCTCTTAATTTAGCCAACGTTTCGGACTGCATTGCAGTGTCCTTGGCTAAAGAAGGAGTTAGCGGAACACGGCATATTACCCCAAAAACAAATCACTATAATGGTTACTCTTTTATTATCAGAAGATATTTTAGACAAATAGCGCCATTAAAATTATTCAAGTGTTAATTGTTATTAGAAATACTGACAGATTTTAATGGCCTCTGACAGTCCGACATCTGGTCTTGAACATGTATCTACACCTGTATATTTTCTGGTTTTGGACTTTACTGGAAACACTTTGGTCGTATTTTAACTTTTTTTATTTTGTATCACAAAACATGCTTTTTCTAATATCTACGTTGACAATAACAATTTATTGATAACGGGCCCCGACCCTTGTACAGATAAACACTGTTTACTGTAATAAATTTCTGAAGGAAAGAACACTTTTAGACTGGGAACAGGCCCTTTATAAATTAAAAATACTAATCCATTGACAGTTGTTGATATACACAATGAAAAAGAAGGCAACTGTTTATCGACATATTAGAGCTCTAAAAATATTAGCACAGATTCACACAATTTCTAATAATTAACTATTCAAACAATACATAGATGGCGACTGTATCCAGATTATTAAAACTTACCTTTTACAAAATTGAACAACACCTACTAAGTAACTACCATCTAATTTTTCTCGTGGTATATGGCGGCGTATAGGTACCAAGAGTCGTACAGTTATGCATACGCTTACGCTGGGAGTAGAGAGCCGTAAAGGGAGAGCCGTAGCGGGGGAGCCGTACCGAGGGAGCAGTAACGGGCGACTCGCTCACGGCTCCCGTTCAATCGAACAACGGCTCAATTGAGTTGTCTCTTTGAGTCGTATGAAAATATTGAGCTGGTATCATGGCTCCCACTCTTAATAAAATGTGTCATGATCCATCGCTACATCATAGATGACCACTTCTCATATCTACAAACGCACTAACACACACGCCTATACAGTATATATATTACGCACATCACCCTGAATATACAAACCACAAATAAGACATTACAAGAATATATCATAGGTATCAACTATGAAATATTTAATATCTGTTAATTTTGTTTCATCACTGTAACCAATGAACTGTTTTGTTTCTATATTATATTCTTACGTTTTATAAATTTTAAAATGGGTATTCCTCACAGACATAGGAATTAATAGACGAGAAGATAATGGCGAGGGGTAAAATCAACTGTTGAAGAACGAAGGGAGTGAAGCTGACTGTGATTCGTCAATAAATCAATCTGACAGTAAATAGGCATCTCGCATTATAATATCACCATTTACTTCTTAAAAGTAAAATCTGCTTTTGAATGAATAGACATTTTTACATGGGAGCGCAAATTACTCGCCACGTTATGAACAAATTTGCGAAGTCCAAATTCGGCAAAAAAATTCGGTTCTATTTTCAGAGTCGAATATTTCGTTTAAGTATTTAGTTAAGACACTTTTATAAATGTTCATAATTTACTTCCCAGCAACCAACCAGCTTTGTGTTTCGCGTCCAGACGTTTCTCGATGTGATAGTAACAACTGATTCATATTATACGATTTGAATATGCTTAAAATAAAGTAAAATAATGCTTATATATGGAATGTAATACGACAATTGGGTTTATTCTCTTTTTCACATCTATTTTTACAAGTTTTCATAGTACAAGTCAACATTTTGCCGTGTTATTTCGTAAAATGAACCGATGATGCCTCGACCATAGTTCGCACAAGAATGATGACGTCACGTTTTCAAATTTCACTTGAGGCCATACGCGAGCACAGCCGGCTCCAATGGAACCGGTATGGGGAGTGGGGATAATACGCTTTTAATCACTTAGGGCAGGTCTACTAATATTCATATGTCTATGGTATTCCTGCAATTATGTTGAACTACAATACTCTGTTAAATTAGAATGAATATGTTCAAATTGTCAGACGGAAGAATTTTCACTGACTTGTTATTTCTATATAAAATTCTTAATGATTTAGTTGATAGTCCGATATTGCTATAATTAATAAGCTTCCAGATTCCACAACGTAATACTAGAAGAATTTATTTAAGTGCAGAAATTCTGGGACTAACTACCATATGTATTCCTATTTGCCCAGAATACTAATGGAGGGAAACAATTATACCAAGTCAGTGGACATCTTCAATTTATCTATAAACAAATACAAAATGTTGTTTATGAAGCAATTCAGTTATGTACAATAAATAATGTATATTTCTTCATATTCTTATGTAAAAGCCCTGAAAAAGGGCGTTAATCAATAAATAAATAAACAGTAAATAAATAAAAATTAAAATGCAGTATTGTATTAGGTTTATATAAAATATGACCCACTGAAAATCTTTGACCGTATGGTGAAAAGCGATGGTCATATCGTTACCCAATTGCTCTGACTACTGAGCTAATTCAACCATGTAAGCTTTCATCATTTTTAACAGTATCATACATCGACTGAAAAACTGCCAAAATTATCTTTGTTTCCTCTACGCAAATTTTTTGATTGCTATCTTTATATATGATTTTAAGATTCTACCCGAATTAAATTGAATATAGTTAATCTAAGAATAATATTGCCTTCAATTCTAAATAAAACATTTTGAGGTTTTACTCAGTATTAAATTGTTCCACAATTAAAATATTGATCGATAAAATTCACATTAACCTTTATGGATTGAACGTTTGAAAATTCAACAAATAAAAAAAATATATTCCTACCCCAATGTGTAAGCAGTTTTGTGCATATGATAGTATATATTAAAGTCACGACGCAAGGTTAAGTAAGAGTAATACGTATTACAGAGAATTAAGTGATTGATAGCGACAGTATAATACTGCCAACAAGAGGCAGAGGCTGCTCACCACTACTCGCTGCTTATCGGCGGATTAACGCGGTATCTCACTCTAAATCCGATTGTAATGCCTAATGGAGTACGTTGTTTGGTGAGGAAGCCCTGACGATGATTTTGCTGCTTTCTAATTATACTTCAGAGATGGATTTAACACCATTTTTTGCGTATTATTTTATGATTGTACTTGGACAAATTGTTTTTACCGTCAGTTTATTTTTTAAGCTGTTTATTTGTCAACATTCCTTCTTGCGCTAACACCTTATACTGTCCAACGAAAAAACATATCAGGCCAAATACACAATTTTTTTATTGGCTTTAAAAAATATTATTTGATAAATAAATAAATTTAATATTTTCTATTAAATGGTTCCATGATAACTTAACACAGTGACAATTCAACACACATTTAAAAAGTTATATATAAAGTCATTAGAAACGATGAAATTTTTTTTTAACCTAACCTAACCTAACCTACATAACTTAGTTAATAAAGTTTTTATTTCATCACTTTCCATGACTTTATATAACTTTTTAAAGATGTGATGAATTATCATTGTAATGATTTATCCAGTTACCGTACATTACACATTGATTATTCAATTAGGAATTTCTATGTACATTACACACTATCATTCAATGAATAATCATTCAATGAAGAACTTCTATGTACGGGTACATTACACATTAATCATTATCTATCCAACATATTTTGAGATTGCCGCGCCGCTAGACGTACTTAGACGCACTAATATACCTTTCTTAGGATGGGTTGTTTCACTGAATTTAAACAATTTATCAAATTTCCAAGTTAATGTACAAATTCTGTTAATTCTTGTAATGTACAAAGTTCTTTTCAAGCTCTGTTTTTATCCAAGTACTGGGAGACACAAAGAACCGGCCCATGGTGAAATAATAACAGAACTTGATAAAACTAGAATTGTAAATTATACCTTTAATGAATTGTTAACCAAAATCTTTCACCAGTTTTTTATTGACTAAAAGATACGTACGAAGAGAAAATTTCTTTTTTTTTTATATTCCCGAGATATATTTATAACATTGACAGTTTGATAAAACAGGGCATACACAAGAGCAATTCAAGCCGGCAAACGGCGTTCTAATGACACTTTTTTTGAAATCCGTGTTATTTTATAAAACTCGGCATAATTGTCAATGTCTGTGCGTAAACGTGCTTTTGAGTTTCGGTTTTTAGTATTTCTATGTCTTGAGAGACTTTTTTCTCCCTTTCTTATATTTTAATAGTTTTACTAGTTAAATCATTTTCTACTTTGCATAATTAAGAGAAAGAAATCAATGCATTAAACCTGTATCACAAATTCCCGATAACAATTCTGATTCATTCTCATGAGAAATTTATTTATTTATACAATTTTTTGCAAATTTGCAAACAAGACATTATCTAATTTTCAAAATAGACAATGTCTGTGGTTCAACGTATTTTTGAGTTTCAGTTTTTAATATTTTAAGGTCAGACCGACTGTTTTCACTCTTTCAGATTTTTTGATATTTTGACTACATAAAATAATTATGTGCTTTGCGGGATAAAAAAAAATAAATCAATTCTGTCGATATATAACATATTTATATGGAACGTTATCAGAAAAAAAACTGTGTTTTTTTTTAAGAAAATACCGATACATTTGTAGAGCAGTAACGGTAATTTTATGAAATTCCCTGGATTGAAAATTATCGCAAAATATTCTGCAAAAATTATTAAAAACACATTTTGTTCCGTTATGGTAGGTTATAGGTATGCAACATTTTATTGCTTTATTTTAAACGAGTCGTGTTCACAATTTTGGCATAATTATTACCGTTTTTTGATATTAATGCGCTTCTTCACATCTCCCTTTCAAATCATTTTATTTATTTATTAGATACAAATAATTACATTGGCTGTCCAACTAGGAAATTTTCCCGTTTTAGGACAGCCAAATTGCCTGGTTTAGTTAACATTTGTACACGCTGCTGTTATGAATTATATTTCCATACTTTACATTAATAGTTACTCTAGTAATATAGTCTATATACATATATATTTATCAAAGTAATCAAAATAAAAACTTTTTCAGACATATTTGTACACCCGAATATTAGTTTTTTTTTTATGAAAACACCCACAGACATAGGAATTAATAGACGAGAAGATAATGGCGAGGGGTAAAATCAACTGTTGAAGAACGAAGGGAGTGAAGCTGACTGTGATTCGTCAATAAATCAATCTGACAGTAAATAGGCATCTCGCATTATAATATCACCATTTACTTCTTAAAAGTAAAATCTGCTTTTGAATGAATAGACATTTTTACATGGGAGCGCAAATTACTCGCCACGTTATGAACAAATTTGCGAAGTCCAAATTCGGCAAAAAAATTCGGTTCTATTTTCAGAGTCGAATATTTCGTTTAAGTATTTAGTTAAGACACTTTTATAAATGTTCATAATTTACTTCCCAGCAACCAACCAGCTTTGTGTTTCGCGTCCAGACGTTTCTCGATGTGATAGTAACAACTGATTCATATTATACGATTTGAATATGCTTAAAATAAAGTAAAATAATGCTTATATATGGAATGTAATACGACAATTGGGTTTATTCTCTTTTTCACATCTATTTTTACAAGTTTTCATAGTACAAGTCAACATTTTGCCGTGTTATTTCGTAAAATGAACCGATGATGCCTCGACCATAGTTCGCACAAGAATGATGACGTCACGTTTTCAAATTTCACTTGAGGCCATACGCGAACACAGCCGGCTCCAATGGAACCGGTATGGGGAGTGGGGATAATACGCTTTTAATCACTTAGGGCAGGTCTACTAATATTCATATATCTATGAAAACACCTGATAAATTTTATCAAGGTACATGTAATAATATGCATAATTAATGAACACTGTATCAGGGTACATGATAACATATTGGATTAATTCAATTTATAGTTACAATATAAGAAAAATATTAGGTGGGTTTCTTAATTTGATCGCTGTTACTGTGCTGTGTATTCTTATGTGTCATATTCTTCTTCTTTCTGAATGCTTACTTCGGGGCCATAACAATTCCGAATCATTATCATAAGAAATGAGAGGGTTGAGTTCTACAGATTATTAAATATTCATGTGTTGTATTAAATATACACAAATTGTTTGCCGATAAATACGAACCGTTAAGAATTGGTTTCTTAACATTAAAAAAATAGGAAACAACGGAATCGTTGGATGCTGGGGAACGATTTTTTTTATTACGTCGCGTCGGTGTGGAAAAATACTTTCCTTGAATTCGAATTTGAATCTCGGGTTGAATACTAAATAAGTACCGTACTGGTGGTCAAAAAGATGGTTTCGTCATAAACTCAAATAAATCATTTTTCACATCATGCTTGTGTAATGTAATATGAAATCTATTATGTACATCATTGGATATATTGGTTTCTTTTGACACACCTTTAAAATCTTGTTTTTTTTTTACATTATCGTTTTTTTCAATGAAATCGACAAACTTTGTAAAAATACTTAAAAAATTGGTGATTTAAGAAAAGTGATGTGCACAAAATTATTAGGTTTAATATATATTTTTTTAACACAAAGTTAATATGTTCAGAAATATAACAATTTATAATTTACAATTGCCGTATAATCTCCGTTTATTTCATATCGGAATTTTTAATATGATTACAATAGTTTATTTTTGTATAAAAATTTATTCGTTGTAATTAAAATTTTGTATAAAAAATGGGTAATCAATGGAAATTACACTTACACAAGTTATTACGGTTGCGCGACCTTTTTTTCGCAGCACTTAAATTTGGATTTTTTGCCAAAATATTCAATTAAACTGAATAATTATGTTTTAATCAAAAGATATAGTAAATATCCAGTACGGATATTTACCTCTTTACTTATATGGGTTTTAAATTATAAAGTAACCAATTTTTCAAGATTATAGAGGCAAATTTGGAAATTGTTTGTGAGTTTATGAAAAAAATATTAAAAAATGTTGTATTGCTCTATTTACTATACAAATAAGATTAAAATTATTAAAAAAAACATCTCGGTGGGTCACAAATTTTTTGAATATATTAACATTTCTTATCAAAAAAAATGTTTTCACGATGTTTTATTTTTCATTATTAAATTGTTATATTTTGCCTACGTAAGAAGTCAACATGAGTACAATTCTCCTGTCTGGAACCTACATTATAATATATATATATATACACAAGTTGTTGAAAGAATATAAAACAATTCTTACCTTTTATAAATTTTAAAAGGGGTATTCTCACTCTGTTAAATTATATGAATATGCTCAAATTGTCAGACAGAAGAATTTTCACTGACTGGTATTTCTATATTAAATTCTAAATGATTTAGTTGATAGTCCGATATTGCTAGAATTGATAAACTTTCGGTTTCCACAACGTAATACTAGAAGTCAGGATTTATTTCAGTGTAGAAATTCTAGGACTAACTATCATATGTATTCCTCTTTTCCCAGAATACTAATGGAGGTAAACAATTACACCAAGTCAGTGGACATCTTCAATTCATCTTTAAACAAATATAAAAGGTTGTTAATGAAGCAATTCAGTTATGTACAATAAATAATGTATATTTCTTAATAGTATTATTTAAAAGCCCCAAACAGGGCGTTAATAAATAAATAAACAACGTAGATAGGGCGAGATTGTTTTTTTTGCACTGTATTCTATAATACTATAATACCTTTCGATAAAAAAATATTTAATCATATTTTTGAGTATGTTTACCACAAAAAAGTGTGTTTTTACACGTAGCCGTTCCTCTTAAGTGAGCAAATAGCATTAAATACAGGTAATGGATGAAAATAATACTTGATTAGAATATGCTCGTACTCAAGTAAATTCGCTAATTTGACGTATTATGAGTAAGTTTAACTAACATGTGAATGTTTTATTATTTCCTTTGTTCTTTACCCGAACGGACACCTGTCAGGAAATACACGAATGTTATTAGTTAATTAGTCATTTAAAACAAGCTAAATAGTCAGTGGGGTGCTTCTTGTGGATCTTTTTTTTAATTTCCATAGAGCACATCTTAATAAATAATACGAATAAATTTCGTCTAATTTAATAATATTTAGTGGAAAAAATATTATTCCATGTACCGATAAAAAAAATGTATATTTTTTGGAAATTAGAAAACATTAATAGCAAAATTGTTTTTTTTTTGTATGAGAAATTTCTAATTTTTAATTTTTTTAACCAACACCGTACATGTACATTTTTATTATCAATAATTTGTTAAATTTTATTTATATATAAATCCTTGCTCTTCTTAAGCCCCCTAAGATATTGGAGTATATTGTATATATAGTTTGTTTTTAAATCAACTCCACACGTGAGGCCTCGTGAAAATTATTTTTCTTCGTGGCCGATGTCATCTTTGGGGATGGTATGTCGAAGATCATTTTAAAGAAAGGAAAGAGTCAAAATGGTTCATTTAGAGACCCATTTTGTAGGAGTGAGGAAACACAGAGCTAGTTCATCGGAGCATCATCCATTTACATACCGGTAGAACAAGGCCAGCATTCCCACCTGGCGAGGGTGTTTTAAAGGTGGCAACACGCATTTACAAGCTAATTGCAATCTTTAAAGCACAGGCGTCTATTATTATACAGAGTTTTCCAATAAGAGGTGTTATTTTGATATTCAATCGTAATAGATCAATGGTTTCGTTGCTTGTGTGGCACGTAGAGGCGTCTTGTTGAAAGTAAACGCTCTCCAGATCAATACCATCCAAAAGAATTGAAATTTAAAGTTATTTAAATCAATACTGTCCAATTCCAGCTATAAAAAATCATTAATCATCTCTCGATAGCGCAATCCATTCACCGTAACTGTTGCTCCAGCCTCATTTTCGAAAAATTAAGGTCCAATGATTCCGCCGGACCATAAACCGCACCAAATAGTCACACGTTGAGGATAGAGAGGTTTTTTTTGGAGGAGTGACAATTTTGCTCGTTGACGAAGCCACCAAGGTGGAAATGGGCCTCATCACTCAAGATGATTTGCATTTGATTCACTCAAGTGAATTTTAATAATTTTAATGCGCTGTTGAAGCGTGTATCGTTCCATTTTTATTAATGGCGTAGTGTTTGCTTGTCAAATGTCAAAAAATGATAGCTTTAAAAGTAACATCTACCGAAATAGCGGGCTATTCAAAATAACACCTCTTATAGGAAAATCCTGTATTTTAACAAATATTAATAATAATCAATGAACCACCCTTTTCTGCCAGAGTCGAGAGTTTTGGGGCCCTAGACTAAAGATATCTGCCGAATTCAACAGTGAGGCGCACTTGCAACTTTTCAGGATCCTGATAATAATTAGTTACTGATATATTTTTTCATAGCTACGAACAGGGCATCAAAAATAAAACATAAGTGAAAAAAACACAGTTGAACTTAATTTTTTTCTCTATCACAGTAAAATTATGGATTAAAAAAATTAACACTTTTTGATAATCTGTAGGTATATTTACTATTTTGCAAAAAACATTTTTTCAACCTGGTTTTGTTTCTCCAAACAAGAGTTTCTGTTTTTCTCAAATTTGTAGATACAAGTAGTACTCATTTATGTTTAACTGTTTTATTTGTTTGGTTAGGTTGTCCTAAAGAATTTGAACAATTCATCAAATTTTATTGTTGAATTTCAAGTTCTGTAAAAGTTCTACTCAAGTTTTGTTATTATATCATTATAGACCAGTTGTTTCACAAAACTGAAATAAAAACATAACTTGAATAGAACCTTCACAAAACTTGAAAATCAACTTTGAAATTTGATGAATTGTTCAAATTTTGTGAAACAACCTAACCTTACAAAAATATTTGAAAAAAAGGGGTAGAGTTTTTTTAGAATGGATGATGAAATAGTTAAACATAAATGAGTACTACTTGTATCTACAAATTAGAGATTGATTTAATATTGTATAGGTCCTTTTCTTGGAAATTTGGAATAAATGATATTATTTTCGTTATATTCACTATACTGTTACTTCACTAAATATGTGTCGTCAAATTATTGGCGTCATATTATAGTCCTTTGTTTTTATTTTTAAAATCAAGATATTATGTAATTTTATAAATCTTTTTATTACATTTGAAAAATTTTATCATTGTTGACAATATTTAAAACTGAAAAAATATATATTTAAAAATTAGTCGCATCTAGGAAGTAAAATTTTGAGGGAATTGAATTTAGTTCTGGAAGAATATTGGAATCACTAAAATTATTTGTTGAGAAAATGAAGGTAATGTTGGTAGTTCTTAGTAGAAGTGTGATACACTTAAATGTGATCGAAAGGGATATGGTCGAAGTAGCTCAGAGGCAGAGCAAGGCCCCGGCAAAGCTGAGGTCCTAGGTTCAATTCCTATTTGCGACCACAGATTTGTATGATTTTTCTGTTTAAATTTTTTGTTTGAGAGTCGCTTACATTGTCTTCTATGATTAAATATTATAATTTGAGATTTTACTCATCAAGTAATTCCAAAAAAATATATTTGAAATTCCTTCAAGTGCATAAACCCAAAAAAAAGCATTTCACGAAAACCATAAACAGACATGTGGCAATCATATATCCCAATTTAAACAAAACTAGCAAAACCTAAGATAACGTGTTATTTATAATTAATGATACGCAGTAAACATTAAAATTGTTAAACCTTATCAATAATATCCTAATTACGATGACCTCGAAACACATAACAAATATTTTGACAACAAAGTTGTAATTAGTTTTTGTTTTAGTTTAATCTTTTTCCGGAAGTAAACGTACTTTTATGATAGTTACCAGATATTTAGGTAATTAGTATTTTTTAACCCCTTTCATTACATCAATCTGCTGCTCCCAAGGTTATTATTATTAAACTAATTAGGCAGTAGAAATTAGTACTATAATTGATGTCGCTACGGAAAAACCATTCTTTACTTTTAAACACATTGATGGCTCAAAGGCGTGGTGGCTCTTTGTTAAATTAAATATACACCAATATTTTGGACTGCCAACACGAACATGCTTTTTCGTCATAATACTGAGTACCTACTTGCTTTAAAATCAGATATTAAAAACCAATTAATTTAATTTGTTGTAAGGATTAAAGAATTGTTTGAAAAACTTACCTGAAATTCCCAGCAAAAAAATGATTGTTTATAAAAACGTTTATTCAAATTAACACTGATTTTAGATTTTAATGCACAATTATATTTATTTTTTGAATTGGTTTGTAATTTACATTACATGTTTAGAATTCAATGAGATTATGCGTGTTTTAGGAAAAAACATGTAATTTTTTTTAATGTAATGACAGAAAAAAGTGTTTTTTTTAGCTTCAACGTGTATAGTTTTTTTTTTACTTAATATATTATTTTAGTACTACAAAACTTTAAAATTCTACCCAACACCATAACTAGGCAATTTTTTTAATGTATATCAAGTTTGCTTAAATCTTTCTATAATTTTACCGAGATTATCATGAAATGTTATGAAAATTTAAAAGTTGCCTTTAGAAACCTTAATTATTAATGTTTTTGTAACAGATTTGTCAAAAAAGTTTTTTCTAAGTCGTAACAAAATAGTCTTGTTGTTGCAATAGGGGTGCATTTACACTCAACAAAGAAACTTGTATATCCGCGACGCCTAAGGCCGACGTGCCACGAGGTTATCAGAGCGCGCCGCGACGGCATACGACCGCGGGAGTAAAATGGAACTGAAGTCTCGAGCAAAAACACTCATCGTACTTTGCTCGGCAAACTTTCAAACTTCGAAACTGCGCATGCGTTCCACGCAAATTGCCGCCAATCTTACTTCCTTTATGTTTCACACAATTCACAAAACACCTACATAGTTACAATATGCCTATTGTATATTTACATGTGTGCTGTGTACGAGTATACTGGGACAATTTTAGAATTAGCAGTAAACAGAAGCAGAATTAAAATAATAAATTATTATCTTTAATTTTTTGTAACAAATAGCGATAGTGATTTCCTCACGGGGATTTCCCGTGCTGACGATGTCATTTACACATTGTTATAGTTTTGTGGTATGGATAATATGAACTAATTATAAATATATAATGTAGCGTTTTTTCAGAAATAATTATAAACATGATGTCTTTAGAGCAGTTTCAGTCTGTCAGTTTATTTTCTTTTTCTGATCTCCCTATGTTTAGTATCCATCATTTTTTATTTGGAATTTAAAAATATAATTTTTTGTGAGTAGGATTTTGTTTTAGATTTTAGCACCGTGGAGTAATTTAGAACCTTAAATTAAAATCGCCAAAAGAGATGTTTAAGAAACCTTCTTAAGATCTCTTGTTAGCAATGAAGTTATTTAATATACATGCACTAGCTTTTCGCAAAAAACAAATTGCGTGTTCGATAACTTAGTTGATAATTCTGATTTTCTATGACGCCTATCATTTCATATTCTAAATCTAAATAGCAGATAGTCTCTTGTTTATATGGTTATATACTTTTTTTAATTATTTATTTTGGTTTTCACCCATTAAAGGTGATCTTGGCGACATAAATTTAATATTTTCTTTAAATTTAAAAAAATAGTTAAATATTTTTAGGGTACATAAATAAATAGAAGATTCTAGAAGAATTACTATTAGTGACTCTAGAAGAGATCTACTCAACTTAAATTATTTCCACATCGACATTTTTAACACGAACTTATGGGACATTACCGTACTCTAACTAGATCACTCAATCCACCAACCCATTTACTTCCATCCTTTGACCTTTATCCTATTCCTATATTCCCCTCCTTACCCACCCTCAACATATTTTGTAACTAAACAAATACTTATATTGTTACACTTATATTATTTACTATGAGAAATGTAAAGTTTATGACTGGCATAATGAACTATTTTTATTATTATAACAGGTCCCACTATTTTTATTATTATAACAATCCCGGACACATGATCCCCCCGGACAGTTTACGGACCACTTATACGCTTGCCATATAGGTGTTATGTGTATTTTTTTCAGGTTTTGCTGTCAATAAATAAATAATCCATTTTACATGGGTTAGATCAGTCATACTCAACCTGCGGCCCGCCGAGCTCTTTTGTGCGGCCCTCAATACATTTAATATCAGGAACATGATTTACAAAATCTGGCATTCTATATCACTTAATTTGAGATTAATTGCGACTTTGACACATTGAAACCCGAAGAGGATAGTATAAGTATAATATACTATCTATATAATATAATATGGTATAAGAGTGTTGCTACTGCACACCATAACTGCACACGCTATATCTATCTCTAAAAAACAAAGATTTGACAGACAAATATGCGCGCAAATAATTTTGCTCGTGGCAACACATAAATTTTTGACAGTTCCAAAGTTAAATGGTTACCAGTGTTACTACCATTTAGGCTACTAAACATAACAAAAACCTCTTGAACTTACCTTTATATATCTATTTGATAGAATATTTTTTGCAGCCGGAAATTTTCGAAAATGGAATTCCGTAGCTACCGCCCCCCATGGATTTCGAAAAATTGTTGTGGGGAATTATATATGATGTTTTTGACTGGGCGGAATTTTCTTTCAGCGAAATTCTGTAACAACCCCCCCCCCCCCTGTGGATTTAAAATATTTTGTGGGGAGCACTCATTTTGAATTTTTTTTGTGGGGATTTATTATGTTTTACAGAAATTCTCTAACTACCCCCCCCACCCCCCCCCATGGATTTCGAATAATAAAAGGGGGAATCAAGCTCACACCGTTGGCAACACTGACCAGTATAGTTTTGCAGCCCGCTTAGCTTTACAAACATATGAATGTGGCCCGCAGAAGAAAAAGGTTGAGTATCACTGGGTTAGATGATTACATTACACATCATAAAAACAAAAATTTCTTATGTTTGCTACTAATTTTAACAAACATGTACCACCGAACAGAACATTTCTAGAAATGTGATCTACACTGATTTTAAAGAAAACTGATGTCACCTATTTACATAATACTTTATTAGGACTTTTCGACTACTAGGAGCCAGATGATTTTCCGTTCGTATTATTTTTTCAATTTCAGACAAGCCTTTCGGTTTGCAGGAAAATATTTCATTTATTTTAAATTATTTTATTATTATTGTTGTTAGAAATATATTAGATTATCATAATTGCATATGTCTTTACCACATTCCAGTGGCATAGGACCCAGTACAACCCACATACATATTCAACTAAACAAACAATTTTCAACTTCCACTATGTTACTCGTAACGTGTTACCGAGTTTTCGCAGCTATCTTCTGTAATACGCACTAGCAAGTCAGCGAGAATTTTAGTTTATATCGTACTTTGTGACCATTCAATTTATTAGGAAGAACAAACCACTTATGAAATTTCTTTATAAAATTATATTCTCTTTATTAACGAATAAATAACAACCCTGCTACCCCAGCCGCCACTACTGCATACAGTTTTACACGGTCTTCTGCACAATTTTATATGTATTTTAACGACCAATGTAAGGTGCTTGAAGATAAATGATTTTTGTTAGAAACTTAAGTACTGATAAATATGTTTACAGAGTTTTTGTTTTCTCGCAAAAGTTCCCTGCAAAGTTTTTTTTGGCTTACATAAATATCGGCATGAATGTCATAATATTCCAAGTAGGTAAGTCTTTTATCTTTGAATTTGACTTACCTACTTGGAATATTATGACATTATATAAATATCGGTATGAATTTCATAATATTCCAAGTAGGTAAGTCTTTTGGCTTACATAAATATCGGTGTGAATGTCATAATATTCCAAGAAGGTAAGGACGGGTTGTTTCGGAGAATTTGAACATTTCATCAAATTTCAACGTTCATTTTCAAGTTCTGTGAAAGATTTTTCAAGTTCTGTTTTTATTTCAGTTCTGTCAAGCAACTAGCCTACAATGATATAATAACAGAACTTGAATAGGACTTTCACGGAACCAAAAAATGAACGTTGAAATTTGATGAATTGTTCAAATTCTCTGAAACAACCCGTCCTTAGTCTTTTATGTTTGAATTTGTGAGAATTTTATTTTATTTGACAACTAGAGGAGAGACCATAGACTTTTTTTTATGTTTTTAGGGAAAACTAAACTAACATTACAAAACTTCTCTAGATTTTCGTCCAAATGTAATCATACTTACCGAAACGCAAATGCGTGACTCAATACCCTACCACATCTCCGATTATGAGACTTACTCACTACCCTGTAAACATACTTCTCACGATGGTCTCTCAATATTTTACAGTTCAAATAAAATAACTAACGTAATAAT
This sequence comes from Hesperophylax consimilis, assembly GCF_061612785.1. Taxonomy (NCBI): domain Eukaryota; kingdom Metazoa; phylum Arthropoda; class Insecta; order Trichoptera; family Limnephilidae; genus Hesperophylax; species Hesperophylax consimilis. The sequence continues at coordinate 25,476,108 of NC_142846.1, forward strand.
TAATATCCCCAAATTTAAGTATTCTAATGCCATACATTTATCCTTCACACATAACAGTAAAACATACTCTATACTTGCTATATATCGCTCCCCTTCCTTAGACTCTAAATCCTTTATTACAGAACTTAAATATTTTATAAATGAAAATAATTGCAATCAATCCGATTTCTCATTTATTGTAGGTGATATAAACATCAACATTGATAATTCGATCCTAAACCCTATTGCAAACGAATATCTAAATGTAATATATAGCGAGGGTTATCTGTCTTACATAAATAAACCCACTAGATATGGCCATCACGCTGATTCTTGCCTCGATCATATATTACTCAAAACTAATAAAAAATTTTATACCCAGATCAGCTGTCCTAAAATTCGATATCACAGACCACTACCCAACCTTTTTCGGTCACAGTAAATTAAATTTTCATCATACAACTAAAGAACAACAAGTGGAAAAAAATAAAATTAACTACCAAACACTAAACAATTCTCTAAAAAAAGAAACTTGGAACCAAGTTTTATCCAATGATGACCCAAATCAATCACTGAATACATTCTATTCGATATTAAATAATAATATCAAAAATAGTCTAGAATTAACACGAACACCTAAAAGAAAACATAAAAAAATTAAACCATGGATCACGCGTGGACTGATAATTGCAAGTCAACACAGGAACAAACTGTACAAAATTTACAAAAACCATGAGAATTACTGTATGGTAAAAGCTGTACCATCTAATGGAAATTTACGTCAGCAATACATAATCTATAGAAATTTTTTTAATATTCTTATGAAGAAATGTAAACAAGAATACTATGCAAACCAATTGCAAAAAGCTGATAATGATTCTAAAAAAACATGGCAAGTCATAAATGAAATAACGAATAGAACACACAAAATAAAAAGATTTCCCGAAAAAATTGTAACAGACGATAAAATAGTCATAACGGATGTAGGAAAAATCGCAAATAAATTCAATGATTTCTTTACAAACGTTGCCGCAGATTTAATAAATAATAATCCCTCATTTCAAAACAGTATACATAAATCAACCCAAATAGACATACCCACCCCCGAATATACTCCTAATTTATCTCAATTTAAACGGATAACTGAATCTGAAATTATAAAACACATTGACAATCTTAAAACAAATACAGCCAATGGTCCAGATGAATTAAGCTGTATCACAATCAAGTCTATTAAACAACACATTTCTATGCCCTTACAACACATTTTTAATTCCTGCCTTGAAAAAAACATTTTCCCAAATGCATTTAAACTCTCAATTATTGTACCCATACATAAATCTGGATCGATCTCTAAACTTGACAACTACAGACCAATATCGCTGATATCCCAACTTGCAAAGATATTAGAAAAAATCATAAAGATACAAGTACTAGAGTTTCTAGAATCTAATGCACTCTTGTCACCACACCAATATGGTTTCAGATCAGGTCTTAGTACTGATGATGCTTTATTTAACCTAACAAAAAAATTATACACCAATCTAGATTCGAATATGAAAAGTTTAACAATATTCTTAGACCTAAAAAAGGCTTTTGATACCGTCAATCATAATAAACTGCTTGGAAAACTTAATAATATGGGAATCAAAAACAATTGTCTGTCACTTTTAACAAATTATTTACTTGATCGCAGACAATCCACAAAAATTGGCGTAAATATTAGTAAACCAGCATCTATGAGACATGGGGTTCCACAAGGAACAGTTATAGGTCCGCTTTTGTTTCTAATTTATATTAATGACCTATGTAATATTAGTATTCCGGGAAAACTTTTCTCGTATGCTGATGATACTGCAATCACAGTTCATGGTAAATCCTGGGACGAGGTCTCTAAAAATGCAAATAAGTGCACAATGATTGTCAAAGAATGGCTCAATCAAAACCTTCTAACTCTGAACTGTGAAAAAACTATATATATTCCTTTTTATAATACCAAAAAAGCGGCACCCTTAACTCATCTAAGTATAAGGTTTCACAAAAATACTTGCAATCCTGTCTTATGCACTAACTGTACAGAAATGAAATCGGGGAATACAGTTAAATATTTAGGAATTATAATAGACAGCCAACTCAAATGGACAAATCATGTAGAAAAGCTTGTAAATAAACTTAGATATTTAACTTATATTTTTAAACGTTTAAATAACATAGTAGATATCAAAAGAATCAAATTGGTGTATCATGCATTGGTGCAATCATCAGTATCTTATGGAATAATTGCATGGGGGGGGATTTATAACACCCATATTAAGCCACTAGAAATAACACAAAAACTAATACTAAAAATAATGTTGCATAAAGATATGACCTACCCCTCCTTGCAATTATTCGAAGAGGCTAAATTGTTAGAGATAAGAAAAATTTACTGTACACAATGTTTAAAATATATATTTGCTCGAAATTTTCTTTTTATAAAAAATGAAAATCGGTCTAGTAATAGGGTAAATAATGTATTTAAAGTTCCACTGTGCAAAACAAGGCTTGCGCAAAGACATGCTTATTTTATTACACCAAAAATTTATAATGCACTCTATACCAATACAGAAATCAAATGTGAAAATATATCATCCTACAGGAAACATAAAAATGTAATAAAGTCTTGGATAAATACCATAGATATTAATATTTACCTGCTGTAACATCTGATCTTAATCTCTATTAACTTTTAACAAATCCTTATTAACTTTTATTTTTCATATTTAATCCCGTAAATACAGTAAATAATGATTTTACTATAAATATTTTCATTCTTTTCTTTTCAATTTTCTACAAAGATAAAATATGTATATTTAGAGTAATTTTAACTGAACTGCCTTAAAGAAACACAAGTATACCCACGAACTGGCGATGCCTACGTGGGATTTTTTTGCTATCATACATTTATGCATATTATTATTTTTATGTATATGCTGTTTATGAACTCGTGTGTGTGTACGTGTATTGTGTGTGTATGTTATGTATGGTGTGTAATACACTATATATGTATACATATGTGCATGTGTACATATACTTTTCTGTAATTCGCATTGTTTCTTTCTTTTTTTAATATGTATGTAAAAAACATAATTTGTATTTTAAAACCATGTATGTAACAAAAAAAAAAAAAAAAAAAAAAAAAAAAAAAAAAAAAAAAAAAAAAAAAAAAAAAAAAAAAAAACGCTTACTTCGGTGATAAGGTTATTCCACCTCCACCAAGTTCTCAAAAACTTATCAATTAACGAATAAGCTTTTTTATATGAGCACCACACAAGAGTCCCAACTGCTCTCAATCTTCTGGAACCAGTGAGACTATGGCATTCACATTTGGAGTACGTTTTGAGACTGAAGATAGTGGAGAGGGGAAGGAGAGTGGAGGAGAACGGGAACTGGATATTCAGATCCAGTCACCAATCACAGCTCATATCAAGCAACGTTTAGATTCCGAATGGTGGTCTTTCTCCAGGGTGATAATGAAAGTATCTACAGAGAGAAAAATGAGTATCGCTGATTTATTAAAATCTTATCGAAACGCATATATCATACCATTTCCCAAAAAATATCATTAAATTCAGAATATATCGGAACACGTGTTATTGCTGATACGCTACTCCTAATAAAAATACCGACGAAGTGCGAATATATTATAATTTTTATGAAGATGATTTTAGACATCCTCATAATACATCCGTGTTTCACTGATATTTTTATAGAAAATCTATTAATTCATACCTTTCAAACCTGCAGTCCCGTTTTTAACAGGAATACGAATAATTTCACCAGATTTTAAATACATTAAAATATTTTTACAACAGTAAGTTTTCTCCGTGTACTACTATAAATTTGCTTAAAACTTATCTCCATATCGCAGTATCGGAACGTTGTAAATCTTAAACAATAGCTACAAGAGAATATAATATTATATATCGTTTTAGATTTTTTTTTAAATTTTTGTTAATTAATATTATAATTTAAATGTTTGGCATCAATTTACGCATTATTCTAATAATAAAATAACACGCGACGTAGTAATTTGAACGTTAGGTATATGTGTGAAGGATAAGACGAGTCCTATTGAAGCAATCATTACGACTGAGTAGAGTAATGATGTCATCTTGATACAGAGTCCTTTCCTGTGATTATGTATCGTTGTGGTCTGTTGTCATTATTAATAACAGCATGTAATATGTTTTAAATAAATAATCTGATCCACATTTATTATTGTTACACAGTTATTATTATCACGACCTTTAACAAATTGATAGCTCAATTAAGTCATAATAAATATGTACGCAAGTACTTACCTAATACCAAAATCAAATTGTAGAAATTATAGTATAATTATAAATATTATATAGTAAAAAAAATATATTAGAATACCACACAAGAGTCTCAACTGCTCCCAACCGTCTGCAGACAGTTTTTGCAGACAGTTGTGCAGACACAATTTTTTAATTCATTTTTTTATTAGTTTCAATTGCAAACTTTTTTTATTTTTTTTTTATTTCTATATTTATAATTTACAGTTTCACATAATTATTTATATTTGTATATATATATTTCAGACTTATAACTATAATATGTTGTCTGTAAGGTAGGATTGAGAAAGTGATACTGTATGAGAGTAATATTGTATGTTTCGTGAACACCTCACTAGGAGAACCTGTGCTGAGGTGAAAATAAACTAAAACTTTGTAAATGATGTTTGCATAAAGTATAATATAAGTATTAATTTTAAAAATATCCAATTTTTTCTCACTAGGGTTTCTTGTTCTGAGGTGGCCAGTAGTTTTTAAACTTTTGTATTTAGTTTCAAGTTGTCTTTACATCGTCTTCATTAATATTTGTAAGTTGAATATCACTTTGTTCTCTTAACCATGTTTTAAATATATTTGTATCCAAAAAAAATATGGTAATCTTTTTTATATTTCTCAATTCGACTCTTTATCGAAAATAATGTCTTAAATATACGACAACCCGGTTTGAAATTTATGCTTACACATTTATGCAGAAATACAATAAAAAACACTCTTACAACACAATCACACCACCAAAAATACCTAAATGTATCTAAACTTCATAAAACACAATCACACCATAAGAAATATAACCAAATGACACTACAATGTACCTCAACTTGATACATTTTTTTGTTGTAATAAAAATATATCCAACGTTAATTATCTTCGAAATAAAAAAAATATCGTTACCATACCATCTTTGAATGGGTGTATACGAATCTAACTAGGTTGTGTATGTATATTCTGATTTAAAATCCGTTGTCAATTGATTGACGATCCGTTGTCAACATATTGATTGCCATCTCTAATACACAGATGCAATGTAGACATGCTGAGTCTGTTCTACAGGTATTTTAATGGAGTCTGCTCTAAGGAGCTAGCAGCATTGATTCCCGGTACACCGGTGCACTTGCGTGAAACTCGACAGACACGAGCGGAACACCCGTTAACAGTTAACTTTGGCTTCATGAAAACGGGTCGTATCTTCGACTTGTTTGTGGAACGAGCTTCTGTCAATCCCTTCCTACAGCCCCTACCTTAACCCACTCCGCAACGCTTCCCAACTAGGTGGCGACAAAATTCCTCTTTACAGACAGGGGTGCTCTTGTGAGATGTCACATCAAAAATGTACTTGAATGTAAAAACTTTTATTTGATTATTTATTAATTTTAACAGGATTGGGTTCTTCTAGTGAGATATTTTCTGATATATCTATATACTCAAATGGCGCTACTTCGTTTAGTTTTCTCTACTGAGATATGGGTAGGTTGTTAAAAAACAAATAGTTTGTTAATAGCCTCAAAAAAGATAACGCATATTTTTTAAATCATTTACAAATAAATAAAAGTGGGTATAACTTGTTTTAATAAATATATATCGGTGGACGCTGCAATGCTATGGAGTTTTTAGGGGTCGGACGCAACAAATGTAGCGGGATATATACATACCTACCTACAAGATGTAGAGTAGAACGGAAAGGGCAATAAAGAGTGTTCCAAGAAAATATTTATATCATTAAATAATGTCTGCACATAATGAATCAAAATTGAATAAATAACTTCTGGAGACTGTTCATATCATGCGTCAAGTGGAGTCTGTAAAATAATTTTCTAAATACGTGATGGGTTTGGGTAATGGCCCGACGACTGAAAGAGTGAAAATGTCCCGGTAAGGATTGGTTGTATATGATTAGTTGATACCTAAGGTATCACAGGTTGTTTCAGAGAATTTGAACAATTCATCAAATTTCGAATATGATTTTCAAGTTCAGTGAAGGTTCTATACAAGTTTTGTTATTATATGATTATTTGCCAGTTGTTTCACAAAACTGAAATAATAACAGAACTTTAATAGAACCTTCACAGAACTAGAAAATCAACTATGAAATTTGAAGAATTGTTCAAATTCTCTGAAATAACCCATCCCAACAATCCGAAAGTTCGATATTCCGAAAGCCAAAATCCTGATAGCAGGATTTCTTGAAATCTTCCCGAATAACTACCCGTAATCCGATTTCCGTAAAGTGGAAATCTTTACAATTAAAAAAAAAATTATACTACTAAAAAAAGTCCTTCAATATTTTATTTATCGTGACGTAACAATGTTTTAATTCCCTACCCTTTTCGAGTTTGAACAAAGGCAGGTCTTTCACCGAAAAATAATTAATTCTTAAATAAAGCTGGGACAACTCTTTTTTTCACACTTCAATTAAAAATATAGAATTAGTATTTTTTATTTTTCAATAATTTCTAATTCGGTTGATGGCATTATTTTAATTTAAATGAAATAAATAACTTTGAATACATACTATTTAATCAAAATTATTTACATGTTTCGAAACCAATGGTTTCTTCGTCAGGGTAAACATGTAAATTAAAATATATTTAAAATTTTCTAATTTATGTGTTAATTCTGACCAAGAAACCATTGGTTTCGAAACATGAAGATTTTTTAAAATTTTAAATAGAATTTTTTTATAGCAGATCAGATATTAATTTCAATGTCATAAAAAACACTTCACTCAATCCTATTTTTTTTCTCATCGAACAATTGAAGACTATGCAATAAGCATCTGGCGTCTCTCTTATTTTAATACCGTTATCAATATGACGGTTTGAAAATAAAATATCAATATTTATTTCAAAGCTCCAAGATCGTGATGAAAATGTTGTTGCATTTGCAGAGGAAAATGGTTGCGTTGTCCTAAAATTCTACATCGACAAATTGTAAAAAATTCATGAAACTTGAACAGACTTTTCGAGAGTTTTTACTGCGTCAGACAAACAGATAGCAGCTTTATAGTTAAGATGAAGGTTCTATTGTACTTTTTACTTATTTTTTACCCGTCTGAGATGTGTCTGGTGAGAGTCAAGATGGAATTCTTGGAATAGGAAATTCAACACTAACCAAACTAACCAAAACATTACTGGTCTGTGTATGCACTGGGAAAACTTATCGTATTTCAGTGCATTATCGTAAAATGCATATATTTTATATACTAAGGCTAACCTTTTTGAGGTCTTTTTAAAAATATTATTGTTAGTGCTACAAACACATTTCTATACAAATACAATATAGTATATAACTCTATGGATAGCCCATTCCTCTTGAAATGCTATTTCTTCCAAGAAAACTTCAGCCATATTCGCCAAGAAGACTTGTTCAAGATAAATCTTAACCAAATGTGAAGAATTATAAATAAGAAATTTTGAACAGTTAATGGGTGTTTAATCTGTCATATTATAGATACTGTTGGGGGGGGTACTAAACACAAATCAGGTCGTAAAAACGACCAAATCAGATGTTATAAATTCTTGGCATTCGTTTGCATACATTCATATATAAAACATAGCAGATATGGAATGAAAGGATTCTTACGATTTTATTATGGGTATTACTAGCGCAGACCTGTATACAATCACGGATTATGTTAGTAAATCTAGTTAGTTAGAAAATGCTTATAGCTAAAATTAAAGCTTAGCTTAAAATGCTTATTATAGCTAATGCTTTCTTGAAAATGAAAAAATGCAGACCCATGAAGAATCACCTAAGTAATTTAAACAAACGAAATACACATTTCAAATATGAAATTAAATTATTTTTTGTTAAAAATATATCCTACCATTGGTAGGTCGAACTCGTAACACATCAGTTCCAATTGGTATAACATAAATTATTTATTTTTAAACATAAACAAATCCGTCAGATTCACTCGAAATAAAAATCCAATACTCAATTGATATAATAGGAACAACGTCAATCTTTCAAAAGCATCATTAATAAAAGATCTGGGTAAAGATTCTCCAATACAGGGCGCTCGCAATCGCCGTCAAATGAACATACATTGGTCGACATTCTTATTCATGAGTCTCGTCGAAGATACATAATTACATACGCCAAACGTCAAAAGTCATTCCACTCGAACAACGAGTGGGTCGAACCACTCGTTGTTCGACGGCGATTGCGAGCGGTCTGGATTGGAGAATTGATACCCTGACAAGATTGATATTCGTTCCCCATAGTGAAATATTTACAAATAAACAACTTATGAGTAAACTTAATGTATGTTATAATCTACCTGTTCATAGATGGTGTAGTTAAACACTTGTTTATTATAAGAAAATACACTTTTTGGATGATATGCTTTAAAATACTACGACGAAATATTTGTTTAGATTACATTATATTATTATTTACTTAGACAAAAAAATGTACGTTATACAAATATATTATTAGATTTATTTGCTAGATTTAATAGACACCCCTTTAGTTTTGGACAAAGGCGTTTTTATGAAGAAATTAAAACGTTCATTAATCTCTCCCTACTTTTTATTTATTTAACCCCCTTACTAATGGGCTGGTTTTAGATTTTGTGCAGCTGAACAACAACCATTTACTCTACATTAAGGGTTGTTTATCATTTGTTTAGGGTTTGAAACACGTTTATTAGTAAGTCCCAAATTCTTACTTTATATCGTTTACCTTTTATTCAAAATAACTATAATCTATTGGTCACCATGAAACAGGCAGTTGCCTAGTACTGTGATTCAATGTATAATAATAATAATAAATGTAATGCCTTGTAAATTTATATTTAAATTCATGTATTTTATAAATAAATAAATACTACTAATTTTAAATTAATTGAAATGGAACAAAATGTTAATCCCTTCGTTCTAGTGTAAATTATCCTCGACTTATTATATATATCCATTTTCCAGGCGACTGTATTTCACCCCAACCGAAATTACCTTCTTGACCAATTCAACCCCTGACTTACTTATTCCCACATTTATATGTAATGTGCGTAATAACAATTAGTACTTTGGTTTATATTTCACAAAAACAAGACACAGAACTGTTAGTTATGGGCTATTAAATATAATGTATTAATTTATAAGCGATATGCTATGAATCGTCTATTATCAGATACCTTTGTCTATTTGATAAAGTGCCTTTTTTAAATAAATATCTCAATTAGCTTAATTAGAAAGACATTTTTTCGGTACAGAATACCTTAAGAGAATAATTAATTAAATAGAAGAATAGTTAATTTCACCCAATTTTACAACTGTTTTGCGACGTGAGATTGGGTTCCGTGATAACTCAACAATCTTTGCATAACAATTCAACACACCTTTAAAAAATTATTATAAAGTGAATTAAAGCATTAAAAAAAATTAACATGTAAACCAAACCTACATAACCTATTTAATCTATATTTTGTTTCACTTTTTAAAGGTGTCTTGAATTGTCATTGTGATGAATTATCTGGAAAATATTAGTTTAATCAAAATATTAAAAACTCGTGTTCCGATGTCTGGATAACACATTAGTGTTTTACTGAAAGTTTATTAGGAAACCTATCATTTCATTCGTTAAAGGCCTGAAATCCCGTTTTTAACCGGATTACGAATAATTTGAAGAGATTTCTTATAAAGTTTTCTTCCTGTGTCAACAAGATTTCTAGAATGTTCTAGATTCTTTGAGAATTTATTTAGATTCTTTACGTATATTAATTTATTTTCAAAATCACTACACAGCAGCAATTAGTAATAACTAGCACATAAATTACAAATTTGAATAAAAATAAAGTTTACTTACCCACGCCATGATTTGAGCCACGACTTCCGAATTCGTAGTCAAGGATAAAAATCACTCAACCACGGTGGCCGTATTCTATATACTTACAATATCTACATAAATAAGGGTGTACCGGCGAGGGTTTGTTTTTAAAAAAATCTACAGTTTTATTCTGAGATTGATGAAAAATTTCACACCTGCTTTGAAAGAAGAGGAAAGACAATGTCTATTTGAGATTTCTATAAACCACCCTTCGACCTTTTCTTACCCTTAAAGCAGAATGTTGACATTTCAAAAAATTTCGCACACCTGTTTAAAATAAGTTGAAAATAGGTACTGTCTATATCAGATTTCGAAAACCTCTGTATTAAGTCTAGACAACTCCGGGAAATAGCTAGTTACTAAGAAAAAAACGTTTAAATATTATTTTTAAGAATGAGCTGATAAAGGTCAATATTTGTATGACCATGAAAACGCGTACTGTCACATAGTTAGGTAGCACCATTGCCTATAATATAATAACCACCCCTTGGCGCAGATTTATTCAGCAGTCAGCCACTTATCCCGCTGGACCAACCTTTGCCGTGTTTACGTCCTCTGCAGAAATATCTACGAATGTATCAACTCGGATGGTTATTGGCTTTTCATTTAGATATGTCACTTTAATAATATTACCCGCTTTTGATGTTGTGATGTTTTATTCAAAGTAAAATTCTATTTTAAATCTTTTCATAAATCGTAAAATATAATTTTAAGATTTTTTAGGGGTATCTTTCCTTACAAAGGCGGAAACAATATTAACCCTTCAAGCCTTGGAAGAAAATTACTAGCCACAAACATCATATTCCATTAGAGGCTCTCAAAGACAGATCTGACCGGGACGTCCATACATTACTAGCCACAAACATCATATTCTATTAGAGGCTCTGAAGGACAGATATGACCGGGCCGTCCATATATTAATAGCCACAAACATCATATTCCATTAGAGGCTCTCAAAGACAGATCTGACCGGGATGTCCATACATTACTAGCCACAAACATCATATTCTATTAGAGGCTCTCAAAGACAGATCTGACACCGGGACGTCCATACATTACTAGCCACAAACATCATATTCTATTAGAGGCTCTGAAGAACAGATCTGACCGGGGCGTCCATACATTACTAGCCACAAACATCATATTCCATTAGAGGCTCTCAAGGACAGATTTGACCGGGGCGTCCATACATTACTAGCCACAAACATCATATTCCATTAGAGGCTCAGAAGGACAGATCTGACCGGGACGTCCATTCATTTTTAGCCACAAACATCATATTCCATTAGAGGCTCTCAAGGACAGATCTGACCGGGGCGTCCATACATTACTAGCCACAAACATCATATTCCATTAGAGGCTCAGAAGGACAGATCTGACCGGGACGTCCATTCATTTTTAGCCACAAACATCATATTCCATTAGAGGCTCTCAAGGACAGATCTGACCGGGGCGTCCATACATTACTAGCCACAAACATCATATTCCATTAGAGGCTCAAAAGGACAGATCTGACCGGGACGTCCATTCATTTTTAGCCACAAACATCATATTCCATTAGAGGCTCTCAAGGACAGATCTGACCGGGGCGTCCATACATTACTAGCCACAAATATCATATTCCATTAGAGGCTCAGAAGGACAGATCTGACCGGGACGTCCATTCATTTTTAGCCACAAACATCATATTCCATTAGAGGCTCTCAAGGACAGATCTGACCGGTGCGTCCATACATTACTAGCCACAAACATCATATTCCATTAGAGGCTCAGAAGGACAGATCTGACCAGGACGTCCATTCATTTTTAGCCACAAACATCATATTCCATTAGAGGCTCTCAAGGACAGATCTGACCGGGGCGTCCATACATTACTAGCCACAAACATCATATTCCATTAGAGGCTCAAAAGGACAGATCTGACCGGGACGTCCATTCATTTTTAGCCACAAACATCATATTCCATTAGAGGCTCTCAAATACAGATCTAACCGGGGCGTCCATACATTACTAGCCACAAATATCATATTCCATTAGAGGCTCAGAAGGACAGATCTGACCGGGGCGTTCATACATTACTAGCCACAAACATCATATTCCATTAGAGGCTCAGAAGGACAGATCTGACCGGGGCGTCCATACATTACTAGCCACAAACATCATATTCCATTAGAGGCTCAAAAGGACAGATCTGACCGGGACGTCCATTCATTTTTAGCCACAAACATCATATTCCATTAGAGGCTCTCAAATACAGATCTAACCGGGGCGTCCGTACATTACTAGCCACAAATATCATATTCCATTAGAGGCCCAGAAGGACAGATCTGACCGGGGCGTCCATACATTACTAGCCACAAACATCATATTCCATTAGAGGCTCAAAAGGACAGATCTGACCGGGACGTCCATTCATTTTTAGCCACAAACATCATATTCCATTAGAGGCTCTCAAATACAGATCTAACCGGGGCGTCCATACATTACTAGCCACAAATATCATATTCCATTAGAGGCTCAGAAGGACAGATCTGACCGGGGCGTTCATACATTACTAGCCACAAACATCATATTCCATTAGAGGCTCAAAAGGACAGATCTGACCGGGACGTCTATTCATTTTTAGCCACAAACATCATATTCCATTAGAGGCTCTCAAATACAGATCTAACCGGGGCGTCCATACATTACTAGCCACAAATATCATATTCCATTAGAGGCTCAGAAGGACAGATCTGACCGGGGCGTTCATACATTACTAGCCACAAACATCATATTCCATTAGAGGCTCAGAAGGACAGATCTGACCGGGGCGTTCATACATTACTAGCCACAAACATCATATTCATTTACAGGCTCCGGTGAAAGACAGATCTGATCGGGGAGTTCATACATTATATAAGTTTTTTTCTATAGTCATATGTTCATATATAATTTTGATAATTATTCTTCTCAGTTTAACTCAAATATTTTTATACATTTTATTTATTTATTTATTAACGGACATCGTCCAAATTACAAAATAATAACACGAATACAGTAAAATGAAAAATACAGGAGTAGACAAAGGTACATGAAAGCAAAGACATAAGGCAGATATAATGTAAGAAAATAAAGTGACAAGTCGAATCAAGTCAAGACTACGCCGTGGGTCAGGACCACGGGATTACATGGATAAAATCCAAGAAAATTGTTAATTAAGTACGTGTTATAAATTGGCGGGATTTTTCAGAGACAAAAGTAAAAAAAAATATTTATATACTAACTGACATGTACCCGGTGTTGCCAGGGGTTATTCTTAGGCGATAGACATATACTACAGCGGACTTTTCTGTAGGCCTTTTTGAGATATACAATTCCGTGGTACATTATTTTAATGTATCTCATAAGGTTTAGCCAGCGTTAGCAAAGTAAGCCCCCAAAAAAAAATTTTTACGACTTTACAAAACATCGAATATGGAAGAAATTCTCTAAGTGATAGCGAAAACCCTTTCAAAATTCGACGCGTAGTTTAGAAGAACTAAGCGCAAAAATTTTTTTACTTTATTTTATACTATTTTAATATTTTTATCGCATAAACGGCCTAAAAGTTGTAATATTTCGCCTGTTCTCCAATTCTTTTATTTTGTTTAAAACAATATAAAATTTTCTTCTCTCTTGGCTATGACCGATATTTAATTTTTTTTTTCTAAGGCTTTGCATATGTGTTCGCAGGGTTGGAAAATTCCTCCCCTACAACACATAAGCCTCCATGAAAATTGGACCCTTTTCTTTGATATCTACAGAAAGCTACTTAAAGCTCTCTTGTACTATATATCTTTATAGACATATGTACTTAACTAATTAATACGTTATTTACGAACTTGAACGCAAATATTTCCGTATTTATATTGTAATTAAATTCCATCAAACGTTGTGTAATTTTTTGATTTATGATATAGGATTTTAATTACCTTCATTTTTTGTGGTAACCCCCTTGGTTCTGATCGAGGTGTTGAGTTTCACAATTTAATTGGTCTTTCCATTGCAAACCTAGACTTAAATGAATTCCCTGAATGAGCTAACTTTCCTATTGTAATTATTCTGATTCCCTGCACCCTAACAAAGTCGTAGTTAAACGCTGATAAAAGATATTATACATGTTTATTTGGACAAGTAATTAAATATAACTCAAATGGTTAATTGTTAGTAAATTTGATTTTGGTAAACTCTTGTCTCTGTTTGGCGCCACTCCTTTATGATTTTGCTGCTATAAGGTACATGTAAAGATTGATTTAGTAGGTTAATGTAATTAGTTAATTGCATATTTGACGAACTCGGAATAGCCCATTTGCTGGCATAATTTGGCTCCAAATCCTCCTGCAAGTAAACGAGATGATCGTGAGTCAACAAGAAATTCGCACAATCCTTTGACACGGCTCTTTGATTGATACCTAAGTTACCGCGTCCCAAAAAGCCTTCCACGTCATCATGTACTGCCTTCAAGTTTCCCCTCGAGTCCCGATACCCCCAAATTCCGAACCCTCCTTGGACTACAATTTACTTAGGGCTAACCGGTTTCGTCCTATATACAATCATATACTCACGGTTGGTGTGGACTTACGGGTCGTGAATCCTCATTCCACGTTTAAAAGAAGATGCGAGAGTGGTCCAGAAGACCTAAAATGCAAGCTGTATGCAGGTCCGCATCCTCCAGTAAACAGTACATACGAATAAATATATGTATACATACAGTTTGGGAAAGGTTTATAACTCGCAATACGAGGCTATCTACCTCGCATTCTAAGCTCGGATCTCGCACGAAGAGTTCTGCGAAACTCTAGGATTGGTAACCGAATATATACGTAAGAATAAGGTTATACTAATAAATACTAGTAAAATAAGGTCTTATTGATAGTTTGTTTTGGAGAGCTATCGAACTCCAGGCTTTTTGTTTGGTTTTGACGTTTTTATTTAAGAGAATCGTCATCTCTATTTGGTTTGGTTAATGGTCTTGTTGTAGGAGCGACCACTGCCTCCTGTTTGATGAACTGTATTTGTTTTAAATTTTACCTCCAGGTTTCAACATTAATTTTGTTCATCCTATCCCGTGATTTTCCAATTGTTTCAAGTAGTTGGTTGCCACATTAGAGAGTACTCGACTCTCAAATGTCTCAGGCAACTGATGGGGTTTTGTATGAACACCCAATCAATAACATTCAAATGTTTTGTATAATTATTCGATATAAATCTTACTAACCCGTGATTTTTCAATTGTCGATTGTGATTGATAGGTATTTGTGAATACGCAAAAATCGCTGCACATTGTACAATGACATCCTGGTAATTATCCTTATAACCCTGACAAATTATCTAGTTATGGCCAAGGTCGTTTTCAAACTATGCAGTTGACTGACCCAATTCTTTAGTGTATGCTTTGTTTTATCAACAAATTGAACAATGTAAACATCTTATCTGACCCACTAACCCAGATGTGAGATTGTTTATTTTAAAATATCTCGCGCTCTCCTTGTGATTCAGTTATGCCACCGTTCACTGTGCATAGTTAATTTAAATATTTTTAATTCCTTTATTGAAGTTAAACTATTTTTCATTTTCCGAATTTAGTAAATTTACTAGGTTAAATGAAGAATAAATATAAATATATATATATAAGTACACATATCTCGATTGTCAAAATATGTTAAAAAAAGAGTACATATATTAATAAATAAATATAAAATATATGATTCTACATAGTCTGGAATATTAATAAATACATATTTTCTTTTTCAATAATATAGATATGTCCTCGGGTAGGTATTAAAAATCGCTACCATTTCGATGCTTCGATTAATAGATAAAATACATACATAAAATTACATTACTCATATATATATTCTTTATATACAATATATTATTTTATATTTATATATATATACACAAATACTCAATATACAAATTTTAATGTGTAATTCCTTTTTGTTGTTTTTACTTTAATATTCAATTGGCATACTTCCACTTCACAGCCCTTCTGTGTCTCCTGGGACCTGAAAATTATTTATAAAAGGAAAACTTACCCCAATCAAGGTATTTCCGGTTGGGTGTACACAACAACCTTGATGAAGAAATCCTACCTAATTAATTGTATTTTTCAACTAATTTCAAAATAAATCTTTTCGACTATTTATTCCTATACAATATTTTCTTCTCGCTTGAATCATATAAATTAGCTGATATTTAATTTTTCTTCCGAACGAAATCCTAATCCAGAAAACCCGTTGATTTAATAACACCTTTCTAGTTTAGGCTTTTGAATGATAGCTGTTTCAAATACTTTTTTCGAAATGGTAGATTGATGTTTAGAATTCCGGTTAAAACGACAAACACTTTTAACACTGTCGCTATACGCACGATGGATTTTAATTGATCAATTTTTTTGATTCTAAATTTCTTTTTATTTATTTTTATAAGAAAATTTTTTCCGAATTGCGCAGACTTTTAATTATCTCGATTCTTAATAAATTAGTTTCTTTTCCGAACTATTACTTTTAGAACAAAGGTTTGAGCATTTGTTGTTATTTCTTTTCGAACTGTCTAGATTGTGTTTATTTTAAACTAAGACGTAAATATTTATTACTATTATTTTTATTTTTTAACCAAATCGATGTTAAATTATAATCTATTTTTAAATTTCAATTCACGAGCACATCCACTCTAGATGAACGACAACCCTCTCAATCGAATTTTAATTTTCACTTTGAATGAAATAATTATTTTTAAATTTTGATTTAATTTTTTAATTCCGTAATCACTTTTTGCACTTCACTTAACACTTTTTAAGCACTGAGTTTAAATAATATTTATTTTTCACTGTTTAACCAAATTAAACTGACTCAACAAAACTTCACTGATGGGATTTTCAAAGGAATTTAAACTGAATTTAAAATTTCTAACTTTTCACAAAACTTCCCAAGTCCAGGGACTTGTTCAGAATTTAAACTTAGGCTTTTTCAAAATTTAACACTTAGATTATTTCACTAGAATTTTACCAATAGACGTAGTACTGCGACGTAAACTCCGTTTTCAAAATCTCGACTGACTCCCTGAAAACTGGTCTGCACCGTCATTTTATACCCTTCTCAGATTCCAAAAGACGTATCTGAATTTCCTCTGATGATCGATTCCATCTTTTACCAACTCGCAAATCCGAACATCCCTGCCATCAATATCGATTGTGCTTCCATAAGATGTTCTGCTTTCCGGCTCTGGGCGGTGGTCAATTTCCATCTCACAACTCTAAATCGATAGGGTCCGAATCGGGTAAGTCCGCGTTAGTCGCCCAAGCTTTCTTTGTCCTCCGTTCATACAAAATGTAGTTAAAATCTCATGATTTTGCGTTCCTTTTTTTCCCAATTCGCGATAGGTCCATCCTCAATAACATATATATAGATCTCAATTTTATGCATCTCGTGCGAAAATTGTTTAAATCCATGTCGAAATCTTTACTACGCATTTTTGAATTTCGATTTGTTTAAATTCTACTTAATTTTATTGTCACTTATATGAGCTTTTCCATTTCCACCCGTACTTTCTATCTTTATGTCGCAGATTCGAGTTTTTCCTTATCTTTTGGATTTTCTTTTATCCGCGACGTTTTCCTGCACAATTTTCTTCTTTATTCTTTTGTTATTTCTCATAACTCTATAACTAATTATTTTCCAAGTCGTATTTATTTATTTCACGGATAAATTTGAATTGTATCACTTTTCTCCACTTGGATTATTCTTTATCTCCGTTCTTTACCCTTCTTTTTATCTTTCTCTCACTTTTCCCGATGTGTGTGGTCTCCAGGAAAATTTCATACTTCATTTATTATTAATTAATATATAGTTTTCCACACTTCTATGGGAGATATACCTAATTCGACTCTGGGATATCTGTCACTTTTATTGCCTGATCCAATCTCCGCCCATTCTCTATCCCTCACTTACAAGATTTCACATAAATTATACGTCTGGACATATGTTTACGTCTCAGATTTTATGTACTACGGCCGTAAATTTAGTTTAATTTCAAACCTATTAATTTTAATCTCTTTTGCCTAATCTAAATATTCCATAAGGTCCACGTTAAAGTTAATCGTCTCTCCAATCGTTTATTACCTTAACGTAAATAAAAATCATGTTCGGATTTCGATTGTTTATATTCCAAAATACACATGAGACTGTCAACCTTTTATCTTGTTTCGATCCCTCTGTAATCTTGTGTAACTTTAATATCTATCTAACCTAATAATTATGTAAAATGTCTACTTTTCCTGAATCTAATCTATCGCTATATGTTTAGTTTTACTGTCTTCTTCTGATACTCAATTTTCATGTCCCTAGGACCTTTGTAGCAGTTCAAAATCTCTGTATTATCCTTCCATTCGGTCGCCGCACTTTTCTAAAATGTCTATTTTTTTTGCGAGATTTTCATTCAATATTGATTTACCAATATGTCCGTTTCATCTTAAATTGATAACGATTAATTTCCATTGTTTCCAAAACTCTCACCTCTCTTTAGTACGATTTTTTCGAACTCGACACCCTACTTCTATCATAAATAATTGCACTACAGTTGAAAATTCCGCCAGTAACTTTCCTTCGCTTTTCCCGTCCTTTTTTTATACTATCACGCTTATAATTTTTCATTGCATTTTTGTGTGTGCGCTTTACAACTTGTAAAACTTCCAAAGCCCTCGATTTCAATGGTTCGATACCCCATAAATGTCTCAGTCATTGTAAACATTCCCAGGAGTTTGTCACCTTGAAAGTCGATGCTTACCCTAAAGTGCGTTCACCTCTAATTTCTGTGGGAATCGAAATGTCGTTAATTATCTATTTTAATGTCGGGTCCATAGTTCATTCCTTTGTCTTTCGTAGACACCCGCCCCTCCGTTCACTGATTGGTTACTCAAAATTTTATAGCTCTTTGTTCAGATCTATTGGTTGACAAAATTCAATATTTATTTTTAGGCCTAGAAAAGGGGAAGCCCTGTCTAGTCCTAGACGATTTTACGACCTCTCTGCTTTCGTCTTAGAACCTCGATATAATTCCAACTATTACAGGTGTCTACTGCAAGCAAGCTGGATCAATTTTTTCTCCGCCAGATGTCGTTAGCATGTCCGTTTTCATAAATATTTCGTATATTTTTAATCCGCGAAGTGGGAACTATGGTCTATCTGGTTTCACTGTGATTTTAGCCTTTCATCACAGTTCCCCCCTCTGAACTCAATTTGCTGTGGCTAACGTTGTATACTACTTTAGACATCGAAATTGTGTTCAAATGTAGTCTAGCTTTTCTCCCCCCTTGTTCTGTTATTCCTTTTCCTACATCACTTCCTGTTTTTTCCTTTCTCCACCTCACTCTATCATTCCCTATCTCTCTCTCCATTCTGTTATTTCCTTTCTCCCCCCCTCATTCTGTTATTCCCTATCTCTCTTTCCATTGTGTTATTTCCTTTCTCCCCCCCCCCTCATTATGTTATTCCCTATCTCTCTTTCCATTCTGTTATTTCCTTTCTCCCCCCCCCCTCATTCTGTTATTCCCTATCTCTCTTTCCATTCTGTTATTTCCTTTCTCCCCCCCCTCATTCTGTTTGGATTGTTTGCAACCTTGACTCTGAATCACATTGTATTTTCTATTTTCTTTTCGCGTAGATTTTATTTTATGGAATTTTCTCTAATTTTGATAAACTCAAAATTAATCTCTTTTTTTTTCTGGGAAAAACACGCCCCTCGACTCGCGTGTTTAGGTGGTCCTCAACCTGGTTGGACTAAGACCTCCCTTACAATGATTCAGGTAAAGATTGTTTGCAATCTCGCGGTCTATTGACCAACTGAAGGGCGGGTGGTCTCTTGGTGTGCAAATAATTGTTTGTTTTGGTTTTGTAAATATTATATTTTTGTGAAATGTATATCTTTGCACGACCTCACCCAATCCGACAATCAGTGGTATACATGTTTCATTTAAACTTTTCCAGCATTTTGTTTTTTTTTTCTCTTATTCGCTAAAATTTTTTTTTTTGTGTAATTTCTAATTGTCTTTTCATAGATCATTCAAACAAGTTGTCCTAGCCTAGGTGTTGCCCATCCTAATTTTTAAATTTCATAAATGTTCTTAACTAACCTCCAATTTTCTCATCGTTCCTGTTTCCTTTTAAATTCAATTTTTTTTTTTTTTGAAAATTTAACCTAACCATATCGTAATTTCTAATGTTCCCTTTTTATCTTTACCTAATGTCTACTCTAAATCTATAGATAACCTTATTTCAAGTTTTCAAAAAAAAAATTCTAACTCTATGCATTGTCAATTTAAAATCTTGTTTTATAAAACGTACCCTATCCTATTTATAATATATATATATTTTTTTAAAGTTCCTTTTGTGGGTATATAACTCCCATACGCTTTCCTTCTGTGTTCTTACTTATCTAACAAAATTTTCCTACACACTAACACACAATTTTTTTTTCTAAACTAGAAAATCAATATTATCAAAAAAAATTTCTCTTACTCTATTAGTAAATTAGAATATGATTGTCGCTTATTAAGAAATTTGTTCACTCAACCTTAAAGACTTAAGGACGACCCGCCCCTCGCAAACAAACTGATAGTCTAATATTTTAGTAATTTTTTCTTTCTCCCTCCCTCCTTAAATTCATCGTATCCTAACATATTTTTATTTGTATTTCTCAATCGTTTGTTTATTTAAAGTTTCAAATATTTGTAAATTTTGCATTTTATTCGTTGATTTCCACTATCTCTAAACTCGGTTTTTGTTCCTTATTACATGTATAATATTTCGCTAAATGAATTGCGCTATAATCTCCTTTTATTTCCCGAGTTACCGGATCAATTAGCGTATACGTGTTACTATAAACTTCTGACCCAATTACATAAGGTCCATCGTAAAGCAGATTGAATTTTTTTATTTCTTTTTTGAGTAGATTTGATTGTGTAAATTTTTTCAACTTGACCAGGGTCCCAATCTCATAAGTTATTAATCTTTTGTTGAGATTATAGTATTTCTGTCGATTTACAGCGCTTTTCTCTAAATTTTTCCGTGCTGCTAATCTTATTTCATTTATTGTTTTCGTAGATTTTCCGCAGCCTTGAGTATACCTGTCTAAACTATAAGTTGGTGATTTCCCAAAAGCTATTTCATTAGGTGAGAATCCTGTTGAACAGTGTATCGAATTATTGTAGGTTTGTTCTATTTCTTTAAGGAAAGCCGCCCACTTGGTATGTTTTTCGTGACAATAAATACGGAAAATTCTACCTAGTTCTTTATTCACGCGCTCTGTTATGTTCGGTCCGGGATTTCGTATTGAAGTATGTACGATTCGTATGCCCATCCTATTTAAGTTGTTTTCCCATTTCTTCGATGTAAATTGAGATCCGTTGTCAGTTAACAAAGCATCTATTTGTATTGTTTTATTAAAATCCTCTACACAATTTAACACGGTCTTAGTACTTGCTATCCTCAATTTATATAATTTTACAAATCTACTGAATGAATCTTGGATCACGAAAATGAATCTAACCCCTCCTATTCCTCTCGGTAAAGGTCCGTATAAATCTGCCATAGCTAATTGTCCTACTTCTTTGGTAATTATGGATTTACTCGGCCCTACAGTTGGTCGAATTTCGCGCTTCGCCAGCTGACATAGGTGACACCCTCTCACTATGCGTTTTATATCTCGGTGCATGCCTGGCCAATAATACCTATCTCCCAAAGCTGTCCCTGTTTTAAAAACTCCTCCGTGTCCAATTTCTAAATGTATCATTTTTATTAGTTCTTCAGTCAACTCTTGTGGTACTGCTAACACCGTTTTGTTTAGTCCTGTTGTGTAATATAAAGTCTTGCCTATTTTTTTGTAATTTTTCAAATACCTATTAACATCTTTTGTCGGCGGCCCAAATTTTCCCTTGCGCAAATATCCGAAAATTTCTCCCAAAAATGTGTCTTGTTTCTGTAGTTCAGTTATATTTTCTAAGTGTTTTCGAATCTGTTGTCTACCCTTAACTGCAAAAGCTGCTATCTCTGGGCACGTGTTTTTCTCCTCCTGTACATTTTTTGCATCACAAGAATAACGAGATAAAATATCAGGCCCTATATTTTCCTTCCCTTTGACGTACTCTACAGTGAAGTTAAATTGATTTAAATACAAAATCCACCGTGTTAGTCGGCCACTGTACATCTTCCAGCTCTTTAAAAATGTCAATGCTTGATGATCCGTTCTAATTATTAAGTGTACTCCTCTTAAATATGTCTCAAATTTATGTAAAGCATATATTATCGCCCATAACTCTTGTTCTGACGTGGTCCATTTCAACTCCGGTCCCCTTAAAGCTTTGCTAATAAATCCAATAACGTGGTGATTCCCTTCCTCATCCAACTGATATAATTCTCCTCCTATGGCAAACCCCGAACTATCTGTCTGTCAATAATAAGTACTATTTGGGTCATGATGATGAAAAATAACTGTCTCTAAAAATAATGTTTTCACCCTCTCGAATGCGCGCTGTTCTGAGTCACCCCATCGCCAGGTTCTATTTTTCTGAAGTAAATCGCACAAAACCCGTGTTGTTTCCCCATATTTATTCGCGAATCTACGGTAATAATTACAAAGTCCAAGAAAGGCTCTAACTTGTTTTATTTTCTTGGGTACCGGAAAATTTTTTATGGCGTCAATCTTTTCCGGATCCATTTGAACTCCCAAAGGCGTTATAATATGTCCTAACATACGTACTTCTGTGAATAAAAATTGACATTTTTCGAGTTTACAAGTCATGTTTGCTTCCTTTAACCTCTCAAGCACTGCGTTTACATGTTCAAAATGATCTTCTTGACTACCACACGTATATATTATTAAATCATCTAAGTAATTAGCGCAGAATTCCCTCACCCCTGGTCCTAGAATTTTGTCCATTCCTCTTGAAAAACTCCCTACTGATGTTTTTAACCCCTGCGGTAATACCTTGTATACGTAAGATTTTCCATTGTATACAAACCCAGTATACTTGCGACTTTCTGGACTGATAGGTATTTGAAAGTAAGCTGAATTTAGATCTATTGTGGTTATGAATTTTACACCATGAAAACGCTGTATAATTTCTGAAGTTAATGGTGGTTTTTCTACTTCCGCCTGCATTCTGGTGTTTAAGAATTTAGCATCTAAGAGTATCCTAACCGTCCCATCTTTTTTCAAGGTAAATGTTAGAGGACTAGAAAACTGCGTGGCCTCTCTACTGATGATTCCTAATGACTCCAATTCTCTAATTTTTTCATCAATCTTATCCCTGTAAGCAAAAGGTACTGGGTAGGATCGCTTAACGAAAGGCGTCTCGTCCGTCATTCTTATTTCGTGAGTGTACAAAGTAGTTAGGCCCGGTTTGTCTATAAATACATTCTTATGTTTAATTAAAATCTTTTCTAACCCTTCTTTTCCTTTTGAATCTAAATTTAACTCGGACACAAAAGTCGTTGTTCTACGCTCGAGGCACGCCGTATTATTTATTTCAGGGTTTAATTCAATACTAATTATTTTTCCACTTGTGAAATTTTGATTTCTAACCTCCTGTTTAGGTTTCCTATGAATTACGGATAAATTTACTAACTCTATTTCCTTCTTCCCATTTCCTGTTTTTATTTTTAACTTTCTGTTTTCTCCACATTTAAATTCAGCTGTATATTCGTCTAACCAGTTGATACCCAATATAATTGGCCTAATTAACTTTGGTATTATTAAACACGGCGTATTTATTATAACATCTCCAAATCGCAACGGTACTAGAACCAACCTAGATATTCTCTGACTTTTATGTCCTATCGCTACTTTAATTTGTATAGACGTTACAGGTATAATAGGATAAATTGTTTGATCATTTAAATAATTTTCATAAAACTCTTGAGAAACGCACGTGATTTGACTTCCGGTATCTATTAAACAGTGAACTTCCGTGTTATCTATCTGTGCTTTGGCTTCCGGTAATAACGGTAAAGTGCTACCCTTTTCTACTTCCTCATAATCTCTGTCTTCGAAAATGTTGTTGAACCCACTAATTTCCCTTCTTGTTTTCTCTTCGTTCATTTCCAATTGATTCCATTCATCCGTTATTTGTTGTAAAGAATTGACACATACTTCCACATCTATTTCCGCTTCCGTTCTCGTTTCTTCCGCTCCATCCTTTCGTCTTCTCACATTCCTTTCTGCTTTTATTGGAACAGTCATCCCTTGTTCATTTCTTCCCAATCCTTTCATCGGATTCCACCCCCATTTCATCATAATCTTCAATGCAGTGTTGTGTTTTGGTGCCGGCGTCCCTCTCCCTGTGTGAGTCGTATTCATGAGGGCTAATGAATCAACCCTCGGCCGTTTCCCGAATTGTTCGCGATGACTAGCTCCTTGCCGCTTGTAGTTATTGTAGAACCTCCTTTTGAAGATGTCGTAGTTTCGGCACACTTGCTGCAGCTAGCGCCCCCTTCCACACTCTCTATTGCGTGAATTCTCTTCTTTATAGCGTGGTAACGGTCACGGTATTTGTCCTTCTTGGCGAACTCCTCCCCACTCCTTTTCTTTGTGTTCCGTTCTTCCGGTGTGCAAACCATTGCATCTAGTTTTCGAAGAAACTCAGCAGCGACAATCTCATCTCCTGACTGTCCTGAAAACCATAGCGATTGAACTTCTTTAGGGTAATGTCTCATAATCTCGTCAACTACGCTCAACGGTGTTTCGGTAATTTTTAATGCTTTCGCTGAATCCCAATAATTTGCGAAATGAGTGAGCATGGATATATCTCTCTTGGCATCATATACCCCTTCCGCAAGACGACGGCGAACCTCATTCTTCTTTATATCTCCCCAATAGGTAGCTAAAAAATCTCTTTCGAAATCCAACATTGTTTCCCATCGCTTGTTGTATAACTTGGCCCACGTTTTTGCTTCTCCCTTCAAATTTTCCCGTACGACAATTAATGGATCTGTACGTTTAACTTTTCTAGTGTATTCTTTTAAATCTTCTAAGAAACTTATGGGGTTTTGATTTCCACCGGAAAATGAAGGTCGTTCTTGCTGCGGTAGCATTTCCACTACTTGGAGAACGTTTTTCGGCGCACTATCCTCTCCTGACACCGCCACTGTTGTTGGTCTCCCTAATTGTTTCTCAAGTTCCTGCATTTTATCAACAAGCGGTGCTAAAGCTGCTTGAATTATTGTAGTAACATCTCCGATGTTCACTGTTGACGTCCCAGCTGTTTCATTTTCCCCGATTGCCGTCACTAAAGCTTCTGTTCGCCTTCCCATTCCACGTTTTCCCACCATTTTCTTAGATTTTCCGAGTGTTACCGGCTTATGTATCTATATTTTTTTTTCTTACTAAGCGACAACCTTAATATTCCTATTTTTAATTTTCTTAATTATTTATATATATGTTGCCTTTCTTATTCTATATATCTTTTTTCAAATTTTCTCGTTTTTCTTATTTTTTTTTGTTTTTCTAGATTTTTCTTGTATTTCATCACCTGATTGTTCCTGTAAATTTTCAAGTTCATTTATGATTTCCACGTCACTCTCTCGTATATCTTTGACTTCGACATCCGAATATGTTCCAGTCTCCCCCTCTGACTGCCTCATATTTTCAGGTGCCTTAAGATTTTCAACTTGTAACGAACTTTTTCGCGATCGTTTGAATATTTCTCTTAGTTCGTCAACTAAAGGAACTGTTTCGGTGCTTACCTTCGCGTCATCGAGTTTTCTTTTCTCTGCCATATTTATTTATTGTTGAGTTCAAATCTATATTCAATTTGCAAAATTTGCAAATTCTATTATGATTTTTTGAAATACCTAACATGATTTTTTTTCAATACCTATCACGATGTTTCCTCTAAATAGGTATATATATACACATATATATATATCCCATCATAAACATTCGTCAACGACATTAAAAATCTCGAGCCAACTCTGAATTGTATTTTTTTCCTTTGAGATTGAAGGTCGAATTCTCAACTAACATTTTGTCTTTTCAAAACAACGTTTATTTGTTTGGCCTATACTTGAATTCCTTATCGAATCCATTGACTGGGTTCTCTGTGTCTTAAAATATGTCTTAATAGTCAACAACCTGATCCGAATGTCAACAAAATTATCATGAGTAAATCTTACGTTATTTCAACTTACCCGTTTATATGGTAAATTATATTATGTAAGATTAATCTTACCTCACAAAACAAAACATCAAATGTTTCACCCTCATTAATGTCTCTGTCGATTATCGAGATTTGTGATTCTGACAACAAGTCTCTACATTGGCGGCACGTAGCGCGACCATTTGAATCTAACACGTGGTCCTAATGATTAACTATGATGTAATACAATTACACTTTTCTATTTTGATATTATAGATCTATCTATCACATGATATGGGTGTAATATTTCCGCTATTTATTATGTTACAAGATGATCATAATAGGTTACACCCCAACATCTCAAAAGAATTGTTTTTCTTTTGTTTTATAATGATATTGATGTTAATCAAAAAAAAAATTTTTTTTTTTTTGTTAATCAATTGATATTAATCAATTTTATATTTTTCGTAATTATTATTTTTGCAAAACCAATGATATCTAGTAAGGTACATTGGGTGTTGTAAAACATTAATCAATTTAATTTGTCTAAACCTTTCTATTCTTCTAATAAATCTGTCGAATGTCTAGCGATGAAATAATAATATCTTTTTCTGACTTTCTGAATAATTTGTTAAATTACCACAGACCGCCGCTGGCCTGTTGTTTACGGATAAGGAAATAAACAATAATTGTTTACGTCAATACTTCACGATATCCGAATGCAATGTTTATGTTATATTTGTTCCAGCTATCTCGTTTTTGTGTCATTGTTTATTTAATCTCGACGTTTGTTATTTAATTTTTGTTCCTCAGAGTGATACGTATTATTCAACGATGTTTCCGACTTTTAAAATCTCGATGTTTTTACGCCCGATGTTAATCTTATCAATTTTTAGATGTTCTTTGTTGTCCCAATAAGTTCGATGTTTTTCGGGTTTGTCTGTTTATTAAACTTGCTTCATATCAACATTCCGATTTGTTCGATGAACCCAAAACATAAACAATGTTTTTGTTTACGGAACGCATTCCTCTCGAGTGAATGACATCATTAACCTACATAACCTTTCTTATTGTTTATATTATCGTATGAAAGGAATTTTTATTGACTCTAAAGTTCACGGTCATTTGAATTAACACATTTTTATTTATAAGGACACTTTTTGTATTATAAGATTTATTCGTTAACACTTTCTTTTTGGATTTATTGTTTGTTTACGTTAATCTATTATTATTTTTAAATTTCACTATATATTTATGTAATGTCGCACTTTTCTGATAAAATTTTTTTTTTTTTTGTTATCTCTTTAATTAATTTCGTCCTATTTATTATTATTATTTTCTCCGTTTTTGCAATAGGTTGACCAATAACTTTTTTTTTCTTTCTCTCTCAAACTTATAAAACCTGAACCTCCTGATCACGGCTATGCAGTGTAATATTTCGCCTGTTCTCCAATTCTTTTATTTTGTTTAAAACAATATAAAATTTTCTTCTCTCTTGGCTATGACCGATATTTAATTTTTTTTTTCTAAGGCTTTGCATATGTGTTCGCAGGGTTGGAAAATTCCTCCCCTACTACACATAAGCCTCCATGAAAATTGGACCCTTTTCTTTGATATCTACAGAAAGCTACTTAAAGCTCTCTTGTACTATATATCTTTATAGACATATGTACTTAACTAATTAATACGTTATTTACGAACTTGAACGCAAATATTTCCGTATTTATATTGTAATTAAATTCCATCAAACGTTGTGTAATTTTTTGATTTATGATATAGGATTTTAATTACCTTCATTTTTTGTGGTAACCCCCTTGGTTCTGATCGAGGTGTTGAGTTTCACAATTTAATTGGTCTTTCCATTGCAAACCTAGACTTAAATGAATTCCCTGAATGAGCTAACTTTCCTATTGTAATTATTCTGATTCCCTGCACCCTAACAAAGTCGTAGTTAAACGCTGATAAAAGATATTATACATGTTTATTTGGACAAGTAATTAAATATAACTCAAATGGTTAATTGTTAGTAAATTTGATTTTGGTAAACTCTTGTGTCTGTTTGGCGCCACTCCTTTATGATTCTTCTGCTATAAGGTACATGTAAAGATTGATTTAGTAGGTTAATGTAATTAGTTAATTGCATATTTGACGAACTCGGAATAGCCCATTTGCTGGCATAATTTGGCTCCAAATCCTCCTGCAAGTAAACGAGATGATCGTGAGTCAACAAGAAATTCGCACAATCCTTTGACACGGCTCTTTGATTGATACCTAAGTTATCGCGTCCCAAAAAGCCTTCCACGTCATCATGTACTGCCTTCAAGTTTCCCCTCGAGTCCCGATACCCCCAAATTCCGAACCCTCCTTGGACTACAATTTACTTAGGGCGAACCGGTTTCGTCCTATATACAATCATATACTCACGGTTGGTGTGGACTTACGGGTCGTGAATCCTCATTCCACGTTTAAAAGAAGATGCGAGAGTGGTCCAGAAGACCTAAAATGCAAGCTGTATGCAGGTCCGCATCCTCCAGTAAACAGTACATACGAATAAATATATGTATACATACAGTTTGGGAAAGGTTTATAACTCGCAATACGAGGCTATCTACCTCGCATTCCAAGCTCGGATCTCGCACGAAGAGTTCTGCGAAACTCTAGGATTGGTAACCGAATATATACGTAAGAATAAGGTTATACTAATAAATACTAGTAAAATAAGGTCTTATTGATAGTTTGTTTTGGAGAGCTATCGAACTCCAGGCTTTTGTTTGGTTTTGACGTTTTTATTTAAGAGAATCGTCATCTCTATTTGGTTTGGTTAATGGTCTTGTTGTAGGAGCGACCACTGCCTCCTGTTTGATGAACTGTATTTGTTTTAAATTTTACCTCCAGGTTTCAACATTAATTTTGTTCATCCTATCCCGTGATTTTCCAATTGTTTCAAGTAGTTGGTTGCCACATTAGAGAGTACTCGACTCTCAAATGTCTCAGGCAACTGATGGGGTTTTGTATGAACACCCAATCAATAACATTCAAATGTTTTGTATAATTATTCGATATAAATCTTACTAACCCGTGATTTTTCAATTGTCGATTGTGATTGATAGGTATTTGTGAATACGCAAAAATCGCTGCACATTGTACAATGACATCCTGGTAATTATCCTTATAACCCTGACAAATTATCTAGTTATGGCCAAGGTCGTGTTCAAACTATGCAGTTGACTGACCCAATTCTTCAGTGTATGCTTTGTTTTATCAACAAATTGAACAATGTAAACATCTCATCTGACCCACTAACCCAGATGTGAGATTGTTTATTTTAAAATATCTCGCGCTCTCCTTGTGATTCAGCTATGCCACCGTTCACTGTGCATAGTTAATTTAAATATTTTTAATTCCTTTATTGAAGTTAAACTATTTTTCATTTTCCGAATTTAGTAAATTTACTAGGTTAAATGAAGAATAAATATAAATATATATATATAAGTACACATATCTCGATTGTCAAAATATGTTAAAAAAAGAGTACATATATTAATAAATAAATATAAAATATATGATTCTACATAGTCTGGAATATTAATAAATACATATTTTCTTTTTCAATAATATAGATATGTCCTCGGGTAGGTATTAAAAATCGCTACCATTTCGATGCTTCGATTAATAGATAAAATACATATATATAATTACATTACTCATATATATATTCTTTATATACAATATATTATTTTATATTTATATATATATACACCAATACTCAATATACATATTTTAATGTGTAATTCCTTTTTGTTGTTTTTACTTTAATATTCAATTGGCATACTTCCACTTCACAGCCGTTCTGTGTCTCCTGGGACCTGAAAATTATTTATAAAAGGAAAACTTACCCCAATCAAGGTATTTCCGGTTGGGTGTACACAACAACCTTGATGAAGAAATCCTACCTAATTAATTGTATTTTTCAACTAATTTCAAAATAAATCTTTTCGACTATTTATTCCTATATAATATTTTCTTCTCGCTTGAATCATATAAATTAGCTGATATTTAATTTTTCTTCCGAACGAAATCCTAATCCAGAAAACCCGTTGATTTAATAACACCTTTCTAGTTTAGGCTTTTGAATGATAGCTGTTTCAAATACTTTTTTCGAAATGGTAGATTGATGTTTAGAATTCCGGTTAAAACGACAAACACTTTTAACACTGTCGCTATACGCACGATGGATTTTAATTGATCAATTTTTTTGATTCTAAATTTCTTTTTATTTATTTTTATAAGAAATTTTTTTCCGAATTGCGCAGACTTTTAATTATCTCGATTCTTAATAAATTAGTTTCTTTTCCGAACTATTACTTTTAGAACAAAGGTTTGAGCATTTGTTGTTATTTCTTTTCGAACTGTCTAGATTGTGTTTATTTTAAACTAAGACGTAAATATTTATTACTATTATTTTTATTTTTTAACCAAATCGATGTTAAATTATAATCTATTTTTAAATTTCAATTCACGAGCACATCCACTCTAGATGAACGACAACCCTCTCAATCGAATTTTAATTTTCACTTTGAATGAAATAATTATTTTTAAATTTTGATTTAATTCCGTAATCACTTTTTGCACTTCACTTAACACTTTTTAAGCACTGAGTTTAAATAATATTTATTTTTCACTGTTTAACCAAATTAAACTGACTCAACAAAACTTCACTGATGGGATTTTCAAAGGAATTTAAACTGAATTTAAAATTTCTAACTTTTCACAAAACTTCCCAAGTCCAGGGACTTGTTCAGAATTTAAACTTAGGCTTTTTCAAAATTTAACACTTAGATTATTTCACTAGAATTTTACCAATAGACGTAGTACTGCGACGTAAACTCCGTTTTCAAAATCTCGACTGACTCCCTGAAAACTGGTCTGCACCGTCATTTTATACCCTTCTCAGATTCCAAAAGACGTATCTGAATTTCCTCTGATGATCGATTCCATCTTTTACCAACTCGCAAATCCGAACATCCCTGCCATCAATATCGATTGTGCTTCCATAAGATGTTCTGCTTTCCGGCTCTGGGCGGTGGTCAATTTCCATCTCACAACTCTAAATCGATAGGGTCCGAATCGGGTAAGTCCGCGTTAGTCGCCCAAGCTTTCTTTGTCCTCCGTTCATACAAAATGTAGTTAAAATCTCATGATTTTGCGTTCCTTTTTTTTCCCAATTCGCGATAGGTCCATCCTCAATAACATATATATAGATCTCAATTTTATGCATCTCGTGCGAAAATTTTTTAAATCCATGTCGAAATCTTTACTACGCATTTTTGAATTTCGATTTGTTTAAATTCTACTTAATTTTATTGTCACTTATATGAGCTTTTCCATTTCCACCCGTACTTTCTATCTTTATGTCGCAGATTCGAGTTTTTCCTTATCTTTTGGATTTTCTTTTATCCGCGACGTTTTCTTGCACAATTTTCTTCTTTATTCTTTTGTTATTTCTCATAACTCTATAACTAATTATTTTCCAAGTCGTATTTATTTATTTCACGGATAAATTTGAATTGTATCACTTTTCTCCACTTGGATTATTCTTTATCTCCGTTCTTTACCCTTCTTTTTATCTTTCTCTCACTTTTCCCGATGTGTGTGGTCTCCAGGAAAATTTCATACTTCATTTATTATTAATTAATATATAGTTTTCCACACTTCTATGGGAGATATACCTAATTTGACTCTGGGATATCTGTCACTTTTATTGCCTGATCCAATCTCCGCCCATTCTCCATCCCTCACTTACAAGATTTCACATAAATTATACGTCTGGACATATGTTTACGTCTCAGATTTTATGTACTACGGCCGTAAATTTAGTTTAATTTCAAACCTATTAATTTTAATCTCTTTTGCCTAATCTAAATATTCCATAAGGTCCACGTTAAAGTTAATCGTCTCTCCAATCGTTTATTACCTTAACGTAAATAAAAATCATGTTCGGATTTCGATTGTTTATATTCCAAAATACACATGAGACTGTCAACCTTTTATCTTGTTTCGATCCCTCTGTAATCTTGTGTAACTTTAATATCTATCTAACCTAATAATTATGTAAAATGTCTACTTTTCCTGAATCTAATCTATCGCTATATGTTTAGTTTTACTGTCTTCTTCTGATACTCAATTTTCATGTCCCTAGGACCTTTGTAGCAGTTCAAAATCTCTGTATTATCCTTCCATTCGGTCGCCGCACTTTTCTAAAATGTCTATTTTTTTTGCGAGATTTTCATTCAAAATTGATTTACCAATATGTCCGTTTCATCTTAAATTGATAACGATTAATTTCCATTGTTTCCAAAACTCTCACCTCTCTTTAGTACGATTTTTTCGAACTCGACACCCTACTTCTATCATAAATAATTGCACTACAGTTGAAAATTCCGCCAGTAACTTTCCTTCGCTTTTCCCGTCCTTTTTTTATACTATCACGCTTATAATTTTTCATTGCATTTTTGTGTGTGCGCTTTACAACTTGTAAAACTTCCAAAGCCCTCGATTTCAATGGTTCGATACCCCATAAATGTCTCATTCATTGTAAACATTCCCAGGAGTTTGTCACCTTGAAAGTCGATGCTTACCCTAAAGTGCGTTCACCTCTAATTTCTGTGGGAATCGAAATGTCGTTAATTATCTATTTTAATGTCGGGTCCATAGTTCATTCCTTTGTCTTTCGTAGACACCCGCCCCTCCGTTCACTGATTGGTTACTCAAAATTTTATAGCTCTTTGTTCAGATCTATTGGTTGACAAAATTCAATATTTATTTTTAGGCCTAGAAAAGGGGAAGCCCTGTCTAGTCCTAGACGATTTTACGACCTCTCTGCTTTCGTCTTAGAACCTCGATATAATTCCAACTATTACAGGTGTCTACTGCAAGCAAGCTGGATCAATTCTTTCTCCGCCAGATGTCGTTAGCATGTCCGTTTTCATAAATATTTCGTATATTTTTAATCCGCGAAGTGGGAACTATGGTCTATCTGGTTTCACTGTGATTTTAGCCTTTCATCACAAAGTGAAGTGACAGTTTTCTTATTAAATACCTACACAAAAGAAATTAGTTTTCTGAATATCGAAATTTTACAAAATTATGGACGTTTTTAGTGAACATGTCCCGGTAAGGATGGGTTGTTTCGTAGAATTCAATTCATCAAATTTCAACATTCATTTTCGGTTTCCGTGAATGTCCTATTCAAAATCTGTTATTATATCAATATGCTTGTTACTTGACAGAACTGAAATAATAACAGAACCTTAAAAGAACATTCACAGAACTTGAAAGTTAACTTTTATTTTGACGAATTGTTCAAATTCTCTGAATTTGAACAATTTAAGTAATCAAATAAAATTTACTGGCGCACGCCGGAATTCGAATCCTCTACCTGCAGCTTGGTATTAAAGAGCCTTATTCCTCGAACATGGAGGCCGTCAAGCGCCTTCAGCGAAGAGATTTAAATATGGGTAGCCGTCGTTGGACTTACAGCATAAAAGATGCACAAAAAATATCAGCTTTATTTTCTTCACAACACTTCGTCCTACCGTATACTAAAAATCTTTAAAAAAAACTCGCGTTTCATGAAAATATTCTACATTTAAATGTACCCCTCATTGCCGTGATTAGCTACCTGCTTTAAGTAAGTAGCTACGTTTCCGTGGTTCATAAAGCCCCGTCTCTCGAATACCGGAGCAAGGAGCAGAGGTAATCAGTTGTCCACCCACCCTTGGCGAGATCCCGCCCGAGCGTAGCCTTAAACTTTGAACGATTATCCCTACTTCTTGAGTCATTTTCTCCGATTTCAGTATTTTCCCGCGGTTTCCTAAGGCCCATTTAACATTTTGCGGTGCAGGAGATATTCACTCATACATTAGAATTTTTAACGATTTGTTCGACACTGTTTCATTACTGAAAAAATAAAGATTAGGTTAAAATAATTTTTCGATTCACATATTTCTTTGCACTGAAATTCACGTGAAGTTTGAACAAAGGCACACCACCAATGTATTTTATATGTGTAGGACATTACGATTAGAGCTTTTTTAATTTTTGGCATTTTGTGCGATGTTACTTTGCCTCCTATTTTAGTCAACGTTTCATCAATCATCAAGACAGGTGTGTGGATTGTGGTGAAGTCATAGACATATGAATATTAGTAGACCTGCCCTAAGTGATTAAAAGCGTATTATTCCCCACTCCCCATACCGGTTCCATTGGAGCCGGCTGGGCTCGCGTATGGCTTCCCGTGAATCTTGAGAATGTGACGTCATCATTCTTGTTCGAGCTAGCGTCGAGCTATGGTCGAGGCGTTTTATGAAATAACACGGCAAAATAGTGGCTTGTGCTATGAAAACTTGTAAAAATAGATGTGAAAAAGAGAATAAACCCAATTGTCGTATTACATTCCATATGTAAGCATCATTTTAAGCTTATTCACATCGTATAATATGAATCATTTGTAGAAACATATACTATCACATCGAGATACATCTGGTCGAATGTAGCGATTCTCAAGTGTGCTCATCGTTGTTACTGGGAAGTAAATTATGAACACTTATAAAAGTGTCTTAACTAAATCCGTAAACAAAATATTCGACTCTGAAAATAGAAGAATTTTTTTTCTGCCGAATTTGGACTTCGCAAATTTGTTCATAACGTGGCGAGTAATTTGCGCTCCCATGTAAAAATGTCTATTCATTCAAAAGCAGATTTTACTTTTAAGAACTAAATGGTGATATTATAATGCGAGATGCCTATATACTGTCAGATTGATTTGTTGACGAATCACAGTCAGCTTTACCCCCTTCGTTCTTCAACAGTTGATTTTACCCCTCACTTTTAATTTCTAGTCTATATATTCATATGTCTGTGGGCGAAGTGTATTTTTATGTATATGGATGTGATACTGTATGTATGAGAGCTTCGTATGCCAGAAAAATACAAAGTTATAAGCAAATGTATACTTTACATAAAGTTTGATCACTTAGCAATGCTTAGTTAGTAGATTAGGAGTAAAAATGTTTTCTGTCATGCTTTATATACAAATTTTAATTTCTCTCTATTTATTTAAGCACCCCAACCGATTTCAGCATAACCGTGACATGGCGGAGTGGGATAGCAAATATTACCACAAATGATATGGGATATTAAAGTAAGGAAACAGGTTCCTGGTTATTCAGATAAGGTGATAAGGAGAGTATCTTTCACTCTCCATAGATGTGCTTCTAATAGATAAACATATAAAGGTATAAATGCGAAAATAAATCTAATAGATGGCTATTTAAAAAACGGTTATTAAAAATACTTAATTGACTATTAACTCTTTTTCGAATTTCTAAAATTTCAAATTTATCTAATTATAAACCCGTTGTATTTAAATGTAAAACATTAAACCCTTTATTTACACCAATATAAAAATTTGTTTTAAAAATTTTGGTTGGCAAATTCAGAATAATAATTATTACTATTCAAACACCTGAGATGCTCCTTTACTCTGCGATTAAAGTTTCTAAAAGTCTTAACTATATTTTAAAAAATTGTTTAAATTTTTTTCTCACTTGTGTGTTTTTATTGTTTTTAAATGATTTATTAAATGCAATAAACAACCTCGTCAGCCGCTGTTTCGAGAAAAGAAGAACTAAGATACATATTTCTTAATAAGGGTGGCTTGGGCAATCACGATAAATTTGCTGTTTAATGGCCTCTATTTAAGCACGAGAAATGACCACGAGCTCGTAATAAACTAGCCAACATAATGTTCAAAAGATAGACACAGAAACTCTAATTCATAATTACATATATATGTATGCTAAACATATACATTTGATAACTAAATACATCAAACACCATCCTGGAAAACATTTTATTTTATTTTAAAGCAAAACGAAAAAAACTTCATATTATACGTACCTTAAAAACGATATGAATTTAAGGATCATTGTTTCATTTGTTTCAATCGTCAAGATATGACGAAATCTTCAACAATCTTAACGTCACGTCAATTAAATAACTCTATTCTAAAACAATACTTCTTTACATTCCTAAATACAAAACACAAGAAATAATAACCAACACGTGCATTAGAAACACTAAACAAAAACATATCCAACAAGCGACTACAAATACAATATTTGGGCAAAAAACTTCCTATACTATTCAACTATCCAACAAAATCCCATTCTCATTCAAAACTCATAACCATACTATAACATTTAAATCTAAAATTAAAAATGGATATATGAGATATCAGAAAACGAAAATATACTGACACCAAATACAGATTGAATAAATTTATAATAAATGCAGAAAAAACACTACCTGGGTTGTAGAAAATAATTGAATTATTCTCTAAAACCGGGGTAATTGTGACTGCTGGTAATAAGCAAATAATTGGAATTCTGCTGTGAAATAGCACATAGGAACGAAAATGGGAAAATCCATATAAATCTAATAAAATCGTTGCATACCATTCCTGTTAACTCCCACCCCTCTACCGAATGGTATGTACATAAACCATAGCTTACGAAATAATTTTACAAGTCTGAATTAAGCTGAAAATGGTCACTATCAAAAAATATTATTTTTTTAAAATTTCAATTGATCATTATAATGGAAATCCACCATGAACTGTCAGTTTCAAAAATAGAAATATAACAACTGAAAGTAATTGCAAGTGAGTGTAAGCATTTTGGTTTGACAAGAATAATAATTGACTGGTACACTTACATAATGTAAATTATATACCCAAAAGAAAGCAAATTTGACACAAACCTAAAATTGGCAACTTTACAAAACCGATCGGCTAATCCGGTATCTGATATCACAAACCATCTTAATGTGACATCGACCCACATTACATTACTATGTACACTGTTATTACTCGAATAACTAAACGGACGCCGTGCCTATTTTGTTAAGTTTGCCTACGAACTATGGACTACTACTAGGGCAGACAATTCCCTATGACATCTATGACAAACTGTAGATGTTTTCAATTTGGCCGCCGCCCCTGTGGGTCTGTGGGACCTTGGGGTGGGTGGAAATAGAGCCTGGATAAGGCTTTTTGCACAATCTTCATATAACTTCTCCCCTGCGGCCGCCAGGACCCTCGTCCCGGCCGCGCGGGTTCGCCAGACCCCATGAGTGTATTTAACCCTAGCTACGAGAAGACGAAAGGGGTGGATCGAATTAGACCAGTAAATGTAATATAATAATAACTATTGTCATATTTCTCATGAATTGCACGATATTATTTTATTGAGGGATTGGTGAAGCTATAGTATTAATAAAAAAATACAGACAATCTGAAATTTACGTTTAGAATGAACACATTTATTAAGCTTGAAAGTTTACAACACCTGTAAAAACATTAAACAAAACGAATGCACATTTCAAATCTAGATCTGTTAATGAATTCATTAAATGAAAACAATTTTGGTTCTTAATTTGTCACTTTTCTGAATTGTTCCTTAATTGACACCTAAATTCAAATTCTCTAGCTGAATTTGAAAATCGTTTGTTTATATGTTTTAGTAAATTCATCCAATTCCGTAACATACTCGTATCAAAAAATCAATATGAATTCAAAGTCTCTCAGCTAACAAAAGATCGCTAGAATTTAAACAACA
This sequence comes from Hesperophylax consimilis, assembly GCF_061612785.1. NCBI lineage: Eukaryota > Metazoa > Arthropoda > Insecta > Trichoptera > Limnephilidae > Hesperophylax > Hesperophylax consimilis. Next base: position 25,514,102 of record NC_142846.1, read on the forward strand.
TTAATTTAATGACAACGATTTGAGAAACAGAAGTTTGAAAATTCAGCCATAGACTAAAGAAGATCATAAGAAATACCTGGTTGACGTTTTTCTCATCCAGACATATGTCCAATATGGGCTTAAACTTCCATTTCAAAAGGATTATGATCTACTATGTTAGGCGGGTGTAAGACGATGGCCGTCAATTGATTTGAAAACGATTGATTAATTTGAAGAAAAGTGTGTGGCTAAAGCTCTAGGTCAGAATCCTTATGAAGAGGGAGACCAATAAAGATAATATACCGACTCAGAAAAAGTTTATTTTTAATAATGATTTAATATTAAGAATAGCCTTGTCACGTTGATCCACCCTCTTAGAAGGTGGTCCAAACATAGACCCGAGACGTGTAAAAAATGAACGTTTGCGAAAGCGAAAACATTGAAGATAATAATATATATTCCCTATTGGATTTGGTCTCGAACTATCTTGTCAGTGTTAAATGTTCTCGCTAGATGGCGTTACATGACTGTGCAAACATGGGAACGAACCGGTCGAGAACTGACATTACTACATTAATAGTAGCCAGTGGAAGGTAATGCAGAATCAAAGGACGTAAAAACAGTCAAGTTAACCGTCTGTTAGAAAATCTATAGGTTGGCTAGCATTTATTGGTGATGCATATTTGTTGAGGTATTAATTTCAAAATAACTATATTCCTTTTTTTTTTTAAATGTGGTATTATATGCGTGGTTCACGTATACATATATATGGAATGGGAATGGGATGGGGATGGGAATGGGAATGGGAATGGGAATGGGAATGGGAATGGGAATGGGAATGGGAATGGGAATGGGAATGGGAATGGGAATGGGAATGGGAATGGGAATGGGAATGGGAATGGGAATGGGAATGGGAATGGGAATGGGAATGGGAATGGGAATGGGAATGGGAATGGGAATGGGAATGGGAATGGGAATGGGAATGGAAATGGGAATGGGAATGGGAATGGGAATGGGAATGGGAATGGGAATGGGAATGGGAATGGGAATGGGAATGGGAATGGGAATGGGAATGGGAATGGGAATGGGAATGGGAATGGGAATGGGAATGGGAATGGGAATGGGAATGGGAATGGGAATGGGAATGGGAATGGGAATGGGAATGGGAATGGGAATGGGAATGGGAATGGGAATGGGAATGGGAATGGGAATGGGAATGGGAATGGGAATGGGAATGGGAATGGGAATGGGAATGGGAATGGGAATGGGAATGGGAATGGGAATGGGAATGGGAATGGGAATGGGAATGGGAATGGGAATGGGACCAATTTTTGTTTGGGTACCGCCGCCAAAAACTATTTATTGGACAACGAACACCTCTGCCAGAGGTCACCCCAAATGGTTCCCTACGTTTAGTGCTTTAGCAGGTGTGCCCGGTTTTATCGGGTAAGGTGTGTTCAGGATACACCTGCCCATCAGCTAAGTGGAGTGCCATATGAGGAGAGGCTAATTTGAGGGGACCCTTAGACCTCTCCAACTGGTCTCTCGACCCATCGCCTTGCGCCGCACTGGAAGGGACATATTCATATGTCGTCACTCCTGGACACACGGATCCCTAGATTCCTACCCAACCCTCATACTTTGTACCTTCCCAGAACTTCCTCTCCTTCTTTTTCTTAAAAAAAGCCCCCCGCACAGCATCCCAAAAGTTTATCAAGACATCCCAAAGAAATTATTTTTCTCAGGGCCTTTTGTATAGGGTTAATGTAAAAAATAATGTGAATGGATTTAATCACTCTGATCACCATCATGCACAAAAGACGAGAATCGGCAATTAACGAGTAAATTATTATTTACGGTGAATTACCGAGATTCATTAAGATTTGCTATGAATTTCGGTCTAGCATCGCGTTGGGTCAGTTTTGTATGATTCCCAACTGCCCGTAACTTATGCGGTTATTCCCAATAATATGATTAAATTGTGAGGCTTAAAAAAGTCGGGAAGAGGAAAGAGGAAAAAAAATGTAGGATAGTTCATGTGAATTGAGATCAGAAACTGAACATGGTAAAAGCCATTTCATGTAATATCCAGTCCACCGGCATATTGACTTCATAATAGGTATATTATTGTAGAGATAGATTGTAGGGGACCCACCCTTTCCCTTGCGAGGGAACTGATAGTTTAACCTCCTTATTCGCACACATCAGGACCCTAATTTTTTTGTAAAAATAAACTACATTTATTTTTCAAATGATTCTAGACCATTCAATGTCCCTGCATGCATGATTGTTGTACGAAATATGAATGTTGTATGCATACTGACATTCATAGTTACTCAAAATAAGGATACATCAGAGACGTGTTTGGCATCTAGAGTGAAATAATAATGAAAGAAAACACTACTTACAGGTGTAATATGATTAAAACAAGAAAATATACAAGCCTCGTATGGAGGGCAATTTACCCTAATATCAAGGGCAGTCCCGGCGAGAGGCGAACGGCCTGGCCACAACGAGCCCAAGCACCCACGTCTCTTAGCTGGTAGAGATGCAATTTATATAACTAAATAAAACAGCGGAGAAGCTGTTTTCAATTGAAATTAATCATTTTTATTTTCCTGCGCTGCATATAGAACTCGCTGGTCACTGAGAAAAATAACTTACCGTTTTCACTGCCATATGAATACCGCACAAAAGTCCCAACTTTCCGGAGACTATGGCATCCTCAATTGGGATATATCGTGGTTCTGAAGAAATGTGAGGGGAAGAAAATGTGAAAATGGAAGGTAGAGAAGTATTCGGCTATTCAAGCCTGGTCCCCAAATGCGGCAAAAACCATTTCAAGCTAAGAATCTGAATGATGGTCTTTCACTAGTGAGATACTTTAACGCTCAATTAAAATAAAACTAAGATAATTTTTACATGAATATATTTATAATAATGTGATTATATAATTAACAGTGCTTATATTGTGGTGCTCTCTATCTGTACAGATTTGTTTACCTTAAACAGTTTCACCGGACAAAAATACAGAATTTATGATTATATTACATCTGAATATTCGAATTTGACAACAATTAAGAATATACACGTACTTAATGATTAAAACATATCCATATTGCTATGGACGTCAGTAAGAAACAAATACATTAAATATCTCACATTCAAAACATATAATTGTAACTTAACGTTAACAAATACATATAGGAAATCAACAATTATTCAATTACAAAAAAACATTAACTGCAGTTCGATTCAATGTAGAAAAGAAATAAGTATTTCTTAGTTACCATTCACATTTCAATGCACAGTAAATTAATTTTCTACAAATTCATTTAAGAATACAATCAGGGATCCGCAATTTCCCCATAGATACACAAATTCACTGTTCAAATATTTACAGGACTTTGTCTAAATTAATGAACGGATTCAAATCTTCTTTCAAAATATAGTATATAGTAACTGGTTAATGTGTTCATTGGTTATGTCTATATCAACTCAGCCGCAACAACTCAATATTATTTTGAAGGAATCACGAGGATGGTTTATTTGGGTCACTTTTTACCCAAGAAAATGAACCATCGTCATTTTTTTACTGAAATACTGTTAAATGATTTCTTTAATCTAACCCTACCAGTATAAGAGACAGACGTGGCCAATAATTACACTAACCGTTGCCTACGCATGTGAAAAACGTTTAATGAGATCATCTTTTATTTCTTTCTCATAAAACTTATTTGCTTACCAATTTCATAAACTTGTTTCTTTTTCAATCTAAAGAATTCTATATTTATTTAGACAAATCCTGTGTGTATATTTTAACCTATCCTCTAGGTGATTGTTAAATGTAAGGTACACATGACATAATGAACTATCGATAATAAGTTTTGACATATGGTAACAACACGAGAAATATAGAACGTGACGAAGATTTATAACTAAAATAATTCAACAACATACATTATTACTTATTTAATAAATTATTAGGTATTAGTGACCGTAGACAGTGAATGATGTTTTGTCCAATCCGTGAAGAGGATATTAAATAAATTTTTAATTATTTTATTTACAAATATATTAAAGAAATTATAAAAGTATTTCAATAATAAAATTTAAAACTAAAAAAATTTAAATTTAAATTTAAACCAAAAAATTGGTTTATAGACTCATTTGAGTGCTCCCCTCCACGGAAATCTTTAGTAAAAGGCGAAAGATTTATTCGTTATTGAAGGGAAACCAGAGTGTTATGTTTAAGAAAAAAAAATGTTTTGGACAGTTATCCAACAAAGTTGTTCGTGTAAGATGCATTACTAATTACTCAATACATGTGAAGGACATTTATTGCAGAATCATCAAAAGCCTGTCGTCATTAATATTAATTCCTCCATATAACATGATTAATTTCAAATCTGGTTTATCTCCTTTAAAAACCTCCCGAATAGCGTCCTCTGAAATGAAAACGATATATACACAACTGACCATGAACCTAAAACACCCTGGACAGAGCTATTCGTGGACAATTTGAAGGGGTAAGTAATTTTTTAATGACATGTCCCATACCCTATCTTATCAAATGCCCAAAAACATCCAAGCCAAGTTAGTTCATTCCATACCACTTTGCATACAAATCATTTCAAAATTACGTTAAACGAGGCGGCTACCAGGTTATATCCCTTCACCCAAGATTTAGATTCAATGTTATTCGAACAAAGTAGTAAGTACTAATATCTGTCCAGTGCTTTTAAAGTGCATGCAACCGACATACATAATTGGTTACCAGTACAGCAACAGAAGTATTTCAAATCATTGTTTAGTAGCTGAACCAAATGATGAATATTGTCGTACATTACGAAAAAGATCAATATTTTATTACTGAACATCAATATTCTTTAATCGAAGAACAATATAGGTATTACTATTATTATTGAAGATCAATATTCTTATTTTGAATGTAAATATTCTTGAATTTTTCTTTCATTGAAGATCAATATTCTTTCAACGAAGATTGTTTCTTGTGTTGAAAGTACAGGTAAGTCAGTTTAAAGACCGCGCGTTTGAATGTATTTGTATACACCCGCCCGCAGTCCCCTCCTACCTCGTAGTAGTCCTACGATACAGTACACCACCATGCAATCAAGAATCTCTTTAAAATGATTCTACTATACAGGTGTCCGGTGTAAAGTGGGCTTTACGCTGCAAGGGGTGATTCTACATAGTAGGAGAAAAAAAATGAATATATATTTTTACGCAATTTCATTGTTTTAAAGTAGGTTTTAATCTTCTTGTAAATAATCTTCTCTGGAAAAATATTTTCGTAGGGTAAAACAAACATTGGATTTTCAAAAAAAAAATCCTATCTTTTTTCTTCTGTCATCACGTAGAATTACCTCCTGAAGTTATCGCACTTTTTCCCGAACACTCTGTATATATTCTTGTATTAACGATCAATTTTTGTGTTATCATTGTTCTTTTAGGTATTGAATAACAACATTCTTATTTCGAAAACCATTTTTCTTCAGTTGAAAATCAATATTCTTAAATTCGCTTGCATTTAAGATCAATATTCTTATTGATAATCAACACGCTTGTATTTAAAATCAATATTCTTATTGATAATCAATACGCTTGTATTTAAAATCAATGTTCTTATTTATAATTAATACGATTGTATTTAAGATCAATATTCTTATTGATAATCAATACGATTGTATTTAAGATCAATATTCTTATTGATAATCAATACGCTTGTATTTAAGATCAATATTCTTATTGATTATTAATACGCTTCTAATTAAATCAATATTCTTATTGATAATCAATACGCTTGTATTTAAGATCAATATTCTTATTGATAATTAATACGCTTGTAATTAAATCAATATTCTTATTGATAATCAATACGCTTGTATTTAAGTTCAATATTCTTATTGATAATTAATACGCTTGTATTTAAAATCAATATTCTTATTTATAATTAATACGCTTGTATTAAAGATCAATATTCTTATTGATAATCAATACGCTTGTATTTAAGGTCAATATTCTTATTGATAATTAATACGCTTGTATTTAAGATCAATATTCTTATATTGAAAACGAATAATTACACTTGAAATGAAGATTAATTTTCTTGCAATGAAGATCAATACTGAGTTTTATAGATATATGTATTATATACCTTCATACATACTAATATATAGATAAATTTTCAAATATATTAGTTTAAACGTCACATACATCAAAATAAAAATTAAATAAAGTATTTTCTTACAAATATACTAGTAGATACTCGTATTGCAATACCCGGCCATCTCCAAAGCGCACCAAATATCACGCTTAAAAGCATAATATTATATACTAGTATTCAATGTTCTTATGATATTACTAACAACAAAAATACAGTGCTTAATGGTATCATTTTTTTTATATTTTTCAAAGGCATTTTCATTTAGTATAAAGATGAACAAGCAAATTATTATTTGATATTATTATTGGAAAATATTTCAAAATAATTAAAGCTAAATAAATTAATTTATCTGTTTATGGACAAGATATTATTTAAATGTTAAATGCGTTTCTTGAATAATATTCAGATCTCTCTAATTTGAAAACATTAAAGACAAAAATTATTGCATATTCAAATACAATGGTGACCACGATAGCTTGCTTGTAGAGTCGTCCGGAGAGTGAAAAATTAAATCGCAAACGAGGAAATAACCCTTCAAAATAAAAGAAATTTGGTGACTAATCAATTTTTTTAATTTTGAATATAATTAAAACAATATTCATTTTTGAAATAAATAAAATGCAATAATTAATTCTCGTTGTGCATATTTTGTTTGATTTGTACTGTTAATTAGAAGAGCTTTTGATTTGTCAAAAATTTTAGTGGCTACTTACTTTTGAGACGTATTAAATAAAAGTAAAGTTAATAAATATAGCATTGCCAAAATTTTGGTTTTGTCTACAGTATTTTCGAATTTTTTTTTCTGAAAAAAAACTAAAGTTCTAGTGGTGTTTCGTATAATTTTGACTTAATTATGAAATTAAGTCGGTACTAAGATGCAAATGTAAATTTAAACGTAAAACCGAATTAATTTTTTGGACTGTTTCATATACACAGCAAAAATATAATATCAGTAAATGTTACATAGTATACAACAGTTATAAGAGATTTTCTTCTTACTTTTGATAACATTTATAGAGTTTAAAAATTGAAATATATTTTTGTACTTAGTGGCTAACAATCACACTAATGATATGCAAAAGGAATAAAGATGCATTTTCAGGCAAAAAAATCAATACATTACATTAAACACTAATTAAATAAATTAAAATAATTTTATATCTTATTTATTCAATTAATACCTTTCTCAATATTTCAAAAACTTATCAATTAAAATATAATCTTTCCCCAAACTATGTTAAGCTTTTTTTTGTATTCTTAAAAAAATGAATTAAAATTTCTTAGTAACTAAAATAAGAATTTAAAAGTACGTTGAGTAAAATATTTAAAAATGAATATTTCGAGAACAAGACTTTAAAACGTGTTTTAAGAAAACCCACATTTCATTATTAAAAAATACATTGAAGAATTCGATGGAATTGAGCAAAGGAATTGTCACGATAGATTTTCAGAGTAAGAGTTTTTTGACGCTATGCAATTTTCGCCAAACTAAAATAAAGCTTTTATATAATATGGATATCACACAAAAATCCCAGCTGCTCTCGACTGTCAGTGAGAATATAGAATCCCCAATTGGGGTATTTTGTGAGGCTGTGGGCAGCGTGGAAAGAAACGAGACGGAGCAAGGGGAGGTACCTGATAATTCAGATCAGGTCACGTAATAGGGCTAAAGCAACGTATTGATTTTGAATGGTGTTCATTCATTGAGAGTCGAGGCTCTGTCACACCTACACTTCGGAGCGGCGGTACCACGCACCGCTGCAGAAAAGTCTCACAATGGACTGCGTTGTAAACCGATACCTTACTTTCAAACTTTTCTGTGCAGTGTTCGTGTGGCAAAGCTTTATCTTTCTACAACCCTGTTGCGATTTTATCGAGCGAATTTTACCTCTTAGTTATCAAATTTAATTATTATTTAGTGGCTGACATTGAAAAATCAGTTACTTTTTAACGGAAACATTTTTTAAATTTTGATCATTACGATATTGCACCTTTAGTCAAACTATCACGAGAAAAATGTAAGCGTCATGTATTATATGGTCAATGCTAGCTCAAAATGTAAAGGTCGAACTGATGGCGTGCTTATTAAAAAACTGTGCGGCCCTCTTGCGAACGGCAGAGCGAGATTACTAATTTCAAAACGACTAAATTATTGACTCCAGTCTAAATGTGGCTTGATATGTTTGGTAGTTAGGAAATAGCAAAACTAGTTGAGGTTAGTTTTCAGATTAAACACAAACCATTTTTTTAAAGCTCTAATGATTCCTTTTTCATTGTTTTAATTTTCGATTGTTTTAGATTACACAATGAACTTTTTTAAATGTGACTTACTCGTTTACAATCTCATAAAATCTTTGAAAACTAATCCGTTCGTATTGAAAAGTCAATGAATGATATGTCAAACAAATACTTATTGCACTCATAATATTAAATTCAATCAAATAAACTAAGCAATATGAATAGTTTTCCCTATAACTTGCTTTAAACATAATTTTTGCCTCTTTCACACTTAGAAAAATTTACAAACATGAATACAATTTATATGTAAAGGTACATATCTACCTATTGATTAATCATTAACTATGTTTTATCATTTTGGAACTATCGTGCTTTCATTTTAAATGTTTATTTCTATAAAATAACACATTTTGATACAATTCTTATAATTTTCAATCCTTTAAGTATCAGATCATCAATTTTAAAGTTGAACATCAAATGCAAAATTATGATATTTTGATAAATACAATATTATATAAACAAGGTAATTAAATACTCTCCTCGCAAAGCTGGCCACCAGCGGAGCTTTCAGGTTAGTGGTGAGTCCTGAAATAAAAATGTAAAAATAAAGTTCATATCAAGAATCGTAAGAGATTGAAATCGGTGTAAATTTATACACAGAAATAGCAATCATCGAAATCTTTATTCATTGGGAAGGTTCTAGAAATCTATCACGGATGATCGATAAAGCCCTATGTTAATACAATATTGACTAAATTTGTCATCTATGCTCAGTTAACAATATTTCAGAGCACGTTTATTAATTGATAATTGACGAGAAAAGTTTTCACGGCTGATATAAAAAAAAAATAACGCAGCCTCTATAGTATCAGAGAAGCTTAGGTTAACTGTCAATATACGAAAAAATTTTGTCGTTTTCTTTGCAAAATAATTACTGGCATTAACGAACGGAGTTGATCTAACAAAGCTCTTAGAATTGAAAGAAGTCGTATACGCCGCGAGTTTAATCCGTTCAGGCCAATGACGCAACATTGGTTTGTGCTTAGAGAAAGAATTTTACTCACGTAACAAGATGTGAATAAAGACCTCATTAATTATGAACTCAGTTTTTGTCAAAAAGTAAATGCGGACTGCCAATGCGTATTTATGTGAGTATTATAATTCACAATTATCAATTTATTAACATTTAACGTTGCTGTATACTTCCATATAGATTTTTTTCATTTATTGCGTTATCTATCAAAAACGAGACCGTTCTCGGGAAATCGGTATAAAATCATCGGTAGTTAGGCATATCAATCCGATATTGTTAAGTTATCGATTTTGCTGTGCTAAACACCCTATATGGATCTTTTTGCATCTCGAGAGATCATTTATACCTATTGTATATATTTGAATGCACTTATTTTAATAAAAAATAAAAAATTGACCAAACCTCCGCTCAGACATCCACTACCTTTTTTTGCCTGAATAAACCTTCACTTAGTTTCAATTTGCAAAAACTTCCTTTATTGTTACAATCAAGTAATTATCTGATCGTTGGAACCTTCAGATACTTTGAATCAAAGCGATACAATGCACTTCCACTGCCCATTGGACAGAACACAAATTACGCAAAATGAAAATTGGACATCAAGTCTTGTATCACCAGTCTTGTATCTTGTAAAGCGGCCTCTTTTGCTTCTGTTATAATTCAAAACTCCTGAAATCCCCACTCATCTCTTTCCCGTTACACACATACCTCTATCTGTACCCCCCGTACTCCTGCGTGGGGGCGGCCGAGGGGGCGGGTTGAATGAAGGGGTTACTGGGTGCCCCCGGGACGGACAGGCTGGGGCCCTGCTGGCGCGTCGCCCCGTAGCTCTCCTGCGCCCCCATGTCCGACAAGCGCGAGGAGGAAAGCGCCCGCGGAAGGGGGTTGCTAGGTACCCCGTGCGGGGCTAGGTGGGCCGTCTCTTCAGCAACCTAAAAATAACAATACATCGGTCCAAATCATCAAAAGTCCCAACTGCTCCCAACTACCACAACAGCAATACTATGGCATCCTCAATTGGGTTATGTTGTAATTTTAAAGGCAGTGAGGAGAGGAAAGAGATGGGGAAGACGAATGTGAGGAAGTACCTGGATATTCAGATCGGTTCACCAAACACGGCTAACCCCATTTCAAGCAACGTTTCAATTCTGAATTGTCTTCTATCTTCAAGAATCAATATTCTGAGAGTATCTCCCATTCTTAGACGTGATAAAAATATCGTATAATGTTTTATTTTAAATGGATAAATTGTGATATAACACAAATTAATCGATAAAATTTAAATGCGCAAGCCGGAATTTAACTCGCGAACTGCTAGTCGAGAGTCGAGCCATCGTATACTATCTTATAGTATCGTATCACAAGGTAAATACTTATTTTATCTGTACCCTCGGTGCATTTCCCTTGTGGCTGAGTTTTTTTGAGAAGGACATTATAACATTGACCGCTTCATTTTGTTCTCTCATTTTCCTGGTAAGGCAGAGCTGACCACCGCGGTAGCAAATTTCCAAATTGAATAGATCAGAAAAATTACAAAATTGTACTGGAGAATTCGTACGCCCCTTTCTCCTTCAGCAGGACTGGCGTATGCAATATTATTAGTTTTTTTTTCCATACCCATCTCTCATCAGGATAAAAGGACTTTATGCGTATATAACCAAAATCTCCTATATCACAAGGCCGGGACACTGAATCAAATCAGCCTCCTAACTTATATGGGAACTTCCAAAATATGTTTTCTTTAATTAACTGTATAAAATTAAGATGTTTTAGTAAAGAAGAATAAATTGAAAATAAAATATAAACGATTTTTTTTTTGCAAAATCCCATATAAGTTAGAAGGCTGCTTTGAATGAGTGTCTCGGCCATGTCATCTAGGAAGTGTTGATATAACTCACGCATCCTTTTTAGGTCATTTGGCCTAAGAATTCCGGCTCTGCTCACAAAATAAGTAATTTAAACAAGTAACAACTTGTTTAAAATGTATGAAAATTTCATCGGATCATAAGGACGTAATCTGTAATACTTCCAACATTTTCTGAACTCCATGAATCATCGATGTCGTGTATGTTGACAGTCTATAAATTATAATAACCAAAAGAAACAGAAAAGATATAAAAAATATATTGTGGCGTATTCGGGAAAATGAATGAAATAAGAAAGTTACGACTCGACCCAAACGGGAATTTTATTACTGGTGCTGAACGCGGTGAAAGTGCGTATAAGATAAAAATATATGATGGAACACACGTTAACCGAAGTCACACATCAATCTTTCACAAAGCCGTGACAGTATAAAACTTCCCCCCAACTTTCAATACAAAATTAATCAGTCACGTCTCTGAGAAAATGATAAATAATATGGAAGCATATAAGCCGTGTAAAATTATGATGCTATGGGCCGGTATATCAGTTGTTCTTTATCCTCGCTTATTTGTAATGGAGAGCTTAGCACATAATCCGTTTATGGATCGTAAGCATAGAAATTTCCAGTATTCTCCAGTTCGGTCTATGATTTGTACTATTCATGAAATTATAACGAACTAACCATTGAAACCCCTCTAAGGGCCGACACTTATCTTGGGGTCCCAGCGTATATTGCGCAACTCATTTTATGTCGTGTTACGCGTATACATAAAAATTCTCCTGCACAGCCTCACTGTGCGTTTTATAATACCGTCGCATAAAGCTCTACAAATAGAAGAAAGGGACTTGCTTATTCTAGACAGCGAAAAATACCTTGGCTTACATATTGATAAACATCTGACATTTAAACAACACGTAGAAGAATTAAAATTAAAAATCATCCCACTTATTGGTGTATTTGGTAGAATTGCCCATCTCCTACCAACAGAGGTAAAGAGGGGCTTATACTTTAGTTTAATCCAGTCCCATCTTAATTATTAAATAGAAATATGGGGAAACACATACATTAAATACCTAAATGATTTACAAACAATACAAAACAAAGTTATTAAAAAACTCTTCAATTATAACCCGGACACTCCCACAAAAAAACCGTATCAGGAAATGAAACTTTTGAAAATAAGAAAATTGTAGGAATACAACATATGCCTCCTAATCTACAAAATCCAAAATGGACTTATACACACAAACACAACATTTAAACAAACGTCACAAGTACACGAACATTATACTAGGCAACATAACAAATTGTACACACATGCTGTAAGGACTGAAAGTGGGAAAAGAGGCATTGGGCACGAGGGTGTACAAATATACAATCTCCTTCCAGATAAACTTAAAACGGAGAGTATAAATTTATTTAAAAAAAAACTTTTTAATCTTAAGTTATTAGAACAATATTAGAAAACTACTTATTTAATATTATATATTTAAGTTAAGAAAGTGAAATGTAAATTTCTTTTAACTTAATAAATAAAAAAATAAATAAATACGTCGCGTCAGTCCGCCAAGCTTAATAGGGCGTAGATTCGGCCAGTCTCTCAGAATGCAAACTGACTGGCCTTTTTACGCTACTTAATATATATTCGACGTATCTTCAGCGACTACAGCCTTACTTAAGCGTATCTTGAGCGGCGCAAGATCCGCTTAGTGGTTTTTGATCATTATACTTACCTGACAGTTTAGATTGAATATTATCCTTTATCAGTTAATAACATCGACATTCCTCTTCATCATGAATCATCGATAAGAGTAATTTGCGTACATTTTGGCGAGACGAAATTGTGCAATTATTTTTACATAAATGTCAAATTTGTGTCACTGCTAGCGCCGCAGCATCTTAAATAGTAACTAGTTCCAACCCCAACAAGCATTAAGCGGTTGAATCCTCTGTCTATAATGTCATATTCAAGATATCAGACTGAGTCCATTTACAATACACATGAAAAGTAACAAATTTACAAAGTTAACAGTTAACATTAATAAGTGCTGAATTCGTAAGCCTAACACATAATAAATTCAGAGACATCATTAATTTGCATGTCTGTTGAAACCTAAAACCTTCAAGGTTTATGTAGAAGTTATCAGTAGACACGTTATAGCACCATGCACTGTGTATACGTCTGTTTAGCCGTGTAATATTCATAGCAGATCGTGGTCTGTCTCTGGCAGAAGTTGTTAGTATAAAATTTACTACACGGCAACTCTACTTTTATAAAAATATTTTGAAGTAATCAATCCTTTACCTGGTGAGGATCTTCAGTGGTGGGAATATCAGAGACAAAGCCTGTGTCCTTCCTGTAGAAGTTTATGAAGATGAAGGCAGCAAGTACCATGATGCACACGATCCCGTATCCCCTGAACGTGGCTGTTGTTCCGAAGTAACTCACAAAGATTCCGCCTGGAAATGAGTGAGAGGTTATTGTTTGCTAAATTCATTTCCACATTGGCACATGTCTATGCAATATGGATTAAATTAACTATAGTTATATTGTATTTGGATTTTTTTTTAACTCAATATGCGTCAGATTTTGTTATTTGGTAGTATATTTTCTGGTCGTCGACTGATGTAAACTCCTTGCTCTGGACTCAAGATAAACGGTTAAAAACCCAACACATTTCAATTAAATATCGTTTACTTTCACTACTGTATACCGAAATGTTAGTATTAAAAAATTACATTAAATCGACTTGTTCTACCATTTAAACTACTCTCTAAACACTTGTGGCACTTATAGGAATCAATTTTGAAATTTTCAGTGATATCGGTTGACTGCTTTTCAAGTCTTTAGGGAAAAGGTTTTCCTGAGTAAGATATTATAAATTGTTTTTAATTATTGTAATCTCTCTATTTGTCAATAATAGATATTTTGTATATAATTACCGATGACAGCACCGCAGCCCCTGCCCAGGCCATGGTGTATGCCCTGCAGCACGCCCTGCGCGGAAGCCCTGAGGCCTAACGGGGTGGAGTGCGCGATGTACGAGCAGCACGCGGCCCACACGGCGGCGTGCGTCACGCCCTGGATGAACTCGAAGGGCAACACCCACCATGGATTCCGCAGCCACGAGATGTACAGGAAGCGGAGGATATTACCAACGAGACCGATGCAGAGCACCTGGAAACATCAATAATTATTATTGATAAGGAGACAGTTTGGATTGCTCCCGTAGACATTATCATTTATGCTATAGGCCCACCGTGCTTTCAAAACCAGTTCCTTTAGTAAAGTTCACAAGGATTGGGTTACTATCGGGTCTTCGGCTACATCTCGTGTTTTCCCATGTATCTGGGCCTTTTCTCCAGCAAGACAGAAAATGGCACCATGACCATAGATGTACCGGAGTTGCTTCATCCTCTTAACATTTCACAGGTATTAGTGTTTTCATATACTCCATCACTTTTACACGTGAAATGCTAGATAGTGACGATATGATATCAACAGCTGGAAGACAGAAATACATCCTGACCATAGAATAAATTCCCGATGCCTTTGTCCAGCACCGTGGTATATTTTTCCCATCTGGAATTTTTCATAAGCGGACAACTGCTTCTGGACATCTTATAATATTTTTCTTATACTAGGACAGCGAATATATAATATATGGCAAACCAATCAGCGGTTTTGTAACGCACTTAACGACAGCTGTAAGATACGCAAAGAAGTTCATGTTGTGTGATGAACTTACCATAGTGAATCAATACGATAAGTGATACCTCATAGTGAATTGTTAAGAATATAACTTGATTAATTCTATTTAGCTGTGACTTTCTAATGGTTCAACTGGTGAAATTCAGAGAAAGCAATCCATAAGCAAGCTGAAGAAGAGGAAGAAGTTTGTTACAGGATGGAAGGCCTGGTGAGTGTCACTACTATTATTGTTGTGCTAGAACATCTGTTCTGTTATATGGAATCTTGAAAAAGTCGTGACAACGACCACTGCACGTATAAGCCATAGCGTTCCTATAGGAATCGGCTACCAATAAAGTAATGAATTATATTAAAACTAAGCATTGCAAGATTTGCACGATATTCGATTCTAGGCTAAATCTATTAGTTGCTTAAAGTATAATTAAAGTTAATATAAGGTGCAGTAATCTTGGATAAGTTCCATGATTTGATAGATGAACCCTAGGTTTTTTATTTATTCCAGCTTATTTATATACTTAGTTTGGTGCGGAATCCATACACAACTAAAATATACTATCTTACCTTAACATGCCCCATTTGTGTGATAAGCTTAAAGCTGAAGAAGTAAGCGAATATCTCAGAGATGTGGTTGATGACAGAAGCCACGCCGAAGAGGGTTGGGGTTCCTCCGAAGTCCTGCAGATGCCAGAAGAGGAAAGTGAAGATAAGTCCGATGCCAAAGCCCATGAACCAAGCCACGAACAAGAACGAAGCACACTTCAAGTTCTTGAACTGCTTTAGGACTGTGATCCACTCAGGCATTTCTCGTGTTGTCTGGGCGAACATCTTTGTCTAAAATTAAAATATGTACAGTTATTACAACATAATTACATGAAACATAACGAGGCATATCAGGCACAGTATGCTTCTTCACTTAGAAGCCAACAACACAACATTTATCCACTAAGAAAAATAACTATGTTCTCATGATTCCTTGCTACCATACAAAACTACATTTTTTTTTGCTTGATTTATAAAATAAATAAAAAAACTGATAAATCTAAACGAAACACGAAACAGAGACACAAGACACAAAAAAATTAAAAAGTTAACGGCCTCAACTGGGAATCGAACCCAGGATCTTTGTCTTACCGGGACAACGCCTCTAACCACTTGGCCATTGCGACCTAATTATTATGCGTATTTTTTGTTGATCTCACATTCCAAAGTAACAATATTATTTTACAACTAATTTTTCACATATTTTCCCGCAGCTATCTTTTTGAATAATTACAAAGCACTAAATAATTGGTCTTTAACCTACATAGAGTCTCCAATAAACGTGTCCATTAAATGACTCCAAAACTACCTACACTTAATTTTTCATTCAACTTTTATTAACAGTCAATTACAATTCGCAAGCACATAATTCCTGATTACAACATTTATCTTTATCTGTCCACACACTCTATCCATTTTTATCATTATTATTCCATTATGTTCATTAGTTGAGATTTAGAACTATTCTCATCCCAGGTAAAATTACTAAGATATTGTATAGACATGCGTAATAGGTACTTTAACCATGTACAATGTAATTATACCTTATTACTTATATCATAATGTACCGTGTATGTCTAAATAATAATAACAGATTATTCCAGAATGAATGCAGGGGTAGTGCAAATTTGGAAATAACAAAACAAAAATCAGACAAATAAAAATAAAATTATTTAGACAAAATAACAATGCATAGACAGGTACATAAAATAAACAAAGAAAAATAAAATAAAAATTCGGATATGAATCGAAAAATGTTAAACATAAAAATGTATGCAAGCAGCCGTTTATGGGGGATATTTGACCGTCTCTCGTCTCCGGAGGGTCATCAAGGGGGACTCCATCCAGGCAACAATGGTAGTGACCATTGTACATGGTTTTCCAATAAGAGGTGTAATTTTGATATTCAATCGTAAAAGATCAATGGCTTCGTTGCTTGTGTGACACATAATGCCGTCTTGTTAAAATTAAACGTTGTCCAGATCAATACCATTCAATTCCGGCCATAAAAAATCATTAATCATCTCTCGATAGCGCAATCCATTCACCGTAACTGTTGCTACAGCCTCATTTTCGAAAAATTAAGGTCACCGCACCAAACAGTCACACTTTGAGGATAGAGAGGCTTTTTATTAATAACTCTTGGGTTTTCCAAGCCCCAGATGCGACAATTTTGCTTGTTGACGAAGCCACCAAGGTGGAAATGGGCCTCATCACTCAAGATGATTTGCATTTGATTCACTCAAGTGGATTTTAATAATTTCTATGCGTTGTTGAAGCGTGTATCGTTCCATTTTTTATTAATGGCGTAGTTTCTACTTGTCAAATGTCAAAAAATAACAGCTTCGAAATTAACATCTACCGAAATAGCGGGCTATTCAAAATAACACCTCTTATTGGAAAACCCTGTATTATTTGAGAGGCGTAATTTGCGCCATAAGTGGAAAAGTGCTCTGAAAGAGTGCACTCGTCCCTCCAGGAACATTTTCGTAGCGCTGCAGTATCTCGGTAGGCGGAATAGTTGGCGATAAGCATAATTCATAGATCATCGCAGATCTGACGAGTACAGAATGCGTTGTACCCTTGACGTTTGTACTGCAAAAACAAAAAATCCTTGACAGCATACCTGATCTAACTAATATCTCTTTTCTTTTTCTTTCCATATTCTCGACGTGTTTCAGGTCGTCTGTGATAAAATGTTACAGGTATTTAACGATTCGACTTCATTCATATTCCTTCTGTTTAGCCATACTGAGGGTGTTTGCATGAGTTCGTTTTTACATTTGAAAACTATAACAATTGATTTAGACGTATTATTTACAAGGTTGTGATTTTTTGCAAAATCTTCACATATTTGGAGTAGTTTCTTTAATGCGCTAAGTGACGGTGCTAGAAGAACCATATCATCTGCGTAATTAATATTATTTAAACATAGTCTTTGAACACAGCAACCTGTTTTTGTATTATTAAAACTTTGAATTGGTTCATAAATAAACAAATAATAATGAAACCAAGAAAACAATATTTTGAGAAATTTTAATATTTTGATAAAGTTCACATAACAATAATATCATGTGCTTTTTAATATTAAACGTCTAGCGCTCCAGGAGATAATAAAAATTAATCTAGATGTTATCATTAAAACCTTGTTATTGTTTAGCTTTGAATCATGTGAGTTATTAAGTTTTCGTGGAATATAATATTGTATCAAAGTAACACAAAATATCAAACGCAACAATAATAATTACTTAAAGCTACATTTAAGACCCCGTAGTAAGCGTTCAAAGATGGTTTGGAGCGTGCTTATATTAAAAAACGATAAAAATTAAGCAAAAATTATGAAAATATTTAATAAAATAATGGCAAAAATCTGTCAAAAAATGATTTATTTGCATTTAAAGATACACTGTGAAGTTTTTGATGCCTTTAACATATTAAGGGGGTATTTCACTATGTCGGGCTAAATATCTGACTAGCTATCCGTTGGCTGGCTTTAAAGATCAGAATAACTTCGTTATTCAACGGCGACCGTTTCACCATTGTTTCCGAACTTCCGGATAGATAACACTCGAAATAGTCTGGCAACATCGCAAAATGTTTGCAGTTACTCCATCTACTGCCACGGCTGTTATGCGTCACAGTCCGCACACCGCAAAGTGTGCATTTTTTTGGTTGTGTTATGTTGATTATCAGGTCATTTTAGATAGATTCGTGTCGAATTAATACATTGTTTCTTATTTTGAACACAATCAATTATTCAGGATGGATCATACAAGCATTCAAATTCATTCAACGAAATTCGACTCACTTCTCCGCTGTCAAACTCGGAACGTTTTGACGCCATCTTTGATTCGAGGAATAGCGCCTAACGTGAGGTTCGAGCACTGATTAGTCAAATCGAACTTTAACCCGAGCGTTAGCGTTATTCAGATATAGTGAAAACGAAAAAATGACTAATCCGCGGATAAGTGCTTAGTCAGAACATAATCAGAGATAGTGAAATACCCCCTAAATAACAGAACAAATGTTGTTTTTAATAATTTTCGAAGTTTACTTTGCAATATTTTTCTATCGAGGGAATTTCATATAATTAATGTTTCGGTATAACAAATGTATGCATATAATCTTCAAAAATACTTTTTTTTTTACTTAAAAACTTAAATAGTTAATTTTGGTAGAAAATGGGAATGCGAGGGATTGAAGCTAAGCTAGTACTAACTTAGTTTAGCTTAGCTCGCATCGTGACTAAGTTAGTACTGGCTTAGCTTCGTTCGCGGTGGAAATTGCGCTTTACAGTTTGCGTTTACAATATTTTTTTCTTCTCGACATATATTTAACTTATTTTATTTTCTACGATCACGAAAATGTGTTTCCTACTTAGTCTAGTTTTTGTCGCCGTGCAGCTCGCACGTCCAGAAATTTCGATAAACTCAGTAACCACAAATCACAGTGATACCCAGTTTAACATATTGTTGTTGCAAAATAAAGCAGGCTGGCTGCGTTTAGTCGCCAGACAGCCCGCAAAAAAAATAACTCATTATGAACCGAAGTGTCCAATCATTAATTGACTCAATTAAAATTGAAATAGGAAAATGCTCATCTGTCAAAGAGGCAAAACAAAGGAGTAACATAGAACAAGATATACACCAGCTAGAGGAAATATGGTGCAAGGAAAAACTTCAAGTACAAGAGAAAATAATTGAGCTACAAAATAAAATCATATTAAATGAAGAAAAACATTCAGAAAAAATTGAAAATTATTTAAAGGAAAAAAGGAATCAATTAATACAACGTACAACAAGTCAACCCTCTCAATACCTATACCAGAGGCCAAATACTCATTAATAATTGCAAGTGAAAATACTAATACAACATCTAATACTAGCATTACATTTTTATGATAAAATTTTGATATGAGAGTATGATTAATTTTAATCAATAAGGTATTCCAGTTAATTTCAAAAATATATATTGCGAAAGTTCACCTACTATCTCAAAAACCAGTTTTTTTTTTATATAGTTAAAATAATTTTAAAAGCATTTTTCAGCTGCCAAAACGCTCTAAAACTTATACATTCAGTATCACGGTTCTTAGATCTACTTGAATAAACTTATTTTGTCGATTTACATGAATAAACTTATTCTCCTGGCGGAGTACGCGTTACTTATATATTCAGTATCACGGTTCTTAGATCTATATGAATAAACTTATTCTTCAAACTTATTTTTAAGGTTATACCCATCAATATATAAAAAAAAGTCGCTGCCAAAAATATGGGAAAAACTAGTTGCAAGATGATGTTGTTAATTCTGAATTTGAAATGTGATTTCGAAAAAAATAACGTTATAAATGGACGACTGGTTTTTTTAAAATTTTTTTATTTATTTATTTATCAAAAGAAAGTACATATTACATATTGGATGCTTTGCCTGTCCAACTAGGAAAGTTTCCCGTTCTAGGACAGACAAATTGACATGTTTAGTTCATATTATTACTGAAATGTACATAATTACATAACAAACACCAAAAAAAAGTTTCATTTTTCTCTGAAATTAAGTTGTGTAATAAAGAAAATGTATATAATAAATATAAGTACACATACATTGTTTTGTGAGAAATAGAAAAAATTAATCTGGTAGCATATATTATAATCGGATTTACCGAATTAACCTGGTAACATAAAATATTAAAATTTACAGAGTATGAGGTAAGCGTTGTAACTAGAATGTGTAATTAATTATGTGCATGATTGTTTTCACTGAATTAAAACATGAATTCAGAACAAATTATATCATACGGCAATACGAATATATATCGCGCTCATTTCTTGAACTACTGCTAAAATGTAAAAACAATAACTATATATATAGATAGAAATATAAACTATGAAACATAAACTATGAATATAAATACATAGTACCTGATTTAGTGCTACTTTGGTGAAATTGGTGCATTACTTCGTACGCCATATTGTGTTATGTATTTATTATAAATCATTACCGTAGTAGGTACCAAGTTTCACACAGAGTTAGTGTGCGACGTACAAATGTGATACGCTTTACAGTAGTGATGTACCTAATGAGCAGACAGGCTTCAGGGGCGCATAACCATAAATCTTAGGTTGAAAAACATCAGAAGTTTGGTGATTTTGTTTAACAGTTGATTTGGTGATTTTGTTTAACAGTTATACAGCATACGTTCACTTTCGACTCTCCCTAAGTTTAGAATCCAATCATTGACTAATTTACGCAGGACGCTTCCACTTTTCAATTTCCAAGAACCGGGTATAAGGTTGAACATTTTTGGACCTAGGTAAGAATATTGTCTTTGAGCAAGGGATGTCATAGTAGCAAGTGGAACTATTGGATTCCTCCCTGCATGTCGGGTGTTGTGATAATGTTCTACGGAGGGGAAGAGGTGACGATATTTTTGTGTGTATAATATAACTTTTCTTATAAATAGTTGCCTCACATCCAGAACTCCTATCTCTTTGAATAAATCATTACTGAGGTATCTAAATGGTTTTTTAAGTATGACCCTTAGTAGTGATTTCTGTGCTTTGGCTAAGGGGTCCAGAATTGATTTGGTACATCCTCCCCATCCTAAAGATGCATATTCAAGTAAAGAGTTGCACATGGCATAGTACATTAGTTTTAGATCTTTTGCGCATAGAATATTTCTAATCGCCATGAAAAGATGCGTGAGTTTTCTGACCTTTGTGGAGATTGAATAAATATGTTCATTCCATCTCAGATTCTTGTCTACAATAATTCCTAGATATTTTATGCTATCCACATACTCTAAGGTATTGCAATTGCAAGTGTTTGGGTCATTGCAATGGTGTATAATAATTCTTTGAGTTTCTCTTGGTTGTCCCGCTTGAGTTGCACTGAAGCAAATGAATTTAGTTTTGTCAGTATTGAGAGTGAGAAGATTATTATCTAGCCATTGTTTTACCTTGTTAATACCAATTTCTGCATTACTATGAACTTCATTCCAATTTTTGCCTTCAAATAATAATACTGTGTCATCGGCAAAGGTGATAATATGATCGGCAAATGAACTGTTACATAATTCATTTATATAGATATTGAATAAAAGTGGTCCTAGAGTGCTTCCTTGAGGTACACCAAAGTTTATATCAGCCAGATCGCTTAGAGTATCGTTAATATTCACTCTTTGGCTCCTTTTTTTCTATATAACTACCTAACCACTTAAGTAGCTGACCCTGAATGCCGATGCGCTGTAGTTTTTTCAAGAGAATTTTGTGTGAGATAGTATCGAACGCTTTGGCTAGATCCAAGAAGAGCGCAATGCATTTTCTTCCTCTATCTATATTGTTGGAGATGATTTTCGTCAGGTTTGTAATGGCATTTTCAGTGCTCAATCCTGGTCTGAAGCCATACTGTCTATTGGAAAGGATATTGTTTTTTTCAAGGTAATGACTTAGACGATTCTTTACAATTTTCTCAATAATTTTCGAGATTGAATTGAGCAAAGAAATTGGCCGCTAATTGTGTATCTGCGATTTATCTCCATTTTTGCGAAGCAGTATAACAATAGAGTGTTTTAAATGATTTGGAAATTTTCCTGAATTGAAGCTTAGATTGGAAATATACGCGATTGGAGTTGCTATGAAGGATTTAGTAATTTTTAGCAGAATTGATGAAACGTTGTCAGGACCACAAGCATTCGATGACTTGAGTTCGTCAATTATATTTATGACTTCGTTTGAAGTTGTTTGGATGTTGTCTAATTTATCACCGAAATTAGAGATTTTTAACTTAGCGAGATCGGATTCTGTTGTATTAAGATTGTTGAGAATTTTTTTCGCAAGTGTGACTCCCACTGACGTGAAATAATTATTGGCAAAATTCGCAATGGTTTTTGGGTCTGAGGTGTTCGCGTTATTGATGTTCAGTGATTTAATATCGGAAGATTTATTTAATTTTGTTTTAGTTATATTGCGAAATGCTTCCCATAAACGTTTTGGAGTACAGTTATTTTCGTAAATTATTTTTTTATAATAATTTTCTTTGGCCGATTTTATTAGTTTTTTGCTAAAGTTCCTATAATTTTTGTAATGAGCTTGTACTAAAATATTTTCAGGGCACCTATTTGCCTTTTTATGAAGTTGGTTCCTAATGTTAATCGATTTGATAAGGCCAGGGGTGATCCATGGCGTAAGTTTTATTTGTTTATGTGGTATGAGTTTATTACTTGTATGTTTTGAAATATATGAATGTAATTTAGTGATAAATTCATTCATCGATGAGTCGGCATCAGTTTGGTCTAGAACATTTTGCCAGTTTTCTGAGCTCAAGTCTTCAATTAAGTCATTATAGTTTATTCTTGCAACATGTTTAATTTTAGCAGGATTAGGAGGTTTGTTTTTAAGGCAGAGTGCTGTTGTATAGTGATCTGAGATTGTAGAGTGAATGACAAATGAGTCAACATGGTTAATTTTTTTGACGTTGATGTGGTCAAGACAAGATTTACTCATGCCCTGCTTACGAGTAGGGCTAATAATTGTCTGAATGAACCCATTTTCAGTTAGCAAACATAGGTAATCGTTGGATTGGCGGTGGTATTCGGTAATTGTATTGATGTTGAGGTCGCCTATAATTATTTGCCGTTCTATATTTTTTGAGCTGTTGATAATTGATTGGAGTGAATTCAGAAAAGTGTCAATATTTTGAAAAGAGGGTGATCTGTATATTGCAAAAATACATAGATTATTATTCAATACAATTTTCAGGCAGTTGGCTTGTGATAAGAAAATTTCATCAACTTGAGATTGAAGTCCGTCTCTGATGTATACAACGATCCCGCTAGACTTATTAAGATATATTTTTGTGTGGTGTTCAGAGTAATTGTGAATAACTTTTGAGGTGTAATCTTTACTAAGCCAGCATTCCGATAAAATAATAACGTCGAATTGGTAATTGAATTGATCCAGAAAAATTAAAAAATCGTCAATATTAGAAATGCTTCTTATATTTTGGTGTATAATTTTAACGCCGTAAGCACACCATTTATAGTTATTTCGATCGTTCATATCATCAATGACATTCATGTTAAGATCTATGCCGGAATCATTTCCGGTATCATAATTTAATTGAATCATAAGTATGTGTTGGTTGTGTGTTGTATAGAAGTTGGTTCCCGAGTAATATATAATTAAATGCGATTCCAAATGTAGTTAAAATGGTAAATGTGCTTAATATAAATAATATAGTACAAATGTTGTAGTTAGATGTAGTACTATTAATGAGATAGCAAGAAGTAAAAACAAAATGGTAGCAAGAATTGCTTGATATCGAATGAATTAGAAAACGGTAGTAAATTATACAAATATGAGTAATATATAATAATATAGTATAAATAATGTAATTAGATATAGTACTATGAAAGAGATAGCAAGAAGACATAACAATAATAATAATAAAAATAAGGTAGCAGGAACTGCATAACATACATAACAAATGAATTCCAGAAGGGTAGGAAATGAAACAAATATGGAGAAATATAGAGCGAGACATAAATGCACGGGTCAAGACATACCTCGAAAGAATAGCCATTAATTCAAAATTATCAAAGCGCAGCCAATTTGCTTTCGTCTGAGATAACAATGGCATTAGTTTCCTCGTTTTTACGAAGATAAATTTGCCCCCGTTTAATCCAAAAAAAGCGATATTGTTTCTCCTTCGCCGCTGTTCGTGTCTCGTACCACAGCTGTTTACCGCGAAATGTTAGTTGTTCTGAAATGAAGATCGGCGAGCAGGAACCAGCTATACCGATGTTTGAGGTGTTCAATTTGTCTTCTGGATTCTGTTTGTTTTTGTTGAAAGTTTTTACGTCTGTTAACAGGTTTTCTCTTGCTATGTTCGTTTTGAATTTAACAATGATTTCTCTCGGATGACTCTTGTTGTTTTTTTTTGCTGCGCGATGAATGGCATCAATGTCCTTTGTATCAGTGGAGGACTTTGTTGTTTTGCAGATATTGAAAAAAACGTCTTGCAGATTTTCTCCTTTGATTTCTGGGATGCCTCTTATTTCTATGTTGTTCGCTTTGAGTTCCCTTTCCTGCATGTCCACACATTTTTCCAAGACATAAATCCTAGCTTCCAGGGTTGAGTTCTTTTTAGTAAGTTCATCATTTTTTAGTTCGATGTCACGGATTCTAGCCATGAAATCCTCATATTGAGAACTCATAAATTGAATACTTTCAAGTATTTTGTTATTCTGATCTAGAATATCATTTTGTGTTTTTTCCAGATTGGACGTCTTGTTCATGACTAGATCTTGAATATCTTTAAGATTTGTCGGTGTCTGAGCGGCGAGCGCTGAACTAATATCCGTAACTTTTTTAATCTGCTCCAAAGGTTCAGTATCACTGATTGTCTGCAACGGGCTAGCAGCGCCGGGCTTGGCTGAATTGCAATGCTTGCAAACTTGTTGAGATCGCCGTTCTTGATTAAGTCGACGATATGTGTTCTCAATAATACCTCCGCAAGCCAAATGAAATGCGCCTTTGCATGCGGCACACGTGAATTTTAACTCGTCAGTACGTAGAGTTTCTGAGCACACTCGGCAATGCATCTTGAATTAATGTTTTTTTCGTACTACCCGCGTAAAAGCAAATTGTATTGTTTATAGTTTTGCTGATTTAATTCGGAAGGAACTTTAAATAACTCGGATATTATAAAAAATTATTTTAGAACTTTGTAGTACGAACACGTAACACTCCGAGTAACTTTTAATTTGAGCGTTATAGTTTTTAAAATATACTTTACTACGGAGCAAGTTAATATGAACTATTCACAGGTATAGAATATTGTTGAATGACGTTTAAGACGACTATCCCGGTAAGACAAGAGATTCTGGGTTCGATTTTTTTTTCTGCGTCTTGTTCTATTTCATGTTTCGTTTACATTTATTAGTATTATCTTCTTCATTTCACATATTTTTTAAGCGATAATATTTTTCACCCAAGCTCCCTATGCTCGGGGCTGTTGTCATTGTAACTAAAAGCACCACCGAGCGCGACGTTCTGTCAAAGCATGATATAATGATAAACGAGGCGATTTGTATTATTTTATGAGAGATGATTTAAAAGGGATGATTTATAAGCTAGGAACAGTAGACCTCGAGACAAAAAAGTACATTTCTAATTTTTCTCTTATTTAATGAATCAAAACCAAAACTTGTCAATTTGTTTATTGTATGATGAACCTACCTGCCCGAAAAATAATTGTCATAATAACGTTTCTTTGTACAAATCGTATAGTTTTCAATTTGGGAGGCGGGTACTGCCCCACTGGTAACAATTTATTGGATAACCAACACCTCTGCCATAGGTCACCCCAAGTGGTACGCTACGTTAGTGACTTAGCCGGGGTACCCGGGTTCATGGGGGTGAGGATTGTCTAAGTCTTGACGGCGGATGCATCTGCCTACCTACTGTGTGGCGGGCCGGATGTAAAGAGACAGGTTGAGGGAGATCTTTTTACCTCGCCAGCGGGACTCTCTCGACCCATCACCTTGAGCCGCAGTGGGAGGGATAGATTCAAACTGTCAAGTCTGTCACTCCTGGACACACTGAGACCAGATTCCTACCAACCCCTCATACCTGTTTCCTTCTCAGATCTTCATCTACTTCCTTTCCTTAAAAAAACCATCCACACAGCATTCCCAAAAATGACATAGACTTTGAAGAAAAATGATTTCCTCTGGGCCTTTGTCATTATACTCAGCTAATGTAAAAAAGCTCATTATTTGAAATGTACATGTCAAAGTAAATTTTTTCTTTAGATTTATTAATCGAAAGAAAATTAGAAACATACATTTTTTGACGCGTAGTATACTGCTAACAGAACTATTATTATAGTATTGTGTACCTGTGTCAATGGCTTGGCATCAGGTTGACTGGCTGATGAATCCAGCCCAGGCAGCTGCAGTTGTGCGGCAAGCTGGCTCTGTAGGCGGTCCTCGTCCGTGGGCGGGGAGCGGACCTGCACCTCCACTTCCGAAGGGTACTCATACTTGAAGTTTATCTGAAAAAAAATAACATATTTGTAGAAACTGATCGAGAGCACATGCAAGGTAAAATTTACAATTTGACACCCAACATTAATTTATTCTGAATTAACTTTGGATAAATAATAAATACAGTATAGTAAAGTTTGGAATACCCGCCAGCAGTTCAATTTCCCTCCGCAAATGCTCTAAGACACTGGGGGCGTAGCGACGCTTATAAGAATACAGGCCCATATATTATAAGCCATCATAAGAACTTGGGTTGCTGGTTTAAGGGAGACGACAAACAACTCCAAAAAACTTTATCATGGGCTCCCGCGAGAGTCCAGACTCAAGTATTGCAGCATACCGCAGAAAATTGTTGCCCTGTTAATCTAATACGTAACGTTTTAATTTTTTCTTAACATTGTTTAATTATTGAGTGTGCTTTAATTTTAGTGGATGTGTGGAATGTGGAATAAACATATTATTATATAAAATAATTATGTTCACTTAGCATTGCTCAAATTCATACTTATAGAAATAAACCGTTAAAATTTAGACTCAATATATTTACACTCATTAATTTGTTCTACTTAACCCCCCTTTTTCTATTTGTGTACTGTTTTGTGAAAATTTTAATTACGATATCAAAATACCAATGTAAAATTGTACCTATTAACTTCCATCTATGTATTATAAGTTCCTCTTGTCCTACAATGAGTTTTGTAACTCATCGGGATTGCTCTAGCAAGAAATAAAAATATTTGTATACCATCTGTGGGCAATTTAAACGTTTTTGTTGTTGTTTGGGTTATCTGTATGAAAACAAATGTAGGTACCTTAAATGAGCTTTGTACAATAAAGATTATTTGAATTTGCATCCAAACTTCAAGCGGTAAAAGATAAATAATTGTTATCTTTTAGCCATTCAGTACACCACTACACCAGCAAAGGTCCCTTTGAAATGATTTACCGGTACTATTCGTGCACCGAAGATTTATTCTTATTTTATATATACAGGGTGAAGCAAAACCGTGGATCTAAAAACTCTGTACAGAGTGTTCGTGCGATTTTGTATGAATGGCATTGAAGCTAAATCTATGGTGAGGGGAAATTCCCTGGCAGCCATTGTATGACTACTTTTGAACTTATTTATTGGAAAATTGGTCCATAATGAACTCTTATTGTTTGATGTTTGTGTTGTTAATGCAGTTATTTGGGCGTATGATTTTGTTTTAGTATTTGATGATACCAGGAATTGGATAATTAATTAAAAAAATTAAGTAGATTTTGGCATTTCCATACACCTTCCCCTCACCCTGCGGCTTCAATTTGTTGGCGAATTGCTCCGCCCAGGGATTTTAGGTCCATGAGCAAAACAGATATTGCAGTTTTTTTTTTACATTTGAAAGGTTCCCGTTAAATGCCGATTCTATGTTCGTTTCAGCTTTAAAACAAATTATGTTCAGCAGAAGAGGATAACTACCATGTTGTTAAGCCTGTCAGCCTATTACAATTTGATAGAAAGCTGAAACGCTTCTAGAATCGACGTTTAACGGGGACCTTTCAAATATTAAAAAAACTCTCTGTTTTGCTGCTGTTAACAAGTCACCGACTGTGAAATAATATTTAATTTTTTTTTTCAATTTAATTTAATACAAATCAAATCATATACCTACGTTCTCCCACTATCCACCTTTCCGATCTTTTCGTCACCGTGATAAGTTATAGTGTCAGTAATAGCACAACTTCTACCGTTCAATAAGCAAGTTGCAAGTGACGACTTGCATTGCGTGCAAAGGGCAATCGGAAGGCAAGGTATCCACCAAAAGATAGGCCTAAGTTTCTTGTGACATCCTCACAGCTGGATCATTCTTCTTTCGTTCCTAAATATCCTTATTTAATCATTTGGTTACCGAAAAAAAATTAACTTTCGGTCCTGGATCATATAATCAAAAAAATTTGGAAATTCATTTCTCGATTGTGAATAATAATGGTGAGAAACATTATACTGCTAGTTAGGATATCGAAAGATAAGATATCATCCTACGATTAGCTCTATGTTGGTTCAAAAACCAAAGCTATAACTGAATGTTAACAATGAACTAATAAACTTAACCAGTGAATTACCTGAGTTGCAGTTATTAGAGCTGCCCCCATCAGCACAGAGAATGTCGCAAAACAGATAGTGTAGTTCCTCTCTTGTTTCCGCTTTTCTCCGCTGCACGGATGGTCGGGGAACGCAGTAGAGTTATCCAGAGCAATGCCAACAAAGAACATAGCCAGACCCCACCCAAGGGACCCGAACATCCTCTGATGTCCGTAGCGATCGGCGTCTTCTCCCAGCAGAGTGATGACTGCGGAGTCAGCCAGGGTTATAGCCGGGGCGCTGAAGAACTCCCCGATGATGACAAGAAGCAGCAAGAGGAAGAAGGCCTTCTGGATGTCCTGGGTGCGGTAGACGATGGAGGAGAAGAGGGGTGACACCAGGTTGCTGTGCTCGGCCTCGTTGTAGTTGGAAGCGTATCGCACGTCCACAGGAGACTGGCCGGGGCTGCCGCGTGGGCGGTAGGCGCGAGAAGCACGGGGTGCGGTACTGAAATATAAAATAAATTAGCAAAAAATATTCTTGCATTTAAAAAATACACAATTAAATGTTTTCTGATGCCGCATAACAGTTCTAACTGGAAGCGTGCCGTCTGTCGCCGAGGAGTGGATCACTTGTAGTAAAAGCGTATAAAACTATGCATAACTTTTTTTTTTTTTTTTTCTTAGGTTTGTCAACAGTGATTCATATAATTACAGACAAACACAACATTGATGAACACAACACTGTAAGTAAAGAATAATGTACATGTATGCACCTACATGCATACATGTATACACACATACATACACTTACATATACATTTCATAACAGCAACAGTAATTATTTTTAGATCAACACGATAGGTAGCTTTAAGTCTTGTTTACGTTTGATTTGAAGGTGGCCAATGATGACATTGACAAATCAATGGAATGACTTTTATATGTCTCGTTAAAATAACGACACATTCTCGGTAAAGGTGAGTCATACCCCAGCTTAGTTATATATTTTTTTAATATAAAACGGAATATAATGTAAAAGTCGGGAACCAATTCTAGGAACGTTGAACATAATTTGATAGAGTAAAAAAGGGCAGTTTATTAGAGCATTAACAATTTTGAAAAGAAAATTTAAATCAATATTTAGTCTTCTCTGTTCAAGGGTGCGTACATTGTAGAAATTTAGTCTATCGGTGTAGTGAGGAAGTGATCGAGCTCGCTTATCACAATACGCTAGGTGGTACATAAAATGTTTTTGAACCCGATATAATAACTTGATAAGTAGTCCAAACCTCATGAATGCTATAAGTTGCTTTACTAAAAAACTACTGCCACAAGGCAGAACATAAGTTTTTGCTCAGTACAGCATCACATGGGGTATGGTGCTGTCACACCTCTATTGATATTAACAGCATAAATCATGAAGGTTTTGAAAGTTATGTTAATCATTGTGGTTTTCATTTTTAGAATATACGAGTATATATATATATATGCTTTTTTAAAAAAAAAAATTTATTTATTTTCTTTATCCATGACTAGGAACATGCTCGTATTACAGTAGATAGTCGAAATTTGTTTACATTATTAAATAAAAATAATAATTGTAGCTTAGTATAAAACCAATATAACTTTACTTGTTGAAAGAATGGAAATATGGATTAGATATTGAAAACTTTTAGAATTAAATGACAAAATGAGTTATATGGCAAATTAGGTGACCGGATAAATCACCACAATGATAATTCATCATATCTTTAAAAAAATATATAAAGTCATGGAAATTCATGAAACAAAAAATTTATTAACTGGGTTAAGTACGTTAAGTTAGGTTAAAAAAAAATTTTCATCGTTTCTTATGACTTTATATCACTTTTTAAAAGTGTGTTGAATTGTCACTGTGTTGAGTTATCATGGAACAGGATAATCTAGTCTCCTTCAACGGAAGCAATCTTCCGAACAGGCCTTCCATTGATATGCTTGGTGTAACTATAAGTGACCAGCTCAGGTATGGGGGCTCCATCGAAGCCAGAGTAAAGCTGGCCTCTCAGAAGCTGGGCGTACTGTACAGGGCCCGCAGATACTTTAATAGTACACAACTGCTGACCCTATACAAATCGCAAGTGCGCCCTACTGTCGAATTTGGCAGCCATCTCTGGTCCGGAGCCCCTAAATACCTGAAAAAAACCATTGACTCTGTGCAAAAACGGGCGGTCCGTTTGATAGATTCCCCAATCTTAACAAACGGACTGCAATCTTTAGAGCACAGGCGTCAGGTAGGTATGCTGTCCTTGTTCTATCGGTATTACAATGGAAGATGCTCTGAGGAAATTGCGTAATTGATCCCTTCGGCACCGGTGCGTAGTCGGGATACACACCAAACGCGCGCCCAACATTTGTACACGGTTGACATTTGTCACATGAGAACGGGTCCCTTCTACGATTCGTTCTTAAGTTCAACAGCTCGGCTGTGGAACGAACTGCCGGCCTCTGTGTTTCCTCCCTCCTACAACATGGGACTCTTCAAGACCCATGTTCACTCCTTCCTCTCCACAAAAAGACCCTCCACACAGCATCCCCAAAGATGACATAGGCCCTGAGGGAAATTATTTTCTTCAGGGCCTCCTGTGTGGAGTTAATATATAAAAAAAAGGAAACAGGAACAGAACATATTTAACTTATTTCAATAACGTGAAGAATTCTTTAAGGCTGGCCGCATACATACGTTTTCCGTATTCGATTTCCGAATTCGTTTTCCGTGTTCGGAATTCCGTGAGACTAGCGCAAACGTTCGTTTTTATTCATTCGGAATGTATAAACGTCAGAACCAGTGTTGCCAACAAGGGCGATATATTGCCATTAAGGCTACTCAGAGCGAGAATCGGCGCCGAAAAAATTGGCGACTGGTCGCCAATTAAGCTACTTCAAAAACATCAATTTTAAACATGTCCCGAAAGACAAATTTTATATTTTCTTGAAATTCTCTAGCCACCCCCCCCATGAATTTTTTTTATTTTCAGGGGACAAATTTTATTTTTTGAAATACTCTAGTCACCCCCCCCCCCACGAAATTTTTATTTATTCGTAAAAACATCAATTTTAAACATGTCCCACCTAACAGCAAATTCGGCTACTTTACGCTACCTTATGTATAAGAAACGGCGATATTAGGTCAAGATCCGTTGGCAACACTGAATTACGAATGGAAAATTCCGTACGTTTGCGTAAGCACAAACAAACTGTATGCAATAGCTGCGTTCCACATGACGTCATTAGGTTTTTTCCATTCGGTTTCTCCGAACGCGCCGGCTCGCATTCGGAACGTGCGTAAGGAATTTGTTCCGTTCGGAACTAAAACGAACGTGTGCGGCAGTTAATGTATTTTCTACTGATTCCGTGCATTCGGTTGTCCGAATACGGAAAACGAATTCAGAAATCGAATACGAAAAACGTAAGTATGCGGCCAGCCTAAAAAAGATTTATTTTTTTATTAACTATTGTCGTCGAATCGATTATGGTTATATTCAGAAGTGGATGTTTTATTAGGGCATTGGAGCATTGATCCTCCAAAATCATAAGACGACAATAGTTCATAAAATATATTATAGTAAACAAATAAAGATTAGTCACGCATGTTTTCCAATTCATCTTCCACTGCTGGACCTCTAGAGCTCCCTTTTTACATTGCTTATAGTTTTATTATATAAGCTATGTCATCTCCAGATAAAATTGTTACAGAAAGGTCTCGTTCTAAAAGAATCGTGGAAATTATTTGCTCAGTACAGCATCACATGGGGTATGGGGCTGCCACATCTCTATTGATATTATCAACATAAACCATGAAGGTTTTGAAAGTTATGTAAATCATTGTGGTTTTCATTTTTAGAATATGTTTAAATATATATATATATATTTTTTTTTTCTTTATCCATGACTAGGAACATGCTCGTATTACAGTAGATAGTCGAAATTTGTTAACATTCTTAAATAAAAATAATGATTGTAGCTACGTATGAAACCAATATAACTTTACTTGTTGAATGAATGGAAATATGGATTAGATACTGAAAACTTTTAGAGTTAAATGACAAAATGAGTTATATGGCAAATTAGGTGACCGGATAAATCATCACAATGATAATTCATCACATCTTTAAAAAATTATATAAAGTCATGGAAAGTGATGAAACGAAAACTTTATTAACTGGATTAAGTAGGTTAGGTTAGGTTAAAAAGAATTTTAGATTTTTAGAACTAGTAGACTGGTTACATGCTGTGAATACTAAAATATTGTCACACAGTCCGTGATTGCGGAAGCGAACTGAATATTACGTTTGACACGATGCAAAGCATCTCATGTGAGATATTGAGAATGAGGATAGATTTTATAAATAACTAGCGCATACCCATGAGAAATCAATATTCGTAGGATTTTTGAAGCTACACTTATTTATAAACACAAATATTTGTCAAAGGGTCGATCAGATAAAATGAATGCACATAATTGCAAATATATGATTTGATATTTTCACGACCAAAAGTATCAGTGATTTATTTTTGGGGTATTAGGCCTTGTTGCGCTGTATTCTTCTTTCAGTATCACAGTGTTCATAATCAGGGCAGATGTGTGATACACATCTGGACACTATAATGCTGACCGAAACGTTGGCTAAAGGAGGCAGCGCAACACGGCATAATACCCCAAAAATAAATTACTTTAAAACCGTTAGTAAACATGAAAAATTACGACTTCTGTACAATATTTAATAAAAAAATACACCTTCCAAATAGGTATATATAGATTATATAAATAAAAATGTAAATGTTCGTTTGTTCAAAATCTTATATCTCCCAAAGTTCTTCACTGATTGCTTTGAAATTTGACACAACGTTGAATTAGAATACGCGTGTGTTTTTGTATACATTTATTATAAAGATATCACCCGTGACAGTTAAAAAACATTTTTTTTTAAACAGCGCCATCTGTTGGACTTAAAAGCAACACCCACTATTGTTTCTATATCTGCACGGACAGACTGAGCCACAGCAACGCGTGGCGGGGTACAGCTAGTTATTATAAGTTAATTTAAATAAAATAATTTTACTACCTACTTTTTTGAAAGTGTGAATTGTTCCCACAATCAGTTACAATTTTTAACACGACACTTAAATTCAAAGCAAACCCAAGTTGTAGAGTTTATTGAACCGGAGTTGCATGAATGAATGTGGAGATTTGGGTGAATTCAATATCAATCACAGCTTTGTCATATCACTGTGCTGTCTATTTATACCATTGGGTTTATTTACGGAGCGAGAGTTATTTTAAGCCACTTTATAATCGATACTTGGGTTACGATCATCTTCGCAGACTTTTATTCTAGGCTATATGATTCTTATTAAATTTTTGATTGAATGAACCATTTCTTATAAATCAGTGTAGATACAAAAAATTGTTAGTTGGTGAAGATAAAATAATTTATTGGATGTCTCAATGACGAGCCGTTCATTATTGATAAATTTATATATATATATTATATATTATTTTTTTTTAAGTTAAGAGATTTTTGTTTTTTTTTTTAATAATAATATATTAAGTAATATAGTGAGATGTCATCGTCATTCTAATTCGCTAAATTATTTAAGGTAGTGAAGTTTATTTTATTTTTGAATTTATTATAGTCCAGTTCTAACCTTATCTCTGTCGTTAGTTGATTAAACCACACCACTCCAGTGTACGTGTAATAGTGTTGTGCAAAACTGGTGTGCAATAATGGAGTGCATAAGCGACCCACTGTATTTTTCCTACTTCTTATATAGATCTTTGTGGATTTGAAGCAGTGTATTTTTGTATATGTATTTTTTAGTGGTGGGACTTGAAATTCTTGGAAAAGTTGTGAGGTTTAAGTTTGTGAGGTAGTCTGATGGTTTTTTTATTAAAATTTTTATTAACAGCCTTTGAGTGATTTCCAGCAGTAAAAGTGATGATTTTTATGCTCCCCCCATGCAACGATACCATACTGTATTATTGAATGCGCTAGAGCGTAGTAAATATTTTTAAGAATTTTTAAGTTAAGTATATTTCTTATACTAATAAATATGTTAATGAGTTTTCTTAATCTATTAACGATATTGTTTATGTGAGTTTTCCACTTAAGGTTACTATCTATTATTACACCTAAATATTTCATTTCATTTTTATTAGCTATGCATAAACAGTCATTATTTTGGCAAATATTAATAATATAGTTCAAACTTATGTAAGTATGTTTAGCAATAGGGTAAAGGTTTCAAAGTTATTGGCGAAGCTTCTACAATGGAAGAGGTCACAATAAAAATATGCTTGTTAAATAATGTAGTCCCTAATCTCAACCAAGGTAGTCAACCTAGTCAATCTTAAAAGATAACCTTGTCAAACTTGAATAGATAAGCTGTCCATTGATATTGGTATCTCGATTATTTAAAAATCTCTGTAAATGTACTGAACACGGTGTTCATATTTTGAGTATTCTTTCGCAATACATTTATCTATTTGATTAAATTATTTTAGGGGGCTGGGCTGCCGCTTGGCGTACACCAATGTTTGTATTACAAATCCATTCATTTGGTTTTCATCAGTCTGTTTGATTCCAAGATTGATGAAATTTTGCCCACTTGATCGTCAAAACAAGAGGAAGTTTATTGTGTACACAATATTT
Source organism: Hesperophylax consimilis (assembly GCF_061612785.1). Classification (NCBI taxonomy): domain Eukaryota; kingdom Metazoa; phylum Arthropoda; class Insecta; order Trichoptera; family Limnephilidae; genus Hesperophylax; species Hesperophylax consimilis. The sequence continues at coordinate 25,549,956 of NC_142846.1, forward strand.
CAAAAAAACTCAGCTAGTATACAAATATTTTTTTAACAGTCAGTTGATGGTAGTCTGCCGGCAGTAATGGATGTAGCATCCTTTTAATGCAATGTTTTTTTCTCGTTTATGCATAATATTTTAAATGAATATTGACAAAACTCATGCCGGCCTTATTACTTATTATTAGTTTCTTATGCGTCGGTTCTGCGTTGGTATAGTTAAGCCCGATTTACAAGTAGTTATATAATTTATGATAACAATGTGCTAAATAAGTCAGGCTTGTCACTATTCCGACCTTACGCGCCGCGTAATATTTACACTGTAATTATAAGTAAGGGGTTAAAATTATATTGAGTGTCCAGCACCGGAGCACGCGGAATTTTCTAGTACTATAAAAGAAATGGACTCACGGAGAAGGTTGTGGGATGTCCCCCTCGGACACCAGGAACAGGTTGACGTTATGCGGCTCCTCAACGATGGACCGCTTCCTGAGCTGCTCGGGCTCGGGCGAGGGGTGCATGATCCAGTAAGTGTAATTCCTTTCGGCCAAACAGCTGGTGGCCGGCGGCTGGATAAAGCCGAGGGGCAGAGTGAACACTATCCACGCTGAAAGGGATGCAAGAAGGAGCAACTTTCCTTTTTGCCATCTGGGAACAAAACAAATTCTTTGTGTATTTACTAGCACTTTTATTTTACAAAATATCTCACATTTCAGTCTCTGTCGTAGCTATTTAGTATGATCAATCGATAAAGGATTTATCGATAATGTCGATAACTTGTCATCGTTCCCAAGCACGAATGCAGATCGCTAACGTACAAACAACAGATCACTAGAAATTAAGAACACTTAGTCGTTTTGAACTGTTATTTGTTCGTTTGCGATCTGCAGTCATGCCCGGGAATAATGACAAGTTATCGAGAATATTGATTAAAACTTTGTCGATCGACCATGCTAGATACCCTGGCACATATTTCTTGCTTCTTCCAGATTAATATATATGTCGTCTCAATGAAAATTATTTCCTCAGGGCCTATGTCATATTTGAGGATGCCGTGAGTAGGGTATTTTTAAAGAAAGTGTACTGGGAGTTTTTCATGAACTATCTAATTACATTGGACTCCAGTTTGTTGGAATAATATGGACTCCGACATTTATGTTCCCCCCTTATTTATTATCCCCTTGGTTTCTAATATTAGACAGCTAATGCCGTCTACGGGTAACCTAATAGACTACTACGAGTGCTGCCTATGGGTGAGTTCTTACATTAATATCAAGGATATCACAAATAGGAAGGAGAGGAAGTTCTGGGAAGGGAAGGTTCGACGGGTGGGTAGAAATTTAGTGGTCAGGCTTATTAATCCATCCCTCCAATGCGGTATAAGGCGATGGTTCGAGAGAGTCCTGATCGAGAGGACGAAGGGTCTCCCTCAACCAGTCATTCCCGATCCGGCCTCGCCACGCAGTTGATGGGCAGATGCACCCACCGCAAGACCTGAATCTCAAACCAAACCTCAAGGATAAATGCAGCAGACTGACAATGTACTAATTTATGCCCTTCAATTAGTACCTTCCTGGCTTAGTACCTACCAATTAATTAAATTAGTACCTACAAATTCGAGTTAATGGAACTAGAGTTACAATCACTCACAGACAAAGACAACCGAAATCAGTATGTTTGATGTTTCCAATGTATGTATATACCGTTTCCATTGTAATGTCCAAACATAAAATACATTTGGAATCTAACTCAAAACAATGTTAATTGTGTGAGTTAGTTTTGTTTACATGAGCGTAATTTGTAATTTATAATTAATATTTGTCAAAGAATCTGGTTTCTAAAGAATGACTCATTTTAATCCCTTACGAATATCCTATCCAGGGTTGGGGAATTACAATGAATGTTTAAACTAAGGTTTCTTAAGAGTAACTCATTTGAAATATCTGTACCATCTTAAACTGCGAAGCAGAAATTTATTTTTAAAGGAGGTGTTTTCGAATATCACCTCTCTTCGAAAAAATAACCAATATTGAAAATAAAAATTCTATATGCACGTGTTTCACGAATTTTGTGACACATTTGAAATAATAATAATGATATGTTTTTTTTATTTAATTCCTTATGCAATCCAAAAACTTTATTGTATTAAAGAAAATACATTATATAATGTTTTGAAACATATTATTAGATTATCTAGATTGCGTTTAGTTCGGGTTGAATCTTGCGATCATACATAAAGATAGATAGAAGTGGATAGGGTCCCATTAGCTCAGTGGTAGAGCGGTGCCCCGGCAAGGCAAGGGTCCTAGATGTGACCGTATCCTTTTCTGATTTTTCTGTTTCAGATATTCGTTTAGTAATCGCTAATATTGTCTTCAATAATTAATTAATATTCACTTTAATAATCGGCAAAGAACACTATGTAATAAAAATATCACAGTAAAATAAACGCCTGGGTTAAACGCACTAAAATTGAAAAACTAACATCAAGCAAATAAAAATAGGACAAGAGTAAATAAAATCATATAAATAAGTCATCTCAATGCATAACCGCAGTTTGGTATTGGCTTTAACGCCGAAACAGCTGTCACAATAATAAAAACTTTAACACGCGTAGAACTTAAAAATAACAGTATTTGTCTTGATTTACTTAAAAATAATATATATTAAATATAGTTCTTTGAATTAAACACAATAACAATAAGTGTATACTTTAGAATATATTAGGATTATGCTACTTCTTTTTCTTCCCCTTTTTCGATATTTTGTTTTGTCATGAAACCATTGAAAACACCATTTTGAATACGTTTTTAATTTCATACCTGTCAGCCAAGCTACCCCAAAAAGGCGCAGATAGGAACTCCACGAAGGGCCTTGTCCCAATGAGAAGACCGCACTGGCCGGCGTTCATCCCCATCTGCTTGAAGTAAACCCCCATCAGGGGGAAGAGCGACCCGAAGGCGGAGTAGAAGAAGAAATAGAATGTCTTGACAGTTAGGAGCTCCTGGTCCACGGCGCCGAACAGAAGCTCGATGACGTCGGAGCGACCCCTGATCTTGTGTGTGGCCTCTTTGGGTTGAGGATACCTGAAAAATAGAAAGTTTGCTGTGATGAGATGAAATTCATTTTGGGAGGCGGATATTGGATAACTACTTCCTCTGCCGTAGGTCACTCCAAATAGTTGGCTCTGTTTGGTCACTTAGGAGGGATATCCTAAGTGACCATTGGGTGAAGTTTAAGGGAGGGAGGCAGGTTGAGGAAGATCCTTTGCCCTCTTTAGCCGGACCCTCTCGACCCAACGCCCTCCACCGCAGTGGGAGGGTTGCATGCATGTGGGCACTCTGACTCCTAGATTTTTATCCAGTCTTCATACCTTTTTACATCCCAGAATCTCATCTCATCCGTTTCCTTAAAAGATCCTCCACACAGCACCATAACGTAGAAATTATTTTCATCGGGTCCTCCGGTGTGGAGCTAATGCATAAACATTATTATTTTTCTTCTCTTTAAATGCACGTTACATAAAAATTCCATTTTTCTTTAAATTATTTTTTTTCTCATACTAAAATATTTTTCCATATAAGAATATTTATTTTCCAATCCAAACAAGTCAACTTTTTTTACCTAAAAACTATCTTTTGAAAAAGGTTATTTGTAATATCTACTTCTAAAATCATGTAGAATCTTTACCCCGGGACACCCGGTATAATGTGACTTCAGGTGGGGAACCGACAAGTAAAGGAAAGGGAATTTTGAAACATAGTGAGAAAAAACCTATTTTTGCACTAAAAATGGCTTTGAAGAGCGCACTCTATTCCACAATGGGCCGATTGTTTTGGAAACGTTATGCTTGAACTGTGAAAGATGTGTGTATGATTTTGAAGAGGATTTCAAGTCACCGTGCCACAAAACTACCTTTCTGTACCTTGTCACTTTCTGTTTTACAAAAATTGTGTGGTAGATACCACATCGAGCTATAAGTTGATTGCGCAATTAAATTAAGTATCTAAACCAATTCAAAATCAAATTGTTGCTCACCGTCCCATGAAAACCCCAATTTAATTATACGTTTACTCGGGCGACTTGCTCGAAACAAACAATTCAATTTAAATCAAATTTCAAAATAAATTGACTCTTCACTCGAACGTAATTAATTGCGTCAATTTACTTTCGAATTTACCTAAAGGGAAAGCGTTAGGCACAAAGTTGAGTTTGATGGAAAATAAAATATATCAATGTGTTTTTGGTGTCTACCGCTTTTAACAAAAAATAAGCAATCTTAATTAAAGAAAATTGAGTTTAATCAGATTTTGGAAATGTTGACACCAATCTTGGTTTTAATTTACTCTGGGTATTCTATTAAATACAATATAGTATATAAACTGTAAAGCAGAAAATTTTATCTCTCAGGCAACTAAAAACTCTCGACCTGTGAATTCGGGTCGCAAGAAATTTAATCAGTTTATTTTAAACCACTACGGTTTTTCGCTCAGAACCACAGAGTTTGGAATACATAGAGCTGCCCATAAGGCGAGGGGAACAAACAAACGAGGAACGTTCTAATCCTGTGTAGAAAAGTCCCTCAATAGACTGCGCTTTCTCGAACCCTCGTTGTGTCAAAAATTTTGTTACGTGGTTTGTATCCAGCTCGATGATCCCCGAATTTCATGTTAAGGCAAGTCTATCTCTTCTGACGTCAGTGCTTAGAACGTATTTTCTATTAGGAGTTTTGTACGGAGTTTGAAATGCCAATTTACCAGTAAAAATTAATGCAAGATGTAGTTGTAGGTAGTCCTGTTGGTTCCATATTATTCAAGTATACGATAAAGATAAAACGGAGTGATAACCTTTATGGTAAAAAATGCTCCGAGTATGTGTTGAGTGTTGTGTCGTCCTATTTAAAATATTTAACTTCATTTCTTACCTGTCATTTGTTTTAAATCTATTATGCATCATTTCCATCAATATCTGTGTCTCATTTTACCTTAAGTAATCTACATAAAAATTACATTTGTATCATTTATCTATGCTTTAAAAACAGAAAGCGTCAACTCATATTTTCAACGAATTTTGCATTATTGTCAAATAATTGCTTAAAGTTATCACAGTCTATTTCTAAAAGGCCCTACGACATCATCTTACCTTTGTTGCTGGTTCATCTGATGCATTTATAAACAATTAGTAAATATTAAGTAATATAACATAGGTGTTATTATTCGAGTTATATTTATGCACCTACAAACTCTTGTGAGAAATCCCCCTTGTTTTGGATGACGAAAGAAGTTAACAAAGGAGCTCGACTTATGTCCGACTCCAAACCTCCAAGGATACATTTTATTATTATCATATTACATATGTGGTACATTTGTTAATTATTACGACTATAGCAAGTTCTTGTGATAAAATTAGGTCAACTCCTCCCAAGATATCTGATTTTTTGTCCACTTTCCTTGACCTATTTTCGCGAGAAGAAATAATCCAAGTACGCAGAAAATAAATATGATTTTACTTCAAAACATTCGGCAATTTTTCTGGAGAAAAGTAACCACATCAGATTTTGTAATCTCTTTCGAAGCAATTGTTTGAAAAAAAAAATTTCCCGACTCCCTTAAATTCCTCCTTACAATTAAGCCTAAGACACATTACGCCATACCCACCAAAGCTTATTTGGGAGTGGCCTATGCAGATTGTATGTTGAGGTGTCTCACTACACTATAAGCTTCCTCAGGAGAAGGGGTCAGATCAATTGGGGAACTGCCGCAGAATATCATTTCTTTATATGTGATCTGACACCTTGGCAGATGACAGCCGCGTTGTCACGGCGCTCCCTAAATTGATGAAACCCGCTCCCTTGCCTCATTTTCAAATATCTCCTCGCTAGCAGATCACGGCGTATCACCATCGCCACGCCCACACTTATAACATATCAGCTAACATGTCTGTACGGGATTGTACGGCGAGCGATATTGTGTTAAATAAAATTCTTTGATGCGTACAGCGTAATTTGTCTCAACCCTTAGGCGAAATTATTAGGCCTTGAAAGCCGAAACTGCTGTAACAATAGCAAAAACCATAAAATACTTGCAAAACTTAATAATTTAAGTGGAGTTCTACGAATTAAACACAAAAACAATAAATGAATTAATCTAAGTTAAGAAGGTATGCCGTGAAGCTGTGTTAATGAATTAAATTATCTGTATTACGATTTATACGGCAGAGCAAAAAAACTCTTTGGCTCACAGTCGGCAAATAATTTAATTTGAGTATTTGCACAGAATTCCTGAGTATATATTGGAAAGTTCCTACTCATAGTATTACCATTAAGAATTGAAACTTTACTTAAAATGGATTTAGCGTTATCTGGTAACGAGAGGTACTTCCCAACCTTCCTCCACCGACCCCTTTGACTCACCCCCCCCCCACTCCTTTCAGTCTCAGAACATTATTTCTTAAGCGGGATGCTAACTTCTACTATTTTCGTTTTTTGTTTTTGTTTCAACCCTTTCTTCTTACGACTAAAAAAATCTACGCGTCTTATCACTAACATATTCGTTTGGAATTGAAAAAAGCAGATTCAAGGCATGATTCATCGTTTAATAATGCGAATCATCTGGGGAATTTAATATGTTCTAGATAAATAGCTCGCTCATGATAATATTCAGCATTTTTCAAAATACTTTTGCGAAGCCAGTTGTTAGGCGAAATAAGCGATGGTTTTATAAGATAAAATGGGCACTTATAGTGGTCTGCTGGTACAACAGTTGAATTGTTTAAAAAAACAACGAAATTTCTAAAAAAGTTAATTATCTTCCGTACTTCTACCATCACGAAGAATCACCTCCCGAAGTTTGTGCACTTAACCCCCAGACACCCTTTAGGTATAATTAAAGAGCGGAAAAATACAAGGAAAAAATTACGTGTGCATTAAATGCACCAAACTTCACGAAAATTGCAAGAAATGTGCTGAATTCACAAAAATAATTAAGAGTTATGTTGTTTTTAAATTGATTATTATGTTAATTTGTGTAAGCTATTTCAATAAGTTGTTTATCGATATAAAAAAGCAGTAGGTAAACAGAACAGTAAAATAAAAAATAAAAACAATTCTAAAAACTGGAATTTAAATTATACCTTACTTGGTTATCAAAAAAACAGTGAACTAAGTTTTTTTTCCGAGACGAAATAATATTCTTTGTCAGTAAACATGTCTTTGAAAATTTAAAACTTCGAGTGATATAGAGCGACGAAGGGAGAATCCATCAGATCATCAATTACACTTTTAATTTTAAGTACGCAAATTTTTTTTTTCAAATTCAGTTTTGATTGAAAAACGGTGAAAAATGCATAAAATTTAAAAACAATACCCTGCCCGATTTTCATATTTGAAATTATCGCTAATTTATTAAAATCAATTTTATTAGTAGCGTCCCCTCATGAGTTTTTTGGAGACACACTTGGCATTTTGGCAAAAAAAAATTTAGAACATGTTACATATTTTCAAAAAAAATATTTGTGGTTCGCCATACTTAAACTACACCTTACCCTAAATTTAAATTAACAGTCGTCTTTTTACATTAGCTCCACACGGGAGGTCCCTAGGAAAAAAATCCTCTCAGGGCCTGTCATATTTGGAGATGCTGTAGGGAGGGTCTTTGAAGGGAAGGAAAGAAAGTTCTGGGAAGGGAAAGGTATGAGGGGTGGGTAGGAATCTGGGGGTCAATGTTTCCAGGAGTGACGTATGAATCCATCCCTTCCACTGCGGATCAAGGCGATGAGTTGAGAGAGAGTCCTGCTGGAGAGGTCAAAAGGTTCAATTAAACATACCTCCCGATCTGAGCCGTAGTGGGTAAACGCATCCTCCGCCAAGACCTAGCCAAACCTCACCCCATCAACCCGGGCAACCCTGTTAAATCACCAAACGTAGCGAACCACTCGGGGTGACATATTACAGGGGTGTTTGTTATGTAATAATTGTTTCCCGTGGCGGCGGTTCCCTATTTCTTCAATGCGACGATGAGGAAATAAAGTTCGAAATTTGTTACATACACAGTGTCCTGAAACTCGTATTACTAGCGGAAAATTGGTGATACATAGATAGTAAAAAAAATTAAAAACGGTATGAGTTTTTATTTTTTTTAACTTCTTTCCGGCAGTTAAATGGTTAAAAAAAACTTTTGGATTTGGATGTACTCTACGACGCATTTGAAAAAACATAAACACCTGACATTAAACCCCTAGTGATTGTTTTTTTCCAATTTGACGGAAAACGATGCCTAAAAACAATAAAGTTATACCACAAAATAGACTCCAAATGGAATGTGGATTCATCATTTTCCCGCTTGTACTACGAGTTTCCGGACACCGTTTATGTTTTTTATAAAAACATGAAGTTATAATTTAATCCAAATATTTATTATATTACTAATTAGTTTCAACCTGAAATAAACATCTCAAAACTGTAAATTTAAAAAATGTTACTCAATTATTTATAACATCTTACAGCAAAATTGCAACTTCAAACATTTTGGAATATTATATCAAATCTGACCTAGATGTAATAAATATTCTAAAATTAGCTTATGATTATAACGACGTTACCTGTCATTTGAAATTTGTGACTTTAGAGATACGAAAACCCATAGAGACAGCATAAATCTATTAAATTTGCAGTAAAATTTGAAAAGAACTGGTCGATTGAAAATTGATATGTCAAATCAATTTGAATTAACTGACATGTAACATTTCGATTCAGACAAGTTCTGAGTCCGGTTATATCCTAGTTATGTAACATTATATATTTATAAAAGGCTGAACTTCATCATTAAAATTTGCAAGAAATAATTCTGTAAAGTAATTATCAAACCTTTGCGAAACTTCATTTAGTAATTAAAAGAGATCATCAAATATTTTTCTTTTCGTTAAATAAAATTTTTTAAGCAACAAATTTGATATTAAACCAATTTTCTTTACATAAATCCATTCATATAAATATAAAATAATCATCGAAAACCGTTCAAGAAAATGCTTGTCCTTGATTTGGCTTAACTTAAGTACGTGACTAGGTACCAAACCCTTTACTTAAAAATATGAAAGATTAATTAAACAATTTAATGTATTTAGGAGCGTGAAAATGTTAAAATTCCTTGACACCTTCATGCAATTTCTGTCATTTTGAATTTGGTGCTAAGACTTTTGCGGGAACTCGTTTTTTCAGGCGTCACATATAGATATCAGGAAAAGTTGTAGAAAATATTAAAATATTTTTCAAAAAAGTTTTAATGCTGCTTACTTGATAAATTGCTTATTTTAATGTTTTAACGGTATTCAGAATCTATCGTGAATCATAACATACGGCTATTGGTAATCGTATATAAAAGCGTTTAATATTGTAAATTTACTAACCTTGTAGGGTCCACTTCTCCTGCAGCTTCAGGGTCTACCATAGGCCTTATCGAAGGTCCTGGTGGAGGCCTTTGCTGGCCCCCATACCCCCCGTACTCGTCCATCTCAGATCCACCTTGCTGCATCTTTAATCCCTCAAATCAGGCCCTAAAACACCCCGCCAAATCTCACGCGAAATCCGCAAGTGATATTACACAATGTCCGTCAAATCTACCGCATTTATTATTATTTAACTCTAAAATCTTACGTATGAAAGATGAGTTATTAATGCGTTTATCACTTCTGCGGGAAGTGTTGTGTGCAGAGTTGATGATTCGGTACTCTAATACATCGGATCGATTCAAGCGGCTGGGAGAAAATTGGATCAATAAGTCTAGGGAAATGCGCGTGCGCCGAAAGCGACATCTAGTTCGGCTTCGCGGAAACACACGAAGCTTGCCGATCGGGAAACGAGGAAAATAGCCGGGAAAATAAGGCTGTTTGATTTGTAAGTCAATTCTTATTTGGACATCGGTATTATTTTCCGCGATACAAAGTGACATGCGAAAAGTAATTTTATTAAGAGGTTTTCTATATATATATTAGGGTGTCCCAAAAAAATTAAAGTTGTTATTTTTTAACGCATACCCTCTAATGACAAAACACTTGCTCGCTGGTGTCTTAATGTACAAGTACTGACATCTTTCGATGCAAGTCGGCACGGGTTGCAGTTGTTTAATCAAAATAATATTTATTATATAAGTTATTGGGATCAAATTAAATAAAATAAGAGGGTATGCATATTTAAATTCATGAAAAAAAATTCTTGATTATGTCCTGGGACACCCTAATATATATATATATATAAATCTTATCGTAATTGTAATAATTTGACACACCTTTCTTAGGTATATTCTGTAGAAGTTATGCTCTTCAATGATTGCTCGAGTTCATTTATAAAAATATTATTTCTAGTAAGATATTTAGAATCAAATTATTGGGATTCTTTTGCACTTAACACTAGAGTTTTTTTTAATTTTTCGTTGCCTAATTACGATAATTCAAAAATGTTGATATTGTTGTATAAGTTCAAATGTTGTTATTGTTGTATTAGTTAAAATTTGGTATTGTTGTATTAGATAAAATGTTGGTATGGTTGTATTAGTTAACATGTTGGTATTGTAGTATTAGTTAAAATGTTGGTATTGTTCTATTAGTTAAAATGTTGGTATTGTTGCATTAGTTAAATGTTGGTATTGTTGTGTTAGTTAAATGCTGGTATTGTTGTATTAGTTAATACGTTGGTATTGTTGTATTAGTTAAAATTACCTTCAACGTGTAATAATTATGCAGGGTTCAAATAATTATGGATTTTTCATTTTAAGTGACCACGGCGGCATTAACTGAATTATAATTCAAATATGAACAATAAACGCCAACTTATTATATGAATACATTTATCACTATAAACTCGATCCCAACTCTTGATCCGACCATTTGCTGGCAATTCTACCTACCTATCAATTGATTTAGTTTATAAATAAGCTTTTAAAAAATTTCAAAATAAGGAGCATCAAATTTAACTGCTGCTATATCTTAAGAAAGATCCAAAATTATTTTTACTTAAATTCTCTGGTGAGATATCAACAATCATGGTAAGAACTTTTCAGTAAAACGTTTAAACGTCACATGATTGCCCCTGTCTGTACAGTGTCTATGTCCCCACGACTATCTACCAACTCCTTAAATTAAATATACCATTCCTAAGAGAAAGTCCAGTTATATTCAATTTTCCAATTATTTCCTAAATCCTGTATCTAAATTTCGATACAGGATTTGATAATGTTAATTAAGTGTTTAACTCAAGTGACCTACCAGGTAAGTATTGTACTGTATATTGTCTCCATAAATAGTTAGGCAATAACATAGATCACTGTAGAAATGTATTATAAGTATGTACAGCGCCCTTGAGGTGATTTTGCACAAAAACGGCGCTATACAAGTCATCCAATTATTATTATTATCATACAAACCTTTTATTCTTCCTCTCACCATTTTCTACCTGTTTCATAAATTTCCGAATTTATGAGCGCCACTGGAATTCAAACACTTTGTAAATTTAATTTTCAATGAAATGAGTAATAAATAAAATAAAAAAGATTCATTATAAAATATTAGTTTCAATTTTTATTAAAAAATCATTTTACAATCATATATTTATTTACCTATTAAGTATGCGTATTTTAAATTCACAGTATTTATATTTACAAGTGTATTGATATGATAATTCTATTTAAATTAAGGTTTTTAGGCCTTTGACACATTTATAATTATATTTGCCAGTCACTTTAATGTCAAATTAACAATTATGCTTTGTTGGTCAGAAGGAACTTTTTAAAGGTTCTAAATTATTATCAGAAAGTAAAATGCAATTTATTGATCGTTAAATGCATTAGCAATTTTTTTTTTAATTAATTGGGTTGAAAATTTTACAATTACTTGCAGAGGTTTTTTATGTTGTTATGTACAAACTTTATTTTTATTTAACATTTAACAATCTTCTCACTTTTATGGTTGTGATTTTTACATACTCCATTAAGGGGTACTAAAAATAATTCACAATCAGCTCTCTCATAGATGGCGCTAATTTAATCATTTTAGGAAAAATACTGCTTGCAAGTTATGCTTCAAAATAATCAGATGAATTATTTATCTACCCCCGTATATACACAATATGAATAAGAATAAATAGTTGTGTCTAGTGTCCTTATACAAAGGCATACAAATACAATAGTGTGCCAAACAGCGCTCTGGAGGTGATTTTACACAAAAAACAGCGCTATATAAAATGCCCAATTATTATAATTATTATTTTATCGGTGATTCAATCCAAGAATGTATCGGTATGCCTTTCTTGAAAGAATTGAGTTTGTATACGGATAAAACTATTAATTTTATTGGCAAATAAATAATTCATCTTATTATTTTGAAGCATAACTTGCATTAAGTGTTTTTTCCTAATATACTTAAATTAGCGCCATCTACAAAAGAGCAGATTTATTCCCTTAAAGTAATAATATTTGCCTTATGCGTATAATAATAATAATATTTTTCTATCTATCTCACATAAACCTAAAAAGCACCTTAGATTTTTCGTATATGAAATTGACATCGAAACATTTTTTTTTCAAGTATTTATTCAATTGTAATTTTTGGAATGTTTTTTTATTGGAAATTAACAAAAAAAAACGCCCCTTCAAAAGGTAGTCCAATAATTTAAGCTTCTCAGATACTAAAATGCATTTTTTATCTACGCTTTGGTTTCCAGGGTATAATTTGATTGGCTACATAATTATGAGCAAGATTACTATAAGGATTTTAAACACATTTCTAATCGAGTTCAAATTGCAAGATTAAATTTTAACGAACATCAAATTAAAAAGGAAGAAGTTACGAAAAAGTTAAGCGGACAAAAAATAAACGGGAAGACATAAATTTATTTTATCTGTTATATTTATTTTTTGTGTTTTTTGGCTTAGCCTCAGTTTTTTTTCAACCATGATAAAATGTCTTCGTGGCCTGACTAGTGTCATAAGTCTCCTTAAATTAAAATACTACTAAATAATGTAATGTTTAAAATTAAATTATATAAATAAAAACACAGTTTTATTAATGTTATAAAATTAACAACAGAATAATTAAATTAATAAAACATCCAAAAAAGGATGGATTTATTTAGAGTTTAAAAAATGTACCTAAACAACAACAAAAAACTCCCAAAGCTGAGAAGAAGAAGATGAACTCCCAAAACTGAGAAGAAAATCATCCCATTTAAAAAAAACGGATTTTATTTAACTTTTCTAAAAAATATCACTTTAGTTATACTTATTGAAATTGTTAAGATGTGATGCGAATATTAATTAAAAATAAGAATAACTGTAATTTTTTTTTAAAGTTCGCAAGACATTATTTTTATCAAATTATTCAAACCCTGTTTGCCTTGTATATTGTATTAATTATATGCAAACCAATTTATTTTAAATATATATATTATGTATGGCATGAGAAATTACTGCATGAATTTAACATAAGTTCTTACTGGAAACATCTTAATATTATGTAGGAACAAACGCATATTGCTAAAGCAGAGTATTAACATTTAAACGTTTAATAAATTGATGTTAATTTAACATATAGGTTTTATTGTATTGGTTGAATTAGGAATTAATTACCATTTTCCGATTTCAAATCGTACTTCATTTTTTAAAACTGTATTAATCATTCTCAATTTATTTATTCTGAAATACAGTATCATATTTCGAGCTGTTTTTAAAATTAAAATCCTTGCTTACTAAAAAATAAATCTAAAAAAAAAAACAAATTTACGTATACCATACTTACGTATTTCAAAAAATCTCGCAGACTTTTTATGCTATTATTATTATAAATGTATATTATATAAATAATTTAAGTTATTTGATGATATATTTTAAGATTTCTACGCCAAATTATAAATTTATGTATTTGAAAAATCAAGGATGTCGAATTAAAAACAAAACTCTGTTAGATATAATTGACATTTTCGAATTCAACAATAACTTCTAAGTATGCTGAAATTCTATACATAGGTATGTGAATATAAAAAAATGACTCATTTTAACTGACTATTTCTATAAATATTCAAAAAGCTCTGTTAAGTATCTGGTTTAGCTGTCAATATTTTCACGTAACAAACTGATCGTAAACAAATGTTGATATGTCAATGAATTTTACAACTTTTTAGAACTTATATATCTTTTCCTCGTAACTCCGCACTAGACACTTTCACCCCCACAGAATATGTATTGCATCAAAGGTCAATATGAAGTATTCACACAGGTCCAGACTTCTTGGGGGCGGGTTCCCTTTCCTTCTCCCATTTTGAAACTATTGCTAAAGGATAGCAGAGGAACGCGGAGAATGTGTAAAGTCCTCCAGCGATGTAGAACGATGCGTCATAGCTGCCCGTGTAGTCCATGCATACGCCTGAAATCAGAAAATAATTTATTATTTTTAATTATTGAAGACAATATTAGCTTCTTAAACGAGAAATAAATTGAAAAAGAAAAAGATCCGGTCGCATCTAGGACTTGAACCCAGGACCCTCTCCTTACCGGGGCGCTGCTATATCAACTGAGCTAATGGTACCCTATCCCATATATAAAATAAATAAAATATGTATTTATCCAAGACACTGTCTAGATGGCATTTAGTTAGAGTTGAATCTTGCGATCGTACATAAAGATGGCAGTCAATAAAAATGTGCGGTGAGAAAATTAAGAATGTTGGCAGTTCTTATTCGAAGTATTATACAGTTAAATATGACCGAAGGAGATAGGCTCCCATTATCTTAGTTGATAGAGCGGCACCCCAGCAAGACAAGTGATGGAATTCTAAAGAGATAGCTTTTCCCCTCGTTCGTTTTTCACTGAAAAGTTAAGAAAAAATATTTATTGTTACCCGCAATAGGCGCTCCAATAATAGCTGCAAATCCTTGGAACATCATAAGAAGACCAAAAGCATTGGTCAGTTTCTCCAATCCCATCATCTCTACAACAATGATGGACCTCAGGGACGCGAAACAAGCTGGAAAGGTAAAACATTGACAACTTGTAATTTACCAATGTAGGTACACAATTCATCCGACCAAAAATTTTAAATAATACACCATGTGCATAAAATTTATACTTTGGACGTTTGGTACACTCACCAATTGATAATCCAAAAATAACGCAATATGTGAACTGGTATCCAGCAGCATAGCTCACTCCGCTGAACATTGTTGCTAATCCACCAATAGTGATGGCAAAGTTATTGATCCACAGGGCATTTACTCCTTCAATTGATGACAAGACTCCGCACAGTACCCTACCGACTGTGTTAGCGATGCCAATCACACTCACCAGCCACAAAGCCTGACTTTCTGGCATGCCTTCACTCATGGCCCTCTTGGTCACGTAAATAATCGGGGCAAAGAATCCCATCATGGAAAACAATCCACTCAGAGCAAGCAGCATGAATGACGGGGACTTCAAAAGGCTGAAATCTAACATGGTGACCAGAGTCCTTTTGACAGCTTCTGGGCAAAGTGTGCACGAAGAGTTTTCCTCTTCAGCCACATCTTCCACAGTTGGCAAATGTGTAACGGACATGTGGTACCCAATAGATGTATGACTTTGATACTGGGGAATTTTCTTTAAGCTACCACCGAAGAAGATATCTTCACGGTACATGGGGCGAGATACTTTGGGAGCTTCTCCTGTCAGAGTTCCTCTTCTGCTGCGATTATGTTCCTTGGGATAACGTCCTGTCAGAGTGTGTCTCCTTTCTCCGTTGCTGCTATCCTCGTTTACTAATACGGTTATTTTCTGACCATCGGTGATCAATGGAGCTAGATTCTCATTCATGGAATCGTCGACGGTTTCATCTTTCTCGTTGACCGGATCGGGAAGGTTCTTCGAAGGTTTGGAGTGGCCATTAGAAACGTGAGATTTTATTACAGCAGAATTGGCTGAAGATCTTCTCATTTCCAGATCTGTTAAGCTTTTTTTAAATATTTCAGCAGCTGTAGGGTAGGTTGGGTTCGGAGCCACTCCCATCCATGTATGTGGAGTACTTTTGTTTTGCATTTCTATTGGGAACAAGAAACCTTGATCTAGTTTCTTTCCCATCAGCTTTTCCATTTCTTCCTTAGTATCCTTGACACTTTCGTGGGTAGATGAATTGGGCAGTGTTACTTTTGTTGGTTTCAGTGGCCTGAACATAGTTCCGAACAAGATGCAGTTCAAGATCAAACCTGAAATCAAAAAAAAATATTTTTAAATCGTGTTTTTGAAACGATCACTTAAATAATCATGTGTCAGGAATTATTTATTTATATATATATATATATATACGCCTAAAAAGGCTTTTACATAAAAGTGATACATGATGCAGTGTACATAGGAGAATATATGTATTATACAGGATTATGCTAAAGTTATTATATTTTTATGTTTACCTGCAAGAATAAGAATGGTTCCTCTCCATCCAAATTGCTTGATGAGCTCGGAAGTGATAGGAGCAAACAAGAAGGTTCCCACTCCGGAGCCACACATGGAAATACCAGTGGCCAGCGCCCTCCATCTCTCGAAATAGAAGCCAACTGTGATGACAGCCGGAATGTAGATCATTGATAATCCGATCCCTGCAAACAAACAACAGCGTGATTACACTATTTGACACTTTTTTTTTTCATCATAATTACGGAATGTAACTATCTCGGAATGGGATTTGGCCTCCACTCCAATTTGACTAGTCTTTTGTCTGCAGTCCTCGGACCTTTTCTCCTTCATTAATCTCCTTCTGTCAGTTTGCCTCTTCCTTGATTTGTCTCTGGGCCGAGTCCCCAGAAGAACTTACTTTAAGATTTTAAATGTCCTTGCTTCTGGCATTTTTTTCTCATAGCCAGCTCATCGTAGTTTTTTGGTCCTGCAGAATCTCATAATGGTTTGACAAATCTATTTATTGAAAAGCTGGGAACTCCACAAAATTTAATCGAGATCACTTTGAATCTACCAATAATGGTGAAGAATTTATTCTAAAGTTTACAAAATTAAAATTAAAAAATTGTTATTATTACCGCCCAAGACTCCGAAGACAAGATAGAGATATGCCAAGGAATTGGCAAAATAGGAAAGTCCAAAGGCAATAGAGCTCACGATAGCTCCCATCATGGTGACGCTTCGGAAGCCATATCGGTTGGCAAGGGCACTCACAAAGGGTCCTGCCAACAGATAAAATCCTGAGAGCAAGGAACTCACAAATGCCACCTTGGCTTCAGACACCTAAAATCAAACAATATCTAGATTAATAAATCAGTATTGACTTAGACGAAAGATTCCAGGAAATTTCAAGAATTATTCAACGGCAGAGAAAAGTAATTAATGTAACAAACTATTTTCATATATTTGCCAATAAATTGTTTTTTTTTGAAGTGAAACTTCTTTAGGCGCGTAATGAATTTTCTGGGACGGAGTAAAACCGAGTCAGGATCGACACGAAAATGCGGGTACCCCCACCACCGCTCACCGTTCACTGTCCCTCTCTCACCATATGCGCTTGTTGAGGTGGGGGAGCCGCTCACGAACGTTCTCTCCCGACACGGGACAACAATCGATGCAGTTTTTGCACGATTCATTAAGGATTTAAGTGCTCATGTATATATCTCGCACTTTAGTTACCATAACCCAATTATCACGACATTAGGAAATGATATTCATGAAATTGACAATGAAAATGGCACATGATTGGTAAATTGTCATTGTAATTTCTTTGTAATTTTTAATTGTAATATTGTTATTTATGTAATATTGTATACTTGTGAATAAATTGAAAATTTTTGGAACTATACATTAATCGAACGTCATTCATCTATAAGAAAATATTAGAAAAAGCAAATCCATGCTTCGTCGTTGAATTATTTAACCTCTAATTTTCAAACTAACCTAAGAGAGAAAATAGAGATGATGAAATGAAAATAGAGAGAGAGGAATACTAGAAGTTTCACTTCTGTCTTGCGTAGGCTTGACACACCCACTTTTTTACACATAAATTGAGAACAATTTGATGAGTGCAAGAATAAAAGTGTCCGGATCGAATGAACTGGATGGAATATACATTTTTGATGGATGAAACTATTATTTCGTTATTGTAGATATACAAGTAATGAACGGTTAGTCCAATTTAATTGGTTTTCTTAATTAATCTGTCATTAATCGATGTTTTACTATCGGCCATCAATAAAAACACAGCTGTAAAACGATTTGGTAAGAATGAGAAAAGATGTGTTGTTTTCCGTTTTCTCTAATTTCTTACTCATTTGCTAGAATCGATTATTACCCATTATTACCAAAACAAACATTATTTTGTTATTCCGCAAAGAAAATAATACAAAATAAAGAGGAAAGATTGAAATCAGATAATACTAATAGAACGAAACATGAAACAGAACAAGACAGAGAAAAATAAAAAGATAAAGTTCACAACCAGTAATTGAACCCAGGATCTCTTGTCTTATCGGGACAGGCGTCATTAATCACTCGACCATTTATATTCTTTTTAATTATATATGTAATACATTGAAATACAAAACAAGTTAAAATGAAAAAGTTGTTCCTGATTTCCACATTAGATTTCGAATTCAGTTTTATAAAATTTCTTTGGCACTTTTAACGACATGTTCGTTAATCAGGGATTTTTTTAAAGCTTATTTAATGTTACTTAATTCTAATTTTTTTAAAATTTTTATGAATATTTAAAAAATATCCTCAGGATAATTTGTTCGCTTTTGGGAACAACTCAAAAGGCCTCATGGGAATGGTTGTGTCTTCCTTATTCTCGTGATTAGAAATATGATCTAAACGGCGTTAGAGAGAGATAACGCTAAGTATTCATATCTAGAAGTTAACCAACAAAAAAATGCACACCTCTATGAAATCAAAAGTTCCGACCGCAATTTGAGAAAGTTATATGAAAAATCGAATTATTTTTCATGAAATGAAAAGAATTAGGTTAATGTATATAATAGTATATTTATCTTTTATTATTTATATAATAATATTTTTATTATTTATATAATAATATATTAATATTTATAATTCATATAATAATATGTTTATGTTTATAATTTATGAAATAACACTCAGCACGGGTAAAGCCCACATTATCAAATCATGTTTTAAAATAATATATATTATTTATTATGAAAAATAATATTTAAACATTCTAGTAAATTGTGTGTTTTCAATCACTAATCACTAATTTTAGTTCAGTTTTTACACGAAAAACGCAATGTGAGACAATTTTAAAACTGTTTTGTTAGTATTAAATTTTTATTTATTTTAAAACAAATATTTTTTATTCCAAATAATACAATTTGAAAGCATGTTGTATCACTTTTCAAAAATAACTTTTGGTTTTCGAATATGTTCAGATTTATTTATTTGGGTTTTATTGCAAAATGGAAACACTCTGATCTCATGACAAAATACGGCAGAGGCCTGAAGGGTTGAAAAAATAAAATAAATCGTTGCAGATATTGCTAACAAACGGTGAAGAAATGCAATATTAAGTTAGTACGGTATGATAGCTGATCAGAAGCATACTTGGAGAGACCGCATATACACCTTTAGTATTAATTAACAAATTAACACAAGTGTTACTGTGGTGAAAGAGTTAGAGTACCTACCGAATAAGAACAAATTTTGAACTAGAGTTTACCTGGAAAGATAAGGCAATCGGCGTCAAGAGAAGTCCGCAGGAGTAGACGATTCCGTCCACCAACATGTTGCAGAGGAAGGAAGCACCTACCACAACCCAACCCCAGCCTCCATCTGGCGGCACAATCTGGAAACAAAACAAAATGTTTTAGTACAGACGCAAACTTTTTTTTTCAATTAGTGATTGATACAAGATCGTTTGGCTTATTGGAGTTTCCAGAGACAAAGAGTTGTTTTTTACAAAATAATAATTATTGAAATAAAACAATAATAACTTTATTGAAGAAGAAGATAATACCAATAAATCTAAAAAACACAGAAAAATAAAAAAGGTAACGGTCTCAACTGGAAATGGAACCCATGAACTCTGTTTTACCGGGACAACGCCTCTAACCACTCGGCCATTGGGATCTAATTATTTCTCGTCATTTTTATCGATCTCATATTTAATCAATATATTACACTACTTTCTCAGGTGTCTCCGAATTCTTCCACCATCCACTACTATACACCACAATGTTACTGTTAAAAAACTATATTACATCGACTATAATTCTACTTCGTACCTCATTACGGTACAGAGAATTCCTGGGACGTCTTTGACTTTTTTTACTATTTAAACCGCTCTTTAAACACTTCTGGCACTAATAAGAACAAACCCTGCAGCGATATCGTTTGACTACTTTTCGAGTTTTGCGAGCCCAAACATACGCATTTTGAATTTTTATATATTAAGATTGACGGGTGTATTAAAATAAAAATTGGAAAATCACTTTAGTTTATAACCACGAATTTATTCCAATCGACCAGTTTTGCTTAACACAACCACTATCAGTTTACAAATTAAACTAATCACAGAGAGTGTGACAAAACATAAAAAAGAATAAAGAAAAAGTTTGTCACACTCTATACGTATATATAGTGTTTTCCAATAAGAGGTGTTATTTTGAATAGCCCGCTATTTCGGTAGATGTTACTTTTGAAGCTGTCATTTTTAATTTATATACATAATAAAATAAAAGAAGTGATAAGTGGCCTATCTCTAATTATAATCACATTATCTTGTACCTAAGTAAACATTGCACTTTAAGGTACCATCATAAAAATGTATTGTCATTTTTCTTAATCCTTAATCACAAATCAATCTTGATTTGCTGCCGATTGCTTACCGACTAATTGACACAAAATATTTGTAGATAGGTTTATTTACCTATCAGTAGTTACTACCCGGCTTCGTTGGAGTTACAATATACACAATCGTAGAATATGGAACACGCGATACGATGTCTTGTCACTTTTTAAGGTTGAACGCATAGACATATGAATATTAGTAGACCTGCCCTAAGTGATTAAAGGCGTATTATCCCCACTCCCCATACCGGTTCCATTGGAACCGGCTGTGCTGGCGTACGGCCTCAAGTGAAATTTGAAAACGTGACGTCATCATTCTTGTGCGAACTATGGTCGAGGCATCATCGGTTCATTTTACGAAATAACACTGCAAAATGTTGACTTGTACTATGAAAACTTGTAAAAATAGATGTGAAAAAGAGAATAAACCCAATTGTCGTATTACATTGCATATATAAGCATTATTTTACTTTATTTTAAGCATATTCACATCGTATAATATAGATCAGTTTTAGAAACATATTATACTATCACATCGAGAAACGTCTGGACGCGAAACACAAAGCTGGTTGGTTGCTGGGAAGTAAATTATGAACATTTATAAAAGTGTCTTAACTAAATACTTAAACGAAATATTCGACTCTGAAAATACAACCGAATTTTTTTGCCGAATTTGGACTTCGCAAATTTGTTCATAACGTGGCGAGTAATTTGCGCTCCCATGTAAAAATGTCTATTCATTCAAAAGCAGATTTTACTTTTAAGAAGTAAATGGTGATATTATAATGCGAGATGCCTATTTACTGTCAGATTGATTTATTGACGAATCACAGTCAGCCTTACGCCCTTCGTTCTTCAACAGTTGATTTTACCCCTCGCCATTATCTTCTCGTCTATTAATTCCTATGTCTGTGGTTGAACGGGTTTTCTAAGCTGCATTGTTCACGAGGAAAGGACTTTGCAGGCTGGAAATAGTTAAATATTTTACTGAAAATTCCATTGCTATACAATACACAGAGAAAAGTTAGCATCCACAATTTATTAAGAATCTCTTCAAATTATTCGTAATCCAGTTAAAAATGGTATTATCACTATGTCGGAACACGTATTAATAAAAATCCTAACATTTTCGCATTACGTCATTTTATATTATCAAGACAAACGCACGTGTTCCGACATATTAGTAATTTACTAAAATGTTATCAGGAAACGGCCTGCAATCCTGTTCTTAACCCGATTGCCAATAATTTGAAGAGATTTTTAATAAATTGCAATAACCGTTTTTCTCCGGTTTCGTCGAGGGGTAAGCCCTTCGACTAGAAAGCTGAGGGTCACAGGTTCATATCCCAGTGAGCGCAAGTAAATTTTATTTGATTAATTTTGTTATTTCACAATTTAAATATGATTTAATATTTTCACTGCCAAAAGTATTTTTGCTATTTGTTTTTGGGGTGTTGTGCCTTGTTGCGCTAACTCCTTCTTTAGCCAACGTTTCGGACAGTGTCCACCATCAGGGCAGATGTGTAATTGATGATGGACACTTTAACAGCGCCCTTGAGGTGATTTTTCACAAAAACGGCGCTCTACAAATTATCCAATTATTATTATTATTATTAACGTTATCCGAAACTTTGGCTAAAGAAGAAGTTAGCGCTACCCGGCATAACACCCCAAAACAAATAACAAAAAATTCACAAT
Organism: Hesperophylax consimilis; assembly: GCF_061612785.1. Classification (NCBI taxonomy): domain Eukaryota; kingdom Metazoa; phylum Arthropoda; class Insecta; order Trichoptera; family Limnephilidae; genus Hesperophylax; species Hesperophylax consimilis. The sequence goes on from NC_142846.1 coordinate 25,572,445, forward strand.
TTATTCATTTAATATAATGTGTAGTATACTTGCTGCACGTTCCAGTGTGGAAGATACTTTCAGTATCGCAATGGTGTAAGACCACCATTCAGAATTGAAACGTTGCTTAAGCAGTGTTTAGTGACCAGTTCGCCATAGCCAGGTACTCTCGACCTTCCTCTTCCCCGTCTCCTTCCTCTCCCACTACCTTCAGTCTCACAATGGGAGATGCAGTAGTCTCACTGGCTCCATGTGTTTGTGAGCAGTTGGGAATCGTAACACGTAAAAAATATATGTTTTGAATAATAACTTGAGTTTCAATTATTAAAAAAAAACATTTACTTAAGAGTACCGAGGAGAGTGTGGGCTCAATGCATTCATAACAAAACACTCTTATTCGCCTAGAAAGTGAGTCACAGGCAAAAGCTGCGGAGAAGAGGAAACTCATAGACAATTACAGGCAATTAATCATATTAAGACGACATTCGATGATTGACCAATTATTTCATCCCAGCGGCCTACATTGTCCATTCTCCACAGTCGAAGAACAATGAAAGAATGGGCACACTTCTGTCAAACTGAGATCTGCTCTGCACAGTAGCGTAGCGATCACGTGCGCAGTAGGCGTTACATGAACATTTTTTTGTTTTTCCAATATCATTATTAGAAAAATTAACTTACTGGATAGGTATGCAAAATTAACCTACATTCTTGTAAGACAATTTCATTGCACTTAATGAGTGGGATGCACCGTCAAAAATGCTCTACTGAGAAACCACTTTTCGAACTTGACGCGTTACTAAAATGGCGTTATTCCTTTGGAAGTCCGTCGGGAAAGAAATGACCTCATTTGCTTCTTCAAAATTATAAATGGTATTATTGATTCACCTACTCTACTGCAACTCATTCCCTTCAATATCCCCTCGCAAATACTCAGAAATAATGAACTCCTCTTCCTCAACCATCATTCGACAAATATATATTATTCACCACTGTCCAGAATGTGTAGACTGGTCAACTCATGTCAAAAACTTAACTTTTTTGGGATAAGTCTGAATGATTTTTGCCAGTCGCTAAACAAGTGACGGAATATTGTGTATATATATATTGTGAATACTGTGGTCCTGACCCACGGCCGGCGTATTCTTGACTTGATTCGACTTGTCACTTTATTTTCTTATATTATATTTACCATATGTCTTTGCTTTCATGTACCTTTGTCTACTCCTGTATTTTTCATTTGACTTTATTCGTGTAGTTATTTTGTAATTTGGACGATGTCCGTTAATAAATAAATAAATAAATAAATACGTAATAACGTATTCTTTCTTACAACATATGTTAAGCTATTCACTATAAGATATACTAAACTTAATACTAAAGATCAGAGCGTTCCCGGATGCATCAAAACACTAAAAAAATCTACTATTTTTTATTTTATGTGAAACCGCACAAGAGTCCCAACCGTCTGGAGCTAGTGAGACCATGGGATCCCCAATTGGGGTATATTGCAAAGCCGAAGGTAATTGAGAGGTTGGGAAGTACTTGGCTAGTCAGATCTAGTCACGGTTAAAGCCATTTTAAGCAATATTTCAACTCTGAATAGTGAATATCCGCGAGTATCTACCACTCTGGAAAGTGCCGCAAATATACCGTATATGATTTTAAATTAGTAATTTGTGAAATAACACAAATTAATCAAATAAAATTCTCTTGCGCGCGTCTGGATTTCAACCCGAGACCTCTGGCTTGCTAGTTGGGAGCCTTACCCCTCGACGACGGAAGCCATCAATGTAGGTTGTACACTTAATGAAGTATACGTAATATTATGATGTACTTTAATTGTTTGTAACCTAATATGTATACAATACTGCCTGTATAGGTGGAACCACAGTATCCTCCTGGAGAATCTTACGTACGATGCTGTGTTTTTACTTATTACGGCGTAATAACACTGTACCTAAAACATTCAAACACTTTCAAAACATTCAAGCATAGGTTCTCCTAGTGAGGTGTTCACAAAACATTACGACTAACCCATCCAGATACTGAATATTAAAATTTGTTGTATAACTGGTCCTTATGTAAACTGTGTTTAAGAGAATATAAATGACAATTTTTTTAAATCAATTACTCCTCTACGGAGGCCTTCAAATCAATAATAATTCTTCCATGATTGACAGTAAGGAAGACGATTCATTTTTTTCCCAAGCAAAAGAGGGACTTGATAATGTTATGAATAGGCATTGAAGCCTGCCACAGCGCTTGAGAATTTGTGGGCTACGCCACTAGTTAAAACGGTGTTTTATGGGTTTATCCTAATTTCTATCGGACACATGCTGTTCACTGACATCCGTTTATTAGGATTCAATTAATTACACGTTTAGGCAAACAAAACATGATTAATGTGTTTTTTAACACCGTGCCTATGTGCTTTTATCATTTCTTTAACATATCAATGGATGAGTATTTGATTGAATTCATAGAAAATCAATCGAAGTGTTATAAACTTAATCCATTAAGTAGTAGCCGAGCGTTCATATTGTCGAGTTCCCATTATTAGCCTCTTATATCATTGAAAAATGAATAAATATTGTTCCTTTATTTCGATGCAAGTAGGAGGAATTCAAATATTTTCAGGTTATTCATACGGTAACGTTTGTTTTTCTTTTACAAAAATACAGCCATATTTTTACCTCTTGCCAGAGAATTGAGCCTTCCTTAGAGAGCGTGATAGGTGAGTGCAGAATATAAGATTAAGATGAGACATCACCACCTTTATCGGGATTTGCCCATGGGTAACGTTTTAATTAATTCCGACAAATTCGTAACCATATTTTTTAAAAGGATGCACACGGGATGTAAGATCTTTATATTTAAGATTAATAAAAGACGTACCTTGCCATTAAAATATAGGATTTTATTTTTCCAGACGTTGAATTAATAACTTCCCGAGGTCTTCAGTCTAAAATATCTGAGATTTTAATAATATGTTCATAAGAATTAATTAAAATGAATCCCCTAGAGAGGATCATTTTCTAGGCCTGCTTGGACAAATTCGACAGTAAGTCCGTCCAATACCTCGGAGGCATGCGCCGCATATTCTCGTACACGCCTTCTTCACTTAAGTCGTTATGATTTTATTTTAGAGTATTGTTTCGTCTTAACGAAAACTATAGAAGACACATATGTTTTAAAAGTACGAGTATTTTACAATAAATCTGTAGATACCTAAATACCGTAATTAGAAAAGAATCGTTACCTTCTACATAACATTTAGTTATTCATAATATTAGGCGCCTGCTATCCTACAGCCGGTTTATTCAAATTTCAGCAAAAAAACCAATGGTGGCTGATAATAACATAAGATATGATCGCCTCCGGTTGGATGTGTGCTTCTTTCAAGACATCCGCCACAAAAAAAAATTAAAAAAAGTCCGCGCAAAAAACAGAGTTATTGACACTGGAAATAGAATAGGTAACACTATTCATATGTTCAAACTTCTTTACAAGCTGCTTGTTGTTTTGAAAAAAATATCGCCCACACGAACTAAAATAGAGCCACAACGCAATAAAACTATATAAGGCAAGCAATTACCTTATTTTTTGCACTTATTTTATATGTACATTGGTTCCTTTCTCGTTAGATCACTTTACACATGGGATTAGATTGCACTTAGAAATAGATTTTTTTCAGCACCTTTTCACCCGTGTTGTCATCTGGTAGGGTTTCTGAAAAGTCCACAAATCACGCCTTTCTTAAGAGGTAATCAACATGGCTTCTTACCGAAAAAATCAACGGTAACCAACTTACTCTCTTTCTCTCGACGGGTAGCACAAGGCCTAGACTGTAGGCATCAGACGGACGTAATCTACACTGACTTCGCAAAGACATTTGACCGAGTAGATCACGATATTCTAATAAAAAAGATGCATAAAATAGGTTTTAATCAACCCTTACTGACATTTTTTGCGTCATATTTAAAAGATAGAAGTCAGTATGTAAATATAAATGGATACGACTCACATAAGTTCGCAGCTCTGTCATGAATTCCTCAAGGATCGAATCTCGGTCCCATGTTATTCCTTATTCTGATTGATGACATTCAGGATTGCATACGTCACAGCTCATGTCTACTATTCGCAGATGACATGAAATTGATGAAGGAAATCGAATCAGATTATGATTATTCGAAACTGCAGGCCGACCTCGATTCAATCATGATATGGTCGGTAGAAAATAAACTTAACTTCAATATTAAAAAATGCGTTGTTATGACTTATAGTCGTTCACAAAATCCGGTATTCTGCCAGTATAGAATGAATGGTGAAGTACTTACACGCGTAAACATCATCAAGGACCTTGGGGTGATCTTTGATCCCAAGCTGACATTTTCAAACCACATAGTCAGAGGCGGATTTGCAGTCTTGGCCGCCCTAGGCCCCAGACCATGTAGCCGCCCCTTTCTCAGTACCCATCATATTGACCAGGAGTATCCAAACTTTTCAGTAAGTTCCTAGGGTCAAAACCGTTTTAATTTTCCTGCCATTATCATTCATGGTTCATGGGGTGAGATTTGTCCAGGTCTTGGCGGCGGATACGTCTGCCCACCTGCTGCGTGGCGGGCCGGATCGAGAGAGACTGGGTGAGGGAGGCTTTTTGACCTTTCCAGCCGGACTATCTTGACCCATCGCCTTGCACCGCAGTTGGAGGGATGTATTCATACGTATGTCACTCCTAGACACACTAATCCCCAGATTCCTACCCACCCCTCATACATTTTCCTTTTCAGAACTTCCTATCCTTCTCTTCCTTAAAAAGACCCTCCACACAGCATCACCTAAGATGACATAGGTCGTGAGGGAAAATATTTTCCTCAAAGCCTCCTGTGTGGAATTAATGTAAAAAAATACGCTTGCTAAATTCGCTAGTTCAATTACTGTATAGTTGTCGATTGTCGCAGGACGGATTGATGACATTGGCGGGCCGTTGTTTGGAGACCCCTGATATAGACTATAGACTACATAATGAATTTACTTTATTGACAACTTTTAGCTATTATGCATAACAATACCTAACGCGGTTCTGTCACTAGCGCAACTGAATCACGGTAGGGATTGGAAATACGCGAGCGGGCGAGCGACGGAGCATGATAGGTGCGGCGAGGGCGGCTGCGGGGCGTGGGGGCGCGCTGTGTGCTGTGTGTGAACACGCTCTTGCATATCGCTATTTCGTACGTAGAATATTTAGGTACTTAGGAAGTAATTTCTTGTTATCATCTGTGACTTTTTTGTCACGATTGGCCGCCCCTAATATCTGGCCGCCCTAGGCCCGGGCCTACATAGGCCTAAGGGCAAATCCGCCTCTGCACATAGTCCAGCTTACCTCGGCTTGCTCCAAAACTCTTGGTTTTGTAATTAGAACTTGCAAACAATTCAATAACATAGAAGCAATGACCTCCATGTTCAACGGAGTGGTCAGAAGCAAGCTGGAGTACGCCAGTACTGTCTGGATACCTTATCAACTTAAATACATAAATATGATTGAACAAATTCAAAAAAAAATCCTAAGGTATGTTTACATGCGATCATACGGCATATATCCGAAATTCATGCATCACGTGGAACTGCTAAAGGAGACAAATTACCAAAGCCTGGAGACTAGGCGTAATGCCGGACTCATGGTATTTGAATTAAAGTTACTAAAAAACCTTATCGATTGCCCATATCTCCTGTCATGCTGTGGATTATTCGTTCCTGTCGAAATCGTAGCCACGACCTATTCTGTATACCGCAGGGTCGGACAGATGTCATTGCCCAACATAGCATGACAAGAGGTATGACCTTGCTAAATGCCCTACCAGCGGATATAGATGTGTTTAATATCACTATACCATGTTTTAAAAAATATATGTACATGTATTGTTAGTTTTAATAAAATTGTACCATAATTGGACTTACCTGTCTGTCGTACAATAATAAAAAATAAAAAAAATCGGTTTCTTTGGCAATCTGTTGATTATAAATATATAAAAGTTATAAGCTTCCTCTTGTTGCAATTTAGTTTTGAACAATCGGTAACTACTGGGCTTAAACGTTACACACATAATGCCATTAAGTGATTTATGTATCAGGTTTTTCAGAGTTAATTAGATAGTAATCCATTATAATTGACAGCATGAAAAGTCCAGTTTTAAATCGATCGTTTGTTATTCCATCTGTCTGTAAATTTGATTAATATGTTCTGTTCCCGGTTCTTAATTGTGACCATGTTGGATACTATATTTTATCCCGCCAGAGTTGTTCCTACTACGAGCTGTCAAATCGGAATCATAAATATCATAATACCTACCGTCTTAAGAAAGTTTTAAAAATAAAGTGTCTGTGAGATGGTGGATTTATTTGGACTATTATTTTGTTTATTTACTTCTTATATGAATACGGTGGAAGGTATTCTCTCAGTATAGCACTGATGTAAGACCACCATTCGCTAGCTCCAACTCTTGGGACTCTTGAGCGGTATTCACATAAAAAAATACAAATTTAAAAAATAATATTAATATTAATATGCTTTATCTTTCTCTAATATATTAAAACGATAGTCAAGAACACTCTCGAAGGGTGATAGCCAAAATATTAAAAATATATTTATATGAATTGTGCGATTTATATATATATATTACATACATTAGGGTGAATTTATAGTATTTGTTTATATATAGTATTTGTTTCTTTTCAATAGTAATAAAAATCAGATTTTTTAAGATTATATTAAAAATGGGGCAAATTCAAATATAGGAGAAAAACCACAAAGAACTTCTCACAATGTTTGTAGCTGTATCATTTTTGCTACAAAAATTTTTTTGAAAACACTTACGTAGGTGGTATGAAATATTACTTTGATAAATATTAGCACTGGATCAATAAATTAAATTTATTACATCGAGGTACATCATATTAGCATTCACGGTTTGAATGGCACTTTAGTCCTGACTTAAGAAATCGTAATTATTCAGGTGATAACTTGTGAAAACAGGTGTCCATCTCTTCGGGCAAATTAAAATGGGGACATGCAAATTAATAGCAATAGTTGCAAACTTCAGTGAGTTAGGAAGATTGTACATTTAAATAAGACTGTCGTATTTCTTCAGGCCCTAAGGCTTGTAATAGATATCACATAGACATTATAGATTCAATAGAATTCAGGGCGTAACTTCAGAAAATCGTATCCGTTAATAAATCAAAAAGTTATTTATCACGTTTTAGAATATTTTATTTTTGCAAAATTTCGGCGGATGTAAAACTTAAAAATTTAATTTCTACATTCTAAACAGTTTTTCCAACAAATCTGAACCTTTTATAAGTTGTGACATGTATATATATACGTAATATCATTTGATATTTTCACGGCCAAAAGTATTATAGTGATTTATTTTTGGGGTATTATGCCGTGTTGCGCTACCTCCTTTTTTAACCAACGTTTCGGACAGCAGTAGTGTCCATCATCGGGGCAGATTTTATGATGGACACTTTAATGTTGCCCGAAACGATGGCTAAGGAAAGAGTAGCGCAAAATGGCATAATACCCCAAAAATAAATCACGTTGTTACTAGTTCCAATTCCAATGTTCCAATTATTGAAATATAACTAGAAGTAAATTTAAAAAAAAAACAATGTTTTATTTTCTAACTACAGTAAACTTAAACTTTCCTTATTTCTTTATATTTTTTCGTTAATTAAATTGTTGTATAAAAAGCGAAAAACCAATTTTATTTAATACACAGTTTTTGAAGAATATATAAGTAGGTATCCATTCGAGTGAGTTTTAGCATATTATGGTAAGTTTGCACAACGTTTTGAGCGATCGTTTATCATAATGTGCCAAATTTATAGAACCTAAAAATTTGGTATAAACGTTGAAATCTGGGTAGATTCACTGGATTAAAAAAAAATGGTATAGACGGTGAAATCTACGTGAATTCATTGGATTTAAAAATATGCTATAAACGGTGAAATATAGGTGGATTCATTGGATTTAAAAATATGGTATTAACGGTGAAATCTAGGTGGATTCATTGGATTTAAAAACATGGTATAAACGGTGAAATCTAGGTGGATTTAAAGATAGGTATAAGCGGTGAAATCTAGGTAGATTCATTCGATTTAAAAAATATGGTATAAACGGTGAAATTTAGGTGAATTCATTGGATTTAAAATATGATATAAACGGTGAAATCTAGGTGGATTCATTGGAATTAAAAATGTGGTAAAAACGGTTAAATCTACGTGGATTTGTTGGATTTAAAGATAAATATAAGCGGTGAAATCTAGGTGGATTTATTGGATTTAAAAATAGGTATAAGCAGTGAAATCTAAGTGGATTCATTGGATTTAAAAATATGGTATTAACGGTGAAATCTAGGTGATTTCATTGGATTTCAAAATAGGTATAAGTGGTGAAATCTAGGTGGATTCATTGGATTTAAAAATAGGTATAAGCGGTCAAATCTAGGTGGATTCATTGGATTTAAAAATATGGTATAAACGGTGAAATCTAGGTGGATTCATTGGATTTAAAAATATGGTATAAAAGGTGAAATTTAGGTGGATTCATTAGATTTAAAAAAATGGTATTAACGGTGAAATCTACGTGGATTTGTTGGATTTAAAGATAGGTATAAGCGGTGAAATCTAGGTGGATTTATTGGATTTAAAGATAGGTATAAGCAGTGAAATCTAAGTGGATTCATTGGATTTAAAAATATGGTATTAACGGTGAAATCTAGGTGATTTCATTGGATTTCAAAATAGGTATAAGCGGTGAAATCTAGGTGGATTCATTGGATTTAAAAATATGGTATAAACGGTGAAATCTAGGTGGATTCATTGGATTTAAAAATATGGTATAAAAGGTGAAATTTAGGTGGATTCATTAGATTTAAAAAAATGGTATTAACGGTGAAATCTAAGTGGATTCATTGGATTTAAACCGCAGTAAGCAGTTCATATATGTCCATGTTCATATTTTTAGGAATAATATTAACTAAATATTATGGTAAATGTATATCTATATACAACCAGTGACTATATATTTATATAATATGAATAGGTATATTTTAGGTGTCATGCAGAGTACGGCGCCATACTAACATAAATTAAACCACATAATTTTAATAAAAATAGTTTTGATAGGTGTTTTCTAGTCATGTTAGCTGCCAAAATGTTATTAACAACAAAAAAAACGTAGAACTCAAATGAATTAGCTTAGTATTATTACTTTTTTGAAAGTGAAACCGCACAGGAGTCCCAACCGTCTGCAACCAGCGAGACTATGGCATTCCCATTTGGGGTACGTTGTGAGGCTGAAAGTATTGGGGGAGGAAGGAGATAGGGAACAGGAAGTTGGGGAAGGACCAGGATATTCAGATCTGATCACCATACACGGCCAAAGCCATTTCAAGCAACATTTCAATTCACAATGGTGGTCTTACACCATGGCGATACTGAGAATTTACTTCTTGACAAACTAACCGACTAATTGACCGTCATACAACTCTGGCTCGACACTCGATTCATTCACAGTCATACATCGTATCGTACATGCTGTTCATTTTATTAATTAAATACGTGCAGAGCTAGAACACGAACCCAGTATTTTATGTTATTTGTCATTCAAATACATTTTCGAATTAAACTTATTAAACCTAGGTAAGTTTTTTAGATTCTCACGGCCAAAAGCATTTTTTGTTCAAGAAATACGGCATAACACCCCAAAAACAAACAACAAAAATTATTAAACCTACTTTATAATATGACATTCGATTTAACAGTTTTTTCACGTAAACATGTTATTTTTTTTTAATTATTCTGTTTCTATTAATAACACGTTTAATAATATTGTATAAAATGTCAAGTGACGTTTAAGAGAACCACTTGAAGATGAAACAGTCAGTCACGTAGTATTTTGAGATACGTTTATCAAAATCCTGTTGGAGATAACATCAAAATGGAGATGTTAATCAAATGGTATAAAAAATGTCAACAGTTCATAAAAAAATGCGCTTCACATTCAAGGTTGTAAAACTAATACCATTTTCATTTCATTATTATGTGACTAATCTAGTGGGTGTCTTCTATAAAGATATTTCTTCAAATTTTAAAATATTTACCGAACATACGTTTTATTAATCGACTTTTTACTGAAAAACGTATTGTTAATCACTACTTTACTATTTCCGTCTTATTTTTTTAAGAAATACTAATCTATTTCAAAATATACAACATGATGATGAAAATAAATGCCGCTAACGGGAATTGAATCCGTGCCTTCATTCATTTGGCGGGTTGGAAATAAGCCGACATAGCTCAGTGGTTTCAGAGCTCCTGACCGGACATCAGAAGGCACGGATTCAATTCCCGTTGGCGGCATTTATTTTTACTCGGGAGATATTTTCAATTTGTATTGATATTTCAGGCGACTAATTGCAATAATTATTGCTTATAATAATTAATTTATGCTATGCATAAAACTTTGTCTTAAAAACATTAGTTTATCATTAAAAAATAATAAGGGTGTGTTTTAGTATTCGTCTTTTTAATATTTACGTTGTTCTAGAAATCGAGTAAAAAAGAAATTTTTATTTACGTGTACCCACTACGTAGGCTACTATGCAAAATTGCATGATGTCAGAGCTTACAGATCATAGTAGGCTGCTTCAGAACACCAAATTTCAGATTTATATTTGAACTATACTGTCTATTAGTTGCATATCTAAATTATGTTGTTATTTCTCAGTATTTTAAATATTAGATTGATTTAAAACGGATTTTATTTTACTGTGTAAACTACGCCAAAGTCTTTTATAAGTTTAGCAGTGTTAGACAAAAAGATTTTCATTATTCAGTTAAAATAAAACAAAGATGTTCCCCAAAATAAACATTGCTGTAATAGAGAATAAAATGACACAATAATTTAGTATATAGTCCATATCGTCTGAAATGCTATAAGTTATTATAAAATGTACCAAACAACTACTACAAGGACGACACCACGATCTGACATGACCACCACATGGCAAATTTGTAGTTGTATGTATTTTGGATGATAAAGCTGAAAAAAATAATTTATAGTTCTCGACAACAGCGCCACCTATCGGCTCTAAAACTATGATGTGTTTCAAAGTGGAAACAACCATACATATTCACAAAATTTCATTAAAAACGGTTAGGCGGTTTCGGAAATTAGCGTGTACGAACACAGTAACACCTAACAATGTTCATGCGTACAGTAAATGTACGCACTCTGTTAAATACTTTAGAAAATACATAAATGAATCTCTCTTTAATTGCAAAATTACATCGTGACACCATTTTTATTTAACCATCTACAGCGACGTATTTTTGCTAGGTTATTAATTTATCATTGCGGGTATCAGCTAATGGTTAAACTAGTATAGATTATGAATGAATGATTGCGGGATGAAGAGCTAGATATTCTGACCACATCCGCAATACTTCGCTAAAACGTGATATATAAAATCACAATCTTACCCACCGTTAAATTCATTATGTTATTTGCGCCAATTATCCGAATTCTTCCAACTAAGAGTAGATATATCTGGTATTTATTCTCAATACTAACCTATGTGGTGTAGTGTCGATCGGATTAATTCCTAACTTATTAATGATTAAGTAGACATTTTTTTCTTTCAGAACATTTATAATGGGAGGCTTATGGTGTGAAGTTATGCATATCCTCTTAAATCAGTGGAGTAAAGGCTGTGCTATTGTGGGAAGTGAACACAGCAGCGATGTTACATTAGACTATATTATCATGATGACTAACATCAGTATCCAGCACCGCGATGGGCCGAACTAGCCCGAACCGATTTATTCTGTTCCTGACTACCGAGAATATCACTGCCTGCGAGGTGCTTCCTTTTTCGCTCACCACCCTCTCGTTTAAATATTAATATTAATAATCGGCCCCTTAGGGTAAAAAAAACGTATCTCATTTTTTCTCTACTTTACAGGAGAGCAAGAAAACATAGTTCTAAATTAATCAGTGTTGTATACTTTTAAACAAACGAAACATATTAATAATTTCTTCTCATTTAGTTAAAGGATGGTATTTTGTTCTTCTGAACCATCTTTTAAATATAAAATAGTAATTCATTTTACCATCCGTAACTCAAAATCGATAAAAAATTGAGTTACGTTTTTTTGACTCTAAGGGGCCGAATTTTGAGTGTAAAGGACTTCAAATAAACCTGCAAGTAACTTTGACAGTGTTCTGATTTGATATAATGTCTCATCTTTAATACCTCCATACTATACTACATATTTTCGTATGTAGATAACTAAAATATTTATATGGAACGATAAAGTGAATTAAATGATAATGAAGATGATTATGAAGGTACGCTTAGATGTCAACGCGGAATAAATGGACGGAGACTGGAGTATCCTGAAAATAATTGATGTTTAATAAGTCAAGCGTCCTTGAGGCCATTTTATCACTAAACGGCTCTCTAAGGAGCTAGCAGCTTTGATCCCCGGTGTACGTGTGTGAAACTCGATGGACACTAGCGGAACACCCATTTATAGTTGATATTGGCTTCACGAGAACGGGGCGTTTCTTCGAATCGTTTTTTAATAAGTTGGCTCGTATGTGGAACGCTCTACTGGCATCTGTTTTTCCCCCTTCATTTAATCTGGACCTCTTCAAGACCCACATTAATAAATCCCTTCCTTCAGCCCCTACCTTAAACCAGCTCACGACGCTGCCCAACTAGGTGGCTGGAACGCTCTTATGGGGTATCACATTTAAAATAGTTTTTCCGACTTTATGTACGGGTTAAATCTTCCCCACAGGAAAAACTAAACCCTTCCACACACTTTTCCACAAATGATCATCTAGTCAATCCACGTTATGCAAGTGCATTATATAGGTATAATAAATACAAAACAATACAAGAACAATACGTCAACTCACCAGAGATCAAATAGAAAAACTAAATTAATATTAATATTATTATGACTCGTAATCGGATGTGAAATATGTTATAGACCAGGAAGACCTGGCACGATCGAGTGAATCGAATTCTTGATTCAGGATATAAGTATAAAAATGCGGATGAAGCCAGGCGTGTGGTATTTTCACTTGCATTTTTTGAAAAATTCCAACAAAACAATGAAAATATTAAAACGTAATTCTATTTGGCAGTCACAAAATAACACAAGATCATGATTCATTACGTAATAACAAAATAGATATCTTCTAAAACTATATAGGTAGCAGCTCTATTATTTCGTCAATTGTGAGGATGTCTTTGTATTTATTTTCCAAAAAGGAATATCTTCCCAGGGGTCGGGCTACACCGGTTTGCTTGTGAAACAAATTCACATCGCAGAGAAACTGCATTTACTTATTGTATGACTGTACAAGCCTTGAACTCAATTTCTTAAACACTTGGAGATGTCGACAGTGGGTAGGACTATTTCCAAAAAAAACTATGCTGACGAATGTTTCAAATCATTTCATCAAATTTTCGTCAATGAAATTCTTTAATTATGTAAGTAGATACTATGTAATGTTTAGTCATAGAGTAGGTACCTATAATCTCTATTGCAATTGTAGTTATAACTGTCATAAGCTCTTATAATAGATCATGTATTATCTATGATATATGGATTTATTTGGTAGTTGAGTGGGTGTATACATTTTTTAAATACATGTCAAGGCGATATTAGTCACGTTACATTTATGGTCAGTTTTATTTTCAACTATTAACGACATTCACATGTGGGATTTTTTAGGGCAATCCTTATTTCAATTAGTATCTGACAGAGCTCACAGTGGTGGAGGTCCAACCACAATTTTAACTCAATCGTTTTTATTAGGTGAAAAACATGCATCTTAGATGGCGCTGTTTCATTTTTGTATTGAATCTAAACAGGAAGTTTCCCGGTTTCATAGAATTTGGATTATAATTACTGAGGTGACATCAAATCAACTCATTCCTTTGGGAACTCAAAAATTGCCTAACAATATCTCATAACTAGATTTTTGCTAATAGCTCTGCCGTAAGTAATAATTTTACTCGCCTTAAAAAATTTTTTACGACTTTATTCCATCGATATATTCTAGGTGTTCATATATAACGTTAATTATTTTTTTTATTTAAAAATGTTTTTTGCAAGGCATTGCTTTGCAATATTTAAATAAACTATTTCTTTGCGCCCGAACATACACAACATAAATATGAATAAATAGTTTTAAAAACTTAATTCTTTCGAGAAAGGAATACAAATACAATATTGTACCGATGATTCAATCCAATATTATATTTGTATGCCTTTCTTGAAAGAATTGAGTATTTTTATGGACAAAACTGTTTATTCCTATTCATAAATTAAAAAAGTATTTGTTCGTAAAATAATTAATTTAGTGCCATCAATGAACCCACAGATTATTAACGTATGTTCCATTTACCCTTAAGCAGACACGTGGGTAATCGTGGTGTGAGTTTGTACACAGTAATTTTAGAAGATTTTTTAAAAATTTAGTGCTATTAAAAGGCTTCAGGACTTCTATAATGTTCTCACCAGTTCTGTTTCAGTCTGTTCCTCGTTCTTCGGCGTATCTCCTCCTTCCCCAAAGCCTTCATCTGAAGGGGTCTGTAGCCTCTGCTTCTCGCGTGGTTCGGCGGGTGCCATCTTCAATTATTAATCTGTGGACAAAGATAACGAAAGGTTAATTATAAGTGCATAAAAGTACTATGTCCAGTATTTAAAAAAAAAATAATGCATATATGTATTTTCATAAAACAGAGAAAATTTAAATTAATAAGGGCCTTACTAATAAACTTGTTTGTTTTTTACACAACTGGTAAACAACCATGCTTAAAAGGTTGTTTATTAAGTGTATAAAATTTAAAACACGTTTATAAGTAAGGAGATAAGCATGTAACTCCCACCTCCCATCAAGTTAAAAATGGTAAGAAATCTACATTGTAATAAGGAACGTGTAATGTAAGTTGCATGTGAACCAGGCGTTCACGTAACTCACGCACCACTTCTTCCTTTGACAGTACATATTTTACATTAATATCTGGATAGATACTTTTTTTTAAATTCCAAAGATACGAAAATATATCGCTGTTAAAAAACAATACTTTTTGAGTTCCATAAACAATACTGAACAACACTTGAAAAACGTAGAATATACAGGACGTTGTGTTGCTTTAATTCTACCCCGATGATAGCATAGTTATGACCGAAACTAGTTAAAAACTAAAAGAAAGTGTTGTTTTTAAAGATCCTTTTTCATACCAAAGCCGAGCAAGATTTTTTCTGAAAAAATAATATTTGTTATAAATATAATTTTATAAAGATTAACACATACATTTGGGTAGATTTGACTTTCCTCAAGATCCATAAAAAATATATTCTTATTCAAAGCGTGAAAAAATTTGGGCAATAATAAATAAAAAATAACTGAATTTTCTTTACGGTTGTGTTGATACAAGGTGATTCATTCATTTTAAGACATTATTTGTAATTAATGTAGGTCGGAGATTATGGAATAATGTCTCTGTTGAATGTATGACTCGAATGGAAGGTATAAAAAGGCTTTTAGCAGTGGATCTCTGCTATTTTTGACCGTCGTAAGAGTTGTACTTTAAATATTATATTCCACTTATCAAAGTCTATATTTCATTGCACATTTCTATTAATTTATTTGATTATATAATTATTTATATGGGTTTTTACAGATGTTCTTACTTACGTACAATTACAAAAATTTAAAGGTTCAAAACAAATTAAAAATTAAATTACAAAGTTATAAAAATATATAAAAGGACCAAAGAGACACAAATAGAGACATGAGTAATACGTAAAATAATTAGTGCTACACGTGTTTAAGAAACGGCAGAACATTTTTTCTGAATCCGTGTAAATTATCGAAGAAAATGTCTACTTCAGCACACTCTTATTACACATTTGGGTCAGAGGGCTAAAATAAGCGATATTATTTTTAAATCTATTCAGGTGAGACGTGCTTAGATATCTGAAACAATTAAAATTCTCTTTTAATTTAAAAAATCTAAATATCATTGTTTACTAAAACTACCATAAATGCATTTTAATTTTATTCACTAATCTTAAAAGCAGACAGCTTTTTTAAATAGGAATTGTGAATATTTATTTGAATATTTCTAAGACAGAATGCAGTATCAAGATGGCCGTGAATTATAAAAATATTAGATCAGTCAATTGCCTTCTAATTTTAAGTGTTTTAATATTGACGTATTCAAGACGTATGTCATATGATCTATGATGGTAGACCAACATTTGAAAGATAACAGTCATATTTTTAACCGATTCTATAATACACTGTCATTATACAATATTGATCACAACTTATTAGCTGCATAAATATTATGCCGTGCGTTAATTCTGCATTCGCGCAGCAATGCATGCCAATAATATGTAATGACACTCATTCTGTGTGAAGTGCCCATTACGTCATTATAGCCATTATCAAACCGAGGTAGAAAAAACCTAGACGTTGCAGAAATTTGGTGGGTACTGTTTCACGAAGCTTCTGTAAACATATTTACAACAATACAAATCTAAACATATGTAAAAAATATGCAGAATGTAACAATTATACCATTACACTCATTACGTATGAAGTACCCATCAGATCATTCATTATAGGTATTATCAAACGAAGGCGGAACATTTTGATATTGCAGCAATTCTGTTTCACTGAGTTACATATTTACAGCTGTGTATAATGCAGAATTCACGTATTATATCATTGCTACGTATGAAAAACCCCTTAGGTCATTACAGGTATTATCTAACCGGGCATAACACCTCAATATCGCAGCAATTCCGTTGTTATTGTTTGTCTTAGTTTATCAACATAATATTAGTATTCGTTGATCCTGTATTCACTCAATGATGCAGTTCAAAAGCACCCATTATGTTAAACTCTAAATATGGTTGAAACACTCAATAGTTAATTATAGGCATTGTCAAATAGAGGTAGGAATTCTTGACAATGCAGCAATTCAATTGATATTTTTTGTCAGTTCATAAAGTACCCATTATGTTATTAAATATGTTTGAAGCACCCAATAGGTCACTACAGGGGTTATCAAATAGAGGCAGGTATCCTGCACAATTGAAGCACCTATTATGTTATTAAATATGTTTGAAGCAACCAATAGGTCACTACAGGTGTCATCAAATAGAGGCAGGAATCCTTGACAATGCAGCGATTGATTGATATTGTTTGTCAGTTCATAAAGCACCCATTATGTTATTAAATATGTTTGAAGCACCCAATAGAGGCAGGACACCTCGACATTGCAGCAATTCAGAGTAAATTCAAGGTAGAGTGGGGTAGAGTGTTCGAGTGGCTCCCATTCCTCGAGATTTACCATTTGCTAATTGCGGCCGTCAGGTGGCGCGGAGGCTGTGTCAGTTTAAACTGGTTTACTGGTTGGTTCCTTGGCGAGGAATGCGAATAAAAATCCCACCACGCTGCGGTTGGTGCTCACTGTTCACTGCTCCAAGCAAAGCGGGGTATTCTGCTATTCTACGTGGTGGCACCAGGGGAAAAATAAGATATAGGCATACTCTTCAAGATGTAGACACTTACAAAGAGCGAAGAATGCCATAGGAAATAATTGGTGGAAGAATTTTTAGAATATTTTACATTTTATCCAAATTTCGAGGATGATTTTTTAACTAAGCTGGTTGTTGTAAAAGAATGGCATTTTGAAATTGATAAACATAGTCATCAAAAATAGTAATTTCGATTATTTGTGAATCCTACATACCTAAAACTGGTTCAATGAACTCAAAATTGCTTTGAATTTAAGTATAATTTTCAAAATTGAAACTGATTGTGTGAAGAATTTTGAAAAGTGATGACGTACCTACTTGTGATATAATATTTGAAAGATAATTTTCAAAATTGGAACTAATATAGGCAATAATTCACACAATACCGTGATTTCATCGTTACCGTCTCAATCCTCAATAGATTTGGTAACATCTACATTTTCAAAAAAGTATTTTTTATATCCCCGAAATTTACGAAAGGAGAAAAATGAGTATTATTAATTTATTAATAATCTCTTCAAATTATTGGTAGTCCGGTTTAAAACGGGATTTCAGGCCCTTAAAGAATGAATTATTAGGTTTCCAGATAAACTTTTAGTAAAATATGAATATATTTTCCCGATGTCAAAACACGTGTTCATAAAAAACCTAATATTTTCGCATTTCGTCATTATGTATTAACAATGTAAATGCAGGTGCTTGAATACGGTAAATGCAGGTGCTTGAATACGTGTTCCGATAAATAAGGAATTTACTAATAGTTTATCAAGAAACTATTACCAATAATTTGGAGCTTCTTAATGAATTAGCAATGTTCATTTGTCAATATTGCTAATTTAAACAAAATAATAGATATGATATTTATTTCAAACGAAGTAAAAATTCATTCACTCCGAAAAAAAACAATATTATCATCGCTTTCACGTCTTTAGCTAGTGCAAGTGCACTTCTAGCTTCTAGCTACTAATTCCTCATTATGTTACGTAGTGAATAGCGTCCAGCGCGTATGGGTGAACAACTTGTCCGGCCGCAGACTTCGATAACTAATGGCATTTGCAACTGCGAACCTCGCACTGCGCATTGCACATTGCGCATTGCGCATTGCAAAGCTCGAATTGCGGGACGTAGGCACTATCGATATCGACGTGAGGACGGATGGCAATGCAATCTTCGAAAATTCTCGGGCTCGATCAAATACCTCAAGCTGTCTCGAGAAAGTGATCATTCAATAAATATTCCTTTACATATTTTTTACTGTTATCATCAAACATACTAATGACAGTTATGAAGTCTGTCCGTGATGTAACTTTAGTTCAATGAACTCAGATTTGTTTTGAATATAAGTGTCATTTATAAAATTAATACTGATATGAAATATTTTTTTACCAGAAAATTATTTTGATTCTATTTTTGAAATGTCCATTTCCTAGTAGATAAAGTCAGATTTCGTGATTCTTCAATTGTCTACGCTGTTTAGCAAAGATGCGATTATCTATCCTATAATAATTTTTTATAGCCGTGATTTTTCACGGGTCTGCACTAGTATCTCTTAGATATTCGCAAAAGAAAGATTATTATTCCAAAGGATTAATAAGCTGACAATATTGCTTGAACTCTTACTTTCATCATTAAATGCGGGAAATGTTGCTTGTGCAGTGACGGGGACTAGAAGAGGATTGAACCCACGACGTATAGATGGGAACCCGATGCTCTGGATCACTCGGTCACTAACCGATATTCTGATTATTCAATCAAAAATGACCCACTTCCTTCAGATCAGAGATATTACAAAGAATGTCAATGTATAAGAGTCATCAGAGCATAGTACAAAAATTATGTACAGAATTTATAAGAGTGAAAAATGATGATAAATTGAAATTTTCAAAAAAATTACAAATAGTACTAATTTTTGCACTACTTAAGTATTTTGAACTAAGATTTAAGAATTAGTATATTTCTAATGGAAATGTGTACTGTGTAGCAGTTATTTCAATTTCAAACAGCCATTAAGTAATATTTAGACACCTCTATAATGGCAGACTGGTATTCCCCCTACTTCCGGACTCAGATTCAAGTCACGAGTTCAATATCTCGTGAGAAAATATTTCCGTAGATTTTTTTAACAATTATGAAATAGATTAAATGCAAAAAAGTTTATTTACACCTTGTGTATGAGTGAAAGCTACTAAAATCGTCCTTGTATTTCGTGACCAGATCTGAATTGCTAGGTGTTTCCCAACCTTCCCTTGCTCATTTTAACTTCACAATAATCCCATCATAATGGACCTGCCAATCTTCGTAGAGCCGTTTGTACAATATCAAATAAAAATATATGATTGTATAGCTAATTTATTAAGAATCTCTTCAAATTATTGATATTCCGGTTAAAAACGGAATTGCAGGTCCTTGAATTGATAAGTTTCCTAAAAAACTTTTAATAAAATACGAATGTGTTATCGCGATGTCGGAACTTGTGTTCGTATTGACGGCCGGCATAGTCCAGTGGTAACGCATTGGACTGCCATTCCGAAGGTCGCGGGTTCGAACCCGGCGTGCGCAAATAAATTTTATTTGATTAATTTGTGTTATTTCACAATTAATTAATTAAAATAATATATAGTATATTTGCGGCACGTTCCAGAGTGGTAGATACTACCAGTATCGCCCTGGTGTAAGACCACCATTCAGAATTGAAACGTGACTAGATCTGAATAGCCAGGTACTTCCCCACCTTCCTCTTTCTCTTCCCCACTTACCTTCAGCCTCACAACATCCCCCAATTGGGGATGCCATAGTCTCACTGGCTCCAGACGGGAGCAGTTGGGACTCTTGTGAGGTATTCACTATAAAAAAAAAATAAATAAAAAAAATATCCCAATAGTTTGGCATTTTGTCATTATATTTTATCAAGACAAATGCAGGTACATGAACACGTGTTACGATATATTAGGAACTTCAAAACTGCAAAAAATTTTAGCGTACCTTTTTTTAAAACAACAACACAAAGAAATAAATGATGAAAAGCATATATTTTCTGTTTGTAAATAATAAATAATCATTTGCCAACCGCAAAACTTCAGTTCATAATGATTTCTAACCACTAAATTCAGCTTAAGCCTATAAATAAAGTTTAGTGCGGCAATAAATACGGTGGTCAATAAATAATTATTAATTGTTTATTTTTTAATGCCATCTCCTTAGCACCGGATCTTTGAGAGTTGTTACTCGAACCAGAGTCAAGATACAGTCTGAAATCCGGACCGGTCGCGGTCCCGCCTTTTTTGCCCCTGCAAAGATTGCTATACGGATGTGAGAGTATTTTTAAACTAAACTGCGTTCAGGACGAGCTTACAGCTAAACCGTTTGGGACACTCGCAGGTATACGAACTTTGGTGAGCGAGCTTAATCGAAGCATTCGTAGTCTACTTGTGCGAAAACTTATTTTATGATATGATGTGGATATACAAAATTAAATTAGTTCATCACTTCCTTTTTTGTCACATTTACAGATAAGAGTTCAAATCTGAAGTATCTTCTATTTTATATGAATACCGCACAGTGGAACTATGGCATACTCATTTGGGGTCAGTGGCGGCTCGTGACTTTCGGGTGTAGATACTAGTGTGCTAATATTTAAAAAATTTCACTATCGATGCTGTTGTAGCTGAAAACGATTTTTTTATTTTTTTTCGAAAATTTGATTTTTTGTGTGAAGATATTCAGGAAATCCGTGCAGTGCACGGTCAAAATGAAATATCCTGAAAATCTTCATAAAAAAATCGAATTTTCGAAAAAAATTAAAAAATAGTTTTCAGCTACAACAACATCAATAATGACATTTTTTTAATGTTAACCCTCTAATACACCCAAAAGTCACGGCTTGCCACTGCTTGGGGTGTTTAAAAAAAATATTGTGCGATAGATTAATCTTTCATTTACAGCGCGATTTCTTATTTCTCATTTCTACTTTATTTGTTGTATTATGTTTCCTTTATTGTTTTAATTTTGTAGAATTTATAATAACTGTGATACTCAACTATTAAACTTTGTAGTGTGTAAAAGCCCATTAGGGCGTGTGATAAATAAATAAATAAATTTGTTAAAGTTTTAAGGCTATTCAATGAGCAATAAAATAATGTATATATTTTTCCAGAAATTTCATTCTATAGTTCCGTTTCTCTTGTCATGCTATGCTGTATTAGAACATCTGTTCTGCCATGCGGTATCTTAAACAAGTCACGTTGACGACTATATTGTGAGGATGAAGAGTGGAGGAGAGCAGGAGATAGGTTAAGAAATTGGAAGGTTGGGAAGTGGCTATTTAGATTTGATCACCAAACCCGGCTAAAACAATTTCAAAAAACTTTTAGATTCCGAAATAGTAATCTTTTACCAGGGCGATACTGAGAGCATCTATTAACGCAAAGAAGTAGACAAAGATGATATAGGATCATTGATAGAAATCACAATACCTCAAAATTGTCTTTTTATCACTCTTATCCTTAATAATTTCACTTCCTGTCGTTCAGTTTTATTTAAAAAAAAATACTTTATCCCTACGAGGGGCCTTGTTATTATTCTTGGAGCTTATTGTTACATTCTTGGTATTATTCTGTATATATTCTGTAAGAAGAACATACACCAAAACCGCAGTAATTCTACAGCTGAGGTTTTCCGCACAATGAGTCGTAGGCCAAAAGGATCGATAAAAATATAGTTTTTCGGAGCACCTTCTATTGAAATACCAGTAAAAAAAATTACCTGACATGTTTCAAAGAGGTATTATCTCCTTAATGCGTAATTTTCTTCAAGAATGCTCATATCTCAGTTTGAATTGACTGACCGTGATCCGAGTTAAGGAAATGAATATCGATCCATGCTTAATTAATTCATTCTATAAAAGATTATGTACCACTAACCTTAGAAGCTCTCGGAATTCAGAAAAAGACAACCAAGTGATCGAGTTTTAAAATAACCCCAGGGATCTGACAACGCGCTGCAGTTTTATATTTATACCCTCGAGCGGTGTAACACACAAACAAATAAACCAAACGTCTTCGATGCAAACTTTCACTGTTTATTTGTTTCAAGTTTGTATACACTAAGACGTAGCATATACAGAGCTTTAATAGTATATGATAAACCGTTTTAATCTGATAATAACCCACAAAAATTTTACGAAAGCTTTCAGTAATTAAAGCTGAGCGAACCCCAATTTGAGTAAAAAAATTCCCTTAGAGAAAGATTTATTAATTTATTTATTTAATATTGTAGAAAATTTTAGATAACCTAGTTAACTGGGTTACATTTTAATGAAATTTTGCTCAAATTCATTACTTCTACACTAAATTTTAGATTGAACGCGCAATTTACATAAAAGAACATTGTCAAACTAAATCATTTTAATGTTTTATTCAATTGTATTTATTAATATGTACTTTTGTAGATACATAATAATTTTATTAGTGTTGCAAAAATCAGAAGTGTTTTAGTGAATTCATGAATTTGACTGGTACAATGTACAAACCGCACCGATGTAACAAAGGGTAAATCGTTTAGCCGAGGTTAATCTATGAAAAACGATTGTTTAACTTGAGTTTGGCTGACTGAGTAGCTGCACAGTTTAATTGGTGAAAGCAGCTGTAAGTGTTGCATTTGGAAACAATAACAATAATATTATGAGCAATTTTTAAGAGGTGTAAAAGTTCACAAAAACTCATAAATAACATGCCAAGTTACTTTTGTTCCTAATTTTGACAGTGTTAAGTACACACGAGTACATGCCTACATGATAAAAGCAGTTATTTTTAGTTTATTGTTTGTTTACATTTGTTAAATGTTATGAGTTGTTTGATATGATAAGTATAAGCTCGCAGTCGCAGTGTTAGGTTGACGAACAAAAAGGAAATTAATTGGGGCAGTTTACATCTCTCAAATGATAAGAAACGAAATTTTACAAGTTTGTGATAAACAATTATTTAAAATACGCAGTGCGTACAATAACATAATATATTAAAACTGTAATATCTAATTGGCTTGAGTTTTTCTTTATAAAATCAAATGGTTTGTATAGTTACTACCCTTCTCAAAACAGAAAAAAAATCAACCCCAAAAAACATTTTTTTTTACCATGAAACATCTATTTTCAACATAGTTGGCTAGTAGCCAATTTCAAAGATTTTGTTCTTTGGTTTAACTCAAACCTTCCTTCCTAGGTAATGCCAAATACTGATTGGATAGTACCGACATTAATTACGTATATTGACTGCTGTAATTTTTTTTAATGTAATGTCATCCAATTTCAGAAAACTGAAAAGTGTGAAAGTTATTGTGAGATGAATGAATGAATATAAATATAATATAATGAATGAATGCCACCAAAAGTTAATTGAATGCATTGTCATCGACACGAGTTTATCTGCTGAGTTTCAGCTTAATTGGATGTCGGGAAGTGAGTTTATTTCAACTTCCAAGATTCCATTTCATCCATTAATTTATTCAATCAATCAAGAAAACAAAGTCGAAAGTCAAGTAGATGAATTCAAAAAGTACCATCGGTTACTGCCTGCAAGTAATATATGTGATTTATCATTTATTTGTTAATTATTAAATTAATAACCTTGCTGTTCCTATGAATTCCTGTAGCGATCATCTAAAAGTGAAATAAATTAATATGAAATCAAACTTTTGAGAAATATTAAAAAATCTCACTTTGTAGTAACGTTAAGTATTTAAAGTAAGAAAAATTAACTAGCGAAATATTTTTTGGAGTAGACTCGAATTAGTGTCACACGAATGATGCGCGGATTTATCTTCGAGGAATGCTTTTTCTAGTTCGATTCCCGTTGAAGTACAAAACAGGACATTTTTTTCATGAATGAAAAAAAAATCATATCTCACACGAATAAGTACATATTTATAATTCGCTATCTGTTGAAAAGATATTTTCTACTCTATTTCAACCTTATCTTTTAGTAAATAAAAGTGTATTTTTTATGTTTCCAGTGTGCAAACTATCTGTTTACTAATTCTGTTTTTCTCGTTTAATATAAATGATAAAATTAATCTCCAGTTTACCTTCGAATTAAAACTGATATATTATACACTGCGCATGAAAACAAATAGTAATTTAATGTAGATTCGACATGATTTACCCACTTAGAATAACTGAGGATAAACTGTACACTATTACAGGTGTGGCGAACCTTTTTGGGCCCGCGTGCCAAAAATCCTCAAATATTATTTCTAGATTGTGTGGCGTGCCCAAACTGTAAAAAAATAACCAAATAGATAAAATAAAAAAAGTTTTTTTTTAAAATTTTATTCATAAGCTTAAAAATTACAATAGAGTTTCATAAAAATAAAGTCATAATCAATAAATGTACATATTAGTTATTTATCAATGAGATTTTTGCTGTTGTACATTCGATGACAAATTCGTAATATCTGGATCATATTTCGTCACTTTTAGTAATACACACGACCAACTGGATTCATCAGTCATTCTCGTTCTTGAATCACATTTTATGAAATTCATTTCTGAAAATAATGACTCACAAGCATATGTAGACTAGAAAATTGATAATATTGCTCTCGCTAGTTTTTTTAAATCGCTAAAGATTTTTGGAATGGCTTTCCAAGTTCTCATTATTTATTCTTCTGCATTTTTATTATTTATGTTGAAATGCTTTGATTAAATCAAACATTTGCAATTTAATATTTAATTCATTTAAATGTAAGCACAAATCAGTAAAAAACATTAATTTTGAAAGCCATTAGAGGTCTAGTAACTCATTATATTTTTCAATGAGATTCTCATTTATTAAAAAAGCCTAACTTCTACCAAACACTCAACGAATCTTTGAAGAACTTTTCCACGACTTAACCATCGCACATTGTTGTACATAAGTAAGCCCTTATATACTGAAATTACCTCATTTAACAATTCTAAAAATTTTCGTTTGTTTAATCCGCGTGCAGATATCAAATTGATCAATTTTGTTACAAGAATCATAACATCTTCCAGTGACTTAAATCCGTGCTTTGCGCATAAAACTTGCTGGTGTATAATGCAATGAAAACCCAGAACGGAATGTCCAACACGTTCAGTAAATAAATTGACAAAACAATTTTCCTCTCCAGTCATACTGCGAGCGCCATCCGTCGTTACTGATACAATTTTGGAAAGATCTATTTCTCTTTCAGTGAGTGCTTTTACAACTGCATTGCAAATATCTATTCCTTTTGTTGTTGTTGCTAATGATATTAAACTGATCAATTCTTCTTTGATATTATTTCCATTGCAGTATCGAGTAAAAATTGCTAAACGAGCTGATCCAATTATATCAGTACTTTCATCAAGGCAAAGGGAAATTAAATCGGAAGACTTTATATCTATGTTTTGCTGATGAGTTACATTTTTGGCCATTTCAATGATTCTATGTTTCTTTTTTTTTTAAATAAATTTAAAATAAATCAAATTTAATAATGTGACAGTTTGATAATGGCCTCAAAATCCGAAACAGCTGTCACATTAAAAAAACTGTAAAAATATCAGAAATACTTGCAGAACTTAATAATTATTACAACATTATTAAATTTGATTTATTTTAAATTTATTTAAAAAAAATTAAATGGAGTTCTATGAATTAAACACTAAAACAATAAATTCTATGTTTCACTGTATTTCTAGCCAAAGGCATATAATTAATTCTTTGAATAATTTTTAGTTTGTTTTCAAAATCTTCAAAGAGATTGGGAGCGCATTTTAGCCATGCTTTCAGATATTCTCCATCGCTGAATGGTTTTCCGTGTTTAGCGATTACGTTTGAGGCATCAAAACTAGCAGCAGTTATATTTGAACAACCGCCTATAAATTTCAATAGAAAAATTAAAAAAAAAAATTGAACTTGGAAATCGTTAGTGTGCCATCCAAACGATCAAACGTGCCACCTCGGGCACGCGTGCCCTAGGTTCGCCACACCTGCACTATGATAATCACGATGATACCAGAATGTCAGTCAGGTAACTAGAAAAAGGCTCAAAATATGAAAAGGATATTTAAATACTAATGATACGTTATTTATCTATATAAATTACAAAATGCTAAATACTATAAAGAATAAGTTTTAGATGTAATATAAAATGTACCTAAATGTCATAAACATAAGTTGTTAGTTGTTAGAATAGATATAGAAATGTAATTTTTTGTAAGTAAAAAAAACATACAGAAAACAGATTTTTTTTATGAATGTTTCTTTTTTGTTCCGTTCGCGTTCCTACACAATTCATCCGATTTCGCTAAAAATTTCAAATTTTGTTGCTTATTAGTGCCACAAGTGTTTAGAAAATAGTTTGAATGGTAGAAAGGTCTGTGACGCTCTAGAAAGTCATTATCTTTACACTGGAAGGAAATACACTAAATTCAACATGATGTAGTCATATAGTGTAATACTACATGAAGCGAATGGTAAAATAAATCGATGATACCTGAGGAAGACATGAAGCAAATAATTATTCGTGCTAAAGTGAGATTTAAATAATGAACGAAGAAAGAAATGTAAGGAGAATTTATGCCTTGAAAGTGAATGGTTGAAGAGGTTGATGACTCCCGAGGAAGTCGTGGCAAGTAAAACAAATATTTATTACGATACGATAATATTATTTCCACCTTAAACATTCACCTAGCTGCAACTTTACACTAAGGGGGTATTTCACTATGTCGGGCTAAATATCTGACTAGCTATCCGTTGGCTGGATTTAAAGATCAGAATAACTTCGTTATTCAACGGCGACCGTTTCACCATTGTTTCGAACTTCCGGATAGATAACACTCGAAATAGTCTGGCAACATCGCAAAATGTTTGCAGTTACTCAATCTACTGCCACGGCTGTCATGCGTCACAGTCCGCACACCGCGAAGTGTGCATTTTTTTGGTTATGTTATGTTGATTATCAGGTCATTTTAGATAGATTCGTGTCGAATTAATACATTGTTTCTTATTTCGAACACAATCAAATAATTCAGGATGGATCATACAAGCATTCAAATTCATTCTACAAAATTCGACTCACTTCTCCGCTGTTAAACTCGGAATGTTTTGACGCCATCTTTGATTCGAGGAATAGCGCCTAACGTGAAGTTCGAGCACTGATTAGTCAAATCTAACTTTAACCCGAGCGTTAGCGTTATTCAGATATAGTGAAAACGAAAAAATGACTAATCCGCGGATAAGTACTTGGTCAGAACATAATCAGAGATAGTGAAATACCCCCTAAGCCATTCATAAATCCCGATTAACGCCGGGTACATATCAGATAGTTAATTATACAAATAATTTTTTTGACTAATATGATATTTGCGGCACACTTCAAATAATCCTAGTGAAAGACTCGAATCATTGCTTGAAAATAGCTTTAGCCATGTTTAGTGACTCTATCAGAAGAACTAGGTATATTCCAAACTACCTCTTTTCTTCCCCATCTCCTTCTTTCTCCGTGCCCTTATTCGCACTGGTTTCGGGTAGGTGGGACTCTTGAGCAGTATTAAAACATTTTAAAATTGCTGGTTACGCTTATAAATTTGCAAGGTCATTATTTTATGAACTAACAAAATGTGAATTAGAACGAGTGATAAAAAAGATTCGTTCTCATTCGCTTAAATGTCAACATTGCTTGAACGTTTGGCACGCGCTCGGTTTGTCTCTCGGCCGGTGCCGAATAGATCAACGTTCTCTTGTGATCCTTTATTGAACTACCGGTGTTGTCTTTGCACCAACGATTGCAATCCATCGATATAAATAGGGGATCCATCAGTAGCGCACAATCGTCTTAGGCTGGCCGCATACATACGTTTTCCGTATTCGATTTCCGAATTCGTTTTCCGTATTCGGAATTCCGTGAGACTAGAGCAAACATTCGCTTTTCTACTACCGGTGTTGTCTTTGCACCAACGATTGCAATCCATCGATATAAATAGGGGATCCATCAGTAGCGCACAATCGTCTTAGGCTGGCCGCATACATACGTTTTCCGTATTCGATTTCCGAATTCGTTTTCCGTATTCGGAATTCCGTGAGACTAGCGCAAACATTCGTTTTTCTTCATTCGGAATGTATAAACGTCAGTACCAGTGTTGCTAACAAGGGCGATATATCGCCATTTAGGCTACTCAGAGCAAGATTCGGCGCCGAAAAAATCTAAAAGGCGACTGGTCGCCAATTAAGCTACTTCAAAAACATCAATTTTAAACATGTTCTTGAAATTCTCTAGCCACCCTCCCCATGAATTTTTTTTTATTTTCTGGGGACAAATTTTATTTTTTTGAAATTCTTTAGCCACCCCTCCCTCACGAAATTTTTATTTTCTCGATCGATTTCAAACGGCGATATTAGGTCAATATCCGTTGGCAACACTGAATTACGAACGAAAAATTCCGTTGTATGCGGCCAGCCTAAGGCTGGCCGCAAACATACGTTTTTCGTATTCTATTTCCGAATTCGTTTTCCGTATTCGGACATCCGAATGCACGGAATCAGTAGAAAATACATTAACTGCCGCACACGTTCGTTTTAGTTCCGAACGGAACAAATTCCTTACGCACGTTCCGAATGCGAGCCGGCGCGTTCGGAGAAACCGAATGGAAAAAACCTAATGACGTCATGTGGAACGCAGCTATTGCATACAGTTTGTTTGTGCCGACGCAAACGTACGGAAATTTCTGTTCGTAATTCAGTGTTGCCAACGGATCTTGACCTAATATCGCCGTTTCTCATACATAAGGTAGCGTAAAGTAGCCGAATTTGCTGTTAGGTGGGACATGTTTAAAATTGATGTTTTTACATGAAAATCAAAATTTCGTGGGGGGGGGGGGTGGCTAGAGAATTTCGGGACATGTTTAAAATTGATGATTGACTTTTTGAAGTAGCTTAATTGGCGACCAGTCGCCTTTTAGACTTTTTCGGCGCCGATTCTTGCTCTGAGTAGCCTAAATGGCGATATATCGCCCATGTTGGCAACACTGGTACTGACGTTTATACATTCCGAATGAAGAAAAACGAACGTTTGGGCTAGTCTCACGGAATTCCGAATACGGAAAACGAATTCGGAAATCGAATACGGAAAACGTATGTATGCGGCCAGCCTTAACTGCTCCCAATTCTCCGGAGTCAGTGGAACTATGACATCTACAATTGGGGTATTTTATAAATTTGAAGAGATATTGGTAATGGGAAGAAGAAGATAAGGAATTACCTGTCCATTCAGATCTGATCATCAAATACGGCTTAAGTTAAGGGAACCCTTCAGTACTTTTCTGTGTATTTCAAATGCGCTATATAATCATTTTTATTAATTTTCCGTAAAAACGATTACTGTTAAAAATTAGACAAAATTATCTTTTCGGTGCATTTAAAATAAACGTTTCTATTTCTAAATAATAAAAATTTAATAGCAAACGTGAAAAATGTTGTCAAAAACGCTAACCATAATTTTACTTAAATTTTTACTCCAATCATAGAAAAATTGAGAAAACTCGATATTTCGAAAACACATTCGTTTTGTTTGGGGAATTTTTTTGAAAATTTATTTTGGCTATTTTTAGGATTTTATTAATGGATTCTAGTAAAAATATTTGAGATAAGCTCGAGAAAAATATTAATTCTCTTTTAAACGTTAAAAGAATAAATATTTCCGCATGATAGAAAAAAAGGTCAAAATTAGAGATGTTCCGACTAGTCGGTAAAGCCGACTATCCGGCCACTTTTAGAGTCGTCGATTAGTCGGCGACTAATCGGCAAAGAGCGCCGACTATCCGGCTTCTTACGTTGTATGTATTTCTCACTAATATGAATGCGGGGAACTACATGAAATAATAACCTTGATTATATATTATTTTTTTTATTTTATAATCAGTCTTATACATTAAAAAATGTAAAGCAATCTTTCCTTTGGTAATCAGTTTTAAAAATTACTTGCTTGTAAAGAAAACACAATTATGAAATTTATTGAACAAAATTAGTAGGTACCTATCCTAATTAACATAAAAAACAACATAATATCTTCTTATCTTCAATGAACATTTATAAGTATTTTTTATTATTAAAATAAAAAAAAGATTTTTTAAATTAACAAACTCAGTTATATGTATTAAAGCAAGATTGTATGTACAAGATACACAGTAATATATGTATATATTATGTATATATATCCAAAAATTCTAAACATGAACTGTTTGATAAAAACAAAAAAAAATGAAAAAAACATATTTCTTATAACCATACCTACATAATCTAATCAAATCAAAGTCACAATTGTGACAACCAAAAATATCATAATCTCCTTATATTTTTTATAACTTACTTATATTTGTTAATGAAGGGTAAATTATGATGTAAGAATACTAAAACTTCTGCTTCAAACCGTAATCGGCTTAGCCGACTGGTCGGCCGACTAGTCGGTCTTATTACAACCGACTAATCGGCTAGTCGGCTAGTCGGCGAAAGTCATAATCGGCACATCTCTAGTAAAAATGCTTTTTAAAAATAAAGACGCCCGGTCAAATATGACCCTCAAACACTAGAGGGGCCATTTCAAGCAACAACGATTTCGTTTCGATTCTGAACGCTCTTCTTTCACCAGGACGATACTGAAAGTATCTGCTACTGTAAAAAGTGTCTCAAATATACTACACATTATCTCTAAATAGTAGAAAACAAAGTCTCTATATGAGTCTGCCTGTTTGTGCGCTTAGCTCTTCCAAACTACGCAACGGATTTTGATTGAGTTCTTCCGGAAGGTTTATATATATATATATAATACATGAATATTATATTTATATAATCACGAACGCCTCTATGTATCTTTATGTATCTTTTTTGTATCTTTTTACGTTTTGACATACTTATTTTAGCTAGTCTTAAATCCTGTAGTCGTCTAGGATAACTTGAAACCTGTAAATTTGACTGTCCTGAAACGGGAATCCTTCCTAGTTGGACAGTCAAAATCATAAAATGTAATCAATATTATACTTTAAAAAAATAAAAAAATATAAAGTAGAGAAAAGTGTCCAAACAACGTCAGGTATACTTCAGCTAGTTTTATAATAATTTTGAAATAAAACGTATTATTTTAACATATTGCGCATCGAGGAGATATTAATGTTTGTTTTTATGATATTCCCATGATTACTCTGTAAGGTAAAAACTGTTTTATTATATTGTTTAGCTCTTGAAAACAAGTTTTCTTATTATTGGTGATAGCCAGATAACATTTGTAAACAAATACATATGACGTTTTGTTGTCGATAATAATATTGCGTTCGCTTTTCCCGCATACATAACTAAGCGCGTCTCCGTTTCTAAGATCCCAGTATTAGCATATATCTCGCACTACTATTATATAATTATATATGTAGATGTGAGATATGGGATGTATAGATATGTATTTAATATGTAGTTGTACAAGTTGGAATCTTAGTACTCATTTCTACCACACTCAAACACCGTCGAGCCGTATGTAAATACACGTGCAGACTACGTCCACATGTGCGCGCTTTGCGGAAAGGAAGTAAAATGAACCCACCACACACACACACGTGTAAATCGGTCATTTAAAAAATATTTATTCTTACGAATCTCATAAATGCTGTCATTTCTTCCGTTGCATCTGAAACTTCTAATTATGAACTTAAAAGTGGGCTGTAAACAAATGGAGTTTGATGGAATTGAGCGATAGTATGAAGTAGAGTAGAACAAGAAATGGGAAGGAAAATGGATTACCAATCACTTAACACTGTAACATTTCTCCGAAGGAACACACAACACAATCACAATATAGATATAGTTAATCCCACCGCGATACCTCGAGGTAATTATCGCCAAAACGAAGGAATAAGTTCTAAAAGTAGAAAAGAGATACACCATAGATACCCCCGATACACCGAAAGCAACAACAACTTGCTTTTTACGTTCTTTTTTTTTAAATGACGGTCGAAAAACAAAAACACTCGAAATCGAACAATTTTTTTCAATAATATATTATGTTCCAATATTTGAATAGTTTCCAACTAGTTGTTACGATTAGAAGAAGGTAGGAACTGAATAAATGACATTCCGGTAGGAACTAATCATTTTCTCATTTCAAAATCAAACTCCTTGTGTAATCCATGTGAATAAAACTATTTTTTTTTAACATTGTAATATTTATTGTTACATTTCGAATAAATAAATACACAATAAACATTTCATTTGAGATAGGTTTCGCTATTTGTAGTAATTTTTTTAATGGGTAGATTCAATCTTACACTAAAAAATACATTGAACTTATCTTTTCAGCTTTGATTCTCTTAGGAGTAATTAGCCAAATACTGTCGGGTAATTCATAAAGGGAGGATACTTGTATGATGTTTGATGTTCTTAAAAGGTAGATTTTATTATAACAGTGGCGCAAAAGTCATCACCCCATCGGAAGATGCTTTCATGTTTGTAAATGGCATCTTGTCATCAAATAATTGGCTATAATTGGCGAAGTAAATAAAACTAGAGTAAATATTGACAAATCATGGGTCAAACACTGATAATAATTGTCTCAAACCAATGTATTCTTATCTAATGGGCCACCCTCTACATAGTTCTCGATTGAATCACACGCAAAAAAAAAGGTTTAATTTTTTTAAAGAAATACAAGTTCGGTTCGCTTCGGAAAAATTTAAAAATACCTAAAGGTTAGCAGATACGTTTTTATATATAAATTTATTTTATCTAAATAAGTTCCCAATTAATGGAAGTTCTACTTGACCTATCATTACAAAATAAATTCTTCTGAGAAATTTGAAGATATTATGTTTATAATAATGATTTGGGTTATTTGTTTAGTTTTAGTAATAGGCTCAGTTGCAGCTCTTTACCTCGAGAGCTCTGTCACACCGTCATACGACGTAAACTGAAAAATGGTGTGTTTACAATGAAAATAAATCAACCGTGGGCAGATGTGAGTGTCTCCGTGTAAGTGCGGAGAGAGGCAAGGTGAAGAGGAGGGCAGGGGCACCCATGCCGCATGAAGTATGTAGTGTACATTTGTTCAAATAATATCTCCGGTAAATAGTCAGCGAGTTCAGTTTGGATATGGGACTTGACTTCTCATTCCTAATTTAAATAAAATAATAAAACAGCAAATGAAGTGTTCGAAATTCAAATAACACGGCAAATTGAAATACGAAGAAACTAATCCGAATTCAAATAACACCGCAAATTAAAACGAGTAGTTTATCTTTCTATCTATGTTCGAAATTCAAATTAAACAGCACTTGAAAATTATGTAGGTAAAAACTGTTCGTAATTTAAATAAAACATCATAATTTTAAAAAAATAATATTATGTCGTAATTTTTATTTTTTTTTATTTTTTATAGTGAATACCTCACAAGAGTCCCAACTGCTCCCGTCTGGAGCCAGTGAGACTATGGCATCCCCAATTGGGGGATGTTGTGAGGCTGAAGGTAAGTGGGGAAGGGAAAGAGGAAGGTGGGGAAGTACCTGGCTATTCAGATCTAGTCACTAAACACGGCTAAAGCCATTTGGAGCAACGTTTCAATTCTGAATGGTGGTCTTACACCAGGGCGATACTGGTAGTATCTTCCACTCTGGAACGTGCCGCAAATATACTATATATTATTTTAATTAATTAATTGTGAAATAACACAAATTAATCAAATAAAATTTATTTGCGCACGCCAGGTTCGAACCCGCTACCTTCGGAATGGCAGTCCAATGCGTTACCACTGGACTATGCCGGCCGTCACTCCTAAATTCAAATAAAAGAGCAAATTTTAAATACAATACGTAGTAACTGAATGCTTAAATTTCTTTTTAGGTGATACCGACTTAGACTTGCAACTGTCTGCAGACAGTTTTGGATACTGTATCCTTTGAGAAAATGTTGTAAGGCTCTCGAAGGTCTGCGAAAGGGTCGCGATGGAAAAAGAAAGGTAAGTAGTTCTCGGCTATTCAGGCCTAGTTACTAATCTAGGTATGGAGGAGCTATTGTTGGCATGTTTACTGTGTGCAGGGAAAATTTTGGTGGGAGGTCGCTAAGGATTAAAGCAGTCAAAAAACATTTAACAATAAAACAATATTGATAATAACGTTTTGAGATTTGAAAGGACAAATACTATTTAATTTGCTACAGAGAGTTCAATGTTATTCAAATAAGCTACAGTACAATCAATAATACAAAAAGGACAATTGATAACAGTCTAAAAATAAAAATATGAGTGATAATAATATTATTATTTATCAGTAAACCAAAAATGTGTGTATATTCGTACGAAATGTTTTTTTTACTCTTGTTATAATTTTAAAAATCCTTTTGATATAAATATTATGAATAATAAAATTTTTAGACTTTTTTACAATAAGTATAGCTATCATTCCGCCTTACTAATAAAAAAATCACTTCACAACCGTGAAAAAGTGTTTTTGTTGCACATTTTACAACGACTGTACAATTTCTATATCGAATTATTACTAATAAAATGTCTCTGTAAACTGCGCTGCGAAAGTACTGACAACATTGCATTTTGGCAGTCTTATGCGCATGCGCTATTATTGCGCATATGCTATTTACGCATAATCACAGTTACGCAGTTTTCCCGCATAATGACAGTTATAATTTGTTTATCATTACGTGTGTGGTTTATTTACCATTACGTTTTTATCAGTAAATCAAAAATGGGTGTGTATTCGTATATTTTTATCTTTATAATAATGTTCCAACAACCGTTATATATAAATATATATATTATTAAAAATAATATTCTTTAGACTTTTTCAATAATATTGCTACCATTTCGTATCTTTAAAGCAGAAAACTAGGTTAAATGCTGATAAGGTAGTGTTATCATACAAAATTTACCTACAATATACGTTTTACTGTTTGACCAACGACGCGGTAAAGTTCAAAAACCCTCTCCAATTGGTCAAACAAATAATCTACGGATCGCATTACCTTTTTATGTGAAAGACCGGAGGAAAACAACATTTAAAAAGATTGGCGAAAATAATTGAGTGTTTTTTTTAAAACATCGATGTACGTACATAAGTCAAACAAATCGATTATTTTTATTTCCACAGTTTTAAAACCTTTTAAGCACAGTCAAACTGTAGCATTAATCAAAAATGAACTCGTGGCAACGAGGTAAAAATTTGATATAGATTTATTGAATTATTATTACACTAGTTAGCAGACAGATAAAATTTGACTTCGTTCCAGTTACAGGAGCTTCTAAGGGTACGTATACATTTTCGAACCGTAACGCGAACCGAGCCATGAATTAATAGGAAAGGAACGAAGCAACTGCAAGCAGCGTTTCGCGCCATTTGCGGTTGCTTCGTTTCTTTCCCTCAAGTTGAGGTTCAATTCGGCAGTTCGGCTCGCGGATGTATACGTAGCATTAAATGCTTTATCTATACTATCAATATAGGTTACATAGATCAAAATAGGTTGTATTAAATGAGAGTAATTCCCTTTCCACAAAATAAACAATACAACATAAGCAAGGTAATATTAGTGTCATACTAGCGCATACCCGTTAAGGCCAAGTATAATAGGTACCCTGTTCAGAACGAAACTACAACAATGCCCCCCAGCGGAGGAACTCGGTTTCACTAGCCATTTAAAGACAGTTCTGTACTAAAAAAGTTCTGTTGAAATTCGTAAGATGTCACTAATTATAAGTGACTTATATTGTATGTTGTTATTTGATTTTTTAAAACACTTTCCCACTGCAGAAGGCTCCGCGCTGACACAAAAAATACAATAGGTAGGTACATCAATGGGCTCTGACCGTAATAAAAAAAACGTGCTTGAAGACTATTCAAGAGTAAAAAATGCATGTTTTGAAGGATAACAAAAAAAATGCTTTTTGTTAGCTTTTTAATAAGGATCATAGAAGAAAACAACGGTGCCTAAGTAAATAATATGTAATGCTTTATTAAAAACAATTTCATGACACAAGTAAAAATAAATTACTACTAAATTGCTACTTATAAATTCACATATTTATAAGTAGCATGTGATAAAAAAAATTAAAAATTATAAAAATATGGGATTCGAACCCGGGTCCTGCATAACGAGTGTCGAACTCTCTGCCTCTAGACCGCGAAGAGAGGTATCTTGCACGACGAGAACCGCGTATACAACGTGTACTCCTCAATTGACTTGTCCCGCGCAATTTTAAATTTTGAAAAACTCTCTTACGGCTGTGTTTTTTACTAAAAAAACTTGTCACGCACGTCTGCAAGGGTAATTAGTCGCGTTATCGGCCTTGAGTCACTTGACGGTCATGAGTCGGTTTTACTCCGGTCCTCGAAAATGCATAACGCGCGTAAAGAAGTTTCACTTCAATATGTAAAAATCGTATGTAAAGTACATTAAATTTGAAATAAAAATGATGAACGTATATAGCATGTACCAAATAAGAATCAGCTAAGCACACCTCACAATAAATGTAATATTATTTTACTTATACAATAAAAAAATGTGAAGACGAATCGTATCAACCTAACTCGATGAACATCTCTGATGCCTGTCCTCAAAATCAATGACAAAACATATTTACATAATATACACAAGTGTGTGTGCGCATGTCCACGTCGAAAACTAACACATGTATAAACACGTGCACAGCAAGACCGTTCGTCAATTTATAAAAAAATACTGGCAAACTTCTTCGTATATACAAGTAGGTATTATCTTCGCTGACTGATGACACGCAAGATTTTGTTGAAAATTCCAAGGGTCGTTCCGTGATTAACGCCATCTGTTGACATATTTAAAAATAAGCCTTCAGTTCTAATTTCTGCCGTGGTAGCTGAATTAATGTCGCCACTTTACGGCAAAATAATTTATTATTTTAATAAACTCGAAACTCTTAAACAAATGGTAATTTAAAAATGTGAAAATAATTTTAAAAAGTGGACAAAAATAATAGAAACTATTCCTCGTTCCTTTTTTTAGAATAAATTTAACCAAAGTTTAGTAAACCGCATTTACAAAAACATTAAAGATAGTGCCTAGGAAATAATTATACCACAACCTTATTTTTTTTATTTTTTTTTTATTTCTGAACGAAGTCTTGAAGAAAAACCTTCAAGGTATTTTTTGAGGATATTCAAAATTTAAAATATTTTTTGAACAATACGAAAGGACGGCCATAAAAAGGTCATATTTCTGATTTAATTTTGATAAATGCTAAGTCTGTATTAATAATAAAAATAAATAATATTTTTTTTTCCGGCTAAGAACATCATATTTACCGTATTGCGTAATAATATTTTCATTATTTCGAATTGATAAATTACTAGACACCGCCTTAAAAGTCACGGGATAGTCTGAATTCTTGACAAAACAGTTGTTATTTAAAAAAGTTATTTAATAATAATTTTCTGTTAAAATATTATATCAATTGGTAGGTACCTCCGCTATTGTTTGTCTGAATTCTTCACACAGTTAGTTCAGATTTTGGAAATGGGATAAGTTGATGGAGCAAATTTGAGTTCATTGAATCAGATTTCACGCAGGACACCCATCACAGACTGCCGAAATCAATATGTTTGATTTCAAGAATTTTTATATTTTTTGAAATGCTGAATATTTTTTGCCAAAGCCAGTATTATAAAAAAATTTGCAAAGAACTGAAATACGTAATTAGTTCAAAATAAAACTAATAAGCGTTTCAACTCTACAGTTTTGCCAAGTACTTTGGTTTGAGAGGTTCACTAAAAATGATCTCACTGACTGTTTATTGTCATTGACCAAAGATTTATGAAATCATTTTTCAATCAGCGCATCATATAATTATAGTAAATCATTCATGTTATTTACTTTTCAAGCAACGGATTTTGTGGTATACTTGCGTTCACTTTTACTGAACTATCCTATTAAGGAGTTGAGGAGGATAGACTTGCAGTTCACAACGGGGTTGTTATAATGACAGCGAAGCATGAAATTTAAAGAATAAGGATGAAAGTAGATTGAACGCAATAGAAGAACGAAAAAAAAGTTCCAGTAGGCGTGTACATCATAAAATGGTGACCGATTCTTGATCCCCCATCAGTCGATTCCCTGACAGTTGATCCCCCGACAATTCATCCCCCGGACAGTTGATCCCCCGTAGAGTTAAATCCCGAACAGTTGGTTCGCGGGACAGTTTGCCCCCGGAACACTTGATCCCCCAAAGAACTATTTATGTCGTTCTTGATCCCTGGGAACGTATGTAGAGAGGATATTTTCACGGTAACGTAGAAGCCTTATAACAAAGTTTAGGGTTTTCCAATAAGAGGTGTTATTTTGATATTCAATCGTAAAAGATCAATGGTTTCGTTGCTTGTGTGGCACGTTGCGCAGTTTCGTTGAAAGTAAACGTTTTCCAGATCAATACCATCCAATTCCGGCCATAAAAAATAATTAATCAACTCTTGATAGCGCAATCCATTCACCGTAACTGTTGCTCCAGCCTCATTTTCAAAAAAGTAAGGTCCAATGACCCCGCCGGACCATAAACCGTACCAAACAGTCACACGTTGAGGATAGAGAGGCTTTTCAACAATAACTCTTGGGTTTTCCGAGCCCCAGATGCAACAATTTTGCTTGGTGACGAAGCCACTGAGGTGGAAATGGGCCTCATCACTCAAGATGATTTGCATTTGATTCACTCAAGTGAATTTTAATAATTTCAATGCGTTGTTGAAGCGTGTATCGTTCCATTTTTATTAATGGCGTAGTTTCTACTTGTCAAAAAATGACAGCTTCAAAA
The DNA here is from genome assembly GCF_061612785.1 of Hesperophylax consimilis. Taxonomy (NCBI): domain Eukaryota; kingdom Metazoa; phylum Arthropoda; class Insecta; order Trichoptera; family Limnephilidae; genus Hesperophylax; species Hesperophylax consimilis. The sequence goes on from NC_142846.1 coordinate 25,611,877, forward strand.
GTAACATCATAACTTCAAAATAACACCTCTTATTGGAAAACCTTGTAGATATACCTACTTAAAATATCTGTAGGCGTCTTAAGTGAAAAAATTAAATGAAAAATATTTCTGCTAACAATGATGCCCACTTATGATGATAAGGAGAATTCAGAGTGGATATTTAGGGAGATCTTGTGGTAGAGGGAACAACTGGCAAAGAGATCACTCTCCGGGAGTTCAACTGGCGGGGGATCAAGAGGCACGGAAACCATAAAACAATATATGACCGAATTACGATTGACGAAATCAAAAGGAATGCTAGGCTGATGGAGCGTAATGAAATATAGTAAGAAAGGGATGCTCAAATGGTTTTGTCAAGTACAGCGGATCAGCGAAAAAGGCCGTGTCTATGAATGGAAGAATAAATGTATGAAAAAATATAAGAGAGTCTGTAAAAGCATGCCATGATTAAGAGGACCAAAAATATAAGTGGGCTAGTTATGTCAACAAGCAGAGTATGCTAGAATAGAGTGAAATAGCTTCGGCTTTACAATACAATAATTATGTGTAACGGCCGTGCAACTAACGAGTAGTGAAAAAGACAGTATGAGAAAGGGATAAGAAAGAATTATAAAACAATGTGAACGATTGTCGGGTTGTCCAATGTCTCTTCTTCACTTGTTACTTGAGGTAAGACATTTTGTTAGCTACGTCCTTTTTTACATTAATTGCACACAAAAGATCCTGACGATAATTTCCATCGGGGCCAATCTCATTTTTTGAGTGTGATGTGTGGAGAGCCTTTTTTAGGAGAGGAAGGAGTCAACTTTGGTCTCAAAGAGACCCATGTTTCAGATGGGAGAAAACACAGAGACTAGAATAATAACTATTATTCCGCTATACCAATTCAATTTATGAGTAATTTTATAAAGATAATAAACAGAAATTACATTATATTGTTATACTTTTGGGGTATTAAAATGAGTTGCGCTCATCTCCAACGTTTCAACGCAGGACACAGTTTATTTATGTAGCTATGATACCGTGTCACAATATTTAATCTGCAAATACCTTACAACGACAGGTATTAAGAAATATGAATGTTAATTTGGATAAACATTAAACAACCATGTTCGTGATCATAAAAATCTTGCCCTAAGCAATTCCTACAATTTCCTATTTACCCTACTACATTCCCTTTTAAAATAATAATTGACAGCTTAAGAGAATCAATGATGATAAAGAGACCTCTGAACTCCATTCAATTTAAACCACTTTAGAATTTAATACTAAGAAAACGAACTACTCTGCCATAGGTCATCCCAAGTGGTTTGCTAGGAGTACCAGGGTTTTTGGGGTGAGGTTTTCATCTTAGAGTAATAATGGTTTTCATATGCTTGGTGGCGCGTGCCCACCAGATGTGTAGCGGGTCGGGTCGGGAGAGGCCAGTTGAGGAAGAACTTTTGACGTCTCCAGCCGGTCTCTCTCAACCAATCGCCTTACACCTCAGCTGGAGAGATGGATTAATACGTCCATTACTCTTGGACACACTGAATCCAGATTCTTAGCCATTCCTCATCCTTTTTTCCTCCCCATTACTTTCTCTCCTTCCTTTCATTAAAAAGACCCTCCATACTTCATCCATAGATGATGCATCCCCTGAGGGAAATATTTGTCGTAAGAAATTCAATCGTTTTAATTGTATATCTACAATGAAAACTTGAAACTAGACGGTAGAAAAGCATTTTCGCATTGAGATCAATCTTAACAATATCAATAAGTTAAAAATGATTATTTACAAAAATTTAACTACGTATTTACAATGGGTCCTTTTTGACACACTCATGACAATTCTAAAAAATATCTTTTAAAAATGTTTTCTGGCGGTACACAAAATGTTATATTTTCATCTTAGTATACTTTCCATAATAACGAGACTGCTCAGAGTGTAAACTTTTTTAGAACACTCGTGGCCAGACTCAAGATATTAAATACCTAGCTTAAAAATGATTCATTGCACTCGCGAAATACAAGTTCAAACATGTACGTACGTATTATTTGAATGTATGTAGCACAGTCTGGGTCTAGGTATGTAACAGTAACACAATAGCCACCTTTGAGAAACGAATAGCGGTTTTGCAACTATTTAGTGGCAAGTTGGCGCCAAGGTAAGTCACAAATTTTGCACGAGCAGCCGTCAAAACAGACAGACTAAACGTTTGTTGTAGTGACCTCATAAACTTCAGCTACTCCCTTTTTTTGGGATGCCATATAAAAGTTTCTATTCAATTGCTCGGGGCTGGTGGAACTATTTCATCTCGGTTTTGGGATATTTTGTGAGGATGGAAAGAAGTAAATTTGAGGAAGGAAATTAAAAATATGAAGTATCTTGCTATTTGCATCTTTTCGCAAAACTTATCTAAAGTAATTTCAAGCAAAGTTGTGATTTTTATACTGATAGTACGAGTATATTCCACTCCAAAACATAGTACAAATATACTTTTTATAAATCATTGAAGATAAATGTTTATTAACCCTCTGACCCAAATGTGTCGACTGTATAATAAAATTGAGTGTGCTGAAGTATATATTTTCATCGATAACCTATATAGTTTAAAAAAAATGTTCTGTTGCTGCTAAACAAAATGTTTAGATAATTATATTATGTATCAATGTAACTCTCGTGTCTCTTGTCTCTCCTAGCATTATTTATCATTTTACTGAACTTATGTATAATTTTATATTTTTAATTGTTTGGTTTTTAAATTGTACGTAACCTGTATTTAATTGCATTTTTACCTGTACGTATGTAATTTCTAGATTTTTGCCTGTAACTTAACTGAGTTTTCGTAACTGGATAGTTCTCACGTAAGTGAAAACATCTGTAAAAACCCAGTATAAATAAATAAAAAGATCTCTCAAACGAAATATGTGAAACACAAAATTCAGAAAATGATTTGGTCTCATCTTGAAATTAAACCCAGGACCTCAGTCTTACCGGGGTTTTGCTCTTGATACAGTTAAATATGACTAAAGTGGATAATATCAGGTTATTTCAGTGGTTAGTGATTAGCAAAGCCCAGGCCAGGTGAGGTCTTAGGTTCAATTCAACATTTTTCTTTTAAGAGTTGTTAATAATATTATTTTCAAGGATTTAATATTACATTTTGAGGTTTTACTCAATGACAATTTAAATTAAATATTGGATTCTTAATATTGCTATTTCATTTACACCTTATTTCAAGGGAATACAAGAAGGCGCTGCGAAATAGCGCAATACCTTTTTTTTGTAAAATATGTTACATTTCTTTATACAATTTAGAAATGTTGGCCTCACTGGGTTGCTTCCATTTTCACGTTGATGTCATCTCTCACCCTGAGAATGTACCGAAAATTCCCAAAACTGTTTTGGATGGAAGGAGAGAGGCTCGACTAGGTATCTTTACAACCAAAGATAAATTAAAACTTGAGTGATAATCGGCTGACGTGAGAAATTCTGTACATGACCTTACTGAAAAACCGCCTGGGTTATCACTTTCTTGTGAACTTTGGTCCTACGTCAATAGGTATTCCATAAAAATATCACCACTTATTCTTTTAATATTTAAGCACTAAATATGTGAAAGTTTTTACATAAGCCCTTATCAATAGTTCAATCATACGATTCTAATAGCAATATAATAAACTATTGTTTTTCTTTTATTTTTTTTTAAATGTATAAATTCTTAAATTATAAAATGGGGGCCTCAGCACGGGTAAACAACCCAGTGAGGCCAACATTACTAAATTGAAATATGAAATATTGTTAAAAAAAATGTATCAATAATAAAAAATAAAAATAAAAAAAATGATAAATTTTATGACACGAGATTGATATAAATCAGTTTTCCTGCCCTAATAAAGAATGACCGGTAATGTTATTGGTCGTAATAAAGAATATGTAATTGTGTTTGTAATCTTTTGATTAACAGAAGGACAATTGCCTTGGATTTTATCAATCACCGATAAATCAGTATAATTATTGCGGTAATTTTATGTGTGGAAAGGTAGTTTTATCATCACCTCTATTAAACACCACCAAGTAGCAACAAAACATTAATAAATATCTACATTTTATCGCTACATTCATTTTAATGCCGAGTTACTCGTAAATGTTTATATGTCACAATAAAAAAACTTACAATGGATGTATTTAATGGATTAAATCACATTTGTATGATTGTTACCACTTTGTCACTGTCAAAAACATTGTTGTTATAGGTAAAACTGATCAAGCAATCAGAGGATTATAAATATTATAAAAAATCATTACAAGCTTATTAAAAATTCTCGTTCAAAAGCTGCAAAATAGTATTACTTTAAAATATTGAAAAAACGATTCATTTTATATACATGTAGATGAATACTAAAGAACCTTTAAAAAATCCTGTAAAGGAAAATCATAAAAATTGATTCGGAGATGAAAGTGGTCTGCATAGTTTTCATAAGTTTACGAAAGATTGGAAAGCTGATAGAAAAGAGGGGTAAATGCATGTATCTCCAGGAGGATTGTATGTGGTTGGCGCTAGTAAAAATATATTCAAAGAAGCGATGACAGCAGTGCATAATGGAGTTCTGGTACCTGCCATAATGGTACTGGCAGAGGAAGGATGAAAGTAGACTTAATGCTGTATAAATAGTATCGTGTGGTAAAATCATCGCAAGAGAAATCCGCAATATAAAGATCCGCAAATAATGCAAGGCTGGTATAAGCGTAATGAGTGAGACAAGTACGAATCCACTTAAGTCGGACCATGTTAAGAGTCAGAATAATAGAAGCGTATATATAAGACGATGTATGAATGTGAATGAGGCAAGTAGTGTGTGCCAAGATCGAGTTGTTTGGCGGTCCGTCCTCTCCACCTACCCCTGGAAAACGGCGTGATGGTTAGTTAGTTAGTTAGTTAGCTTTCGTAAGCTCAAAATTCACTGGCCCATATTGCTATTTCCCAAGTTTAACGTGATTCCTTTAAAGGTGGCCCAATCACTTAAATAAAGTTCACTTGAGTTGTCATTGATGTTTGGTAATTTTATGGATGGCAGTTTTACGGTATCAAAAGTAAATAATATTTAAATTAAATTATAAGTTATTTGATTTACGATTACGATGAAAAGCCAATCCTAAATAATCTCCCACTCTGGCGATTAATTTGCTTTAGTTGCCACAAATCGGGACCTAAAATAATAAATGTCTACAATCAAGATAATGTTAATATAATATTATGAACAAGTGCAAACATAAGCCCAATCATTTGTTATTGATGGTCGGATACTACCGTCATATTATTAACTTGTTATTTATGAAAACAGCAATCATTATCTCTATTGGTAATTATTGCTGTTAGAGTTGATAATGCAGAGAATTTATATTCGAATTTTCTGTCAAAAGCTGGAGATATTCAAATTACATTGTAACATATTATGTTTTAAGTATTTCTACGCCAATGTAGAGAATAAGCTTTTTAGTTTGGTGTAGGAGTTAAAAGTATTATAGAGTGAAAGTTTATTGAATATCAATAAGTAGGTACTTAATACGATGCACTACATCATGTAACATTTGGAATCGGGAAGCTAACAATAACACTTCTTATGTAGATGACGATAAGGTTTAAATTCCCGTCTAACACAAGCCTGTTTTGATTTATGCAAGACAAAAACGTCGCAATAAAGTATGTTTTATTTTATTTTGCGACGTACAGTACAAATTTTTAAATTTTTTGCCATATTTTTTAAAGAACTTAAATTGTCATTGTACAATAAAACCATTACAAAGCAGTTTTTATATGCCTGTTACTGTAATTTTGCGGGGCTTGAAAAGATTCTATTATTTCAAAAGCCAAGATGTGTTCTACTCGCAGTATTTAATTAAATCGTCTAAAATATTTTTTAGCGATCAATTTTAGAAATATAAAGCACTAAAGTTGCTTTGCAGTGCTTCGCCTTAATATGCGTTATGTAGGTTATTTTGCAATCATTATTGCAGACTATTATGTAAATAACTATTTACATATACCTACCACATATATAATATTGAAGATTTTTTTATATGAATACCGCACAAGTGTTCTGATTGTTCGCGAATTTGGAAATATAACATCACAACTTGTTGCGAAGCTGAAGAGAGAGAGGGGACAGGCTGTTCGAATTCAGTCACCTAATATGACTAAACACACATTTCAAGCAACGCGCAACGAGTCTAATCCGAATGGTTTCAAATACTACATATCTAAATATTTACCACTTGTACATGTACATCTATTATTACTTGATCGATGTTTGCGTTAAAATTTAATTCAAAGTTTGGCATATATCTAAATCAACAATTTAAAAATAATTAGTATTAATTAAGAAAAATGGTCAAGTGGAACCCGCTTTGAAAATATTTTTTTGATTTATAGCGTGTTTGCCAACTGATTGGTCTAATATCACATTGTAATTTACCATTATTTAAGAATGCCTCTATTAGTTTATTTATTTATTTATTTATTTATTTTTATTTATTTAAACGCCCATTGGGCTTTTACATACATTGTTATTAGTGTTATTACATTAACTATGTGACATTGAAAAGTTTACGTACATATATAAATAAAATAGTTATTATATCTGTAGTACATAAATGTTTTACAAATAATACAGAATACCATTATGGAGAACAGTTTTTTTTTTCTATTTTTACTTACTTAGAAAAATAAATGGATTGAAATTAATCAGCATTTATAGGGACTTAAAATCATATTCGAATTGTTATTTAAATTACAATATTAATTTGTAAAGTTAAAACATATATATTAAAGTTAAAAAGTCATAAAAGAAGTCATAAAAGAAAAGAGTGAAAAAACAGAAGCTAAAAAATGGGTTTTTTACTATGGAGTGGAGAAGTCATACATATCAGCAAAGTGTTTATGTAGATTTCGTTTGAGCACTGCTACGGAATCTCTAAATATATCAACAACATTACCAAATTTATTACCAAAATTTTGTATTCGATTTAACGATATGTGCGCATGATAATTAGATTTGAAATTGTTACAGAAAAAGGTGGAATTTTGTCTCGTATTTTTGGAAGGTACAAATAATTTTATTGTGGCAAGAATTATATGCGGATACTTCTAAAAATGAGTAAATGTAATAAGCATTTCGATATTTTACGAACCTATCCAATATAATACATGATTGTTGAAATTGAAATGATGATCAAATTCGTAAGCCAAAATTAAAAAATACACTTCATTAGATGATTGTGTGCGAATAATCAACAGAAAAATTCGTAAATTAAATTGATGGAATGGACGAGTTAAAAATTGTTTTGTATAAACATATTTATTTGAGTGTAAGGTCAGTCAATAACCGCTACCTTTTTTAGTAGGCATCTTTATAATTTGTGATAAATTGATGCTCAACATAATTACAAATGAGGAGGTCCGATAATGCAATTCAAGATTATGAAACAGATTACGTAAAGGACGCTAAGATGATTAAAACAATGAAAGAGGCAGGAATGTCAATGAAACTCCAGGAAGATATGAAAGAATCGAATACTTGAGTTGTATCGCGGTAAGAGTCACAGTAACGAACAAATGTATCGGTATGAGACGATGTACGAATTTGAATGAAGCAAGAAGTGTATGCCAAGAGATAATCCGTTTGAAACCTATTATTATTTCTTCAGACCCTTAAGGGGACAAAGAATAATAAATAAATAAACCCCTTTCATAGGATTCTGAAAATATGATGGTAGTGGGTCAAAAAAGAAGAAATAAAACTAATTTAAAATAATGTAAAAATAGCAGTATAAAATGTTACGAAAACCACAAAAACTTGACTTTTTGGATAACTGAAATTAAAAGCTTAAAAACAATTTGAACAGAAAGCTTTCGGTGACGAACTTCAACTTTAACGTAAACGTATTAACAATACACCTAAGGGCATAGGAACTAAATACGTATATTTGGTTCGATCGTTTCTAAATTGAGAACCGGGAATTAACTTCCATGAACTTTATTAAAATAAAACTTGCGAAGGCTGTACGCAATTTACACGAAAAAAGAGATAGAATTTTTTAGATGAAAATAAGTTAATTTTTGGCGAAGGCACTAAGTGGTGTTTTTTTAATATCTCTCGTATTACGTTTAAGGTCACAGCGCGTCCTTTACCAGCGTAACAACAGGTGTTATTAATTGTTCGCGTCACAATATATTCAACAACGCGTCATATGTAAAGCTCGTTTTACTTACCATGGACTAGCATACCTTGAACATCAGTTTTATTAGATGGTTAACAATTTTTGATCATAATTTTACCTTGTGGCATAATACCTATACTACTATTTTGGTTGAAAAACGTTAAACAATACATTTTTCGTGTAGGTGGTCTTATTTTTTGATACTTAAATACGTAATTCAAAGCTGTCCCTGTTCAAGTCCCTGATGACTCGAGTCATATATTTACCCTTCACATTATACTGACCCGCATGAACATTTAACATTTATTTTAAACAGATGATGTTTGGTGATGACTGTAACATTTTTTTTAATCTATGATAATAATTGAGCTTCGTGACGCATACTAAAATTTTGTAATTAAAATGGCGTACAAATAAATATTATAAAATTTTGCAATTATTGAAGAAAAAACGTATTTAAATTTAAATTTATTGATTTCATCAAAAAATTACAGAATATATCATTATTAAGTAAAATACTTATATGTAAGTTTGTAACAATTACATTGTTGAAAAACTAATGTTACAATAATAGAACAGTTTCTAATAGAAGAAAAAGTAAATATGTATATAAGATTGTTATATAGATATGGCATAATATACTATATTTTAAGTTGTGCATAACCTGCCTCACTAGGCAAACCTTTGTTAACGCAGATTTTTTAGTTAATTTAATTATCTCTTGGATTTAGTCTATGGTTTTCTTACAAATGTTTAAAATAGGTTCCTATACAGCAATACATTATTTAAGGTTACATTTTTATTAGCATATATACAATACAAATACAGCAAGTTTTAGCACAATACATACTACAATAACTATCAATTACAAGGCGTTTGGTTAGGTTACATTATTGTTTGCATATACAAAATACAAATACAGCAAGTTTTAGCACCATACATACTACAATAACTGTCAGTGACAAGGCGTTTGGGTGAGGGCACCAGTATATGCTCGATCATTTGAATAATGCCAAATTTTAATAAGTTTTTTAAACTCTTTCTGTGTTTGACTCAGTTTAATATTTTCTGGGAGCGTGTTGAATATTTTTGTGGCAAAGTATCTAAAGCTACGTTGACCAAAGGTGGAAGAAAGTGCTGGAGCTTACAATTTGTCTTTGTTCGAATTACGCGTAAATCTTAATTTTTTTTCAAAAAGTACGTGTTTGTTTTTAAAAAGATGTGTGAGGATATTTTTACATAGATCTGTCGAACATCGAATACTCTCATCATGTGGAAAATTAAGTTACTGCTTGCAGTTTGAGGAAGTTTGAGGATAATTTTCATAATTGTTTTCTGCGCCTTTTCAACAGGATCTAGAGCTGATGAATTACCCCCTTCTTTATGGATCTGAAGAAATGTATTGTTGTCCTAATTTTATTTGCGATGATCTGAATATGTAGATTCCATTTGAGGTATGGGTCGATGGTGAGGCCAAGGTACGTCATCTGTGGAGTGCACTCTATGCTGGGGCACTCATTACAGTCATTGGAATTCGTATAGTTATGTATTTTTATGGAGTAATCATCATTAGGTTGACCTGTAGCATTGATGCTTGAAGTGACATATTTTGTTTTTTTCGTGTTAAGGGTAAGTGTGTTTATATCTAACCATTTTTTAACTAAGTTAATATTTTTTTCATTTTTTTTAAATACAGCTGACCAATTGTTGTCTTCGAACAGTAAGACAGTATCTTCAGCAAAGCTAACAATGCTTCCCTCAATTTCTAAGTTGCAAAAGTTGTTAATATACAGTAAGAACAGAGTCGGTCCCAATACGCTTGCTTGTGGAATTTCATAGTCAGTTGAGCGCTGACTACTGAGGGTATTCTGTATTTTAACTTGTTGTTTGCGTCCATTTAGGTAGCTTTTAAAGAAGTTTAGCTCTTTGTCGGTAATGCCGATTTTTCCTAGTTTTTTTTAATTATTTTAATGTGTGATATTGTATCAAAAGCTTTAGAGACGTCTAAAAAGATTGAGATACATTTATTTCCTTTATCAAGGCTTTTTACAATGAAGTCTGTCACACTAGCAATGGCATCTGAGGTACTTTTTTTTTAACCTTATTGATTTTTCGAAAGTATTTTATGGCTCTCGACGAATTTTAAAAGTTGTGCATTAATGAGGTTTTCAAAAACTTTAGACAAGCTATTCAGTAAAGTAATTGGTCTATAGTTGTTGTTATCTATCTTGTTTCCAGATTTGTAGATAGGAATTACGATACTTTAGGTTAGAAGGGAAGTAGCCCTGTGTAATGCTTAGGTTTATGAGGTATTCTGGAGGCTATGTTATCTTCGAAGACAGAGTTTTAAGGATTTTGATTGGAATCTCATCTGGTCCAGCAGAAGAGGTGTTTTTTAGAGATTTAATTGTTTTGAGAATTTCTTCCTGTGACACAGTTTGGAATATAAATTTTGTATTTTTGTTATTTGCTTGATCCATTCATTGTATCGGTAGATTGGGTGATTCCACTCTGGGCAATTTGGGAAGCAAGATTTGGACCGATATTAATAAAAAAAAATGTTTTCATGATCAGCAACGAGTTTACGATTTTTTTTGGTCTCAACAATATGTCCATCAATAGAAAGTTTATTTATGCTCTGTTTCTCTTTTGTAGTTTGCGAGTTTGTCGCTTCTCTTAGTATTTCTCATATTTTTACTTTGTTTAATTCTTTCTGAGTAGTAAATTTATTTTGCTTTTCTGATGACGTTACAAAACATGTTTCTATATTTTTTATAGTAGTTGGTCATATGGATTATCTTTGGTTTTTGTATAGCGTGTTTCTTTTGTGAATGCAATTTATAATTGAGTGGTTAATCCATGGTTTCATGGGTTTCAATTTGTTACTTGTATTTTTGGTTATCAAATAGTTAAAAAAGTATTTCCATGCGTCCTCCGATTGGACATTTATGCATAAACTACTTTTTTCTATTAAATTGATATCCGTGTGATTTTATTATTATGTGTGAAGTAGCAAGAAAACCTCCACCAAAATATATGCCAGGTATCATACGCATTTGATAACTATTTCTGGATATTACTCTAAAGCAAACATGTACATTCTTTGAAAAATAAACATAGTTTATCAGATGACGATAGGAGCAAAGCGGAAATTCTTATCGCCAATATTAACAACAAATTTAAAATGTAACCGCAGTTTTAACAGTTAACCACAGTTACTTCCAAAATAGTATTATGCAAGGTTATTTATATATATATTTTAACATTCAGTAGACTGCAAAAAGCATTGGAATAATGATGAAACCTTACTTCTTATAACGTAAGGTTTAGTAAAAAAAAACTCATTATAATTTGTATAAAAACAGGCAAAGGTTTTATTAAAATATTATTTGGGCAAAAAATACAACATTATTGAAGTGAGTTTTGACACCACGTTTAACTTTGGATTTATTTGGGTGGTAAATGAATCAGCAAAAACTTTGTAAAGCAAGTATTTTTGTTTAGAATTTTCTTCTAGAATACTGTTCTTTTAAATATGTAGAAAAAAGTCATAGTATACTATACCCCTGAAAAATTACGAGATATTACTATAATTCTAGGATTTGTGAATTTGAAAGAATCTGTAAAAAAACATTTTCCTCTGAATCATTGCCTTTCAAGAGTAGATATTTACTATTCGTATGTTAGTAAACTTGTAAGTTTTGACATCAAAAGTTTTAACAAAATAAATACATATTTTTAATAAATTAAATAAATAATGTTTATACATACAATATTGCTTGTCCGACATGATTTATCCGTAACAGTTCCAATTTTGAAAATTAAGTAAGTTAAACTAACAGTTTATTGAACTGGAATAACTTTACGTATTACGCAGCAATATCACACTTCACGCATGCACCCATGCACCGAAATTAGTATTATAAATTAATATTTGCGTAACTACGGTTCAGTATTTTATGTATACCGTTTGAACCTACCGCACAACCATAAATACTCGTTACAAAACTATTGTTTTTAATCTCACTTTCCGAAATTGGGCTCCACCAAAAAAGAACAACTGTCGGCGGTATGAAAGAACTTTGCATATTTATGACTCGATATTCAAATGAATCATCGGTCTGTTATTCAAATGGTTTACCGAATAGTATTGTTGAATTTTAAGTATTTTTTACTAGCTGGACGTGGTTCATATGTTTTGTTTTGTGCAAATTTTGCAATGGTAGATACCTTTTTATTTTCGAAATGCTGTTTTCCGGAACAATATTTAATAGTAATAGTAATATTTAATAGCTAGGAGAGTCTAAAAGAGTCAATGAGAAGCAAAAAGAAGACAGAAGAAGCTAGATGAAGAAATGGGAAACATAAAGAAGCAACAAGAGGCTAGTAGAATCAATAAAATGCAAACATAGACTAGGAGATTCTGAATTGATTCTGATTCTGAAAAGGCTAAGAAGAGCCAATATGAAGAAAGAATAGGCAAGAAAAGATCAGAAGAGGCAGCGAAATTAAAGAAGCGAGAAGCTTGAAACAAGAAGAAGTGAAGCAAAAATAATCGGGAAACGTGAAACCGACGGCGAATCAATTCCAAGAAGAGTCAACTAGAAACGAGAAAAGACAAGAAGAGGCAAGAATAGCAACGGATGAATAAGAAAAGACAAGAAGAGAAAAGGCAAGAAGAGCTAAGCAGGGACAAAAAGATGCAAAAAGAGGCAAAAACAGACAAAAAGTTAAAACTTAAAACTTAAAAGAAGAAGGAAGATGTGGAAAAGAAAAAAAACGACGCTCAATCAATTCCTTTATTCCTGCCCATCCTAAATTCCAATATTGGTTAATTAGGTTGTCATGTATACCATTCATTCCTTTCCTCAAAACACGTGTTCAAAGCCCTAAAAAATCAGTGCTCCTTGGTGTACCGGTCTCATCGGGATAGGAGTGCTCCTAACTGGGTGGTATAATCGAACCGTATTGTTAAAAACGAAAGAATATAGTGTGACACCTTTTTGCTGTTAAGACAGAGATTCTAGTTTGATTCACATTTAAGAATGTTATCTTTTTTTATTTTTCAGAGACTTGTTCTGTTTTATGTTTTGCTAAGGTTTATTAGTATTATCTTCTTCTTCAATAAAATAATAAACTTCGTTCTTCTTAATTATTAATTAACTTTGTAACTAATATAGCAATAACCGTTTAAAGCAAAAAAAAAAGATTAATTCTCTCTCATGAGGGTGTTAAAGACAGGAACTACCATTATAAAGGTAAAAGTTCTGGATAATTATAATCCAATACCACTGCCATAGACTTTATCAAGATATCATCAGGTACTAATCAGGTAGTTGTCGAATATTGTGAAAGTTGCTGGTTCACTCGTGAGCATGAGAACCTGTCATTTAATTGGTACAAATGTACATTTTAAAAACATTGTATTTTATAGTTCAATAATCGTGCACGTTTAATCGCAGCCCTGATCCGAATGAACAGTATCAAATACAAAACCATTAAAGTTACACAGTAGCTAAATTAGTTTTAATTTTAATATGCCACTTATTAAACGCACGAGTGCGTAAATGTTTATCAACTATTACAGCTTGGTAACGATAAGACACTATGTAGACCTTGATTTTACAACACTTTACATACTTTACAATGTACTGTACATGTGTACCAGTGGCGTAGCTAGGTAACCAAGGGCCCTGGGGCAAATTAAAAAATGGGGCCCCACTGCTATGTAAACTGATTAGGTTTTATCAAATAAAATTATGAAATATACAAACACTTTAAAAATGCTAAGCTACTTAAGCTCTTTTTTGTGCACTACAGACTGCAGGGCAGGTAGTAAAAATATTAAACAGTAACAACATAAATTACAATTAATACTTGGTGTAGGTTTGGCTAATAAAACGAAATAGAGAAGATTAAAGGGTTTATTATATAAAGGTCGTGCCTACCAACTGACTAAATAACAATTATATTTACAATTTTTTCCTAGCTTTAGTTTTCGCAAAAGTATCAATGACTTCGTTTAAATCCAGGCTTGATGCGGTTTTGTTTTCAATTGCTATTAGCGATAAATGTGTTTGGCCCATCTTATTTCTTAAATATTTTTTTATTATTTTTAATTTGCTAAATGACCTTTCAGCTGCTGCAGAAGTGACAGGAATTGTAAAGAATAATAACATTGCTGTAAATACTTCCGTTAGGTCGCATTCTAGCACTCCATATTTACTCATTATTTCCTTACATAATTGGTGAACAGTCCATGCATGAGTTATTTGAGGTAAAACTAGATGGTAAATATTAATAAATTGAAGTGAAAAACAAAGGCCTATTATATCTGAATATTTTTGAACACAACCAAAAACGTTTAACTGGCCCATATTTAGAACACGAAAAGTAGTACGATTTTGAAAAACACCTTTTGTTCTGGTTGATGTCTGTTGGAAAAGGTCCTGAAGGCTGTAAAGGCCCCATATCAAGAATTTGACGTTTTTCGTTATCACTTAATATTTGGTTCGTGAAGTTTCCCAAGTCATAAGAAGATTTGTCGTACACATTTTCGAAAAATGTAGAGGTCTGTGGTTCTTCCAAACCCTCCGCTCTTATGTGTGTCATGCAAACATCATCCACGTTCACATGATCGGCGGCGGAGGTATCTCCAACTGCAATAATTGTCGAATCTTCTTCAGTAGGCTTCTCAACCAACACTGCAGTTACCACATTATTTGAGTCACTATCAATAGAAATATTTTGGCCATATGTACTTGCAGAAGGCTGACTAAAAAACTTGTCAATTTTGGGCAATTTTTGTTTACTATCTTCTCTTTCTTGGCGTTGTTTGCGTTTAAATGCACCACTGGGTTTCTTCTTTTTATCCATATTTTAATGCGCTACAAATGTCGTTGGGGAATGACGCACATATCACTATCACTGCCAACCTACAGAAAGAATTAAAGGGAATTCCCAAGGCGTAACTTTTGAATTTCTCTCTACTAAGTTGTCATGATTAAAGTGGGGTTGCAAGTTGCAACCTGTCATATTTATTTTGAAAATGGGAGAAATTTCCAAAAGTTCAGTTCGATCGAGATTTCTGGTAAGGATTCGAGGGCCCCCTGAGCTTGAGGGCCCCCTGAGCTTGAGGGCCCCGGGGCACTGCCCCGCGTAGCCCCTAGGTAGCTACGCCGCTGATGTGTACATAATACACGTGTCTTAGTCAAAGGGTAAAATGTGTACAGAAGATTGCTTATATGCAGGCGACATTGAACATTTTTTTCAAAGTACATCAAATCTTTTCCTGTTTATTAGTATACTGATCAGTTGAGTAGTGACAAACTCCCTCTTACACTCTTTAAATTGAGACCAATTCTTACTTATCGAGTTATAAAACGCATAACAAAATGATCGTCTCTTTTGCAACCCTGAAGTGGAACTGATCAAAAAGTGTCGAAGGCTTTTTTGTTTTATGGTGATTTTGATTATCTTAGGTCGAACCCCTATGATCCACTTCAGTGATTTATTTTTGGTATATAATGCCATGTTACGCTACCTCCTTCTTTAGCCAAGCTAAATTTAAATTTGGAAAAGAATTACAATGTCGAGGGCAGATGTGACCTGACACTGTAATGTTGTCCGAAACGTTGTCTAAAGAAAGAACTACCGTGCAACAGGGCATAATATCCCAAAAATAAATCACTTTAATACTTTTGGCCGTGAAAATCAAAAATTGTACCTGCCATGATTCAGTTCTAACGGGCAGGCCAGGCAGTCGCAACGCTATTAAATTAATGTGAAACTCAAAGAAAAATTGAAGAGAAAATAAATTTTGATTTTTTATTGACGGATGTAAATAGATTACTATTACATAAATTTGCATACAAAATTGAACAGGATGATTTATTACACCCAGACGCATATTTATAAAGTACGTAGGCCGTCATTTATTCATAAAATATTCAAAATTACAAAACAGACAATTACATATCTGTCTACAGGAAGTCATTCAGAGAACTCGCGTCGCTCAGTTTCCGTTCTGAGGACCATAAAATATTCACAACGAAATTAGTTAAGCCTTTTTTCAGTAGCGTGTAGACCACCTGAACCGACTGGGGCTAGCGAAAACATATAAGGGGGAAATAATAACCGCTGTTGTTTCCAACCATGCCTCTTGGTCATTTAGCTGTAGATTGGCCTAAGTCAATCAATAACTGGACTAACAAAAGCCGCACAAGAGCAAAAGCTCTCGAGCCAATGACATCCCCAATTGGGTGAAGTTTAGTGTAATATTGAAGGGGTGGAGAATGGAAGGACATGGTGAATATGGAGATTATCGCGTAGTACCGGCAATTAATATGTGGTCACAAATCACGTCAAACGCCATTTTCTGTCTTTCACCAATGTGGCTGTCTTTCACTAGGGCGGTATTGAGAAAACCTATAACTCTAGTTATTGTTAGTAAAAGTTAAAGCTTTACATTGACACCATACTGTTGAATTTTAGCATGAGATAAAACACACAGCGAAAAAATTGATGAAGTCAAATGTCAGCCTCGTCATTTTATATGTATGTCTGAGGTTCGTAGGGTGACGTTTGTCCAGATTTTGTACGTCTGGATTGAGAGAGGCCGGTTGATTGACATCCTTCGACCTCTCCAGCCAGACTCTCTCGTCCCGTCGCCTTGCACTGCAGAGTGCAGAGAGATAAATGTATTCAAACATTCACCACTTCTAAATACACTTTCTCCAAATTCCTACCCATCCATCATACTTTTTCATTCTCTGAACATAATTTCCTCGGAAAGAACCTCCACGCGGCATCCACTAGATGACGTAGACCCTGAGGGAAATTATTTAGACAGGTCTTTAGACCGAATTCTTGCTCTTGTGTCGGAATTAAATAGCTACGCCACTGCTCACTGAATAACCCACTGACGTAAAACCCACACCAGGTATCGAAGACTGGTCCGCCCATGACTCGTAAATCCACCACAGCGCACTTAATAGTATGCAGTTTCGTCTGCAGCTCAATGAGCTCAGTAGTTGTTTAGCAACAATGGCAAGAGATTTCAATGTTAGGTAACCACCGAATGGACATATTATCTTCAGACGTTTTGTTTCCTTGTAACGTTTTCTCTATAAGGCAATGCACTGCGCTCATGAAAAGTGCAAATATACCCCCAGCGCTTGCGTGTTTTCAATAGCTTTTATTTTTATTGACGCTTGAGCTTAAGTTAAACCTGGTCGACATCGAAAATATTTAGGAATTTATGTTTTTTAGAGATATTATGCTAATTCATTTCATTTTATGCATTTTTTCCATGGAGTTTACTTTGCTTCGATGGATTTGTTAACATACGTGCAAAAAAATACATTTGAGATCTTTTTAAATACATAATGAATGCACTATATGTTATGGGAACTTATTTTTCTGAATGGTTTACTTCAAATGTTCACAAAGATAAGTTTTTTTTGACGTGGGACTTATTTGATATCTTTTCCATTTCTGTACATTAAAAAGTGAGTTTATAATCGTTGGCCACGTATCCACTAATAAAAGTATTTTTTTTCTTTAAATCGCAGAATTTTCAAAGATTTGATAAAAATTTTAATAATTTTCGTCTAAAGCTGACGGGGATTTGTGAATAATTTAGAATTATTTCATATTTCTATATTAACTATGAAAAGTTTAAATTAGAAAAGGCAATATCCTCATCGTTTCTCGTTCATCATTCAGTCTCAAATACTTGAGTTGTGTTATGTCAAAAATCTGAATAATAAAATATTATAATTAAAGTAAATATATCTAGAAATATAGACTACCTTCATAATGTCGTAAATTTACACCCTCTTGGATTATATATTTTGTTGGGATCGCTCCGTTCCTACCTTGATGAGAACATTTTTAAATCTGTTACCTAATTATTTAGGCGCATAACTCACTCCAAGGCTGCTAAAAATTTCGGACCTTGACTATAAATAAGTAACTACTAACTACGCAGCGTTACGTGTAACAAACATCTGGTTGTTTATTTATCTGGTATCACAAAAAAATAATGTTATAATTAAGGTGTTTATATACTGTTTAGAAATGTGATAATATTGTGTGTTTTACATAAAATTGACAGTTTTACAGATAAAATTCATATACAAGAAGAGAACAACATTATCATTGTGCATCACAAGTAAATATAATGTATGAATTTGTACATTTTTGTTGCTTAAAAATATAATGTACCCACCTACTTGTAGTTGCCTACTCGACTTTTATCAAGAATTAAAGTCTTTTTTAGATTTTTTTATTGTTATGAAAATCTTAGATATTCCAGTCAGGAAATATTGGGCAAATTTTATAACTATTGTTCACCGATCAAGAGTTTTCTATATTCAATACAGATTTTCAGCCAAACAAGAATTTAAAAGAGACGCTTTGACGTTTTGAACAGTAAAACAAATAGACTAAGTAATAAGTGTAAGAAGAATTCGACTAAGGAAATAGTCGGGGATAACCCGGGAAGGCTTGGCACGAACTATCGAATACTTTGTCAGAACAATTCAAGGGAATTCGAAATAACAGGAAGTGAGTGCATGTAGTTAGGAGTGTGGAAAAGGACATAGTTGTCTTGTGTAACATTCCATCCTCAACGCCTACCCTATTTAGTTAATTAGTCATTAATATATACAAATTATTTATAATTATTCATTAAATTATTATTAATGAAGTTCACATTGAGTGCGAACACTCTGTAAAAACCGTTTTGCTGTCACAAAGAAGTGCGTGTTATTATTGTGTGTTTACAATTACATACTGGCGGATACAAAGATCGTATAGCATGACCCCAAGTAACTATTATCAGTTCGTGGGCCTTATTTACGAAATGCGAAGTCCTACCAATAATTGGAAAGATAAAATTGGAAAACACAATCTGTTTTATTTACAAAATCCTTTAGATTATCTAAATACAAACATTCATGTAACTGTCTGCGATATCTGTATAATCCATCACTCATTGACCGATAAATAACCGAACTTTGACTCGCAATAACGATTTTGGAATCTCAAAACTTAGCCTCCAATATAATGTGTAGATATTATATTGATTACAAACCGTATAAACTTTTAATCAGTAGCCCCATAGAAAATCATAACCTCAAACATCACTCATCTTTTGTTCGTATGAATGGAGCGTTTTCCAGTGACGGTTTGTGGGGCTGAAAGTTGAGAAGCACAAACGGTATTGTGCATAACCTACATACTCCAATATACCAACTTAGCGGAAGATCAAATTAACGCGACGATATGTCAAAAAATCCAAAACCGTGTAATAATAAATTCTCCATTGAACAAAGAAACTTTTTTTTAAATGATCGGTGCTACTTAGAAAGTGTGGTTGGAGGCGCGCCTCAAACTAAACAACGTGCGACCATGTCAGCTACAATTAATTTCGATTCATGTGACTCCCGTACCCCATTCCACCTATTTTTTTTTATATTATGTTGCATTATTATAAGATAACCAGAGCTAATTAAATACGAAAATATAATGAGTAATTTTTACATTGAAGTAATTTTAAGGATTATACCGAATTACTTTGGAAGTTGGATACAAGTATCTTTTTCTTCCTATTTTTTGGTGGAGGCACAGTCTCCCCTGCCTCATTGCACGAACCGTTTCTGTTTTTCTATCTTTAGTATCCATCTCTGCGTACATTTTTGATTAGTTGAGTGTTTTATTAGGAATACCCCATTGTTTTGTGATTTTATTTCAGTTATGATTGACATCGTTTCACGAAGCTTTTATTGAAATAACCTTTGCAAAATTATCAAGACTTTGGACATTGAAGTAAATAGTGAAAGCCGTATTCAGAAAAATACGACTTTCTTAGGCAACACATAATAAATTATTGTTGCTACGAAAAGAAACCAAATCTTCAATCATAACGATGTTCTCCTTTTTAAGGTTTCATTAATCATTACTGTGACCGAATTTGTCAAGTATTCGTGCGAAATACAACTTTATTTGGACACAAATGAATTCAAGAGATTAATCATTGGGAAGAAGTTCCATTGACACATTGTGCTTTAAGATTCATTATTTAGGAATAGTTTTTTTAATCTACTATATTTTGGGTATAAAAAACCACTTATTCTTTCATACTTACTCTGTGTAAAAAAGAATCAAAAATAAAATAATCATCAGACGATAATAATATTACGTAAAGCCAAGATTTTAGGGATGTAGGGATGGGTCATGACTCATTTTATTAAAAGCGGGAGCGACGGTACCAGCTCAATATTTCCAGCTTTAGTACGGCTCAAAAAGTCGACTCAATTGAACGACTCTTCAACTGAAATGGAACCGTGAGATTCCTTCGGTATGGCTGCCCGGGGCGGCATCCAGCTCCCAGCGTATTCGTATAAATGATTGTACGACTCTTGGTACCGGTACGCCGCCAGTAACAATTAATTCTTGAATAATTTTGATAGCACTTTTTTTTATTAAATATCTACCGATAAAAAAGAATAACCATTCAATTGAGCAGTGGTACGGTTTACTGGTCGCACGAATACGGCTCATCAAAAGCTCAATTGCGCGGCTCGTTCATGAACGACTCATCGCTACTGTGATGGTCTGTTTATAGAAATCTTACTCAATATTTAGTGTTTTTTATGTTACCAGGTTTGTATTCTTATCAGGTGTCAACGGTCGCAAACAGAAAGCATTTTCCTTAACGCCAGTCCTTTCCGTATCATCATTTCAGTCGTTGCCTCATAATCTTACCCACAGTATAATAAATAGCTATTATTTACATAGTATAAAGTACAATGTTTTATAAGCGCATTACAAGTTTGAGTATGCATTACAGTTATTAGTTGAATTTAATGCCATGGTTTGTTTAACATTTAAATGTATTAGTTTTATAACTACTATTTTATCTCGTGAGGATATATTAAACTGTATTTTATTATAAAGAATAAATAAATTACATCGACTTATTTTATTAAATTTTTATTGAAATATCTTTTCTTTTTCTTTTGAGGGTTATACCCATCAATGTAATATTATCTTCTTCTTCTTGAATGATGCATCATTTATTAATTTATTTATGGTTCTTAAATAATTTATATTTATCCATACCGTAATACAATCCTTAAACATTTATATTTAAATAAACAAAAAATGTATAAATTGATCACATATTTTCGTAATTCTATTTTTAATTTGTTTTTATTTTCTACTAATTTAATTTCTTCTGGTAATTCGCCATTATTATCATGGAAATACCAGAAGAAATGAATTGAGATTTGTTAATATTATCTTTATCCATCACTGTCAAATAGCTGGACGAAGGCTTTGGAATAATAATAAGAAAATTGTAATAAACAAATTGAATTTACAATTCACTCGTGAGAGTAACTAATTAAAACAATTTTTTTTTCAAAACTATTTAAGTGTCAATTAACAAACCTCCAAAAGCACTCATAATGTAATGTTACAATAAAAGGGCGCTAATATCAATATTATAGACTAGTATAATGAATTTTGCACATATTAAATTATTTCAAAAATAATACCAGCCTTCGTTTTTTTGTAATGTTTTCTTTTACATAACATAATATCATAAAACTATGATATTATGTTATGTAAACAACTAACTAACTAACATACAAACGTTTGCGAGGTCAAACCCAATTATTGTAATTATCTTTATAAGCTTTGTAAAGTTGAGGTAAAACCAATAGAAAAATGCATTAATAAATTACATGTTATTATTGTAACAGCTGAATATAAATAACTTATAATCCGCCTAGATTAACAAATTATATGTTATTATTGTAATAGCTGAAAAGAACTAACACACCGCCTACGTTAGCAAATTACATGTTATTATGGTAACGGCTAAATATAAAGAACTAACAAATCGACAACGTTAACAAATTACATGTCATTATTGTAACAGCTACATAAATATAAATAACTAACACACCGCCTACGTTAACAAATTGCATGTTATCATTGTAACAGCGGAATATAAAGAATTAACAAATCTTCAACGTTAACAAATTATATGTTATTATTGTAACAGCTAAATATAAATAACTAACAGACCGCCTATGTTAACAAATTGCATGTTATCATTGTAACAGCTGAATATAAAGAACTCAAAAACCGTCTGCGTTAATATTTTCATGACTTATTAAGTTACTGAATCGAAACAGGTGTTATACCTAAATAACATACCTATTGTTTATTCATGTGTTACATTGTTTTTTACTTAAATTTACTTAAGTTTACTAAAATTTAAGTACTATTTGTGAGACATTTTTGAATTTCTTTTTTTCTCTGCACAATAATCTAATAATCACAACAATCTAATAATAATCTATCAAAATCATATCATATACAGAGGAGGATCTTTTTATAAAAATAAGTTATCCTGGACCTTGAAGAGGCTCACGTTTTAGGATGGATTTAAGTGGTCCAACTACCGAGTTTTTGAGCACAAAAACGAAGAGTTTTTATTTGCCAAACACTTGACTATCTTTCGAAACCAGTTCTTCGGAGCACCTTCTGTTGAAGTAACGATGGAACAAACACAACATTCATAACTGTGGTATGTCTTCCAAAGACTAGAATCCGTTAAGATAACTATGAGACTATTTGTTTTTTTTTGCAAATTCGATGGTTTCGGTCTATGCAAGTTTATTGAATTTGAAAAAATTACAATGTAGAAGCTGTAGACCAGGGGTGCTCAAACTTAAACTGCTGGCGATCTACCTCAATATTATTAGATTCCGATCGATCGACTCTGAGAGGCTGCAAGTATGTGTGATGCAGGATTTTCGTCTATATAGGTAGGGTGTATCGTGGCGCAGGTATAAGTGTATATATAGGGACGTTGCATAATTGCATGGCCACGAATCCACATAGAATTCGGAGGAACGACAGAAATTAGTTCGCAATATGCATTTTTTTTAGTCAAGTTAGGTGGAGGTCTGCACTAAAAAGTCAATGAAAAAACTTATAGATATTAATTCAAAATTGCAAGTTTATTGGTTCTTACAAAAACAAACGAGTTCTAGTTTCTAAACTTAACTAAATAATGACTTTGGATGTTGAAGCGTGGCACTGCATGTCCTCAGCATACTTTTCATACGGTGGTACGTAATTACCGAGTGCTAATCGCAAGCACGATGACATATGTTCGTCAGTTAGTCGATTGCGATATTTTGACTTCTACAAGCTACAAATAAATAATAAAAAAGAAGGCATGAAAAATGGGAAATTTTTCTCGAGATCGACTCAAAAAGCACTCGCGATCGACCGTTTGAGCACCCCTGCTGTAGACACTAACCTAATGTGACCCAAAATTATCTCCTAGATACTGATATAATAAACTTTTTGAAAAAAAAAACGGATTGCGTACCCAATCATAATCGTCATGATTTTGAACAACACTAATTGGATCTGAAACAATAACCTACTTTTAAAATAAAACTTTATAATTTCGCTTTAAATATTGCGCCGATGCCGACGGCATTAAAAATGGCTCAGACAAAAAAAAAGCCTTGAATAAAGCCATTAACTCCTTTAAATTACGTGTGTATTACGTCTGACCGCAAACAAAATGCCAAAACCATTGTTCATTGTAAATAATCAGGTTTATAGCATTTTCTTTCGTGCTTTATCAAATTGCATAATACGAAAAAAATTGCAAAATAAATGCAACTAACTGTTCTCTCTCTTAAATAACTAACAAATATGCAAAATAGTAACAAAAAAGCGATATTTTAAAACAATTATATGTTATCATTCCAGAAAAAAGTTTACAACATACATCGTCAAAAGAACTTTGGCGTGGCAAACGAATTATTATTCTCGTACATTTCCCAAGGGTTATCAATAATTTGCTATTTAAAATGTATATTTTAGCAAAAGTTCTACAATTTTCAAAGCTTTTCAGATTCTTGATATAATATGCAATATCACCACCATCCGTGTTATAACAGAACGCCAAAGAATGCTGAACGATTTCCATCTGAGAAATTAAATTTAATTTAATTCTTACTGATATCCTGCTTTCTACATATAATTCCTTATATCCTAGGACCTATTAGTATAATTTATTTAAATAACTTGAAAGTTTTATTTGCCACTTTCCAGTTGTGAGAAGAAAGTTGTGTATTGAATGTTTATTAATTTTTATATTCAAAAGTGATAAATTATCTAACAGGTATAAAACAAGAAATGGCGCGATCTATTCTATGATCTATTTCATAGAATGTATATCAGTGATAAAATGCTTTCCATGTAGAATGCCCGATAGAATTGGAACATAATGTGGAATCAATTTCAAATTTCGTTCTATTCTTTATCAGTAGATTAATTAGGGTAACTGGGTATATCATCAAAATGACAATTCAACACATCTACAAAAAGTGTTATAAAGTCATGAAAAGTGATGAAACAAACACTAGGTTAAATTGGTTACATACAAAGATATTAGAGTTACATGGGTAACTATTAAATTTAGTTTTTGTTTCATCACTTTGAATGTTTCAATATTTCACTTTTTAAATGTGTGTTGAATTTTGATGAAATAACCGATAACTATTAATTAGTTAGTAGTTACAAACAGAAAAGGATTAGTCATAACGATACCAACATTTTTAATATAACAAATTTGTTTTTCAAAACATACTTAAGATATTATAGATAATATTACTGAAAATTTAAAATTAAGGTTTTTAATAATTGCTATTTTTTTATTTTATCCAACTATAATCCACTGTAATGTAAGAAATTATTTTTTGCAACAATTGTTTATAACACTTACGCACAGTATTGTAGACATTTCAATGTATCCAATGTAAAACCTCTATGGGCGTATAAAAAGAGTAATGTAATATTGTTATATTATGTACACTAATCAAATAAAATAAATAAATTACAGGTAGGTAGGTAGGTACTTAAAAATATGTTTAAGATCAGTATGAAGTCATATATTAATTTTCAATAATATATTTTTAGACACATCATTATTACATGAGTTAATCGCAGAAAGTTATTTAGCTATTTGTCTGTTTTAAATTTGACAAAATGTAAATGATTGTTAAGTGATTTTTCATACAAAGAAGCCTTATGAAAATCATAAATACGTATTATTCTTATAGTGGTATATAAAATACAGTACCAATCTGTACTGCTCCGGCGATTTTGACCGCTTATAGGAAACGCTTTTTTTATCTCCATACGTAGTAATGCAAAATCATGTGTTTTTGGTTTTAAAATTTGGTCGCCTAGAAATATTTCAGATGCTTTAATTAAATACCGCGAGTAGAATACATCTTGGTCTTTTAAATAATCGAGTGTTTTTTACTTAAGTCTTTTTATAAGCCCAAAAAAAAAATTGTAAAGGCGTATGAAAACTGCTTTAAAGTTCAAAATTTCCTACTTACGAACCCATTTTCGATTATAATGTGGCAAATTAAGTTATTTATAAAATGATTAGAAAACATTTAAATATTTATGCCTGAACATCCACAAAATAAAATAAAATGCACATTTTGGCCAGGTTTTTTTTCCTGCCTGAATCAAAACAGCTGGATGGTGTTAAGCGGGAATTTAAGCCTTATCGCCATCTACGTAAGGAGTGTTATTGATGGCGGCTCAATTCAAAATATTACACGACGTATGGCACCGCCTTATTCGCATACAAGGTTATTTGTTCTATAGAGATGGTAATGTTTTAGTGAATACCTACTATATTCATTGAATCCATCTTAAATGTTCCACCACCACGTGAAATCAATTAATGACGACTATATTATTATCAACCACACCCCTCAACGTACTCTAATGTTACGCATTCTAAAACGATGTGTTGGCTATTAGAAGTGTTATAATCAATTGATTTTATTTTCGGCTAACCTCTACTAGCCTAAGTGCTCAGTAAATAAATCCTGGTAAAAACCCGTTCATTGCGATTTAAATGAGAAACAGGTCTTATCTGCGTATAAGTTTACACAATATTTAAAAAAATGAACATGTTATTTGCTTTCACTCCTGTTTTATAACACACTGTTGTTTTCGGGTCATTTTTTAGTAATAAATATTTTGGGTAAATAAAAACAGTTTATTTTATAGAGTTATTGAAAGAAGGGTAAATGCAGGTAACTCCATTAATGGAGGACTGAACGCAGTTGGCGCTGACAAAAATTTGTCTAAAGAAGTGAAGCTAGCAGTCCACCATAGAGTGCTGGTACCTACCCCGATTTACGGAAGTGAGGCATGGAACTGGCAGAGAAAGGATGAAAGTAGACTAATTGCTGTATAAATAAGATCCCTGAGGCTCATGTGTGGTAAAACCATGTATGATCGTGTGAGAAATGTGGAGATTCGCAAAGTGTGCAAGACTGATGTAAGTGTAATGAGTAAGATCAAGAAAGGGACTCTTAGATTGTTTGGGCATGTAGAGCGAATGGTAGCAGAAGTCGCCCGATGAAGACATAGCACGACCGAGTGAATCAGATACTTGAGTCGGGCCATATCAAGAGTCAGAATAATAGAAGAGTATCAATGAGACGATGTATGAATGTGAATGAGGCAAGGAGTGTATGCCAAGACCGAGTTGTTTGGCGCGTCTTCTCTGATGGTTAGTTAGTTGTTTTAAAAACAGTGAGCTTCAATAATAATATATATAATTTTCGAGTTTATATCAGAAAGTATCGTAAATAATGAAGAGCACATTCATTTGACCCCTCTAGTCGTGACCTCGGTCGATTAAGTTTATTTAAATAGGGTCCTGGTAATATCGATGAATCCTTGATTGAACTTATCGATTAACTTGTAGTCTTAATCATGATTGTTCGCCATGTGTTCTCAATCCAATCCCAAGGGGAAAAAAGTTGAATACGAGTAATATACCATACGTCAATGGTTTTTTCCTAAATTAATGATAATATGAAAATAAACATTTTTCAGCAAAAAATCATTTGTATAAAACATCTAATTATATCCAGAACAGCTGCAAAATGGTAAGCTCATTAGATTCTTTGTGAATTGTAAGAAAAAAATATATTCAGATAATCTTAGAGGATTCTACTCGTATAAATTATATTACTAATATGAGGATTATGTACACGATAAACCTACTGGTTCTGTGTTAGAGAACGTCCTATAATACAAAGAACAAGCCATTAGTTTGAATTTTAATAAATCATTCATCTTATATCGGATCAAGATTTTGTAAAGATTTTTATTTGCTTAATCGGGAATCCTATTAAAAACCAGTTTGAAAAATGATGAATGATTTTTGGTTATGCTCTGTTAGACGTTTTGAAGATTACTATAGAAACAAGTGCAATATGACGATTAACAGGACACCGTCACCTACGACAAACATTTTTCTGTTGTGTGTGGTAAATCCCAATAGCTGTGGGAAATATAAAGAGGGAGACGATACACCGATGTGTCTATGGTGCTGATGATGGACCCGTGGAGCCACGCCATGGAAGAAACATCGGCAAACTCTCAACGAGCACCATGGTAAGCTTTATCAAAGGGAATGGGCTACTTAGAAATGAGGTAGGAAAACTAACTAATATAAAATCCTGTTAATTATTATATTTTAAATTATACTTTTCCTGTAAAAAATGGGACAGCAGCCCTTTAGCGAATGAATTGACAGAATTCCTAACAAGGTATCAGTTAAAAGCGAGTGTTTTATGAGGAATGCGGAACACGTGTTCATTCAAATACTGATATTGATATTGACATACTGATATTGTCGCATTCCGTCATGATATTTATTAGAAAAAGAACAAGTATTCTCGATATATTCTGAATGACTAATATTTTGTCAGGAAAATGGCATGTTATCAATTTTTTAAGATGTTAATAATTTCTCTGTGTGGGAGATCGAGCAATGAGCCTATCAAGTCTTTACGGTAGTTAAGCAGACCGTCTCCGAATTGTCCATAAAAATAACAATCAGTTCTTAATTTTTTGCAGCTCATTGTTTATGCGGTACATACCCAATAAAAATTAATTAACTTCTCACATCATATCCGAACTAATTCGCTAAAGCTCGCTTTGAAAATTGGCCGTGACTTTAACCAATCAAGTTTCGCTGGCAGAATAAAAAAAATATTATGTCACAAGGCCCAAAAAACGTAGTGCCTCCCATTCATTCTGATTATGAGACTTTAATGACTATGAAATAAAAATGTTTATTCATACGGAATTCAAATTTACAAATCAGTGGCCACTGACGAAATCGTAAGGTCAGATATTCAGGGTTACCAGTTTAAATAATGCTGCGTGAATTTCTTTCAGTGTTGCCGTAGTAACAATTATGTTCTATTCAATTATGTTAGGTTCTAACATACACTCAGTACACATTATGTGGGTTACGTGGAAGTAATGGTTGATAAAAAATAATGTTTTGATAATTAAAAGTGAAAGGTTTCGAGCTGTTTCCTTGTATAAGACACTTATTTTACACGTGTATAGTAAAAATTAGCATAATAACTTGATAACCTACCATTTACTATTTCAATACTAGTGGCGTACGGTCTATAAACGTTAAAAATCTGTGAACCTTAAAAACACAAAAATAAATAAAAAATTAACAATAAAAAAAAAAATACTACAAATATCTGATCAAATGAATTTTCAAGATGTTTTTTAATTTCACTTTCATTACTAGGGAACTTACACGAACATTTATTTATTAAGTTGGCCACAACAATGATAATTAAAAATATTCAATCCAGAATTATTCATACCCGAACTTGAAAAACTACATATAGCCTATCTTGATCATAGCACGCATATACCATTGCACATCACTACAGTATTATTATAATTTTATTTTTGTATCAAATTGTATACCGAATGAAATCATTGTTTATTACTAAATTACTTCATTTACAATTTGAAAAAAAAACACTACAATAAAAACAACTGCTGTGTCCATTGCATCTAAAGATTCTTAAGATTCTTGATGCAAACATACTACTTAAAAAAATATTTGTTAATTTGCTAGTTATGAATCTGTAGTCATTATATATTATTTTCATAGTCGTCGTGCAAACACACATACAAAAAACAGATACTCCATTCTGTTGCAGAGATTAAACAATCATCTTAAAGCTAATTTTTCTAATTAATGACGTTATGATACTTCTAAACAGACTATAATCAACAGCGCCAGCTGTATATTTCAGTGGAATATTTCGCGAATAAAACGTTGAATCCCCAATCAAAATGCTAATTCACAAAATTAGAAACTCGAATATTGTATACGGAATGAGGTGGTTTTGGTTGTTTTCGAATTGCCTCAGCCACATCGACATATTTATAAATAACTGGTGTGGTATAGTTCTACACAATTCGTACGCCTGTGAAATGTAAACTCTTTGCAGCTTGATATGTTATTTTATCATTTGATTTCCTAAACCAATCAACCCCTCGGGCCTGGACAAAATAATATCATGTTATCAAAATATTCCTGATTGACATTCAATTTCGAATAAAATACTGTTTTGTAAGGCAGATGAAAAAATAATTTAGATTTTGATTTTACAAACGGATCAATCAATTAAAAAATTTAACCCAAACGCAGCTAAAGTTTTTTAAATCGCTAACTGATGATTTTTTCTAGAAAACTTTATTTGCAATTTTTTCGAAACTAAAACACACATATTAATTACTAAGGTATTTTTTGTTTTATCATTTTGCTTTTTTTATTTAAATAATTTTTTATCTCCCTTAAAATTTTTGCTTTCATAATTGTGTTTATTTTAATTACGGTTATAATATATTGCTTTTTTAAATGTAATTTTGTATCTTTGTTACTACGTAATTTTACTGTAACACTATTGTAGCATTATATATAATATAACTTGAGTACGACTACCATGACACGGGCATGAGCCTAGTATGGTAGTCGAGAATATACAAATTAATTATAAGATGAAAAATGTGTGTTAAATGATAAAAAAAAATATATATTTATATAATTTTACAATACATGTATATTTAAAATAATTTTAAGGGAGATATAACTAGTTTTATTGAGATGTTGCTGCTCCTATATCTGTTGTTACAGATATAGGAGTACGTTGTACGGGTGGTTTAAAAATAAAGGTAACTATTTATTATATTTTATTATTTATTTTTGTACGATATTTGGCATTCCATCCTCATTGCCTACCCCAGGGCAAATAATGAGCTTTTTTTAAAACTAATGATATTTATTACTGAACAGAAAATATCTATGATGATTTGAAAGAAACTTCGTAAACAATATCTCTTTCAAGAAATAATTTCGATATTGAAAATTTTTGATTAATTTTTCGAAGTTAAACAAAGTTTGATATTTTTGGGCACACTTCAATCGGTTAATATGTCTTCAATGATGTAGGCATAAATATACCTGTGGTGTATAGTGCATAATCACACTTCCACTAAAAAAATTGATAAGTGTATTTCATCTTTTCGCAATAAAATGCAAGACACAAAATGAAATCTATATTATTTTAAAGCCATGCTTAGCTTAGTTTACCCACAAAATAATATACAGATATATTAAGTCAATAATTAATTCGACTGATAACCTCCAAAGTGTAACTGAGATAAGATTTTTTCCAACCTACGAACTACCGGTGAGTGTGTAAATATTTTAGAATGCAATTTTTCGCAACATTAACGCCAGCTTTATAATATTATGCTCTTTATTTTATTATCTTCGATGTCATGTTCGAATGATCGATCGTTTTTACGTATTTTTAGAAATGTCTTGTCGATTTCTTGAGACACGTGCAGTGGGTAAACAAGAATATTGATAGGTAGAAATTATGATGACGATTATATAAATTGTGTTTGACACATATTATAAAGATAATTTTACAACCATCGATACATAATAATAATAGCCTTCTCATATAATTTCAATAAAAATATAACACCGCCTAAGCGTAATGTCATAATACTAACTCCCCATCTAGATTTGTTTATTTATTTATTAATTTTAGGGAAATCGCAGTTTACATTTAATCAGTTTGTATATAAGTATTATATAGGAAAAATAAAACCAATTATAGATTTCCTTCTCGTGACTTTACCTCTACTGAGACAGCATAATATGGAATAAGTAAATTAAATTTGTAAGAAAGGAATATGAATTAAAAAAATTATAAAAAACAAAAGATTATATAAAACGAAAAATTTAAAAAACAATACATTTTTGTAATGTAAACTTGTTTTACAAGCTGTTATACATTAGGTGTAAACAAAAACGCACGCGAAACCAGCGAAATTTTTTGGCAAAAGTTTTGTCGTAATTTGTTGCGTGACGTAATTGTTTTGCTAGAAAGAAATGTAAATTTTTCACAAATTGTTACTTTAATTGATACACTACCTAATAGTTATCTGTAAGGCATACATTTTTTTTTATATTCGTAAAGCTGATTAAATTGTTAACGATAAATTCCGCAACAGACTCTTCCTAAAATATTTCTAAATGCCTCAAATTCGTGTTTGAAAAAATATACTCACAGCTAGTCTATTTGAGCGTTGGGACAAACATGCTCTAAGACAAATTTGCGCTGTGCAGACCAACAAAATATAAAAAGCAATGCTTCTTCTTATCTTTCGACAGCGAGATAATGCACTTTCTTTTTGATAAATGTTTTCTTAAACCAGTACGTTTAGTTTCTGTGTTAATTTTAATCTTCAAATTCTAGATAATACTTCGCAAGCATGTATAAAATATAACCATCTCTCAATATGGTTCTATTTTATTATAGCTGCGTATTTCCTAAAATCCTTTACATAGTCTTCTTATCCTTCCTGTCCGACTTCCTTCACCATCAAACCAAATATCCAAATTGTCGTAGTGAGTGAGGGTGACTATACATCTCGTAAAACAAAATAAAAATTATTGAATGGTGTCAAGACTTTTGCACTTGTAATGCAAGAGTTTAAATAACAACAGGAAATTTTAATCGATTTTATGTAAAACCTTTGAAAATAATATCTAAAATCATCGTTAAATCGCGGTTTTACCCTTGCACTGTTTAGTGTTTTTTAGTTTTGTGTTTGGCCTCTTAAAAACTAACAGCGAGAAATGGTTCTCCTGGGACATAAGACACGTTCGATGACGATGATGACTGTTTGATGCAAAATCTGTCGTATACTATTTAAACAAATTTGCACACTTATAGTTTTGACAGTGTACTAAATAACAAATCTAAAAATAATCACTTCTGAAAAGTGTTAGTTATTCAACGCACACTCTCAGAGCTTATTTATGAAGCGAATGGCGCCTTGTGCGAACGGGAAGTGGTGGATAGGAGGGGGCGGGGGTAATGCTGTCTTCCAATGCCAAGGTCAATGAAAAAATCACTTAAAACCGGTTTGGAGAAAATAAAAAACGCCATGCAATATATTTGCAAATAAAATATGTTTTTTAGGTTCTATACTCGGATTCCAAGGATTGCTGAAATAATAACAATAATTGAAAAAAATTACAGAGGCGTTTTTGTGAAAAATTATAACGAAAAAATCACTGAATTGACGGAATAAAAATCAGTTCAGGTCTTTGTAGAAATGGTTTGGCTCAATTTAGTGATAAATTTGATGTCCTTTGCAAAATACTCCTATTTTAAAAGATTTAAAAAATATTTGTTTTGTAAATAACAAATATCTATTTTGTTATAGAAGGGGCAAATTAAATAACATTTCGTTTCGATTGATAAAGATTTAATGAAAAAATTACCGAAATAATTGTTGAGTTAATTTTTTTGTTAAATGCCTACGTCATATTCTAAACAAAAAATTTTTAAAAATTGTTTTATATTTATGTATATTTGAGTAAAAACAATTCAAACATTGCAAAGAAAACGTTTTTTACAATTCGAATTGTTGCCGGTGTGATTTTTTTCTGGAACTCGAATACAATTTATTTATATAAATTGCTTTTTTTAAACATCGTTTGATGAATAATAAATTATTTAGGTACTTTATTTTATTGCGTCGTACCTTTAACATCTGTTCTAGTTTAATTCAATTCGGGACCGGTTCCACGGTATTCGTGCTCTCATTCACCCTTGAACTGAAATAATGTAGGAAAGTGCAACAGGTGTATTACTAAATACTGTATAGTCTGTCTGCGAATCTGTAGGTAGACACTTTATATGGGGCTACCGCTTTATTCGGAGCAACAGGTCAGACGACAGAAGGAAATACTAGTCTGTCCTGCGAGCTTTTAAGGCTTTTGGGAATTAATTGCTCGGGACAGAATAGCAACAGGTTAGAGCTGAAAATTTGTGTTAGAAATTCGAACAAGAATTTCAGCAGAAGATACTTTTTGTATTGTTTGTAAAATACTGTGTGGGTTTTTTTTACAATTATTGTTATTAGTGCTTTTGTATAAAATTGAAAACAATTTTGCAGGGATATAATTAATTATCCGAAAAAATGTTAGTTTTGTATGGAACACGGTAATGACTGTGGGAAATAATTAATTTTTGTATGTTTGTCTTTAAATAAATTATGTAACATTCGTGGCAATATTAAAGGAGACGTTTTTGATTCAGGATAGTTCGACGGAAACGAGTTTTTTTTAAATATGCATAAATTCTTAAAAGAATATTTAATAAGATTCAAATGCGTTTTCTCGTAATTATTTAAATTCTTCTAATTTTAATAATACTGTAGTAAAAATTAAAATCACAATGAAGAGTAAAGAGCATAAAGCTTTTAAAAGTAAATTTTGATTTTTTTAAATAATATACCAACACGTATTTATTTGTTTCTGTGCAATGACCATTTGCAAACATTATGATATAAAGAGCATGAAGATACGAACTTACAGGACAAAATTACTTAAAGTTTTTCACTTATTTAACATAGTGCCTTTCAATACATTGTTTTTTTTTTATTTTACCTAATAAATATCAAAATTAATAGTCAACTACTTCACGGAGTCTATTTATGGAAGGGAACATAAAATATTACAAATACAAAACTACTTGGAAAATGTCACCATCAAATACCATTTTTTTAAATAAACCGGTAAAAAATTCCTAGATACCTACGTTATTATTTTCTGGATTTTTGTTCATAATGGAAAACCGAATAAACAATTACAATAGCTTCTTAAATGTCATATATTTAACGAGTTGTGGAAACGAGAATGACTCTCGCAATTCCATTTCAAGCACAATTTATATTTTGATAAACACATTTCACTTATCTTAGAAATTGTCTCAAACCGCCGTTACCCACGTGACGTTGGAAAGCATCAATGTAAATTAAAAAACAATTCAGCATTATAAAATAATGATTAGAGTTGTTCGTTCAAATAAATAGAAATAAAACACGTGTTTTACCGCCTTTTCCGTTAGGCTGAAAAACGTGGGCAATATTACAGTACAAATGAACCAATGTTGTACCGGCATTTCTTTATCTATCAGAAAGCAAGTAAAAGTAATGAATGAAACCTCACCTGAAGTTACGTCAGTTATCCAAAACCACAAGGAGAGCTCTTCTGCAACGTCTTCGAAAACAGAAAAAAAACAAACACGTCCAAACTACTTCGGCAATACAAAACTTTCCACTGGCTCGCCCACAACAGTGTGGAGAAAAGGACGAAAAAACACAAAACGGGCTTTCCTCAAGGCTCTAAAGAGGGGCCAAAATTGTTTATAAATATATTTTTATATTAAATATATAATTTAAACACAGTAAATGCTTTTATTTGCTGCTTGTTTTAAAAAAAGCAACAAAGATTGTTTAAATTGTCTTAAAAAAATCGTGTCGTGTTGTTCCTCACGCGTGAACTGAATTTCGATGATAATGTAATGTTTCTTGTTTGCGTTATCAAGTGCTCACATGCGGTAGGACTGTTACGGCATACGAACGACCATACGAGCCGCTAGCTGACGAGTTACTAGTAGAAGTGAGTCGTTCGCGAACGAGTCGGCTCAGTGAACCGGATCTTTACACCGATACGTAAGATCCGGTTCTCAAATCAGCCGCTCACTCGTTCGCGGATCGGTAGTGACTCACCCGTTCGGGAACGGTGAGCCGGTGACCCGGTGACCCGCTTCACTCGTTCGCGAACGAAGAGCCGGTGAGCCGGTGAGCCGGTGACCCGGTGACCCGCTTCAGTCGTTCGCGAACGGTGAGCCGGTGAGCAGGTGACCCGCCAGACCCGAAGAGCCGACTCACCCGTTCGCGAACGAAGATCCGCATACATCGTTCAACGGATCTCACGGCTCGCGGGTCACTACTGACGTACTGACCGGATTGATCATATATACGACATAATAATACTGGTATTCCCGCTTGCATAACATTTTAGTTGTTGTGTCGGCACTTATTTAGTTTATTATAACAGGAACAAGGAAGAGTTATATTATGTTCATGGTTTATTTTCAGTTAATCATTGATATCGAAATAATCGTAAAAAAGTAATGTTGGCATTGAGTACTTACATGAACGACGTTTAGCTATTATTCTCACACCGAAGTATTTTGTTTCACAACACAATTTTTATATTATTATTACACTTATTTATTTTCATTGTTCTATATTTTAATTCCATTCACCAATTGATTTTTTTAAACTTAATTTAAAGAAATTTTTTCAATAGTATTGATATAGATTATAGATTTTAATTTAAAAATAACACATCTGACAATTTTTGTGGCCGCAGAAAAATGATTCCAAATTTCACTCTTTTTTCTTGTGGAAATCATGGTAAATTTAAATTAAAGCTATTATAAAGTTCGTAATTATGTTTTCCGGGTAAAAATACTGAAAAGCGATAAGAAACGTGATTCAACGATTACCGTACGATTGAAGTTTGACGTTTTGTACCAAAAACCTAACAAAACAAAAGATTTCTCGATTTCATTTTTTCATTCTAATAAAAGGGTATTCCAATAAAATTGGGAATCCCCTTTGAATGTAATCATAAATATACGATATATTGATCGATTTTTCTGGGCAAAAATTTTGTCTTCGAAATATATAATATTCCCAAAGAAGCAAAAATGTCGGAATGTTTCCTCACGATAGCAAGGTCCCATCTGACGAAGCGCAGTCCTGAGAAATGACCTTTAAAGCATTTATCTTTTCAGCTCATTCTTCCGGAGGGAGCTTTGTCAGACGCAACCTGTTATGAAAAATCATAAAACCCTAAAAATATTTTAAATGCAACTTTTATAAAAGAAAAATGAAATCTCATGGTTTCATGTTTAAATACTTTTATTTTATAAGCAATAATTAGTAGCCTAAAACACTCATCTACATTGAAAAATCTCCTGATAAAAGATACATGACGCCAACGGGACTTGAACCCGTGTCCTTTCGATTTCCGGTCGACAGCTCTGACCACTGAGCTATGGCGGCTTATCTCTTATCCGCGAAATAATTCAATATATACTAGTGTTTCAGGCTAATAATTATTGCTTATAAAATAATTGTTACCCTTTGTGCTATGCATAAAAAATCTTGTCTTAAACATTAGTTTACCAAAAAAATAATAATAAATACTTTTAATTTCACCAAAACATAAAAATAGCACATTGTATAATAAACGATCCAATTTGATTTCGGTCACAATGTACAACTAAAATAAATTTCACTAGCGAATCTTAAACATCTTAGGACATTGTAGAGTGTAGAACACATGTCGATTTCAATATCTGTACCATTGTATAATATCGACGACTACACGTATGTATTCTTTTATCGCGAAGAACTTTATTTTTATTTTATTTATGGAGGGGGGGGGGGGGTTCAATCGAGCCGGTTCACTGAAGCGGATCTTTCAGGTGAACGGGACCCAGTGAACCGGCTCCCTCAACTGAGCCGCTTCGCCCATCTCTAGTTACTAGTATTGTATTGAAGTCTGAAGTACTCGGAACTCGGAGGCTAACTCCAGAGCGGGTGGACACAAACACAGCTCCGCGTGGCGTCTAGACTCAGCTTTGTAGTTCATCGGCGAGAGGAGAGTCAGTTAGCGAGTTAGTTAGTCGGCTGGTTGGCTGATTTACTCGAGTATCAACTGTTTATTATATCTAATACTGCGGAAATAATATCGTTCTGGCAGCATTCAGGCCGAAGTAAATGAGAAGGGTTCACGGGGTCAATCTGTCAATATACTTACAAATCGGAATGCTTTATCGTTAAATTTATTTACGCCCTAATGGGCTTTTACAAAGATAGGTAACAAGTAATAAAGTTGTGTTAGGTACATAGTTAACAATAAATTATGATTTATGATTAAAATAAGGTAATTTAAAAGTTAATAGTGTGGATTATGGAAAGCAAAATATGTATAAAGAAACATAGAAAAATAAAAAGTGAATTCATACATCTCAGTAAAGTGATTAAAAAGATTTCGTTTCATAACTAATACGGAATTTTTAAACATGTCTACAATATTCCCAAATATATCGCCAAAATGATGTAGTCTATTTATATGTGTAAGAGCTTCATATTTAGTTCTAAAATTGTCACAGAAAAGGGTAGCACTTTGCTTCTTATTTCTGGTCGGTAAGTAAAACATTATATTGGCGAGAATTTCAGGGTTGTCAGTGCAATTATTAATAATTTTATTTCATAGTAAAACGTCACAGATGATTGGCCTATCTGACAACTTTATTAAGTTATGTTGTTTCATCAAAAGGACAAAGTTAATATTTTGAATTGGAATATTCAGTTTAAAGTTAATAAATCTTAGAAAATTGTGCTGTACACTTTTTATACTGTCGGAATGCTTTTTATACATTGGGGATCAAATAGGCGAATTTAACTTTACATGGGTTCTTACTAAAGAAGTGTACAATGTATTATTATTATGGCGTTTGTTTTTTTTATAGCACGTACCTATGCGCAGATCAACTGTTTCGTTTTTATATTTGCTGATTTGATTCTAGAAAATATTAACATTTCAATTTTTTTAAGCATAGAAATCTTCAATTGTATACCTATATTTTTTACATTCACTCCACACTTGGGGCCCTGAGGGATATTATTGCACATATTATTTTTTCACGCACGTTTTTCATTTACGTTTTTCAAATGCATATTATAGATATTATTCCACACAACCAAATTATTTGGATGTGAAGTGTATTTTTAGTATATTCTAAAAAAATCATATTATAATATATAAAAAAAATTAATACATATTAATACCGAAAAATCCCACTTATAAATGTGCAATATTTTTAAACATATGATTTAAGATTTTAAAAATATTCATAGGTATATAGTAAAGTACATGTTAATACCTCCCTAATTTAGATTAAATCTTGTTTAGGGAGGGAGTTTTGATTAAGTTTTTAGTATTAAATCATTATAGGAATACTAGCATACATATAAACTTTAAAAAATTATGAACATACGTTTACAGAATAACAGATGTCTAAAAAATTCATTTTTACATATATTTTTAACATTGATTTTTTATACAATAATTACCAAATTAGTCTGATGTAAAGTGTATTTTAGGTTTATTCTTAAAATGTTCATAATTTTTTTAACTTGTATTTCTTTAGGAAGTTTGTTAAAATATTCAATGGCTGAATTTGTGTAATGGTGTTGCGTAGTTGTTGTATTGACTGTAGGAATTATTATATCTCCCACGATTCTCGGTTTGGTGCTCAATGACCCTATGCATTTTAATGTACACTTTGCTTATTTCTAATACTTACAACATACATATTTTTTTACATTTCTCTCTGAATGTGCTTAAACAAGGAAGATTTATAATTTCATTTGGAACTAAGACATACATTTTGATGCCTTTATACGGTAAACAATTTTTTTTTTTTTTTTTTTTTTATTTTAAAAGAAAGACAAACATTCCCGGGTTACGAATAACCCAACCAATGTTTGAAAATCTCCTACTACCACCACAGAAAGCCGAAAATGTTGCTTGTGTTGTGATGGAGGACTTAGCCAGCCGAGGAATCGAACACGCGACGCTCGGGTGAGACCCAAGCGCTATGCCCACTCAACCACTGACCGGTCTATGTATTTGATTTGTTTAAACTATTTGGTCTGATGTTTTCTTTGTATGATGTGTGTGGAAGTCTTAATTTTAATTTAGTTTGTCTCTAAAGTAAGTTGGTAGTATTGCATTGTGTCTAATTCATTATGCATTTTCTGTGAAAATTTATGTGCGTATAAATTTCAGGTGCATTATACTTTTTAAAGTACTACTACGGATATCGCCTGCATGAATATAACGGATAATGTACTCGTAAAATTATGCAATTGCATCAATGAATACAATGATTACTTTCTTCAAAGCAGCAAGAAAAACGCGTTCTTTTTATTCGTTCGTAAACTGGATTAAAGATTTTAATTTGTCTGCGTCTGATAAGAATGTGCTTAGCACAAAGCAGCACTTATCTTTCTAAAAAACAAGAGAGTTGTTGATCGTAGAACTCAATATTGACTCGGTGAAAGGCCACCATTCAAAATCTAAAGGTTACTTGAAATGGCTTTAGCCGTGTTTGGTAACAGATTTGATAGCCAGTAACGAATATTTTGTTTTCACATGATCATCTACGGAAAGAGCTAACGATGTATTTTTTTATTTTTTCAAAAAATGTGTTTTTAAAACCTTATTTTAATTTTTAGCAACAAAACGGTTTGGCTTTAGGTAGTATAAAAAATTTTATTTAATATTGATTATTTCAATAATTATTACAAACCTTAAAACATTAAAAGTTTTCGTAAATAGCTATTTTAATCAGACTCATTTTTTAAAATAGTACAATAATGTCAATTAGTTTCGCCGCTAGCAGCTTAACAGCCCTCCATATCAGCTATCAAAGTCATAATGTGTAAAAATCGAAACGCAACTTTGCCACCTTATATTTAAAAACAATTTATTGATGTCTATACTCAGATTATTCTAATTTATCTTAAAGTATTTTATATTTGACTAGCAGAAGTGAATACAGCGTTACTCGGGATTATGAACGGTTTAAAGTAAAGTTTTAAGGTTATGAATTCCAATAAGCTGGGTGTAGTTTTAAGATGGAAATAACTTCACAACCTTCATCTCATCTCCTTCACTCCCTTACGCCCTTTTGCCATAAAGCACACCCCTATTACAATAAAACAGTAAACTTTGTAATATTTAATAATTGAAGATAATATATATGATTTATACGTCTTATACTGATTTATAAATGTGGAAATTCTAACTATGCAATTGTAAATGTTCTCCAAAATGTCCTGGAAAGAATCTCAGACTTGTGATGTCCTGAAAGAAACCATTCATCTGTTCTGAATGCAATTACTAATGTTATCCAAATTGACCCTGGTAATAAATTACATCTTTGCGATTTTTTCAAGGATAAAGAAAACATCCTGTCACTTCGAACGCAATCAACAATGTTCTCAAAATTTGTTTTGACAGCATCGCCATTCCTAAAAATATTATGTACTAAATACACAATTTGGTTGTCCTGAAACGGGAATCTTTCCCAGTTGGAGAGGCAAAGGTTTATTTTGTTTTGTATTGTTTGTAATTTATAAATATTATCGATTCTCAACGAAAGTTTGAAATAAAAAAACCAGCAAAAAATTTAGTTGCATCTAGGAATTGAACCCAGGATCTCATCCTTACCGGGGCTTTACTCTACCACTGAGCTAATCCGACCCTATCCCAGATACCAACCAATAAAATAAGCGTTAATAAAATGAAGATGGTGTTGTTAGTTCTTAGTTGAAGTATGATACAGTTAAATATGACTCAAGTAAGGGGTAAAACAAAGCCCCGGCAAGGCTGAGTTCTGTATTGGGTTCAATTCCCTGACGCGACCGAATCTTTTTTCTGAATTATCTGTTTCAAATTTCGGATGAGAGACGTTAATATTATATTCAATGATTGAGTATACAATTTGAGGGTTTACTCAGCAAGATATTCCAAACATAAATTTAAAAAAATAGATTTTGTTATAAGATCTTGAATATTTGATACGTGTTTCAAACGCGGGTCTTAT
This sequence comes from Hesperophylax consimilis, assembly GCF_061612785.1. Lineage (NCBI taxonomy): Eukaryota > Metazoa > Arthropoda > Insecta > Trichoptera > Limnephilidae > Hesperophylax > Hesperophylax consimilis. Next base: position 25,653,115 of record NC_142846.1, read on the forward strand.
CTTGAATACGATGTTGGTTAGATTTAACTGATTTATCGCAATAAATTATCCAATCATCATTATGTTCAATTTACGAATAGAATGTTATCGATAAAATAAAAGTATTAAAGAATAATTATGTAAGTCAAGGTTCTATTTTAAATATAGTTTTGAATATTGGCGTGCCGATTTAAATTGATTTTCCGGCTTGGGTAGCGAAGCGTTGCATAATAGAGCGTTATTTAACCATGGCCACGGAATCCTGAACAAATACCATTAACTAGTTATATAACACAACATAGTTGGTATATACACTGAAAAGACAATCTCACTAGAAGTGCAATTTATTATACCTACCGCTGACCACTGACTGTACCGACATTGAAGGAAAATTGATATAGCTAGTCTTTATGAATACCGCACAAGATTCCCAACTGTTTGTGGATTGTGGCAAATGTTAACCATCATTGGGGAATGTTGTCAGGTTGATGCCACTGGAAAGGGAAGAAGATGGGTAAAAGGAAGGTTGAGAGAAGTACCTGAGTATTCAGATCTAGTCACTAAACACGATTATTGCCATTCCAAAACTAAATAATTAGATAATGCTCTATACACGCAGAAAACTTAGTAATAAAAAATATTGCTTATTTATTGAGAATCTTTCAAATTATTTTCGTAATCCGGTTAAAAACGGGAGTGCAGGCCATGAACGAATATATTTATAGGAATGTTTTTTCACGATGTCGGAGAACATGTTCATAAAAATCCCACGATTTTCGCATTTCTTTACTAAATATTATTAAGATTAATGTAGGTGCATGAACACATGTCGGAGATATTATTGCGAATTTACTAAATTTTTATCAGGAAGCAGCCTGCATTACTGCTTTTAACCGGAAAACCAACAAAATTAGGAGATTTTTAATAAATCTAATTTAATTAAAATTAATTTAATTTAAACCAACAAATGGTGGTCTTTTACCAGACCGATACGTAGAGTATCATTCACTCAATTTAAGACTATTTTTAAGTCCCAAGTACTGACCCATCAACTTCTAAATGTAAGTACTGTAAACACCCATAAACTCCTAGATTCCAAAACGCTCAATGAAATAATTTGTAATTTTTGAGATGTTTGATCAATTTCGCAATTACGAATAAATTGGGCTTATTTTAAGCACACGGACACGCCCACAACACGCTTCTATTTTATTAACTCATTAGTGAGTACATGTTACTGGTAGATTCACAAAAAAATCCATCTGAATCAATTAAAAATAAATTCACTGACTCGCGACGGAGGGTGCTAATTTATTCTAACCGAACACGAAGGTTAGGTATGGAATTAAATGTCTTCGGGGAAAATTATTTTAATTACCAACTCTGTTTTGGGATTCATAATATTATAGGAAATATATTGCCTAGGTGTTCACCCGATATTCGAATACTTCGGTGATAATTCGTAGCTAAACTACGTATTATATTCAAACAAACAATCGGCTGCAAATTTCTCTTTCTGTTTTTATACAGTTCACGTCAGTAACATCAAACATACTTATTTCGGTTATACCGATATCTGGTTCAATGAACTAGAATTGCTATGAATTTAAGTGATTTACAAAACTGATTGTGTGGAGAATTCAGACGAGCTGTAAATTAGGTACTTATTGATATAATACTTTAAACACGTTTTTAATTTTGTCTACGAGTACTTTTAATACTATTACACACGATACACGTATTTAGTTTAGAGAGAAAGTTAGTTTTCTATATAAATTATTTAATAAATATTATTTATTATCTCGATTACAAACAAGTACAAAGTAGTTACCATGTAAATGACACAAATTTATCAATCTGAAATTTCAAGGTCAATGCAATTTTTTCAGCGATATTTACTTATTTTATGGATAAATATGATTTAAGATTTTCCCGGCCAATAGTATTTTTGTTATTTGTTTTTGGGGTGTTATGCCGTGTTGCGCTAACTCCTTCTTTAGCCAACGTTTCGAAAAGCAACTGTCAACTGAACAGCCAACTGTCCGAAACGTTGGCTAAAGAAGGAGTTAGCGCAACACAGCATAACACCCCAAAAACAAATAACAAAAACATTTTATGGATATGGTATTTAAAAAATATTTACGAGGTATTTAAACAATATTTTATTTTTCGACAATTTAGATACTTTGTTTCTTATTTGACATTTATATTAACATTATAAAAATAAAAAATAAAATATTGTTTAAATACCTCGTATCATTTCCAGATTGGAAAATACTCTCAGTATCGCCCTGGTGTAAGACCACCATTCAAAATCCAAACGTTGCTTGGTATGGCTTTGGCCTTGTTTGGTGACCAGATCTGATTAGCCAGGTATTCCCTGCGTTCCTTTTTCCCTTCTCCTTCCCCTCCCCACTGCCTTCAGCCTCACAACATACCCCAGTCAGTGTTATATATAGACCCACTGGCTCCAGACGGTTAAGAATAGTAGCGGTTTGGCATGAAAAATAATATCTGCTGAGAGACAAAAGCTATAATAAACTCATCAAAACATGATTATCATTAGATACAGTGTAGTATTACTGTTTCCTTTATTCTCGAAAAAAAAATAAAGTTATTTTTGTTGAATACATTTTCTACAACGATTTAAAATTTGCCATTTTCAATTTTCCGCCAAAACGACATGTCCGTCTTAATTCGTGATTATTGATTATGGTGACGTCTGGGCAGCGTTGGCGACAACCTTCTTACCAACCAGTAAAGTTTTCTGTCATTATGACGTTCTAACCAGTTGGAACCGTTTCGGAATATGCGGTTTTAGATAGTTTTAACATCAATAATTATAATTGAAAATAATAAAATTACACACTTTTAGAATAATGATCGGAATCAGACAAATAAATTTTATATCTTCCAACAATTTTTAACGGTAGTTTGTGAAAATATCCTATTTAAGGGGAGAAGTGCCGCCAATGCAACCACTTTCATTTGTACACTGCCTAAAGTAAATTTATCTAGAACTACCTTTTATATGCCATCCCTTGTATGACTTGATATTTTTTTATAACCAAATAATGGACTAATTTGCTGATTTTTTTCGTAATTAATGTAGAAATTCGACCATAATAAATAAAACACTGATACACATTAAAATCCATATTTAACTTCGATCTATAATTTATTGCATTCTAAATGATTTTAGATAATATTTTTCACTTAAAATATGTGGATTAAACACAATTCCGTGGAATTACTGTCTCTTTTTATCGTCATGTCATATTTAAATAAATACTTCATTTGGTACCAAATTTCAACACATTTCACGGTTTTTGATGATTCCGAACGAAAACTGCAAATTTCAGCTAGGTAACTTATTATTTCTTGCAAAACCGTTCTAAAATTCTACCTGCGATAGTATCTGAAAGCAACACTACTATTATGTATGAAGGAACCTTGAATCGACCTTGTCTTTCTTTGAATGAACACCCCCGCCTCGCGCCCGGCCCGGTCTTGTAAGAACTTGTTCTGGTTCTTGCGGCATTTCAATGTGTCCATAACATCCACATAATATCCACATAATATCCACAATATATCCAATATATTCAGTCTACGGTCTGTATCGGTCTTTCTAAGCCAGCCTTTCATCTTCTGTGGGAACTTTTAATGTATAAATCACGGTTTTGACAACTTAGGCGGTGCTGCAAAGGGGCAAAGTAACATTTTAGAATGAAAATTAAGAATGTTGCACCAATTCTAAAGAGCTGTTTTACGAAAAAATAAGTTATTTTTATATATTTAAAATATTAACGAACTTTTGGCGAACTTTAAAAGATAAACATTACCGTCATTATTTTTCGAACAACATTTTTTTGTAATAATGATTTCGTCGTATTTTTTTGGTGACCGGATAAATCATCAAAATTATAATTCATCATTATAAAGTATTATAAAGTTATATAAAGTCATGGAAAAGGATGAAACAAAAACTTTATTAACTGGGTTAAGTAGGTTAGGTTAGGTTCAAAAAAAAAAATTTCATCGTTTTTAATTACTTTATATCACTTTTTAAAAGTGTGTTGAATAGTCACCAATAGGTACCTGTTTATTTTATAATTTGTAGTATGTTTTGGTGTTTTTTGTGACGCCAATTCACTCCATAAATTAAAAACCTTTTCACCTGAAATCTCTCAAAAAAATATTAAGTACAATCCCTTTGTGCAGAATCTGTAGGTGAACGAACACAACAGTTTACAGTTCGCAACTTTTCGTACATTTTTTTATTATCTTTATGTATACAAGTATTAATAATATTATTTTTCTAATGCGTACCTGCTTGGCGCTAACTGCAAAAAAAGCTTGCATTTGACTCACGTCTTTTCATTGTGGCGCTAAGCTTTTGTTACACTAACAAAAAGCTCCCGGTCCAGGTATCGCGCCGAACTAAGGGACTCGAGGAGCTTTGGTCGTTGCCACGAGGGTTCCTTATTGGCTCAGGATTCGGGACCAGAGCTTTTATAGAATGGATATGGGACAGCAGAGATATACAAACTTTTTTGAATTATTTCGACAGATTTTTTTTTGTAAATCGAATCAAATCGGGCTTTACTTATAACAATACTTTCCCCACATTCTTTGCTTCTCCAAAGTGAGAAAATTAAATTGTGTTTTCATTTTTTGTGAGTATTTTTCACAAAAAAGGTCCTATACAAATCATCTAAATATAATAATAACTATTATTACTTACCGATATATTAATAATTAATTTAGTCCATGATTCAGTCAGGTTACATTGATTGGAATTCGTTGATTCTGACGGCTTCCACTTTAATTTAACTAGCTAGGTACCTTTCTGTGATATTCTTTTAGAAATATATTAATTTCAAATGTTTTAAAAATAATGTTTTTATGCACTTTTTTATTTATTTATTTTTAAAATTATTCTTCAGTCAGGTGAAATAACATTTTACATAGTATACATATATTATTATTTATTTATTTATATATATACGCCCTAATGGGCTTTTACAATGACAGGTAACAATTAATACAATTGTGTTAGGTACGTAGTTAACAATAAGAACAAAATTAAAGTTAATAGTTTGTATTATGGAAAGCAAAATATGTATAAAGAAACATAAAAAAAACATATAAAAATAAAAAGTGTATTCACTACGGAGTCGTGAATTCGTGCATCTCAGTAATATGGTGGTAACATGGTGGTAGTAGGAGATTTTCAAATATTGTCAGGTTATTCGTAACCCGGGAATGTTTGTCTTTCTTTTTAAAAAAAAGAAAAAAAAATCGTTTTATAACTAATACGGAACCTTTAAACATGTCTACAATATTCCCAAATTTATTGCCAAAATAATGTAGTCTATTTATAGGTGTAAGAACTTTATAGTTAGTTTTAAAATTGTCACAGAAAAAGGTAGCACTTTGCCTCATATTTCTGGACGATACGTAAAATTTTATTTTGGCGAGAATTTCAGGGTTGTCAATGTAATTAATAATACTTTTATTAAAAAGTACAAAGTCAGAGATGATCGGCCTATCTGACAGCTTTATTATGTTAAGTTGTTTCATCAAAAGGACATATTTAATATTTTGAATTGGAATATTCAGTTAAAAGTTAATAAATGTTAGAAATTTGTGCTCTACCCTTTCTATATTGTCGGAATGTGTTTTATACAATGGTGACCAAATAGGCGAATTATAGTATACCTAGCTTTTTACTAAAGAAGTGTACAATGTTTTCAAACATTCAAGTGACTTGAAATCACTTGCTGTTCTGCATATGAAATCAAGCATTTTTATAGCTCTCATTGATCTCTGATCTGAGGGACTGATGTCAATAGTACATTATTTAAAGAGTATTCATAAGTCACATAAGTTTGAATTTTACGAAAACGAATACCATGGCACTTTTGGAAATTAAGACATAGTGAGATAGAAATTATTTCATACCAAAATGTGTGTTTTTTTTATTTTTTTTATAGTGAATACCTCACAAGAGTCCCAACTGCTCCCGTCTGGAGCCAGTGAGACTATGGCATCCCCAATTGGGGGATGTTGTGAGGCTGAAGGTAAGTGGGGAAGGGAAAGAGGAAGGTGGGGAAGTACCTGGCTATTCAGATCTAGTCACTAAACACGGCTAAAGCCATTTGGAGCAACGTTTCAATTCTGAATGGTGGTCTTACACCAGGGCGATACTGGTAGTATCTTCCGCTCTGGAACGTGCCGCAAATATACTATATATTATTTTAATTAATTAATTGTGAAATAACACAAATTAATCAAATAAAATTTATTTGCGCACGCCGGGTTCGAACCCGCGACCTTCGGAATGACAGTCCAATGCGTTACCACTGGACTATGCCGGCCGTCGAAGTGTTGACTATTTCTACCAAGTTTTCCTTTTCATTTAAATGAGGAGAAGTATACATTTTACCATCATTGGCTAATAGTTATCCTAGTATCATTCAGCATTTGAATCACATAAAACACGCACCTTAATCATCAATATTGTGAAAAATACTCTTTTGAAGCTCGTGTTTAAAAGTTTTCGTCCTCCTGACGAGGATGCAGTAATAATAACAATAATTACAATGCGCTTTGCACGTGCGCTTCGCCGCCACTAGTTCTTCCCATTCCCCTTCTCCTAATAATGCCAACACACGTATCTCTCTAACACCAACAAATACCATCACCAAAATAAACGGAACACAGGAAGTCCACTCGTCAGGGTTCAAATACTACATTAAAACTCAGACACTAATCGAAAAGCTCTGTCTGTTATACAAACAACTTTATATTACGAGTATATTATACTTTAGAATTACATGTTATCTTTTTATGAGGTGGCTATAGGTAAACTTTATACCTACAGAATTTGTAAAAGGATCCGATTCAAGGTATTAAACCGAGCAAATTTTATTTGGGTTTCTTCCGTTTGAAATTCGTTCACCCTTCAGCAGGGTCCCAGGGGTGTTCATCTAAGGGTGGGTCTAAGATCGCGTATCGAATATAATGCAGAATTGAATCAGATAATTAACAAAATATTATTATTTAACTTTATTGATATTTCTAATCAGCGTAGTCAGAGACTTGAAAAATCTTTAATTAAATTTATTTAATTTAATAAAAATGAGAATATCAATTTAATAAATTAACATTTCGAAATGCTCATAAAAACAAGTATTTTAAACATGTTACTAATGAACTCGGTTCGATTGTTTCGAAATAGAATTGAAATTGAAATTGAAATAATAGAAAAAACAAGTTGTCGTCTGGTTATATTATCGATATTAATCCATTTGTTTTCCTGCAGAGAAAAAACCGAGCTAAGTTGTGTCACAAAAGTACAATGGAAAGCTTTGGGCACACTCTTCAATAGAAATAATATATTATGCATATAACAGGAATGGAAGGTAGGCAGTGGCTATGAGTCATTAATAATAATAATAATGATGATTGAATTATTTGTATAGCGCCGTTTTCGTGAGAAAATCACCTCAAGGGCGCTTAACAACAATAGATGTCAATAGATAACAGAAAATTCAATAGATGTCGCACATTAAAAATAAAAAATAAGATAGGTTTATCTAAAAAGACGCTGCATTTAGTTCGGGTTGAATCTTGCGATCATACATAAAGATAGTTGCCAATAAAAATGTGCGGTGAAAAAATGAAGACAATGTTGGTAGTTCTTATTCGAAGTATGATACAGTTAAAAGTGACCGAGGGGGATAGGGTCCCATTAGCTCAGTTGGTAGAGCCGTGTCCCGGAAAGAAAAGGGTCCTGGGTTCGAGTTCTAGATGTGACCGTATCCTTTTCTGATTTTTCTGTTTCAGATTTTCGTTTAGAAATCGCTAATATTGTCTTCAATAATTAGAATTCTCTTCCCTTCCCTTGGCCTTAAATTGCATGATTGATTAATTAATCAAAATTACTGTGGCGTTAATCGATATGTTTCGAATTTGTCCTTCACCGGTTTCACATAGATCGGCTAACATAAAAATAAAATTAAAATTATCCGTAAAGCGATACCTCCCATATTAAATATCTCAATAAACTCATAAAAAACGTATTTTTGCATACGTTCGGTGATATGAACGTATTTTTAAATAGTTAGTGGAATATTTGTTTATGTCTGTTTTAGAGTCACGAACTTTCCTATCTAAAATGACTTATATTTATTGCGATACTTAATCTGAATGTATGGTTATTACTTGTGACCTTGACTCTATTTTATCTGTTTCACTTCACGACGAGAAATCTGTATATAGTTTATTAAATGACATCACAATAAAATGATTGATAAATCTATCGATTAAGTTATTGTATGGTATTTCAAGTTTGATCGCAAAATAACGAAAAGCAGCTAAGTAAGGATTATAACCTTATATTTAAGTACTTAATTTATAACATACATGATGAACATTTTGTTACATTTCCCTTTACGTAATTATTAGATCCTTTCACAAATTGTATATTGTGTATATGTTTAAAATTAAAAGTTTATTTTGATATCTTCATTTCAGTGAAGTATCACTCACTACTTGTTTTTAGATACATGGAGAAAACTTGCTGATATAAAATACTGTTAATTTATTAAGAATCTGGTCAATCTGTTTAACGAATGAATTGACGGAATTCCTAACAGAGTATCAGTTAAAAGCGAGTGTTTTATGAGGACGGCAGAACACGTGTTCATGCAAATCCTGATATTGATATTGACATACTGATATTGTCGCATTCCGCAATGATATTTATTAGGAAAAGAATGCTCGTTTTCGATATATTCTGAATGACTAATATTCTATCACAGAATTGGCATGCTATCACTTTTTTAACTGGATAATTTTTCTTCATGTAGAATTAACGCTTTTTTGAGATATTATGGATCGAAAGGGTTAAAATTTGTATGAATGAGTAAGAGAATTGGGTAGGTACCAACTTATATATTTACACAGCACTCTTTTTAGGGTGAATTTCACTAAACAAAAAAAAACTAAATATTATGTGTGTCTGACATCAATATATTAACGAAAACCATTTTATTGTTCTTACGTTTATTTTTCACAACTGTTTTACGCAAAGTGTATAAATTATCCAAATACGGGTATTATTATTATTCGTTACAGTATTTATTTGAAAGTGTACTTTTAATATTTTGAATGATATTCAGATTAAGCATTTAGCCAATAAAGTCAAGTACGTCATTTAATTGCTCTGTACCTGTAATTAATGGGTCAATGTTTCATTAATCTCTTTTGAATTGATTTAAAACTACAACCTTACCGGATTACAAATAGGTAGCCAATGTGTGACCTTGTAGGTTGTGGGCCATTTGTTAGTATACGTATATACCCAACTAATTCGCGAAAGTACTATTTATGTATTTAATTGATTCGTGAATAAATTCAGCATGAGAAAATCGATTATTTAACTGTCAATAAAATTTGACGGTTTTATCATATTATGTTATTGCTGAAGTAATTAAATAATTAATTACGAAATAAACCGTAAAACTAAATAACTGTATTTTAATTTAATAACTGTATGTAAGTTATTTTGTAAATTATTTAGCAAAAATAATTAATTTGTCTATTATTATATCTGTTTTTTATTTAAATTTTTTCTTGCGTTTACCCTTTAAAATTATGGAGAGAGGGAAGGTGAACTTTTATTTATTAATTTTGTTGAAATTGGCAAATTTCAAAATTATATGAAAGACTGGAGTCGAATTTAGACTTAGAATAGATGATATTTCAAATAGAGGGGAGACAATTTTAGATGAGGCGCGATCGAAGAGAGGATATTTGTTTAGAGAGGGACAAAAAAATATGTGATCTAAAGTTCTGACATCTTGACCACAAAATGTACAATCTGAAGAGTCAAGCACGTGAATTTTAAAAAGGTGAGAAGTTGCGGAACAATCTCCAATCCTTATATTTAAAAAAATTCTTTTTTGGAGAAATAGGGGAATTGTTGAAACCACGGTTTTGATGGGATAGGCTCCCTTGGATTGAAAGGCATTGTGCCAATACTCTGACCAAGCATTGCGGGATCTATCTTTGAGGACGGAAAACATGTCAGAGAGGGGAATGTGGTTCACGAGGATAATAATAGGGTTAGATGTTAGATAAATCTCTTAAAATTTTGATAATATATGAAGTAAAAGAAGAAATTATATACAGGGTTTTCCAATAAGAGGTGTTATTTTGAATAGCCCGCTATTTCGTTAGATGTTACTTTTGAAGCTGTTATTTTTTTGACATTTGACAAGTAAAAACTACGCCATTAATAAAAATGGAACGATACACGCTTCAACAATGCATTGAAATTATTAAAATCACTTGAGTGAATCAAATCCAAACATCTTGAGTGATGAGCCCCATTTCCACCTCGATGGCTTCGTCAACAAGCAAAATTGTCGCATCTGGGGCTCGGAAGACCCAAGATTTATTGTTGAAAAGCCTCTTTATCTTCAACGTGTGACTGTTTGGTGCAGTTTATGGTCCGGCGGAATCATAGGACTTTACTTTTTCGAAAATAAGGCTGGAGCAACAGTTACGGTGAATGGATTGCGCTATCGAGAGATGATTAATGGTTTTTTATGGCTGGAATTGGATGGTATTGATCTGGACAACGTTTACTTTCAACAAGACGGCGCTACGTGCCACACAAGCAACGAAACCATTGATCTTTTACGATTGAATATCAAAATAATACCTCTTATTGGAAAACCCTGTACGTTTTTTTCAAAATGCCATCAAAAATACTATATTCTGTTTTCTGACCATTAGTCGGATACATTAAATCTGGTTCAAAAATTTCCTTTGAATGTAAGTATCATTTTCAAAATTGTTAACCTATAATATAATAGACAGAGCGTAGCGAAGTCCTATTTTGACTAGACTACTTTGCATTTCGTCTGTCTCTAAATTTGTTCATATGTTCTGGGTTCAATCAATCTTATCTAGTATACTACCTTTTTATTCCGCCAGATGGCATGCGCGTTGCGGCCGTCAAGTCGGAGTAATCAACACTACGCAAATTCTGCTCTTCACAGACAAAAACAGTTTTCTATATTTCAAAAATTGGAATAGATTTGTCAAGAATTAATATCATTCAGGGCTTTTTCTCCTTTTTTATAAACATATAAAAAGGGGGTTTCCAATATCATTCCTCTTAACAAAAATAAAAAGATTATTTACAAACGTGAATCATTAATTTCACGGTATAATTAATAATTGCAGCCGTGGGCATATTGTACCTCTATGTCTATTGTACTTATATATGAGTCTGAATGAAACTATCAGAGGATGAAATGATAATTATTTAACCCACACTCTCAATTGCGTATTATTTTTAATTCCACCGAGAAAACGCCCGTTTACTATTTATAGTTTATAGGACACAAGTAAGTGTGTGAGTCGGTGTCTTTAGCTGCCTACGATTACAACAAAAGGAGTCACACTGAAAACAAATCATAGACTTTCTCCCAATAAATCATTCGAACCTGAAAAAATATCATTTGAGTGGTATTCACGAGACTTTCGTCCAATGTTCGATAGTCAAAAGTAACAGAGATACTTTTTATGCGAATACGCAGATATGGTCCAACTGCCCCCAACCGTCTGGAGCGAGTGAGACAATCACCTCAAGGGCGCTGTACAATGTTCATTATTTGCAAACAGATACTGAAAAACAATCTGAAGAAGTACTTGACTATTCGGATCTAGTTACCCAAACCCATCTAAAGTCATTTCAAGCAACGTTTCAATTCTGAATTTGATTTTTCAATAATTTTTATTTTTCACTGAGCTGAGAACAATAATTAATTCAACCTGTTAGTAGCTGAGTGACTGGACGTATATGCGTCGGGTACTCTTCATCTGCTAGCTATGTACTCCACCATTGCTCAAGCATCAGTTTCCTAACTAACTAGTAGTTCTGTGGACAGTAAACCTCGCGTCGAAAAAAGCATAATTCTTATTTTCTCTTATTTGATTATTAAATCAAAGCCAAAATTTCCTTTGAGATAATAAGAATTGTAAATGGGCACTTATGATACTGAAGCAAACATGAGTCAAGTACAATCCATTTCTAAAATACAACATAATGCACCTAATTTTTGTGCATTTTGTAATGAATTATATCTCGTGAATCAAAAGGTTCTTATTTTTACTACGTGTCTTTACGCTGATAGTTAAAAAATAATGTTAAAATTAAATTCAAAAATAATAAAGCAGATAGATTTGTTTTATGACTCGTCTCAAGACTCAAGTAGGATAATAATAATAAAATTTCACCAATAAAATCATTAACTGTACGACAATGCAAACAAAAAACTTTTAGTTTGTTCAGCGCCACCTTGAGATTAATGGATACACAAGAACAATAGTTGCTTTTAGAATTATTATTAGTAAGTGGGATCATTCGAAAGATTCATTTTTAAAATGTACCTACCTACATGCAGTCATAAAGAATATTATCGAAGAAAGCAAACTTTATGGCTTGACATTATATAAATGATTTTTTTTTACTTTGTTTTATACCACTTTATTTGATTTATATAGGTCGACCGGTTTCGGTTGCACTCAACCTTCTTCAGGACAACGGAAATATAAACTTAGTTTAGTGCAACCGAAACCGGTCGACCTATATAACTCAAAGAAAGTGATTTAAAACAAAGTAAGAAAAAATCATTTATATAAAGAATATCATTGTTTGAAGGGTAAATATGTTAGATAAAATTAATATTTCAATATTGTGTAGTTTTTTCTTAACGCAAACATTAGCCAGTGTCCTCGTTCTTCATTCCGTATTATAATGTTGTTGTCATTATTATTGGTAAAAACCTCAAGGGCGCTCAGCGTCTTGGCTCCTTGGCGGCGCCCGGAGTAAACTGCTCCAAAAGGCTCTGAGGAGAGGGGTGGGTAGGAATCTGGGGGTCAGTATTTCCAGGAGTGAAGGTCGTGTGAATCCATCCCTTCCACTGCGGTGCTAGTCAATGGATCAAGTTGGATATAAAATGGACACGGTCAAAGCCATTTATTCAGAATTTTAAAATTATAATTTTATTTTTCTTGTTGTGTATAACGTTATTTTTAAACGGTTTCTAGTAACAGTTTATCTTGGGAAACCGGAACGCTTTTGGTTTTTTTTAAAAAGAAACCGAAACGCCCACCTCTACATGGAAGATGGAAGTTGGAGGATTTAAATATTGGCATGGTATTCATAACCCGATACGTTCGTTAATTCTTTTAAGAGAAAAAAAGGAATCTGACGAAACGAATAGAAATTTAGCTAGAATAGTGGAATTGCTGCAGCTTTTTACATATTTTTTAAGTCAATTAATTCCAAAACCTTCAATATTATATGTTGCGAATTACTTTCCATTGGTTTTCATATTTTTATTGCTTTACTTATAATATTTTCATAACGACAAAAACATTTCTAAAAACTGGAATAAATTGGTTGCACACGATTATTGATATAAATCATATACTCAGCAATATTATTACAAATAATTATATAAAAATAAAATCAGTTCAAGTGATAACCTCTCTGGCAACTGTTATCATAAATATGTTGCCGAGTAGGTACTTGTACATAAACTTGATAACATTAAAATGCTTTGTGTAAGTGAAATAATTTATGTTTTGGTGTGATTACAGATAAATGTGGGACGCACGAGTCAGTATAATGAGTGAATTTCGCACAATGATAAAGATGTTTTTAGCTCTGCAGAAAAATTAAGTAATTTTTTTCCGTTGTCAGGCGCTTAGAATTAAAACTAATCTTTCAATAATTTTTGGCAAATGTGCAAATATTAACATCCCAGAAACGAAAAGAATAATCGTTGAATAAATATTAATTAATTAATATTTTACATGACACGATTTGGATTTTTCAGTTGACGTGAACTGTTATGTTGGCTTCTTTGAACAATTTTTGACCTCCGTGATCGAGGGGTAAGGCTCTCGACTAGCAAACCGAAGGTCGCGGGTTCGAATCCCTGTGTGCAAAACTAAATTTTATTTTGTTTAATTTGTCTCATTTCACATTTTATTAATTTAATTGAAATATGAAACGTTTCTTGAAATGGCTTTAGCCGTGTTTGGTGACCAGATCTGAATAGGTAAGTACTCCTTCACCTTCCTCTCCCCATCTCCTTCATCTCCCCACAACTTTCAGCGTCAAAACATACCCCAATTGGGGATACCACATTGGAATTCATATTTTTAAAAAATTGTCGACACTGTCAAGTCAAATATGTGTAACAAGCTAATGACCTAATAATAAATATATTTTTTTATTATTATATTGCCTTTTTAAAATTTTTTATGATTTTCTACTGTCGCAACTGCCCAGTCAGTCTTTGGCATCCCCAATTTGGGAAACGTTGTAAGGATAGGAATTAAGGAATGTGGAGGTCTAAAAGTACCCAGCTCTTCAGACTTTGTCACTAAACTTATTAAAAGCCAATAAGGCAAAGATTGGAATCTGAATGGAGAAGGTGTAAATAATGCAATTATAATAATCAATATTTAAACTAATACAATTTTAGTGCATTTTTTAATCGGATACTTGAATATGTAAATTTAAATATCTGACCATCAAATGGGGTAGTTATGATTTGTTGGTATGTTGTACACGACGGAGACCCAATGAAAAAAAGTTGGTGAACTCGGCGAACCTACGGATCTTTGTCAAAAATGCGAAAACCACATTTTACTAACCTTTTTCAGATTTTCAATTTTGATCCAAAAGAACTAACTTTTCAGAATACTGAATTCTTTTGAGTAAACTAAATTCGCTTCAATCCAAAATCAAAAAATTATTATTTGAACTTAATAGTGTTTCATATAAAGCCATTCAAAATTACACAACACGTCATGTTTTGTCATTTTTTTGTAATTTAAGCGGTTTTAACTTGGAAAGATATGAAATACTTTACGGGGATTTAGAAAATTCATTGAGCCTAAACCTAGCTGCAAAGGAGATAAATGGGCTAAAAAATAACCAAAGGGTAAAAAATATTTTAAAGAGTATTATTAGTAGGTTTTTCCAGAAAGTATTGTCTAATTCAGTGATTAACATATCTACAGTATTTAATCTAAATAAACTTACGTAGAAAAACTTAATTTTTAAAAAATGTTTTCATATTACTAAATCAGAATTCAATTATTTATATTTGCAAAAGTAATATCATTTGACCGTAGCAGTACTCGAGGAGTAAATGAACTTTTTGTAGGACAGTAATTGGATTATATGAATTTTGTTATGAATCTATGCTACTGGTATAGTATTATATTTATGAACATGTACTTTTTTTTATAATTCGACTTTATGTCTGGATTAAATCTTCCCCACAGGAAAAACTAAACCCTTCCACAAATGATCATCTAGTCCAAGGCTGCCCAACCCCAGGCCCGCGGGCCACAATGTGGCCCGCGAACGAATTATAAGTGGCCCGCGTGAAACACTTTAAAAAAACCCGCCAATCCGCCAATTTGAAAAAGTGTCACGGGCCCGCGGTAAAACAAACAATGCAGCTTGCGCGCGGTCACCAGTGTTGCCAACGACGGCGATTTATCGCTATTTAGGCTACTCAGGACGAGAATCAGCGACGAAAAAATCTAACCTGTTGAACTTACTTTTGAAACAAAAATACACCGGTTTTCGACATAATATTTTTTGCGTCGAAATGGAATCCTGTAGCCACCCCCCCCCCCCCCCCCATGGAATTCGAAAAATTGCTGTGGGGTATCACATATGATGTTCGGGTGTGCGGAAATTTTTCTCAGCGAAGTTCCGTAACAACCCCCCCCCCCTCATGGATTTCAAATATTTTGTGGGGAGCACTCATTTAGATTTTTTTTTGTGGGGAATTATCTTTCATAGAAATTCTCTAACAACCCCCCCCCATGGAAATAGGAACCGTCAGGTATTCAGTGGCCCGCCAGTGATTCAAAATCGTCAATTTTGCCCAACTGCTAAAAAGGTTGGGCAGCCTTGATCTAGTCAATCCATATTATTCAAGTGCATTATATAAACATAATAAATACAAAACAATACAAGAACAACACGCCAACTCACCAGAGATAAAATGTGAATATAATTCACCGACTCCAGATATTTTCATATAAATATTATTATTACGCGAATTGTTAAGATTAGAAAATACGTACGTAATTAATATTTTTGTTTGTTTACTCAAATTAAAACGACTGTTTTCCGACATTTAATTACTGTCTATATTTAAGAATTAAGCTTTTTGTTCAACAAAGCGTTTTCTCTTTGTGTTTAAGACAAAAATCTCCATAGTGATTCAAACAGTTTTTTCTTGCATATATCTGGCTTATTTTTTGTTAAAAAATCATATTTGATTAACATTAAGTAATCCTAATTCATGTCCTGATACAGAAGGTATACAATTAGCTCGAAATCCGTTTGTGTGCAATATAAAAATTCTAGAACGGTCTGACGTCATGTACGAGCAGTTTGTACAGTGTTTGTGTATTTAATTTTTAGGTCAACAAACTAATTTTAGAATGATAAATTATGTTCGTCGGGAGATATGGTGCCTTGGAGCAGATTTTTAACTCTATAAAATAAGCCATAATACTGCTTTTTTCGCGTGACATACTAGCTAAATTCCCGGCGTTGTTCGGACTTAACGCGGAGGATTTGATATCAGATGTAGATAGTAATTATTCTCCTATTTCGAACGTCAAGTTTGCAAAAAATTCATCAATCTTGCAATAAAACTGTAAATTTATATAACAAACATAAAACAACCCATACACACTCTTCTTTTTAGATTATTTTATGTTAGCATTTTCATTAAGAAGATTAGATTTTTAAGTTTAATACCTTTGTTAAGCACCCTTCAGGTGATATTTCACAAAAATTATTATCCTGTAAATTAGTCAAATATTAAGATCAAAAATATAGGAAATAACTGAAAATAATTCTAGTAATTCAAAAATGAACGAAGGAGATTGATCAAAATGTTACAAGGTGGCAATAGCTCAATTGATAGAGACGCCAGTCCCGGTAAGATTAGAGGTTCTGTTTATTTATTTTATATTTTATTTTCTTCGTTTAAAAAATAAAGTTTTTAGGTCAATTAAATTAATTACTTTAACACTGAAATTATTTAAGAAGTCGGTATTGAAGAGAATTCACCCATTCGGCACAATGCACGCAGAAGACATACATAATAATGTACTGCAAACATCGACATACGTTTCACTAGGTAGGCGCTCCACTGGAGACCTTTTACTAGAAAAGTTTATTATTTTAGCCAATTTTGATACATTTAATATCTGTTTTCGTGAAGACAGTGTAGTATTACATTATTTTTGGGGTAATTTATACATTGTCTTAATTTTTCTCGTTATAAGTATTTATTTATTAAAATTGGTGACATGCAAATTGAGATTCATTAGCATCGTCCAGACACTTCACAAAAGGCACCTCAGCCGTTCCCAAATAGCAAGTAAGTTAATAAATTCTTGAACATTTCGGGCCTTTCCCGAATACATTATCACAAATAATGGAATGGGTTTAGAGAGGGCAGAAGTATTTACGGATTATGTCTCAAATATTTTGGACAACCGCGAACAAGTAGACGTTTCGTCTAATGATTTTGGAAAAGCTTTTTACAGAGAAGGTCACCTTGCATTATTAAACAAAATTGAAAACTTTGGTTTTTCTCACAGATTGCTTTTGTTCTTTCATAGTTATTAATTTAACAAAAAAAACAACACAATACAATTAATACTTTCCCAAACAACAATACCTTCCCTCAAAACCTTATCTCACAAATTCTGGGGTCCCTCAAGGGTCTAATATAGGACCTCTTTTATTTTACGTGTTTATAAATGACATAACTCTATTTATAAGATTCGTAAATTTTGTTTGTTTACTGACGATATTAAAGTATATACCAGCATAGTGACAAAGGAGGATTTCATTCGTTTACAAATCGGTTTCGATGGCATAGTAGAGTGAAGTTATTAATAATGTTTATATAATGTAAAGTATACAAATGTGTGCTTTACGAGGGCAAAGCGTCCACTGTATTTTAACTATAAAATGTCTAACAATTTGCTATAACATATTTCAGCTATAAATGGTGTAGGAATCACTTTTCGTTCTCATATCGATTCGGTGTGCAACTCTATGTGAATGCTAGGTTTTTATTAATTGCATATCCCGCTCAACCGCCGACAGGTCCATCGTATCTTCGGCTACCTTGTTCAGCACTGGAGCACCCGGAAGACCCATGGTCTTCACCAGTTTCTAACACATCCACGAGTCCGGTCTCAACGCGCCGTTGCCAACTACCGCCTAGACCACTTCAGCTACTGCATCCGGTGTCATCGCCATCGGTCTCAAAGTAATCTCCCATGCTACACCACTGACTCCAATAAACACTGTGACCTTCACAATCTCTTCATTGTTGTCTCCTCACCTGATCCCCAAACTCCTAAACCACCTTTCTTCTGAGATAGACTTTTTCAGTTAAACTTCAGTTACTCCAAGATTGCAATAAATATGATTAACTCAATTTATCTCGTCTTAACCGATTTAATAAATGTAACGTTAATATTCAGTTAAAAATTTTGTGAAATGTAATTGGATTCTCTGTTTTTCTCAATTAATAAGTAAATCTTAGTCACAATAATTACTATTTATTTCATACAAGTTATTTTGCCGATTCGACTCTTTAATTATATATTTGTTGTTGGGACGGGTCACGTGCGTTGTGTGGAATATTTGGTAGAAATTAATGATTGCTATTAGTATTGATAATAATCGGTCGTGCTTCACTTTCATAGTTACAAGGTATATCTTGTGTATTTTATAACAGCGGATTCTCGTTACAATTAGAGCGTGTGACTGTGGGATGGTTGGTGATAGGAGATAGCATTAACATCGTTTACATGAATAAATTGGGTTCGTTCCAATATTTGTGCATGTTTATTTAGTTTGATTTGATAAAGAGAGTAATCAATCCTATGATTGAATTGTTTTATACAGAAACAGATGACATTGATGTTTAATAACAAATAAAAATTATGGATTTCATGACCTATCATCCATTAATATTATTTGTCCTATTTTATTTGTATTTTGTGCTTACATTCATAAATTAGAGTAATATTTCAGAAGTTGTTCAAATATTTGTGTCAACTATTCAAGTGTCGGCTATGGGTAGGTACCAATTTCAAAGAAAATTTACGTCGCCAATTTACGAAAGACTTTTGACTCCTGGAAAATGTTTGATAAATTTCATTTGAAGTAAGATAAAATTTACCTGACTTCTTGTACACAGATACGCTCACAATACGTTTATAATTACTTCAGTGTGATAATACAAAAGAGACAGCCTTTCTCAATCGAAGTTCTTTCTCACATCAAGTTCAGAAAAAGTTTCACTAAAAATTCACTAATCTTAAATATACATAATGTCTGTAGGTTTGTTTTTTTTACAAATCTACAATTTTATTCCGAGATTCAAAAAAAAAACTTACTTACTTAAAAGGTCACTGTATACATGAGATTTTGAAAATTCACACATATATCCTTTTCCCAACCCATTAAAGCAGAATTTTGATAATTAACGAAATTTACATACTTGATGTTCAAAATAAAACAAAGATTATTGACAACCAAATCCCGGGAACGCCGGCTACATCAGCTAGAAGTTAAATAAATTTAAAAAAAAACACACACACACAGGATGTTATCGTACAAAAATTCCCAGCAAATAACAAAAATGTTGTTATTCTGCAGGACCCGTTTGTGTGGTGTTTTGTTATTATAACAATCTTTCTTCCTGGAAGGTCCGAACGGATCCTTTGACTATTAGGCCCCGGCCTTAGAACCACACTTCCTTTCAAAGGGACAAAGCTAGTCTTCCCTCCAACCCCTAATTTTTTTGTCAACCAAAGCCGCGTCAACACAATGCTCCTCCCTTAGATAAATCATATCCACTGAGAATGATCGTAGGGCAGTTAAAAAATGACGCAACAAATATATATATAATGTGGTCTCTCGTCACCATAAAAATAATCCATGTTGGCGCCATCGTTTACCAGTGGTTTTAAAAACAACGTTATTTTATTAACAACCCTAAGAAAATAATTTTCTTTTGTATTTAATTCTAGTAGTTGTTGCTTGATCGCTTCTCGGCCTGTTGGCTAAGATCAAAGTGTAGTTGTTGCTTCTTGGATACGCTCGAGTCTCATAAATCTTTTTACGAAAACTTCGTTATTTTCGCACTATTTTAAAATACGAAAAAAAGCTCCATGGAGTCTTATCTCAGTATTTTGACATATTTTTTGATATTTCAAAGTTCCATAACCTCATTCTCTCGTTCGTAACACGTGCAATGGAAATGACGTTAAGTGCTAAAATAGCTTCGTAGCCTTAGAAAGAAGATGTTGTGCATTTTTCACAATAACAGGGGTCACTGTTCTGGAGTTTTAATAAGTCACACGAACAGATTTCATTCAAGATTAATTCATGGACAGTTAGTTACCCAAGTGCAAAGTTAAACAGTTACATCACTTTTATTCTGCGAGGTAACTGAATATCACTACTTGGATTACGGTGATCGTTTGTGCTGGTGTAACTAGTACCTAACAATACCTAATTTTTTTACTCGTTTCCTATTTTAAAAGAAGAAAAAAATGGTCAACTTAAGTGATATGTTGACAATTAAAACTAAAAAAACTGTATTATGATGCATCTATCGTATCCAAATTATTCAAAGTTTGAGATAACAAGCCGATTGCTATTCTTTGTCATAGATAGGTACCACTACCGAATCAATCTTTAGATTAGCAACGTCATCTGTTATCAGTTATCTGAAGTCTAAAATAATTAAAACGCAGTCTAGAAACAGAAAAGTTTTCAAGGTAAAGATTTCCTAGTGAACTTAGGCAATCAAGGTAAAAGAATACAGGTTTATGATGTTTATTATAGACCAGTAATTGTAAAAATTGACAAACATTTTATTTTCATTATTATAACGACTGCGTACAATTCGTTTTACTGTCGTGTCGTGTGCAGTTCATATCATGACGACATGGTACATTGGTTAAATAGTTTTAAGTAACAGTTAAAGAAATCATATAGTGCAATTTTATGTCGTGTTTGGTGTTTGCTTCGCAGCATTTTAATGCATCTTTCCATCATTAATATTTTCCTAGAATATAAATTTTACCGTAGCACATCACCGCATAATAAATACCATAAAGGTAACTCATTGAATTTTCATGAATTGAACACCTCCGGAGTAAATTCAGGGACCTACATTTTAAGTTTTGTTTCCCAGAAGAGTTGAGCAAACAGATTCTTTGCAGCACCGACAAACCGTCTCATAAATAATGCATTTGGGTAGTTCAATATTCCCGATCTCACGTGAAATTATGCAACGTATGAATTGATTTGACGATATTGATGCAACTTTGTGGAATATTGATTTAAAACTTTGGATTATAATAATTTCCACAGTTGCATGATTTATATTGCTGTGTGTATCCATATATCGTAAACAACTACTTGGTACAATCATAAATGCTGCTGCATTTGCAATTCTCACTTTAGTCTATCAGGAAAAATCCTGCTTACGTTTCATATGCCTATATTATTTTATTTGATTTTAAGCCCAGCTGGAATTTTACATAGATTATAGGAATAGAATATAAACTGTGGGCCATCGAAAATTGAAGTAATATAAAAGTAAAGTGTTAAATAATATAAGTACAACATATATCAACAACATACAATAAAATAGAAACTAAAACAATACTAATCTTTACAACTACATACCTAAGCTATTATAAAAGCTTCAGCAAATTACTAGAAAAGATTACGCGTATTTATATAAATGGAGTAAGTAAACATAAATGCACCCCCAAACTTATTGTCCAGATAATAAGTCCTATTGTTTAGTGATCGTCTGATAGTTGGTTGTGTAGGTGTTGCAGAATTTTGTTTGTTTTATTTTCCTTGTGTTCTCTGTATGTAATAGTGGCGACGATGGCAGGGCTGTCAATTAAGTTGTTGATAACTCTACGTGATACAACCATATCCGAAATAATTCTCCTTTCAGACAGCGTAATTAGAATCAATTGATTAATCAAACTTACATAGTTACTTTTTGAAATTGGAATTTTAGGTACCCAATAAATTTGTGCTAAACTTTATATTGTTAGATTGAACTTTATACAAAGGAGACCAATAGGTAAATTGTACTCAACTTAATTTCTAACTAATGAAATATAGAGCGTTGATCTCGACAACAGTGCCACCTATCGGGTCCAAAACTATCCTATATTTCAATCTGGAACCAACCATAAACATTAACAAAGTTTCGGTGATTAGCGTGCACAGTGATACGTGATTTTTATATATTAAGATATAAATAAATAAAAATTATGTTCGTTTATTGAAAATTTTATATCTTCGAAAGTTCTTCAATGATTGCTTTGAAATTTTGACACCACTTTGCATTCGAAGACGCGTGTGTTTTTATATACCTTTATTATATAGGTGTCATATGTGACAGGAAAAAAATGCTTCTTTTAAAAAACAGCAGAATCTGTTGGACAAACATGGTTTTTTTTTTAAAACAGCGCCATCTGTTGGACGTAAAAGCAACATGCGCTATCGTTTTTCTATCTGCACAGACAGACCGAGTCACAGCAACAAGTGGCGGTGTACAGTAAGTATTTATTACGATTAAAAGTAAGAAATTTAATAGTCAATTTGAAACATATTCATGCTCAACTTAATTTTAAGATTCAGTTTTCTTTCTTGTCCGCGCATTCAATTTTATGCATCGAAATTAGGATTGAAAAATGCAAGTCACCACTGAAGTCTGAAGCAGCAAAACTCTCTAGCTTTTGCTTCATGAAATTTGCACAAATATTTAAACTTTACCCTGTGTCAGTTTACGCATTAGCTAATCCGCGCTAAGCTCATCAGTAAAACTTTAAACGTCTTAATAATTATCTTATTACACGTCCGTTCAACGTTGTTGAAGAGCGTTTTAACCAAACAAACGCCATGGTAATAAGTCAAATTTTTCACTGTTCTGACCTTACGCGCCGCCTAATATTTAAATCACCTTTTTTTGTAAGGCTGTTATCAATATATTTCTAGAGGTACCAAATTTAACAAGAAGTACCTTCTTAAGGCGATGCACTACGTCGTGTAATATTTCAAATTGAGCCGCTATCAATAAAAACCCTTACGTAGATGGCGATAAGGTTTAAATTCCCGCTTAACAACATCCGCCTGTTTCGATTTATGCAGGAAAAAAACATGGCCAAAAAGTGCCTTTTATTTTATTTTGTGAATGTTCAGGCATAAATATTTAATTTTTTTTCGATCATTTTATAAATAACTTAATTTGCCACACTATACAATAAAATCATAACCGAAAATGGGTTCGCAAGTAGGAGATTTTGAACTTTAAAGCAGTTTTCATAGGCCCTTACATTAGTTTTTTCTGGGCTTATTTAAAGACTTATCTAAAAAATACTCTATTATTTCAAAGGCCAAGATGTATTCTACTCGCAGTATTTAATTAAAGCATCTGAAACATTTCTAGGCGACCAAATTTTCAAACCAAAAACACATGATTTTGCATTACTACGTATGGCATCGCCTTTATTAAATAATGGTACAATCATAGAACGGTAGGTATCTTACCTAAATAAACTATATGTTTCAACTAACTTATTATAAATTGCTGTGGTTGAAATGTTGCCATAATTGGAAATACATATTGTAATTCTGTTATCGATGCACGAAAAAAAATAGCGTTTGTCTATTTTTAGTTCGAAAGTCACCTATGGCTGACCCAACTTGGTGCGGAATGTGGTTAAAAACTTAATTAGATAGCAAGTATGTATCTATCAATAAATGATTTAGTTTTTTATGTCTAGTCTATTTAAAAATGCAAAACAATATTTCTTAACATTAAAAGACTGTGTTTGTTTTTTTCTAGTTTTAATTTTAGATCAATAACATGAAAATTATAAACAGCTTATAGTTTTATGCTGATTACTTATTTATATTTTCGGCCCATAAATAAGTTTGTTTTACTCCACGGTAATTTGACACCGTGGGGATTCTCAAACATTATTTGTGTAACGAAAACACGCTTTTTATAAAAACAAACTTTAGCAACACTATTTGAAATGTATATGATATGAAAATCACCCCGAAAGTTGTTGCATTTCTAGCCAAATCATTTAATTTTCTTGTGATGTTTTAGGTAGGTGGTAGGTAAACCACACAAAAATAAATAAAAAATTATATATATATATATATATTCCTTTGGCGCAGGCTACTATTTTTTTTTGGTTGTTAATTTATCCTGGCAGACTTCGTCAATACCTGTAAAATAGTACAGCTTCTTCATGCCTACAATTTGTCCGTAGATTAGAGATTGCAATAGATCTGTTAATAAAGCTTTGTCAGTATTATAAGTATCGTTGTTATAAACAGAGAAAATAGAGATCTTAGCGTTAAATTATTGTAACTCCATAAATCTTAATATTGTGAAAATAGAAAAAGAAAGTTTGGAAACCTTTGAAAATTACATTTTGTTATACTAAACTAGTTTCTTAGTTCAATATTACAGTATCCGTATCTGATGTAAATACTATATTTTGGCATGGACGCAGCAAAAATATTGCTAGGAGGATTTATAATATACTATATTATGTTTATATCTTTAGGGGGCGGTAGGGTATATTAGAAACAAAAAATATAATATAATAGTATTTTAGTACATGTAAGTACTTACTTATTTTTTACCAAGCCGGAGATACAATATTATAACATTAATCCATCGAAATGAGAGTTCTCTATGCAGTATATGGAGCTTCAACCAAAAGACAGCACAGCAGCTGGTCACCATTAAAAAAAATTACCTGTACAGAAATCCCAGGATTTCAGAAGACAGATGTATTTCAGATTCAAAGAGGAATGATAGTCACTATATTCAGTATAATCATCTTAACCCTTAGTGTGCCAAAAAATCCACCGTGGATTTCTGACATTTTTACCCGTAATGTGCCGACGAATCCACAGTGAATTCGCTAATAGTTCACTGCACTTTTTCTCTGTTTTATTATATTTTATCATGACTAAAATATTTTTTATACGCTTTTCAGAGATGAATCATAATTATATTAATTCTAGACTCTCTTTTCGTAAATGGCAAATATATCAATTCTGATTTAGAAAATTTATATTCGTGAAAGTGAAAAACATTTCCAATTTGTCGCATGACTGTATTTGTTTAGAGGAAAGTCACGTATTTTTTTTTTGTTTCGGTCAATATAATAAAACCAAAGAATATTGTCGTTTTTCTTTATTATATATACATTTTTTATAACATTAGAGAAAAAAAAATTCTCTGAATATAAGTAGCTATTCTGGGGGAAATATATATATGTACATTAAATATGTACATTTTTGTATAAATATGTGTATCTGGTAAGACGGTACAGTTTATAAAAACATCATTTTGCAAGGAGCATGTAAGTGCATAACAAGGCTGTCGACTAGCAAGCCGAAGGCCAAGTAAAAATGATTTGATTAATTTGTGTTATTTCACAATTTATTCATTTAAAAACATATATATTTTATACTTGCATCGCGTTCTAGAGTGGAATATACTCTCAGTATCGCCCTGGTGTAAGACCATCATTTAGAATTGAAACGTTGCTTGAAATAGCTTTAGCCGTATTTAATTTAATAGCCAGGTACTCCGTCACCTTCCTTTTCATCATCTCCTTCCCCTATTCACTACCTTCTGCCTCACAACATACCCCAATTGGGGATGCCATTATATCACTGGCTCCAGATGGTTGGGAGCAGTTGGAACTATTTTGCGGTATACACAAAAAAAAGTTATTAACAAAATAGTGTCACACTAAGGAGTACTCGGTACAAGATTATGGAAAGCCGGCATTACATGGGTTAACGGAGTCTTCATGGAGAAGACGCTTCGATCAAAAGCTAGTAGACTGTCATTGTAAGGCATCGGATGCATGCATTCCGAATGCACCCACATTGATCTAGAATTGAACAAATGTTAGCGCCACCAAAGAATAAATTAGGTATAGTTTAAGGAAATATACCCGTTACATGCATTCCAAATGCATTCAACCTACTCTTGTTGCAAAAAGGTGGGGAATGTTGTATTATATACCAATTAGGCCTTTCATAACATTTATCTACTGTTATTGTCATGACACTAAAAAAAGTATTATTCTGTTGACAGATAAAATAAGATTCTATCGTTGAGGCTGTCTCCTATATTTTAATGAGTATTTAAAAGTTAATAACGACATTAAAATTAGGTTTCGACATATCCAAAAATGAAAAAGCTAGGAGCTTTCAAAGTGAACTTGTATAAAACGTGTGCAATAGTGCCACTTGACGTCACACGAGACACTATTCATAATTCGAATAGGAGAGCTGCACCGCCACAAATGTACTATGATGTCACACGTTTTTCGGCCAGCCGCAAATATTAATATTTTTACTGCTTCATAAGGCTTTAATGAGAAATCTTTTCACTTTTGGAAAATACCAAGTAGTACCTACCGAAGATAACTTTCTATGTTCTAAATTTCCGATTTAGATTCATTTGCTAATATATGTTGAAGGAAAACATTATCGTGTTCGAACTGCAGTTATAAAATTCAACATGCAGACTGTGTGCTGCAAAAATCGTAAGAAACCATTTTCATGTGCTGGGTGTTCTTTTTTATGCAAGCTTCCTGCAAGGCCCTGAGGAAAAAAATCCTTAGGGCTTTTATTATTTTTGGGGGTGCTCTGTGGATGGTATTTTTAGGAAAAGGGAGGAAAAGAAGTTCTTGGAAGGAAAAAGGTATGAGAGGTTGGTAGGAATCTGGTGGTCAATGTGTCTAGGAGTGATGGACGTATGAATCCATTCCTCACACTACGGTCCGGCTGAAGAAGTTCAAAGTTCTCCCTCAGTCAGTTTTTCCCGATCCAGCCCGCTAAATTCCGAGATAAACCATTTGGTTATTCCACGTTTAACGATTATTTAAGCTTGTTTACTCTTACGCAGAATTACTCTAGTTTAAACTAGGCTTGTGTTTTTAAAGCAACTTAAAATTCGATATCTGTAGGCGCAACTCTAGGGAAACCACTCTCGCGTTCCGAGTAAAGTTATAAATTTCTAGTAATATACTTATTTGTGAACACGAGGGTTGATCATGCATTTTCATTTTTTTATTCGAAGGATTCTTCTCAGATGTGACATAAAAATAAAATAAAATCGATACTTGAAAAAATGAGATTAAATTAAAATAACACAATTTCTCCCGGTTTCTTTATCTCTTTGAATAATTAAAAATAGAAATCTATGATCCAAAGCTCGTAGTTGGAATTAAATTTCGAGCTGAAAAATTCGCTCACGTCACACAGATTTGGAACCTCTAGTAAATAGTATAAAATATTAACATTATAATATACAAAATGTAACGCATAATATACGCACGCGCTCGTAAAAATAGTTCGTAAAAAACAGGTAGTAGGAAGTACATCGACGCTTTCCTGTTTATTACCGAAGCGAATGCCTTATTTTGATTAATATTCAAGTACAAAGTACAACGGTAATAATTTCACATACACGTATAAAAAAGGATTTAAGTACAGTATTTATTACAAATGTGGAATTAATAAAAAAATCATAATCCTTCACACATTACCTACGTAATAAGCACCCTCGTGTAGATTTATTGATATATGTGGAAACATGTTTGTAGAGTGAATTTTTGAAATGAATAACATTTAAAGAGCGAATTTTTTTTTATTTTTTTTATAGTGAATACCTCACAAGAGTCCCAACTGCTCCCGTCTGGAGCCAGTGAGACTATGGCATCCCCAATTGGGGGATGTTGTGAGGCTGAAGGTAAGTGGGGAAGGGAAAGAGGAAGGTGGGGAAGTACCTGGCTATTCAGATCTAGTCACTAAACACGGCTAAAGCCATTTGGAGCAACGTTTCAATTCTGAATGGTGGTCTTACACCAGGGTAGTATCACTGGTACACTGGTGGTACACTGGTAGTATCTTCCACTCTGGAACGTGCCGCAAATATACTATATATTATTTTTTAATTATTAATTGTGAAATAACACAAATTAATCAAATAAAATTTATTTGCGCACGCCGGGTTCGAACCCGCGACCTTCGGAATGGCAGTCCAATGCGTTACCACTGGACTATGCCGGCCGTCAAAATAACGAATAACGAATATATGACTAGTTTTTCGATATCAAAGTGAGCACAGATTAAATTTATGCAATTTCGTCTCGTGACAAATTTTTGTTTTCACAAACAAACAACCAAATGATTTTACAACTGTTTGATTAATTGAAGATTATATTATGCTTGACGGTCTCCGTGGTCAGGGGATATGGCTCTCAACTAGCAATCCGGAGGTAGCCGTTTTAAATGTATTTATTTAAAATAATAATATATTTGTGACACGTTCCGGAGTGGAAGATACTGTCAGTATCATCCTATTGTAAGACCACCATTCAGCCTTGTTTCGTGACTCAATCTGAATAGCCAGGTACTTCTCCACCTTCCTCTTCCCCATCTCCTTCTCCTCCCTACTACTTTGAGCCTCACGACATACCCTAATTGGGGATGCCATAGTCTCACTGGCTCCAGACGGTTGAGAGCAGTTGCGACTCTTGTCCGGTATTCATGACATCGTAGCTCACCATTCAATTGTTTTAAATAGGACGCCCAAACCGATTTTCCGCTTTGGTTTTATATAACACTATAGCGCCCTTGAAGTGATTCAACTCAAATTACCAAAAAACTTTCAGAACTAAATCTGGTATAAACTAGATTCTAGATCAATTTACGATGCAGGTATTAATAATAACATGTCTGATGTATTTATTAGTGTGGTGTGTAATTCATATCCTAAGGAACAGGATTTGATCAGACCCGTGTTTCGCAAGACGCGTGACGCAATGTGGTGTTAGAGCACTTTAATGCTGTAACAATGATTGTGACGAAATTAGAGCACAATGGGTTTTTTCTCCGCCGAGATTTTGGCATTCACAGTCTACTGAGCAGACTCTATACTCATTAAGGCAGGTCGTAAGACTGGCACCAATGATGAAATGAACACCGCTAATAAACACACATTTTAAACAATATTCTATTAAAAATAGTGCTGAATAAAAGTTTTCTGTAAATGTACTGTATTTAATACTCGTATGTCACCAAACAGCTCTTAATTTCTATTAAAATGCATATTTATAGTTTACCTGTGTTCCTTGTATCCATTGCGATAGAATTTTAGCCGTTTACCTACAAAATTAAATATTCCATAGAACGAAATTACAGTATTGGACTTGCACGTGAATTATTTTAATTTATTTACGGTACAAGTACCTTTAAATAAATACACAGACTAAATATTTTTTTAAACAATTGTAGTAATTTTTCAAACTTATTTAACTTCTTTTTTGTATTTTATTACTATAGGAGATTGGAAAACATCACAAGTAACTCAAATTTGAGGAAAATTGAAGTAGTATTGCAGCCAAATGTTCCTCAATCTTGAGATTCCAGCTTTTGATCGTCGGCATTTCTTTTGTCATGTATTTTTCTCTGCATTGCAAATAGGATGTCATGTTATCTCCGGGCCGTTAAAATTTTATCATATTTAACTTAAAAGCAAGTCTATTTATTTTGACGTCCACTGCCTATTTCACTATAATTTCTTGAATTAGGCGCGATTTAAAAAAAAAAAAATTATGAAAATATTTTAACTTGCCCAAATAATAATAGGTTTACCAAACAACACGAAATCATAAGAACAAATTTTATAGCAAAAGAAAATAATTATGAATTTGCCTATATTTTCGTACTTACCTGATACCAACTAGCAATCTCCGCGATATTCTCAACTCTGACATTGTTAGGTAAAGTACATAACAATATCAATAATTCCACGAAATGGGCTGATTCGAGCGCTATTTTGTGAGGCAGGATTTTTAGTAAAGTAATATCACCGTTGACGAATATTAGTTATCGTATTATTTCCAATCCATATAATATTTAAGCCAGTAAACCATCGTAAACCGAAAATGAAGTATTTGTATATTGTATAGAGAATTAACTGTGTGGCTGGCTATAATTTAGAATATAAACACATAAGGTTTCGGAAGAACCCTTCTTTCGTCAGTATAATACAAAAAATACTTTAAAATATACAATTCCGATTTCTAGGTGTTGGAGTTGGAGGTGAACAAAGGGGAAAGGGTAATTAGGTAATTTCTGGGAAGAACAGAGCGGTTTACTGGAAATATGTCAAAAATATGACTAAAAGATAAATTTATTTGATTTTTCATTAAATTAGAGTTATTATTTGGGGATTTTCTGATTTCAAGTGCTTCTAAGTTTTCCAAGGAAGTGAAGTAGGTACTTAAACTAAATGGGAAATCAATAAACACAAAATCCTTTTTTTATTGTACTAGCTGAAGTCCGCGGCGTTGCACGGGTAAGGCCGCAGAGTTTTTCATCAATCTCGGAATAAAACTGTAGATTTATATAATAATCTAACCTTTCGATAACTTCAACTAGCACGGTGAAAACGGTCATCTGTAGGTGTAGGCACTGACAAACAAAACTGGTGGAGAAGATTTTTGGAGGAGATTTAATTTTTCTGAAAAGTTTTTTTTCTTTTAAAATGTTTCCGACTTTCACCCTTCAAGGGTGTTCAAGGCCATCGTTTTAAATTATGGAGAGAGGGAAGTTAAATTTATATGATAATTTTATTTAAATGGGTCAATTTCATGATTATAATATGGAAGATTGGCGTCGAGTTCAGTCTTAGAAAAGATGAGATGATGAACGGATGGGAGGCAATTTTAGACAAGGCTTGATAGAAAAAAGGATGTTCGTTTAGACAGGTTTCTGCAAAATTATCCATTGGAATTTTTAATGATTGATTAAGATTGTTCGCTTCCAGCGTGAACAGAACAAACGATAAAGTACGTGCATGTCAACATTCTCGATAACGTATAATAATTCAGTAGAGGTACATGTACAGAATTCTTTGAGCATGCTCAAGGATGTCTGCAAATGCTAATTTTTAAGTTACAAGTTACTATGCCTCCATACTAACATTACTTACTAACGTTAACCTCTGACGGCAGTTGACGGACTGATGGTCACGTATTCGTATTTACCACATTCAATTTCAATAACATTAAAAAATCACTCATGATGTTTTAACCCTTTCACATCGTGGATTTTAAATACATTACTTATGCGTTAATTACACTGAACTGACCCGTAATACTCTGATAAAAAAATTACTGATTTTGCAAATTTGATCTTTCCGTGAACCTGTATTTTTTTCATGCTGGAAATCTGTAAATATGTACTATTAGTTTTCGTTTTTTTACTACATTATGCGTAAAACAAATACTATACCTAATAACTCCTAATTACAAAGAATTGATGCTTATTTACATACTACAATGCTTTTTCATTGATCAATTGAAAACATTTACACACACAGGATTTCCCTCAGGGCCTATGTCATCTTTGGGGATTATTTAAATAAAGGAATGAGAGGAAGACCTGGGAAGGAAAAGGGTAAGAAGGGTGAGCGATGCAAGGCGATGGGTTAAGAGAGTTCTGCTGGAGATTTAAAAAGATCTCCCTCAACCAGTATCTGACTCACCACACAGTAGGTAGGCAAACACATCCACCGCCAATCCTCAACCCATGAACCCAGTCACCCCTGCCAAGTCATTAAACGTAGAGAACCACTTGCGGTGACTTATTGGAGAGGTTTTTGTTATCCAATGAATGGTTAATTGGAAATCCTCCTCCCAAATTGGGTCGTTCCAGGTCATTTAAAAGAATTTTCATTTTCAGGACTTTACCGTGGGTAGATTGGTTCTGCATCTAGGAACGATGGATGATTTATCAAGATTGATTATTGAACATCATTACCTACTCCATTCTCCATTTCCTCTCATATTTGTCCGCTTCACAACATTTCTCAGTAGGGTGGTGCATACTTGTATTGTTTGCACAATATTTTTCCTACTAGTGATAAGTCAATGAAGTACGTGTTGTGAGTTGTTAAGCTTCTAGGTCAGATAGGTAGGTAACCTACTTCAAAGAATTAATATGCAATAAAAATTTATTTAATAATATTATACATTCAATGATTATGAGAAATAACATTTTGAGGTTACATGTTATAGTCAATAATAATGCTGTCAATAATAATTTCCAGTAAAAATCCTTCAAATAAAATTATTTCATGAACAAGTAAACGTTCAATATTCATACAAAATGTGTAGATATTATTATTTATCATTGCATTTTCAATTTATTCAGTAGAGTTGTATTATGATACTCATATAGAATCATTCTGATTTGTCCTTAGTTTAAACATTACTATTATTATTGATGCGAAGATACTCTGCACAGCTCACCTAAGCAATAAAGCCATCGCTCTATTTATCCCTTGTGCTGTCTCCAAGGTTTCACCGAATTCTTTTGCAGCAGCAGTCCGTTACGGAGTAAAAGCAAAAAAAGCCAGGAGCCAAGGCGCCGATAGTAACCTAATACCCAACACAGCGTTTTACTAGCGCCCGGTGCCGTTTGGCTCAGGACCGGCCCTGAAAATACCTCCCCACTACTCCCTAGGTATCAGAGTATTTTTAGGCACGCTCCTGGCTAAGGGTGGCTATTGCAAGGTGTGTTTCCACCCCCGAGTCATCAACCCATCGATTCGCCACACTCCCTATACTTCTAGCTAAGGATGGCTATTGCAGATTACGTTTTCACTCCCTGGGCGATGGGTTCAGGGTTTACCACACTCTCTAAGATTTTAGCTAAAGATAGCTATTAATTGCAGATTATATTTTCACACCTTGGGCGATGGGTTCAGGGTTCGGCACACTTCCTATGCTTTTAGCTGAGGATAGCAATTATGTGCAGTTTATTTATTTTCAGATTTTATGTCCGGGTTAAATCTTCCCCATAGGAAAAACTAAACCCTTCCACTCACTTTTCCACAAATGATCATCTAGTCAATCAACATTATGCAAGTGCATTATATAAGCAAAATAAATACAAGAACAACACGTCAACTCACCAGAGATCAAATGGGAAAATAATTCACTGACTCCAGATATTTTCATATCAGAGGGTTCGGCTCAGTAGAACTCCTAACAGGGGCTATAAATCCGACTGATCCCTCAACATAAATATTTAAAAAATCTTTCGTTATCCTACATGTATTTAAAATTACTGATTTTTGCATTTTTATGTTTAAATTTTTGATACATCTAATACGCCTAAATTTTTAATGAGAGAGCTAGGTATAATACCAGTAGCCGAAATAACGAATGGTAATATTTGTATAGTCTGAGAATGCCAAATTCTTTTTATCTCATGTAATTATTATTATTTGCTATTTAATGTGTTTGTTTAAAATTATTGATTCGTTATTGAGTACCCCTGAGTTGCTACATTTAATTTCGTTCCATGTTCCTGGCAGGACAGTTACAAGACAGTACCTACCATACTATTGTACCAACTCTTCTACAACGTCGCAGTATTACGCGCCTATGAGACAATTTGGGAAACATATACTCCGATGTTGTAGATATATTTAGCTCTCCACTTTTTTCAATGTAAGTTCGCTTTAATACATTTTATGACTTCACATAGAACTGTTCATTTAATTTGGTGAAATGTAAACCATTATTAATCAAGCAGATTTAAGACTCTGGATGTGCAAAATGTAGTGATCAATTTATTGTATCTTATGATCAAATGTTATTTATTTTATGTCTTAGGTATTAAATTTCTTATATTTAGTATGTCTTTAAAAGTCCTACGGGGTTCGATAAATTAAAATATAAAAATTAAAATAAAATTAAATAATGAAATAATGTTTCCACTCCTTGGGCGACGTGTTCACCAAACTCCTTGATTTTATAGCTAGGGGTGGCAATTATTGCAAGTTATGTTTCCACTCCCTGGGCGATCGATTCTTTAAGTGTTTTAAAGTTAACGGGTCAATTACCTTAAATCATTGAGATAATAGATTATTTTTTAACTGATTTATCTGATTTAATTGCTTTTGATTGTAGGTAACTAGTAGGAAAAATAAATTACAACTGAGTTTATATTATTATAACCATATCTTTAAAACCCAGGTATACTTCTCTAAATGATTCCTTTCAGATATTCTTTTTCCTGAAATTCAAAGAATACAATGTTTCTGAGGGAGACTGAGAACAGATTTCAAATAAACGAAAAACAAAAATATAAACAGAACAACACTTTAATGTTTTAACTAATGTCATACAATGTACAATCCATAGGTACGCGAGTATTTACATCACTTAAGTACCAATAGCGTTTTTGTAATGAGATTATTTTCCGGTCGTAAATCTTGGAGGCCACAAATTATTATTTTTTCAATTTATAAGGAAGTAATAAAATTCAGGATATCGAGGTACACTAGAGATAAGAGTTAAATTTTTCAAAATTGTTTTTGTGAAATTTGCAGTCAAAATAATTATATATTAATAGGTTCTCCTGTCTATATATTAGTGGTAAGAGGTTTTTGATGATTATGGTTCTTGAAATATGCTGCTGAAAAAACATAAATTTGTAGCATTCGTTACATTAAGATAAATGCTAGTTTAACTACTCGGCCTCTTCTGAGTTTAGAAATGTTAAATGCCCGGGCTACGAATGTTTTTTTTAAACTCCCAATACCATCGATAACGGAAAAATTGTCATGC
The DNA here is from genome assembly GCF_061612785.1 of Hesperophylax consimilis. NCBI lineage: Eukaryota > Metazoa > Arthropoda > Insecta > Trichoptera > Limnephilidae > Hesperophylax > Hesperophylax consimilis. The sequence goes on from NC_142846.1 coordinate 25,687,990, forward strand.
ATTCATGGAGGACTTAACCAGAAGAGAAATCGAACCCTCGATAACCGAGTGGAAACCCGACGACTCAGCTATTAAACCTTAAGGCAATTTCAGGAGATATCCTTCACAGACAACACACAACTTTTTTGTGAGATATATATCCCAGCCTGACACTGTCTCATAAAAGTTATGCTATCTCATTTTGTATCACGGTGAGGGAAAATCATTTAAACAGTAAACAGTATTGGAAGGTGTGAAAAAGGTGTCTAAGCAAAAAATTAAAAATTATTCTTCAGTAATAATAATAATAATAATAATTGGATGGCTTGTATAGCGCCGTTTTTGTGCAAAATCACCTCAAATGCGCTGTACAAACTTATAATACATTTCTACAGTGATCTATGTTATTACTTAACTATTTATGGAGAAAATATACAGTACAATACTTACCTGGTAGGTCACTTGAGATTAACACTTAATTAACATTATTTAATTGTTTATTGGCGAAATTTAGATACAGAATTTAGGACTTAATTGAAAAATTGAATATAACTGGACTTTCTCTTAGGAATGGTATATTTAATCTAAGGGTACGACAGCTTAAAAAGGTAAGTTTTTAGTTTAGACCTGAATTCTGTTGGACTTGTTATGGATCTTAGTTCCGGAGGGAGTTTATTCCAAGCCTTCGGCCCAGATACTCCGAAAGCGCGATCACCAAACTTAGTATTTGGCTTGCGCTTAGGTTCCATCAGTCTGCCTACAGCTGATGATGTTGCTGATCTAAGAGCTGACTGCGTTGCATTTAAAAATATTTGACAAGGCTTGCAATTTTTTTTATTTATCGAAATAAGTAAAGTGACAGTAACTTTTTATAATAAACTAGATGAAGTCCCCGGCCTTGGCTTTAGTTTTTTAACTTAGGTATAGACAGTGACCCTCCTCTTGTTTTGACTTATGGATCCGCCGCAATGGTTCGCTGTTGTTAATGTCTTTCTTGGGCGCCTCTGACTTCTTCCAACATTCACTTATGTATACCACAATGTTACTGTTAAAAACCACATTACATCGATTTTAATTCAACACCGTATATTATTACGGTGCAGACATATTGCATTAACTATTCCTCGGGCATCCCCAACTTCTTCTATCATTTAAACATTTTTAAACACTCCTGGCACTAATAACAACAAACTTTTAAAATTTCACCAATGTCGGTCGACTATTTTTCGAGTTTTGTGAGCAGAAACATAATCAGGCTGAATTTTTATATATTAAGATGTTTCCGAACGTTCCAGACTATTTCCGAACATTCCACAACATTCCAGAATGTTCCAGGATGTGCTGGAATGTTTTGGAATGCTCTCGAATACTCTAGAATGTTCTGGACAGTTCTGGAAATTTCTAAAGAGCGAAACTTCCAGAGCATGCTTACTTCAAAAGCACGCCCTTCAGGTAAAAACGGGAACCTTCTTCATGGATGGAGGATAGAGGACTACCACACTGTATGTTTTTTTTAGCTTCGTTTAAAGTAGTAATATTACAGTTCACAAAATAAAAACCACCAATAAGCGACTTTAAAAACTTATTTCTAATTTCATACGTCGTTTTGTATTAAAATCTAAAAGAGTCTTTTAAGAAGTTTTATTCTGAAATGCGTTCAAAAACAGCGAATTTATCTCAAATCGAATGTAACGTGAAAATATTTTTCGCGCAATCCGCTTTCTGGCAGTTCTCATACGAGAAGTACATTGCAAATTATAAAATGTCTAAGGCCTCAGGGTTTAACTGGTCAAACAATTGAAAGTTTGTAACCAACGAACTCGCCTATAATTTTGGCAGAGTTCCGGAAAATTCAAACCTCAAATGCTCAAATGGAAAGAAATGAAAATGGAAGAAAATGAAAAGAGTTACAAATTCCTGAAATTGACGTACAAATTTCATGATGTAAGAGCTCACCGTTCGATAGTTTTTTCTGCTTCAAATATAGAGCAAACAAATTTCCTGCTTTATACTTACAACAAGAACTAGATTTACTAAATAGTTAGAAATTCCTTAACCTTGTAGGTACTTCATAAATTCAATTTAACATCCCACTGAAAACCTTCGGAAAAATGTAATGTAAGGCGAGTGCATTGAATGCTTAAAAAACGTAATTCAAGAACGCATCCGCATAAATAAAGATAATGATCAATTTGCTTACGTGCAGGAAACACGAAGAAAAACTTAATTTTACGGTAACCGTGATACAAATTGATACAGAATTCCATCTATCGTAAATATTGGTCAAGTTTCGTCAGAAAATAATAAATAACTAGGTACTGCGAGCAATCGTTATCGAATGCACTGAGAACGATAACAAGTAGGCTACCGCACTTACTGGGACAGTGCTTTGATTTCTGATTAGATATAATATATTATAAAGATAACAATTTTAATCTACCGTTGCTTAACTGCCGAATGCAATCTAAATTAATTACGAAATATAATATGTTTTATTTATATGTGAATCGGAAATAGCTAGCCTTAACAATTTAGAAATTCTATGCAAACAGGATTACCTACAGAGATGGTTAAGTAATTTAGAAGTTATCGTGATTTATTTTTGGGTTGCTACACCATGTTGCGCTTCCTTATTATATAGCCAACAGTGTCCACCTTCAGGGCAGATGTGTAGATTGTGAAGTGTGTATGTAGATTGTAGAAGTGATACCCATCAGGATCGAACCACCGACAGCTGGGTGGGTGTTGTGTTCGCACAAAAAGGTCTCCAACTCGTCTTGGAAGGAGTTTAATAATAAATGGTTCTTTTATATTAATCAGGGTTTATTAATACTCCACGTATTATAATCCTGACTCGGTAGTCGACCTAACTAGAAGCTTGCTAATTGGAATTTGGGACAGTGAGATTCTCTGAGAGCCTTCGCACTGGCCATGGCGACAACTGGCCACTGCCTCCATCTTGCGGACTTCCCCGCAAGCTCTATGCACTGCCATCTGTGCGTGCATCTACAAAGCTTCCTAACAGTGGAAAACCTAGGCTTTGCAGTACTCGGTCACTAACTGGTCAAGACAAAAATTGATGAAAAATGTGGTAGAGGAAGACAGAATATTGCATAACGGTAGATTTGATTTCGAAATATAATTTCGGATATCTCAATTATGCACATCAATTAGAACATCACTTTGCTAGCTTTATTTAATAATCAGCTTAAACACCCAGCCTTGCCTGGGCTTTATTCTGCATTGAGGGTTGGGAAAATAGGATAGTGTCGTTTTGCGATTTATCATACAGACAGCGACCTTTCTCTTATTTGAAGGTCAAGTTTGCAAAATTTCATTTCTCTGAATAAAACTTTAGATTTGTATAAAAAAACAAACCCACATATAATTGACTGAGCGTAGCCAAGTCTTGTTTTATTTTATATTATAGAAACAAACAGTACATGATATACAGAGATGAAACAATATACAGGAATAAGTTACTTCGTGTTAGGTACATATGATATGTTTCCTTGTAATGTCTGCCAAGTGGTATGTTTATTCCTTAATTACCAGGTGACGTGTGTAGTATATAGGTGTGTGTGTGACGTGTGTAATGTATGTGTGAGTTTTTGTGTGTGTGCGTGTCTGTATGTACACGCATTGAACAGTTTAAATTATTGACATGATGCCACGTTTGAATTTGGTCAGTGAATCCGAAAAAATATCAATGTTAGAGTTAAGACAAATATTCTTTAGAGTATGAAGAGCTCTGCTGCATTTGTTTTATAGTTAAACGTGTGGATAGCACTGTATGTAGTGTACGTCTCGAAGGTATGTTAAAGTTAATAAGGGACAGAAGTTCGGCACAGTCAATGTCACTGTTTAAAATCGTGTGTATAAATATTGAGTCAGCTACTGCTCGTCTTCGCTGCAAAGTTTCAAATGTACACTCAAAGCTATTGTTGAATTTGTAGGTAATATATTTTATAAATTTATTTACTTGATTTTTCATTTTGTATCTGTCTGTAAATTTGTTCGTGTGTTCCGTGTCTGGTAAATTCTGTCAAGATGGTAGCCGTGTTGAATTACCATTTCACTCCTCCAGAATTCGGATGAGCGTTACGAGCAGTCAAATCGGAGTAATCAACATTACGCGAGATCTACTGTTAACGAAACTACTAGTAATAATAATACTGATTATACATGTAGATTTAATCAATGAATTCTCGGTACCTAATAGTAAACTGAGATTAAAGCACTACATTCCTGGCATTCCAGTCTTGATGCATTGACCTACCATTATTACGATGAAATACCTATGTATATCTTGCCTGGTAGCTGGAGACGAGATTAGAATAATGTATTACCTTCGTGGTGAATTGCTAACTCAATATTCATGAGATTTGGTTTGATTTGGCGAAAAACATAACACTAAAATTCAAATTAATTTATGTATATACCTAATCCTGAAAATATTACTACTATGTACTAGCGTTCGGAAAATCAGAGGGTTTTCTTTATTTTTACACGGATGACATCTATGTTTTTTTTGTATTATGAAAAAATTAAAAATGCTTAGTATTACTTATGAAAGGAGAACACAGATGACTCTGTATATAGGTTTTCTTGTACTATTGCTGCCAAAGGACTTTTTGAATTATATTGTTTCATAGTGCTTTCACACAAACGAAGTATTAAATTCCGTAAGCCTAAACTTAAGCTTAAGGGCCCGTTCCCACTTCCGTTTTCAAATCGGAGGCGGGTCCCGTTTTAAAAACAGATGGCCAGTGGCCCTGTTCACACTTCCGTTTTAAAAACGGACCATACTCTACGAAAAAAAATAATTGTCGATTCAACCAAAACATGTTATTTGCTCATTCTTCAGTAATGGTGCGCAATGGACGACGATGAAGCTCTTGTTGTCATGTGGTACTTATTAAAAAGAAGGAAAAAAGTGAAAAGAAAATTTTGGGAACACCCAATCATAGCTGAATGATTTTCTGTAGGACTTTTCCAAGTGTTAATTGGTGAGTTGAGAAGTGATGAACTAAAGTTCTTTAATTATTTTAGAATAATAATGATTGGATTATTTATATAGCGCCGTTTTCACCGTGAGAAAATCACCTCAAGGGCGCTTAATGGCTTAAGAGAATGTCTATCACTTCCTTTAACCATCTACTGGAATAAGTTTCAGAGAGCTTAACATATCAAAATACAAAATTGAGAGAGTGCATTTGTCCTGAAGAAAGGCTATCGATATTTTAAAGTAAGAAAACAATAACAACTCAAATATTTTTTATTATGTGTTTATTAAACTAATACGCTCTTCCGTGCATCTTGCATCTCATTAAAGCTTTAAAATTTAAAAAAAGGTAAACTTTAAAAAATAAAAATATAAATTTTGATATACAAAAGTTGTGTACACCAAGTGTTTTGTTTTTATTCAGTTAAAAATAAAATTTTACTATACTCTTTCTTCGACCAGTGGTATTAAATTTTCGGAATTTATTTCCTTATCCATTATTGTAGTTTTGATTTATTTACTTAACAAAATAACCAAATACAAGCACGCAGCGTGCCTGCTTCCTTGCGACTGGGAGCGGGCTGGGAGGGGTGGGGGTGTGGCGGGGACTCTGCCGGAACGACTAGACGACAAGTGTGAACAGCTCCATACAACACTATGAGCGAGCGTGTTCCGACACGATTTGAAAACGGACGCGCTGCGCTGGCGATACATCCGACAAAATATGTCAGATCCGTTTTCAAATCGTGTCTTACAAGTGTGAACAGCTCCATACATCTACTACAGCCACTAGGCCATCCGTTTTTAAAACGGGACCCGCCTCCGTTTTTAAAACGGAAGTGGGAACAGGTCCTTAGGGTACACAGTTTACACCCGTGCTGTACAAGCGGGTTCCCTACAGACCATCAGAACATCACAATATTAAAAATGTATCCTTTGAAATACAATTTTCATCCAAGTCTCAGAGTAACATATAAAACCATTTAGTATCAAAAGCTATTTTTATTGACCAGATCTGAATAGTTAAACATTTTTAAATCTTAAATCCTCTCATAATTTCACAGCATTCCTCAAAATAGGGATGACATAAGTAGTAGGAAGCACTGGCTCCGACCAGGGCTGGCCCTGAACCAAACGCCGCCTGTCGCGACTAAAATTTTCGGCACCCCTTGTCAAAACCAGTAGATGCCTAAGTAGGTTATCACTATAATCAATAATATTCGAATGATTTTATATTTATACTGTAAAATAATCTTAAGCGTGATGTGTTAGGACGGTAAGGTATCATCAGTACCTTGGTAATTCAGCGCCCGGAACGGACTGCTCCAATTGCACTTGTCGGGTCAGCCCTGGCTCCGACCAGTTGGGAAAGTTAAGTTCTAATTCAAAGGAATAACTGTTATTACAACCCTTTTTTTTATTCCTTCCACTACATTTTAGAAATCTCCACATTCTCACAAAATAGTGATAATTAATTAATTGACTCCCTTATGTCGTCATCCGTATTACCATCGGAAGTATTTTCACTTACATTATCATTCATATAATCATTGCACGTTTCAGTTGAGATCCACGAAAGCATCGTCCGCTTTAGTGTGATACAAAAATTGATTTGTAGGACTTCTTTGAATGATATGACAGTGAATGATGCATGTTCTTTATAATGCTGTCAGTGTGTTACTCAACAGATGAATACCAACGGGGTGCAACGGCTTGAGGGTAAACACGATATAGAAAAATCAATTCCACGTTCAACAGTTTATTGTCAATGCATGCAAGTACAAGAAAAACGCCTGAATTAAACAAATAATATTTTTATTAAAACATATTTTTAGATAAAATAATTCATATTTGACAAACATTACATCGGTGGTAAAAATTAATGTCACTTACTTATTGACCGTTTGAAATAAGAAAGGCAAGCACAAAGAAACATAAAATTTCTATCCAGCTCGATTCAGTCTACAAAACCTCTTAATTTTTAAAATACATTTCTTACTATAGGTAATCATAACATCACAACTGGCTATACTTGTGTACGAATTATTTTACAGTTTGTTTATTTTCTTATCAATTCAAAGAGCACTTGGAAACAATCATTTCTCACACAAATGTATTTACAGAGAACAGGCATTCATATTCAAGCAATTATAGCGCACGCACACTCTGCTTTCTCAGCCAGGGAGGTTGTGAGACTTAACCTAATTCTTACATTTAACATGGCCAGCTATCCTCTCCGTTAACCTAGTTTTACGTCTCAGAGACACACATACATTCATAGTTATAGCGTTACATTATATTCCCTTCAACACACTTAACAATGGGCACATGAACTTTCTTCCATGAGCTGCGCCTCCTTCCACTTCGATACATTACCTATTCCAGATTAAATAAATTGTATTCATTTACCTTGAGCTTTGTCTATCCACGTCCACCCTCTATAGAATATGACAAATCCTTCAAAGTTCAATCTTCAAATTGAAGGTCTTGTATCAAAATTGCACATAAAGATATGTACTCACCAAGAGAGAAACACATTACTTGAATATAAACAGGCAGACCAGGAAACACACAAATGTATCCGCAAAGCAGTGCAAACTCGTAGTCGTCACAGTTATGTAAAATATCTAAGAGAGAACGCTCATTTTTAACATTCATTTATTATGGCATAGTCTATAAAAATTGACATTTTTAATAACATTTTAAATGTTCATCACATATTACTTCTTCGAATGATGTTAATAATTTAATCAATGCCTTGTTTAGCCACTTTCCTTTTAATACAAAGCATCCCATGTACCTAAGCACAAAATATTTATAACTTTGAAAATTAAAAATGAAAACAAAGTATGAGCAATTGTTTATTATAAAAACTGTTCATATTCTTGTTTTAAACATATCCTCGTTTCATAAATACAGATGGAAATAATTATTGTTAGTTTTGCAATAATTTCTGTAAATACATAATACACAACAACTTATTTTTTGTAATTTACTTTCTGTTCTTCTTTGTTACAATTACCCCAATGTAATACACAATTTTTTATTAATAACTTGCATATTATTATAAAACTAAACGATCCATTATGAAATGTTATTTTTATATCAAATTTAAAGCTACAATGTTGCCAAAACGAAAAGTTTTTGATAGACCAATCTTACCAATTTGATCTCCAATAGTTGCGTAATTATAATAACTTTGTTCAAATTTTTAATAAAAATAATACTATTTGAATTTACCTCAATTATAATAATTATAGATTACACAGTAAAATTATGAATAATTAACATTAAAGAAATATATTTTTAATTAAAGATACCTATCAAAAAAAGGGTTACATTGTTTGATAAAAGTACCTAAAAAGTAACAATTTTAATATAAGTATAAATATATCTATTAAAAATGTATGCAAAAAACCACTTCAATTTTGAAAAATAAAAATTTTCCTTTCGTTCCATGAAATAACAAATAAACTGTTATAAAATTATAACTTCTGGTAACTGAAACATCACAATTGTTGTAGATTTCTTTGGATTTCTTTTTGCTTTCTTAAAAAATATTGCTATATTTATGTATTTACATTGGCATGGCACAAGATTTCTTCTGAGCTAATATTGTATGACAAATCAACAAGATTTATTTATAATGGCTTGAACAATACCAAACATTCTTTGTGAAAAATCTTAATTTTTTATTGTGTAAAATGTAACAAAAATACTGCTATCAAAGGCAATAAAAGGAAGAAAATAATTTAAAAATATGCCTTGACAAATCAAAACAATACTATGACAGGCTGTTTTCTTATAACCCAATCGCATAAAGTATTGCACGGAACATGGGTAATGTGTATCCTCATATAAAATTTCTTAACAAAAGAAATTTGCTAAATTGTCATTACGACATTTATAAGATGAGGTGGTTGGAATTAAAATTTCCATGAACAATATATTAAAATTAGATTTTAGAAGCCTAGCAAAATGTAGGTTTCTACGAGCATGTAATCTGTAACGCAATATTTAATGTCAATAAGTACTTTCTTTCAAACACTGAGTAACATCAATCAGTTAAGTACAACCTCAAAAAATAGACAAAAGATATTTATTGACGAATTAAAGTGATTTATTTTTACTGTTTTTATTCTAGTTTTTGCTACAAATATGCAAAAAGCTCTTTCATACATTCAGTGTGTAATAATTAATGAAAAAGTATATAAATATACAAACCTTAAATAATACTATATTTGCATTGTAATGTAAGTAATATTCAACAGGAGGCAAACACCGACCAACATAAGCTCGCAGACTTTGAAATCAGTAACTGCAGATATCAATGTAAAATTCAAATTTTATAGTAGGTACCAGATAAGCGCCAGTTGCGCTCAGGTCCACTGGGAGACTTACGGTGATCGTGGAATACTCAATTTGAATATGTTAATAATTTATAACATGAACTAAAATGCTGTACTAATAGCCGATAAAAATAGGATGTGCAATATGAAAGTAAACAGACTCAACGTGTTCTAAAAAAATAACGTAAAATGAGTCATAGGTACACAAAATTATAAAAAGACTTGTTCACTTTTGGAATAGAATTATTTGCACGTGCCTGTGTCTGTTGTGAAACAACATACATAACAAAATAACGATACAGTCCGCACTTAATATTTATATTTTTTACAAATAAAGTCCTCAACCTTTCCGCATGAGGTAAAGACATATTTTCAGGTACCTTGCCTAATTTCACAGGAAACTTGTGAAACACCCCTCGCGTCTGGGAAGCCGTCATCCCTTCTTCTTAAACATTTAAAATTGATTCTAATGCATTTAAAGGTATGCTAACCCATCCGTACTGGCGAAAAGCAAAGTTCATCAAATATGGTAACACTAGAGATATGGCAACTATTAGTCTTCCATCATTTCTTTAACCGTACACAACAAACAGTGGCACTATTATCAAAAGATAATAACGGACTCAAAACGCACTTCCTAATGTACATCTATTTATGAAATTACATTATAATTCATCATTCAATCAAAAACGTCTTTAAAAAGATGAGTTTTTTTTTAATGGTTATCCCCTTTGAGCGAGTTGTGAGTTAAAAAATAATAATAAAATATATTGTTAATGGCACAAATTAACAACTCCACATCTAAATACTATGTGAGTTTATAATATTCAGACTTTTAATATTGCAAACTTAGTCAATTGGCTGATTTAATCGATGACGTCTACGGTCTACAAGAGGAGAAGATAAAGATATAAATATGTATTGCTTTTCTTGGATGGGTTAAGAGTTGTTAGCTTTGGTTGAAAATACACTTGAGAATAAAACTTGCTCACTGTCCGATCACCGCATGGAACTATCTCACATTATTAATTACGATGGCCGGTTGAACTGCACTACGAACCAGTTCTAATACAATATTTTTACAAAATACTTGACTTTTCAATTACGACGAAATACAACGCCGTCACACGTTTTTAATTGTGTAAATCGTCAGCGTAAAGTTTTTGCACATTACAGCCGATCCGATCGATAGGGGTTAATTCATTGCCCATTATGTTTGTATAATGTACGGTAGATTAAAATGCAGCCAGCGATTCCTCGGTGTTTCGTTTTCAAATTATAAAAATCTCCATTAAGTACACCTTTTAGATACACAAATTTTTAATTTCGTAAGAGATTTAAACTCTCGTGCGTTTTCAATCTTTGGTGCCGGCTCGGCCCAGCTTTCTGTCTATAGCACCGACTCTATTTGTTTGACCTCGGATCCGTTCTGGCGGTCTCCCGGACGGCTGGGGGCCTCTGCGGACAGAGGGCTGGCGGCCGTATGGACTATTTGGGGCACCTTGGCGCCCCCGGTGCTCCCATTGCCGCCGACCCCGTGAGTGGGCTGCATGCCCATCGTGATGGGGGTATCATCGGGATCCTCGTCATCCATGTCTTCCTCGTCTATGGGGGTGAGCGCGTCTGGATTTTGCGCTGAGACTTCCGGCTTAACGAACCTGAGAGTTTTAAACAAATAATTAAAAACAGTTCTAATAAAATAATTAATTAATCATCTGGACAGAGGTGATCTATTTTACCATTGTGTAAAACCACCAGCCTCTTTAATTTTCAATAGATATACTTTTAAAATAGGTACAGGATTTATGCACTTACAGATAAACCAATATGCATGTCTGTGTGCCTGAAGTAAGGTCAGTTTTATCTCACTTCAGGTAAAAATGATCACACATTTTCAAATATTGAAATTCTTTCTTGAACAGATAAATTTCATTGGCCTAGTAAAAGGTCTTACGTCAATTGGCAACACCAGTTTTCTTTCAAATTGGTAGAGATCACACTTCTATTGATTTTCTGTTCAGTGATTTTATCCAAATAATTACCAGGGGCAAGCAACCTTAGAGACTCTAAATCTGGATGTTGTCTGTTTCAATAAAAAAATAACCTTTTTACTTTATACTTCCGTAAATTATATTATAATGTTTTTTTGGTTTGATTAACTTTACAGCCGTTATGGACTGCAGGCCATCGCAAAGGGCAAAATTTTACAACTGTTATTATTTACCAGTTTGGCCAGAAGACAGTACAGGATGGCCACAGAAAGCATATTCCAAAATATTTCCAGATTTTCCCAGGGACGTTTTTTTCCTATTGCCTGATATTAAAAACTAATCATGAAGTAATGACTATCACCACAGTAGATCATATTTTAGCCACTTGCAAATTTGCATTCCATTTTCCTCTGTGATTCGTCTGCTCTTCAATATCCCAAATTGTGTTACTGCTTTTAGGGGAAAAATAATATGAATTATGGGAAATTCGGAATGAAGTTTAATTAAATTTTAATCTACAAAAATTAATCATGTACAGAGATGTGCAAAATGTGTACCCAAAACCATTTGAAATGCAAAATGGAAATGGGTCAAAACTTTTCCATTTGAAAATGCAAAATGCAAAATGGTTTTTAGAAAAGCATTTCAAATGCAAAATGCAAAATACCCATTTTGCATTTTGCATTTCCATTTGAAATGGATTTATTTGAAATAAAGCACATCTCTGATCATGTACATATGTTATAAAATATTTCAAAACTACCTGTAGAAATATATTTATTTAGGCCTCTACAGCGAATTCAGGGAGTCTTACAATACCTTGGTTGGAAACATCAATAGCCTTAGGTTAAGGATAGGAGAGGGTGGGAGGCATGAGACCATGTCTTATTGCACATCTGAAAAGTCAATGGTAATTGAATTCTGTTCTGGATTTCTTGATAAACTCTTAAAATATCTACAAGATATAAATAGTGATATACAGGGTGTATCGGCACTAACCCGACAAACTTTAACCAGCTATTCCTTAGCACATTTGGAGTAAAAAATGTTATGTACACTTTGCTGTCCGGTAACATTTTTTTTCTTTTAAAAACAAAAAATAAATAAAATTTCCACACTCCGCTACTGCCCACAGTATAGGGGTAAAATAATTGGCAACGCCGCGCTACTGTCATCTCTTTCACACATATTCTGTCTCAAGTCCCGTGTGGTTCCCGCCACCCCGTCTCGTATCAGTGGTCAGTGCTGTTTTGGGAGTTCGCATGTCATCAAGTTTCTAGTTTCGTTTTTGTTTTGTTATCTAAGTTTTTACTGTTGAAATATGCCCCTCAATTATCCACCTGCCGAGCAAGCAGATATTGTTTTTGTTTATGGATTTTGCAATGGAAATTCACGAGCAGCCGTAAGGGAGTATCGCATGAGGTTTCCTGGAAGACGCGTCCCACACCATGCTACCTTTGTCCAGGTTTGTACCCTATCAATTGTTTATTGAAACTATTTACATTCATTGATAATGCCAAAAAGCGCTTTTGAAATTTAAACTGGGAACATTAAAAACATAACAAGGGGCCACCAACTTTAAAAATGTAAATTGTACTTTAGGTGATTTGTGTTCAGTGGTCACTAAACGGCGTTTTAAAAAGTTAATTAATTTTAATCTCTAATAAATGCATCATTCACTGCAATTGAATTCACTCCCTTTCTCACCATGGGATTATTTAAATTACTTGAATTCAATTTCACCCCTGTGAATCCAAGATATCAACCGTACCTAGTTAAGAAAATTATAATTTAAAACACTTTGTTATACATTTTACTATAAAAAAATGAAATAAATGAAGAGAAAACGTAAGTTTTCTGATATGTGCCTAAAATAAGTGTTCTTTAAAAATAAAATGAGTGAAAAAGCCCGCGATTGTTTATTTGACATTATTACTGAGCTGAATAATAAAAGCAGTTGTTATTTGTTGTTTTGTTTCAGATGTATCAACAATTGCGTGACTGTGGCATCGGACGGATTGAAGGCGCCGGCGGAGGACACAACATCGTTCCTGTGGCAGTTGAGGAGAGAATCCTGAACTTAATTACCGAAGACCCCACGCTGTCCGTGCGTCGGGTCGCTCTGATGATAGGACACAGGGAACACATGGCGGTATGGAGAGTTCTGAAGAAGCACGGGCTCAAACCTTTTCACTATAGGCGCTGCCAAGGCCTCATGGAGAATGACCACTTTTCCAGAGTCGTGTACTGCAGAAGAATGCTGCATAATGTCATAAGAGATGCAGACTTCATGAAAAACATATTGTTTACCGACGAAGCACAGTTCACTAAAACAGGAGTGCTAAATGTGCACAACTTGCACCATTGGGCTGAACAAAACCCCAAGCTTGTTCGGGAGTCGTCGAGCCAGGACAGATTTTCCATCAACATGTGGGCAGGAATCCTGGGAAATCAAATACTCGGTCCAATCGAGTTGCCTCCCAGACTAAATGGACCGATGTATTTGGAGTTCTTACAAGTGCAACTGGGCGAGATTCTGGAAGATGTGAACCTCGAATTACTACGGAGAATGTGGTTCCAGCACGATGGAGCCCCACCACACTATTCGATTGCCGTGCGGAACTACTTGGATGTCGAGTTTCCTGGTCGTTGGATAGGCCGTGGAAGTCCGGCCATTGCTTGGCCACCAAGATCACCCGACCTGACCCCCCTGGATTACTACCTGTGGGGGGCTCTCAAGGAAAAAGTGTATGCTAAGCCAATAGCCTCAAGAGAGCAACTGCTCGAACGAGTGATGGAAGCCGCTGCAGAAATTAAAGCAAATCCTGCAAACTTAAATAATCAAAATATAACAAGACTACACGCTTGCATCGAAAATAATGGTAGTCACTTCGAACAAATGCTCCAATAAAAAAATTAACATAAACTACATGTCCGCATTTTCATTTATTATTTATTGGTAAAATTCTCACAATGTCATTCATTTACACATCAATATTACCTACATATCAATATTTAATAAAATCTGTAGAAGAGTATGCCCGTCGGCATTCAACAAGTTTTTCGACAAGTGTGTCGAAAAGCGTCTTCTCTCTTTCCTACACACTAAATATTAATGGTTAAAAATGAGACGACTGATGCTTGTAAGCGCGCCAATACGTAAAAACAACGAAACTCGAATAAGAATTGCCAGGTGGGTTTTTTAATCGCTTTAATCTGACTTTAAACAATAATTAAACACGTAAAAATTATTTAATATAATATTACAGTACAGTACTTTGAACCTTCGCAATAAATTTATTTGATTTTAAGTTTAGTTTGTAGAACTCCATTTCAATTTAGAGATTTTTTTTATTTTAACAGTCTTATTAAAAAATTTATAAAAACAGTGTGTTTATAAACAAGTTCTGCTAGTTGTAATTATTATTACGCGTGACAGCTGTTTCACCTTCTGACGGCATTATCAAACTTTGGTAAAGCCACTTACAGACGACGTAAGTGATAACTTTCTTTTTTTATTATTCTGGCTTTATTGATTTCCGAGTAAATTGTCGTAAATTATTATTTGCTAATCCCAATATTATTTGCTAATGCTAATAATTAAGTGAAATTTTAAACAATGCAATAATAGGATTATTGCATTGTTAATTTCACTTAATGTCGTTGGTATTTCCAACTGATGACTCAGGGGTTTATTTCCCTGAATAATTAAGTATTTTGGGGTCTAATTATTATGCATTTCATTACATCCGATAATTTAAACAATTTTTATGTTGAATTGGGGTAAGTTTTATGGCTAAGGGAAGGAGTGGAAGGTGAGGAAGTACCTGGATATTCAGATCTGGTCACCAAATACGGCTAGTCATTTCAAGCAACGTTTAAATTCTAAACCTGGATATTCAGATCTGGTCACCAAATACGGCTAGTCATTTCAAGCAACGTTTAAATTCTGAACCTGGATATTCAGATCTGGTCACCAAATACGGCTAGTCATTTCAAGTAACGTTTAAATTCTAAACCTGGATATTCAGATCTGGTCACCAAATACGGCTAGTCATTTCAAGCAACGTTTAAATTCTGAACCTGGATATTCAGATCTGGTCACCAAATACGGCTAGTCATTTCAAGTAACGTTTAAATTCTAAACCTGGATATTCAGATCTGGTCACCAAATACGGCTAGTCATTTCAAGCAACGTTTAAATTCTGAACCTGGATATTCAGATCTGGTCACCAAATACGGCTAGTCATTTCAAGCAACGTTTAAATTCTAAACCTGGATATTCAGATCTGGTCACCAAATACGGCTAGTCATTTCAAGCAACGTTTAAATTCTGAACCTGGATATTCAGATCTGGTCACCAAATACGGCTAGTCATTTCAAGCAACGTTTAAATTCTAAACCTGGATATTCAGATCTGGTCACCAAATACGGCTAGTCATTTCAAGCAACGTTTAAATTCTGAACCTGGATATTCAGATCTGGTCACCAAATACGGCTAGTCATTTCAAGCAACGTTTAAATTCTGAATTAATTAATCAATTACGAAAAAGCGTGGGGTTAAGAATATTTTTTTTAAATTATAGTTGTAATTTATTGTCGATTTTTTAAAAAAATTGCGATATTTTAAATAAAATTTAATAATTATTGTTTAAATAAATTAGCAATCTGGCAGCATTCATTTGCAGGTGGTCAATCCAATGCAGTCATGACGTTTGTGTGAGTGCTTTCCTTTGTCTCAGTGTGTTGCGCAGCAGTTTTATATGAACCGTTTTTTGATTCATCGGGATTGTTTTTAAAACTATACATTCTTTGTACCTTCAAATTAGTGGAAATAAACTTAAGTGTGTCAAGCTGCTCGTTATATTCCGGTAATTCTGGAAGGCTTTTAACATAAGCAATAATATTCATAAATCACATTCCGCGAAGTTGTAAATAACTAAATTTATTAAAAAATATACGTTGTAGGATAGCCTAGCAAGTAACATTTTGACAGAGCACTTACGGTGATTTAAAAAACAACGGCGCTGTTCAAATAATCCAATTATTATTATTGATAAGTACCTAAGTGAGGAAAATTGTTTTTAAAAGTGCTCAGAATTATTGGACTTCGATTATAAATTCAGGAAATCTACTAATTAGTTTCTTAGTTTCAAAATTAGACTATTTAATACGTGAAACGCGTAAGAGGTGAAACCAAAGCATTCCAGAGGTGAAACAATTTAGATACAAAAATAAAACTGATGTGTACAATACAAGAAGACAATCAGTGATTCGCATACGAAAAATGTGAATAATCATTATTGTTAAATAAAATATTTCTTTTCTGGTACTGGATTATGTAATACGGGCTTCGTTCGCAGCAACACGCGAGAGTTGCGATGTTGCTTTCAAATTTTGACAAAGGATAAAACAGTGGTGACATGTGGTGAAAATATGTTTAATTAATTTTTTATTAAAAAAAAACGTTACCGGACAGCAAAGTGCACATAACATTTTTTACTCCAAATGTGCTAAGGAATAGCTGGTTAAAGTTTGTCGGGTTAGTGCCGATACACCCTGTATGTTGACATTACTGTAAGTCACCAAGACAACCATTTCCTGATTACGAATAACCTGAAAATATTTGAAAAACTCCTAATACCATAATTATTAGCGGAAAATGTTGCTTGTGCAATGTGAAAGGTTTGAGGACTTATCTAGCAGAGAAATTGAGCCCGACACACTTGTCCACTCGGCTACTAACCGGTTATTTGTTGTACACTCAACCAGGTGTATAATTGATTCATTTACATAATTACAAATGAGTAGCGCAGTTAGGAAGTGTTTTTTGAACGGTGAATTTCAATTGAGTTGAATTTTTATAAAAAATAATAAATAACTTAAACTCAAATGTTAACATGGTATTTCCTAAGGCATTGCTTATTTGGCCAAGTAAAACGTGGTTACAGTATAATAGGATGGACTGGGAGAATTACAACATTAAAAATATTTGAGTGTTCCTAGGGCCAAGAATAGTGTACTGGGACATTATTACAACTTTCAAAAGAGTCAGGTAACCCTTTAGCCAAGAATAGTGTCACTGAATGGATTGGAACAATAAATTACAAGTTTAAATATAATTGAGTGTCCCTTTAGCCAAGGCTAGTGTCATTAAATAGGCTGGAACAAATACTACAACTTTCAATACAATTGAGTATCCCTTTACCCAAGGAGAGTGTCTTTAAATGTGCTGGAACAAATATTACAACAATCAATATACATACATAGTTGAGTGACCCTAAAGCCGAGGATACTAATATTAAATAGGCTGGAACAATTATTACAACTTTCAATATAGTTAAATGTCCGTACAGCCAAGGATACTGTTATTAAATGGGCTGGAACAATTATTACAACTTTGGAGGTTTTGTCCTCCAAAGAAATTATGCAGAAACTTTCATCGGAGGTCACTAACAAATGTTTTTTTTTATTGTAATATGACATTTTATCTTGCTTTAATTAATCAACTATTCATATTCATACCGTTTCATCATGGGCGCCATGAAACTGGTGATGGTGGCTATTCCAAAGAAGGCGCCGGCCATGAAGAAGGACGTGTCGTAAGAGTTGGTGGCGTCGTATACCGCGCCGGCCAGCGGGGAACCCACGATCGCCGCTGCGCCTCTGAACAGAATCAGCAGCCCAAAAGCGTTGGTCAGCTTGTCCAGACCTAGTAAGTCCACCAGGATTATGGAAGTGAGAGATATGTAGCCAGCTGTAATCAGATAAAAGTACATGGATTAATACCGATTGGTGATTGTGAAGGGTTTAGCAATGAAATCCATCTAAAAAATTAGCTAATATAATGCTTGTTTTGTGGATCTAAAGAGTACATTATAGCTACAAAATAAAGTGTTTTTATTTTGACTATTTGATCGCTTAAAAATATTATTGATTTAATTAATTACTGCGAGCAGAATCAACCAAAATCTCCTACTTACAAATCCTTTTTCGGGTATAGTTTTATTGTATATTGTGGAAAATTAAGTTATTTATATTATGATCAGAAAACATTTTGATATTTGTGCCTAAACTTCACAAAATAAAATAAAACATTTTGGCAATATGTTTTTAATATAAGAATTTCAGCCCTTATGGACATCAGGAAGGACTTAGTGACTTACATATGGCGAAACCAAAGAAGATAGCCATGACGATGTAGGAGGTGTAGGAGGAGCAGTAGGGCGTCAGCGTGACGGCGATGGTGGAGATGACGAGACAGATGTTGTTCAGCAGCAGCGAGTTCATCCAGGGGAAGTCCGCCACCCAGCCGCATGCCACTCGGCCCACGGTGTTAGTTATACCGATTATGGACAGCAAAAAAGAAGCACTCTCTTTTTCAATCCCCTGAAAATGTTAAATGACTTGAATATAATAGATGGATTTATGGAAAATGTAATAATAATAGTTGCATCATTTTAGTAAATCAGATCAAGGGTGTTTTACAATTTAATTCATATAGGTAACCTGTCCCCTATCACTTACAGTTATGTAAGTTATAGGGGATAATTAATTATAATTATTTATTATAACTTACTACAGTTAAGGCTTATTACTAGTGGCTTTCAATCAGTGGCAGCTTGTGATCACAAAAATGGGTGGTGCGCTAAAAATATTGCCATTCTATCCGTACGTCATATCAGGTAAACCTTCAGCGGCGAAGGACACTCTGGACACTAACAAATAGAATTTTGTAAGCATATCCTGGACCTGCTGGAGTGATCAGTATGCGAGCTGGAAACTAAAGTGGTTCACGTTTCGGAGAAATTTCAATACTATGGTCAGCATCCACGGTCTGCGCATATAGACAATTGATATTCCCGGGTGATGTTTCTCATCGAGTGATATGGAATTCGCACGCACCACGTGACTTATGACACGCAATACAAAGAACGAAAATTCGAGCCGGTTGAATTTAACTTAATTCTTATGGTATTCTTAGGGTAACAATATAGTACAGTGGTGCCTCACACAACGAACGCCTCGCACAGCGAATGCTGCACACAACGAACTTCCTTTTCGTTCATTTCACGATTCATACAACGAACTTTGCTTCACACAACGAAGTCGCCCGATCTTCTACGATCACTGCCGATTAATTGCATCCTCCCGCGCAGGCAGTCGTTAGACTCGTTAGTCACTGCGTAGTACGCTTAACTTACGCACGTATCGCAGCAATCGTTCTTCATTACGAATTAAATCGCACACGTATCACGGCAGTCGTCCTTTTAAGATAAACTCAACATTTTTTTTATATGATGGGTTCTAAAAAAAGCAGGAAGGTGATTTCTCTTGAAATGAAACAGGAAATAATTAGAAGGAGTGAATGTGGGGTAAAACAGTGTAGCAACCCAAAGGTTGGAATTAGAGGTAGAGGAAGAGGATGTAGAGGAGCTTATTGAGGAACACAAAGAAGAGCTGACAACTGAAGAGCTCCAAACACTTCTGGCCCAACAACAGGACAATGCTCAAAGGGAAGCGTCATCTGATAACGAGGAGCAACAATCAAACAATCAACCAATTCCAACTGCTGACATCAAGAACATCCTGGTCAAATGGAAAGCAGTTCAGGAGTTTACCAATGCCCACTATCCGGATTCCGCTGAAGCAAACAGGATCAACGACCTGTACTCCGATACTCTTGTCCGTTATTTCCGGCAGATGTTGAAGAAAAGAGAGAAACAAACGACTTTGGACAGGTTTTTCACTGCACCATCGGCGGAAAATGGATGAAGATGTGCAAGATTCGATTATTTCTTAAAATTAAAAAATGTGTGTTTTTTTCATTATGTTTTTAGATATATCTAAATAAAAATAATAACAAAAAATTTATCTTTTTTTTATGTCATCTTACCATATTTTATGCTACAGAACGAATTATTTTTTTTAACATGTATTGTTATGGGAAAACGCGTTTCACATAACGAACTTTTCGCATAACGAACTTGCTCCTGGAACGAATTAAGTTCGTTGTGTGAGGCACCACTGTATTAATCTTATTAATGTTATTTGCTTTGATTAGCGTTTGATAATTATTATTTTTTGATTGGTTGATATTTTGGGAGTGCGTTGCTCCAACACTCCTAAGAGCTAGCCGCCACTGCTTTCAATTAAGATAAATAACTAGTGACTTACAACTAAGACTTATAAAGTGACTTAAAAACGATACATTTTTATGACAGAGAGGGTATTGAAGGACAATAATACCATAATATGACTTACAATTATGACTCAAAACTAGAGACTTACGGCTAACATTCATTTACATTTACATACATATACAGCGGATACATGTTGGTAAGTTGTTTATATCAGAAAGTAGTATAGAATGTGAGATTTTTGCTGAGAATCTTGTAATTTTACTTCTGGCCGCTATTGTCAGCTATTTATTCGCCTATGAATTTGTGGGAAATCATACGTTCGGTGTTGCCAGGAGTGAATTGTACAAAGAATGGCTTTAGAATGAGGTTGAACGAGGTTGAAATAGATTGGAATCTTTGAAATCGACTTACATTAATCATACATTGAATGGAAGTTAAATTAGAGAGTGAGAGAATACAGAAATATAGTTAAGGGTAGAACAGGACAACATTTATGTTGGATGTACAAAAATCTATCTTTTGACTTTGACCAATCTTCTGAATTGATTATGAAAAGACCTGTGGAAGAATAATTTGGGACTAAAGCCGGTAGAGATTATTTGAAAACAAGTATGTAGTAGGTACCGAGATGATGGTGACAGATTTGTCAAATGATACGCCAACTTACATTGAGAATGGCAGCGTCCACAAGATACACAAAGGGGACGTAAAGCCCGGCCATGCCAAACAAGTTGGATACTCCGATGATCATGAAGGCAGGGTTCTTAAGGAGGCTCATGTCCATCATGGAGGCCAAGGCTGTCTTGAAGGACTCGGGGACATGGCAACACGGGCAGAGGTCGTAATCTGGAAAAATCATTGACATTGATTAGTAATAATCACAAAAAACTAATACACAAATACAAGTTTTTATTAATTATTAATTTATCATTTTTTAAAGCAAACCGAAAACCTTAACAATCAATATTCGATCTAAAAAAATAAAGATGAAAACCAGAATTCGATTAACAAAAAAATACATCGTTTTTTGGTCACCGAACAAAATGCAATTCTGAGCACAGATTAATTTATTTATTGTCACGGGAATCGTGAATAGGACCTAAAAAATGAATAATCATATACCTAAACACATTCATTCGCACATTGTTAGTATGCAAATGAAGTTGATATTACTCAATGTAACAAAGTAACCTATGCAAGAATAATAACATAATTTTAGTATACCAATTAACTTACATACCTGCACATAATATAATTATTGTTTGCTAAAACAACTCAATTACTGTTAAACTTAATGTGAAATATTATCGCATCAGCAGAATGCTGCTTTCTCATTAACTAATAATAATAATAAAACATGATCTATGGTCAGTCAATAAAACCCAATATCAATATGATATTGACTAAATCCATTATCTATGGTTTTTAGGCAGCATTAGGTGGTATGTGCGACCACGGTCAATATTGCTGAAATATTCGGACAGCCGGAAGATAAAAAAGCTGCCTTATTTTATTGCAACCTCCAAAGTGTTAGATAAGCTTTGGTGAAATGTCAATATATACAACTTTTTTTAATATTTTCATTCGTGATGCTAAATTACTGGCTTATTAAGTAACGGACACAGACTGACGAACCTCATAGAATTGAAAGAAGTTGTGTGTGCGATCAATTAAATCCGTTCAAGTTTGGAGAAAAGGAATTCAGAAATGAACTCATTGACAAATTAACTCCCTTTTTCGTGTCAAAAAAGATATGCGGAGCCAATATACATTAATAAAGTGGATTTTTGTATTTCAATTCGACAATTTCAATTTATTCGTACGTACCTAGCCATTTGACGTTTCGGAATTCCAATCCATAAACAATACCTGCCAATGTTGCTATTGTAGGGCGATTTCTTATTTATTTCATTGTCAATATTGGATTGGCGATCGACACGCCTAATGAGCGCAACCATACTCGGGAAATCGATATAAAATCATCATCAGTTGAAACTATCGATCCAATACTATAAAGTTATCGATTTGACCGTGCTAGACCCCTGGTGGTGATATTCCAGAATACCAGCCAATTTTTATTTAGATAAATCGATAACCTATGATTTGCCATTTTTTGGTGAATAGCAGATATTCATATCATAATTATTTTCGTGTTTGGATAACACTCAAAAATTGAGTGTAAATTTTTTTCTGAATTAGTTCACACTACATGATAAATTATTCATTAAATTATTCATTAAATTATTAATTTAATTATTCATTAAATTATTCATTAAATTATTCATTAAATTTTAATAAGATGAAACTTACGTTCAGAAGACCTTTCCACATCTCCCGCCCGGGAGCTGGTGGCAGCGGGGGCAAGTGACAGCACACTTTGGCGATAGTGGGACAAGGACTTGGTGCTCTGGTACTCGGGCAGATTCACCACGGACCTGGAGTAGAAGATGTCCTTCCGGGAGAGGGGGCGGACCATCTTGCCGGCAGCCTCACGAGGCACGCCCAGGGACATCTTGGAGTTGTACATGCTCTCTGTATCCTATAAAGTTAACACAAATTGATAAATATTAACAAAATATAGCCTTTACTACGCTGACCTTTTTTTCGCGATACATCATGTGACACTTTTTGACACAATATATGATTTTTAGTGAAACTTTGTGTATCACATATGCCACATCCGCCTCAATCAGATACTAGAAGATACTTCAACACTTCCAAACAAACGAAATGAACAAATAATTAAATTTGGAGCACAAACATGGACACAAGATTGTGGTAATGAAAAAGGCCACTATACAAAGAGCCGTGCTAAATATCTCCCTGCGTGATAGAAAGACGAATGAATGAATAACAAGCAAGTCAAAGGCTGTCATTATCCATTAGTATTGGTATTATCATTCACAACATCCTAGATTGAGAAAGAAAAGCAGTAAGCCCGTCATCGCATCTGGTGGGTAAGAGTAAGGAAACGGTAAGGGATCGGCATAAACCTTACTTACTTACTTAAGTACTGCACACCCACCGCAAGTCCCACTGAAAAGTGCGCTGCAAACGATAGCGAACTTTAATTTTGTGTGCAGTACTCAGTCTATATCGATTCCTTACCGGACCGTGGGACAGCGAGCTAAGAGTCCACAGATGAGATAAAACTGGAGAAAACCAGAGACCTCATGAAGAAGAGAAGAAAAATAATAGATTTAATTGTGTTTCAAGGGGAATGACTTCGAAAAGACAAGCAGAATGTTATAGTATAAATGAGAGTAGAATCGTTCATAGTAGTCAGGCTGATTCACCTTGTTAAGTGAATTCATTCGTTCAGTCTTTTTTTCTTATGTCTAGTGTGTAGCATTGTTGCTTCATAGACTGTGATCAAAGAATAACTTTTATTTATACTTTTCAGCAGCTCAAATCAAAGCCAAAAGTATTCTGTAGTAAATTAATGATTTTGAAACCTGGTGAATTATACTGAAATGAATCCGCCATATCATATTAATGACGTTATGGGATTAAATTGTTATATTTTTAAATAAAATATGCAAATAAGATAATACAGTAAGTATTCTATTACAAAACTGTTTCAAAACAAATTTCCTATCTCGATAAGAATCCAAACAATTTGAACCTTCAACTCTTTGCGAGTATATTGATCAGCCCATTGCCAACATCGACTCTGGCACTCGTCCAAAGTGAAACAGCTGGGACGTTACCGCCGTTTATTAGGGGCCATGTGCTCTGTACATTATGTGACGATCTTTGACATACCTAATGACAGAAAAACTACACACAATACATATACAAACACCACACCACACTCATACTATCTAGAAAACGTATGTATCATATCTTCGCCGTTCAGGCAAAATTCACCAAACCATTACACACATTTTTGAGATACTGCATATTTGAAGGTTAAAATATGTTACATAAAGTTAAAAATACAGTTTTAAAGTTTATGTAGGGGGAATTTCAAAGTTTCATCTACCTGCATAATAATAGAAATAATTTTAAAGCATTAAAATAAAATTGTTTGTCTAACATCATAATTTAGATATCTCAAAACTTGTGCATGTGTGTTGGTGATTTTTGCCAGAACGACGGCGATACGTACATACAAATATGTAGACTAATACTACATAATATCTTATTTAATATGTACGAATCACACGCATACAAGTACACACTAATACTATTATGTGTCTAGAAAATGTACATTATATTATGTAGGTATATAATAAATATTTGTGGGTACTGCCCACAATGATTTATTTTTATGTCAGCCGTGAATGTTTCATTGAAATAAGAAAATAAATGTATTGTTAACTAATTATCACTCCATTTCTCCATAAGGGTAGGCAGAGAGGACAGACTGCCACATAACCATGTATTGGCAGACATCTCTTTTTGTTCACATTCATTCATCGTCTCATACATACTTATCCGACGTAACGACTCTTGACATGACCCGATTCAAGTACAGTCAATTTCGCTTAATTGGTACACTGGATTATGGGGACAGTTGGTAATTTTGGCCAAAACCCAAAAACCCAAAACCCTAAATCTACAACCCAAAACCCAAAACCTGTATCCCAATAGCCAAGGAACAGGAACCAAGTAAAGACAATAATACTTATTTTCTTTGGTTATCTGGGACATATTTCCATTTAATTGGGACAAATTCCCATCTGAAGTAGATGCAAAACGTGTATCAGTAAACAAATTTCAGTTAAGAGGGGAGGGCATGCGGTATGTGGCACGGGTAAGGGGAGAGAATGTTTAGTGTGACGGGAGTTTCGAGTTCACTCGGCAGTAATTCGGTATACTTCACCCACGCCGACTGTTTTGCTGTCAGCCGTATATTTATGTAAACGCCCTTAAAGCAGATTTTTTATGAAATTTTGCAATTTACTGTCTATCTAACTCTCCTTACAGCCCGGGCAACGCCGAGGGATTCAACTAGTATATTATAAAAAATTAAAGTTGATGTTATTTAACATTTTGAATAAATTTCCATTCAGCATAAAAGTCAAAATTAATTGCAGCAGAGTAAACCAATTTCATGACCACGATTAAACATGTTCCGTCTTACTCATAATAGGTAATACGGAAGGATAAGAACAGGTTAGTAGAAAATGTTACACATAATAGTAGTGCGTATACCGGCTGTAATACCGCAGTATTAGTGGCTGACAGATTTTTAAACTACCCGACCCCCAGGATTAGGGACATATTACTATGATACTAAAACGGAGATCACGATCTTTGTTAAAAATCTTGTTGATTTGACAAATATCGATCGGTTGCGCTCATTGACAGCACTATCAGAGGCATATTTTAAATCGATTTACCAAAGTAAATACGGAACGCATAATCAAATTGGCAAAATTTCGAAGCAATTCAATGCAGACCGGGTCGATGACATCGAAAATGTCATCTGAAGAAATGTGACGTTAGCAATTGAATGCAAATGCAAAAATGACCATGTTTTTGAGGATTGGAACAAGGGGTGCCAGTCTAAAAAAATCTTGCATGAATATTATTATGAGTAAATATTTTAACCCATGCAGTATTTGGCCCTTCTCACCGTATAGCTATACCAGCGCAGCGCGGCTTGTTAGTGAATCTTTATAAGACTGGTTGAATGTAAGTTCCAACTTATTTTGCAGTTGTAATTATAAATTGTGATGATTCATGGTTGACCAATAGGTCAAAAGTTAGTCAAAACCCATAAATTAATTGCCAAGCCCAGAAAGCACCGCCTTCAGCAACTATTTCACCCAAATTCATTAATAAATTAAATAGCAGCTTGTCCATCTCACAAACAATTACTCAATTGTTATAAGAGATCAACGGAACATGCCAGCATTTTCGTGACCCAAATTTTAATAGATAAATGGTACTAATTAACTGAATAATTATCACAAGTTCTAAATTGTTTTTGTTTTGTTTTAATAATGGTTATTGATTATGCATGAATATCAGGAACTCGTTGTAACTTATTCACTGTTTTCATTTTGACATTTGAAAGATTCCCATTATCCGCCGATTCTTGGCCCATTTTAGAGTTTGATCAAACTTTCTTCAGTCATCAAGCATAACATCATGACCTTTATTCTTGACAGCAGATCAAAATTTAATCAAACGCTCTAATGGGTCAAGAATCGGCAGTTAAAGAAATCCGATCACATGTGACAGAGATTCAAACAACATATCCTAAGAAAACTTTTTTAAGTTAAATTGTAGGAAAACTTAATTTACAATATGGAAATAATACTTACATAATAATCAGCATTGTTATTTCTTCCTGAAACAGAGTTAGAAGATGAGCGCCTGTTATTAGAGCTGCTGTCAATTGAAGCTCGAGATGAGGACTTAATGGCGGCCAACGATGGTTTGAATCTGTAAATATGTCATTAGATAATTACACTTCAATTAGTTTCAATCAAAATTAACTGTGGGAACTAAAAATTCAGTCCTTAATGAAATTGAACCATTATTATTGAAACTTTGTAAGTTATTGTATTGTAACATTTTTAAAACTCTTTTCTGGCACTGACCAGGGAACATTTTGTCACCTTCTTCCTACATTAACTTTGAGTAGATGCAATCACAATCTTACAAACACAACAACACATTGTTATCTCATTGTGTGTCATTATTTAGCATATTTAGCCGGATATCATATCTGTTACTAAATTAAATTAAAAAAAGGTTTATATTATAGCCTCGTACATTCACATTTAAACTATTTATGGAATAAATAAACGCGTATGAAACATATATAAATGAGCTACAGGTAACACAAAACAAAGTTATCAAAAAGCTATTTCACTTCAAACCTAGAACATCCACAAAAAAATTATATATGAAAACAAAACTATAACATTAAGAAAATTGTATGAATATAATACATGTCTCCTTATACAAAATAAATACTAAACGGATACATACAAATACAGAACTCATTAAAACGTCCCAAGTACACACACACACTTTACACGGCAACACGATAAAATACATTTAAACACCATACATACTCATTATAGCAAGCAATCCATTGGTTATGAGATGGGCAACATATATAATTGTTTTCCAGACAAAATTAAAAATGAAAAAAGTGTAAGTACATTTAAAAAAAAATTGTTCACTTTTATGCTCAATCAACAAAACAATGAAAGTGAATAATATCGTTATGTAATGTATTTATGTGTAATTTATTAGTTATTTCTAGTTAAATAAGTGAAAATGTAATTTTCTTTTATCTAGAATTAAAAAAACACACAAAATGTGGCAAGTACCAAACACACAGTTTCCAGTACTACCATGTTTAGGGCTTTAATTATTTATAATTACCTCTCCCCTGTTGAGGTTTTCCTGACTCGATCGAAGAATGGAACAGAGCCATTCTTGGGCAGACCCTGGTGTGGAGTGGTAAAAGCTGGGGATGAAACGTTCCTCGGCATTTGGCTTGAAGCTACAGCACGTTGGGCCACCTGATCAATAGAATTAAACAATTTTATAAGAAAGATGCTTGAGCTTGATTAATTTTGTATAAATTATTGATACAATTATTTATACAAAATACTATATACATATTGTATTAACTGGCCCTACAAATATCTGCAAATCTGTTAATTTACAGGAGTTATCTTCGAATTTTTTGTATCATAACTTTGTTTAAATTTGTCCTGAAAAATCGCAATTTAGAGTTTAAAAACATGCAATAAAATACAACGCTATGTTACGATTGAGGTAGAGATAAACTTACTGCCAGGACCTATTGATAATACTCCATCTACATTTTTATAGTCAAGAAACTAAACCAAATTAGATACATTTTTGGATTCAGAAAACAATTAGAATCCTGATAGAGCTTAGCATCACAGGGGCTTATCTTATACATGTAATAATATGCAAAATATACAGTGATAGGCCCCTGTAATCCTAAACCACCAAATAGAGGTGAAAATATAATTTTTCGTTAACAAGATTTGGTTTCTTTTATTGATACATATACATAATAAATAATATTTGTATTTATGTAGTGTTTTCATGTATTATGTAGGTATGTAGAAGGTTAAGTTAGTCAATGTTTTTGCAATTTGTTTTGTGCATTTGTTGTTCTAGAATAAATCCGGATGATATAAGTGGACTTCGATGTTTAAAAATTTTGGTAACGCCTACCAGAATCATATGGTCTTTATAACTGTTAGCTTTATTGTCTGTGGTGAGTTTTCATTATTTTTAAAGTGAGTGTTTGTGTTGGTTTATTTAACAACTGCATTTCTGTTACAATATGGAAATATTATACTGGTGCATTAGAGCAGTGCTCCGCAACCGGTGTGCCGTGGCACACTGGTGTGCCGTGAGCCGGATACAGGTGTGCCGCGGTCAAATTCAATGTATTTGACATTTTACAATATTACGTATTTAATACACAATGACAAAATATTTTTCATAATATTGTCTATTTTTGATTGTCTGCCGATACTGTTAAAAGACGTATTCACAATATATTAGGAACACTGATTAGAAAACTGTTATTTGCTGAAAAATTTGCGCTTCAGATCGACGAAACAACCGATATTAAAAATAAATTACAGTTGATAGCTATTGTACGTTTCGTTAACGAGGATTTTATTAAAGAACATTATTTATTTTGTAAGGAGGTTCAAAACAAACTACCGGTTAATAAATTTTTCAAGTAACCGATGATTTATTCAAAATATATAATATTAAATGGAGCAATTGCATTGCTGTTTGCACGGATGGCGCTACGGCAATGACGGGTAGGAAAAAGGGTTTTGTCTCTTGTGTAAAATAAAAAAAAAATCCAACGTTACAATTTACACACTGCTGCATACATCGCGAAGCATTGATGGTCAAAAATTTACCGGAGGAACTTATGAACACGATGAATGAATGTATTAAAATCGTAAACATAATTAAATCAAGAGCCCTAAACTCGCGAATCTTTGGAATACTCTGTGTAGAAATGGGAGTCGAATATGAATCCTTATTGTTTTATACTGAAATTCGTTGGCTATCCCGAGGCAAAGTTTTGGCTAGATTATTTGAGCTTCGTCACGAGGTGCGTGAGTTTCTTTTAAATCAAAATATGCCCGAACTATATCAGAACCTCGATGATAATTACTGGATAGCCAAACTTGCATACATGGCTGATATATTCGAGCATTTGAATGAACTTAATAACGAACTATGGCAGAAAGAGTTGCAAAAAGGATGTTTGGAAATGTACCAAAGGACCAAATATAGTACAATTGAAAACAAACAATTAACTGTGGATCTGGTCCAACAACATTTAAGTATGCTTCGGCAGAAATTTAACATTTAAGTATGCTTCATCAGAAATTTGGTCAATATTTTTATTCCATTAATACGGAAAAATACGATTGGATTCGAAATTCTTTTGCAACCAATGCAATAAATTCTACAGAAGCACTGCCTCTGCAAATTCGAGACGAATTTACAGATTTAAATAATGACATGACATTCAAACTTCACTTCTCCGAAGATCCATTAGATGTTTTCTGGATTTACGTTAAAAAAGAATATCCTCGATTTCCGTCAAAGCATTCCATTTTCAACGACATATTTATGTGAGCAAAGTTTTTCAACGCTTGTATTAATTAAAAATGATAATCGGTCATGCTTAAAAGGTCTTGACCAAGAACTTCGGGTTGCGCTGTCAAAAATCGAGCCGAATATAAAACTTTAGTGTTAATTGAAACAAGCGCAGGTTAATTTAACAATTAATCGCTCCTTAATTTAATAATTATTAAGATTGCGTAAAAATAAATATGTTATAGTTATATGTATGTATATATACTTTTCAAATAAAAAACAAGAAATTATTTTGAAATTTGTGTATCAATTTAAAAGCTATATATTTTAGCTTTCGGTGTGCCGCGGAATTCTAGGAAGAAATTTGGTGTGTCGTAGGTGAGAAAAGGTTGCGGAGCACTGCATTAGAGTATGAGAAAACACCACAATTGTATTATTAAAAGTTATTATTTACATAATGTACCATATTAGGGTGATGTATTATACATGTGCATAAAAAACGATTTTGATTTAAGAAAAGACAAATAATATTATTCTTAACCAGTCGAACGATGGCTACCCATATTTAGGTCTCATTGCTCCAGGCCTTTTAGGTAGACAAATAATGTTATTCTTAACCAGTCGAACGATGGCTACCTATATTTAGGTCTCATCGCTCCAGGCCTTTTAGGTAGACAAATAATGTTATTCTTAACTAATCTAACGATGGCTACCCATATTTAGGTATCATCGCTCCAGGCCTTTTAGGTAGACAAATAATGTTATTCTTAACTAATCTAACGATGGCTACCCATATTTAGGTCTCATTGCTCCAGGCCTTTTAGGTAGACAAATAATGTTATTCTTAACTAATCTAACGATGGCCACCCATATTTAGGTCTCATTGCTCCAGGCCTTTTAGGTAGACAAATAATGTTATTCTTAACCAGTCGAACGATGGCTACCTATATTTAGGTCTCATTGCTCCAGGCCTTTTAGGTAGACAAATAATGTTATTCTTAACTAATCTAACGATGGCTAACCATATTTAGGTCTCATCGCTCCAGGCCTTTTAGGTAGACAAATAATGTTATTCTTAACCAGTCGAACGATGGCTACCCATATTTAGGTCTCATCGCTACGGGCCTTTTAGGCAGACAAATAATGTTATTCTTAACCAATCTAACGATGGCTACCCATATTTAGGTCTCATCGCTCCAAGCCTTTAAGGTAGATGATTTTTTCGAATTTATTATTTTATTTTTAAATTTCCGGAGGACCGGTCAATTAAAAAACCTACAAATATGAGATAAACTGTGAAATATGGGTACATTCATTGGCTTTAAGCCACAGTAAGCAGTTTATATGGTGACATATTAATGTTCGGAGGAATGATTTTTTTTTAAATTTAATGGGCGTTGCCCAATCTAAAACCGAATGTCCCGAAATCTTCGTCATTCGAGACATTTGTTGTGGAAATACCCCATCGCTCGAGAGGATAATTAATATTTAACCACACAGATTAAAGACAGTTATTTTATATTATGTATGCAGGTATTGTAGGTACAACATCAAAAGGGGTAAAAAAAATATTATTAAATATGACAATATTACAACAACTAGGGGTAAAAGGATGAAAACAGATGTGTATTAAGTTTTTTGTACTTTTGAAAGGGTGGAAAGTGTTTTTTCGAGGGTAGATAATAACATTAGTCAAATTGTAAGTGCAGTAAGTCTAAAAATAGGTAGGGGAAGTATTTGGATGCAATAAAATAAGTGTTTGTACAAACAACATTGCACACATGCTAAACACACATTGAGGACTTACTCTGTGTCTACTATATATTTGGCCGATTCCTGTGCCAGACTGTAAAAAATAACCATCCTCGGTGATTAACACACATATTCCAGAAAAATTCATCCCTAAATCAAAACAAAATCACAATTGTATAATTTATTGATTATTTATTACTAACTGGTATCACAATAATTTGACCTAGATATTTTTATCCATTTGTTGGAATTTTTCAGAAAGAAAGCATTGTAAGGAAAAAATTAAGTTTTTTGAAATTTCAGAAATTTTTAGAACGAATTTACAGAGTGTATATTTTTTCAGGCGAAATCAAAGTATTTTTGTTCTGAAAAATCACGAAAATCGGAAAAAAAATTCAGTAAATAGAAAAAATATTTCAAATAACCAATTTTTTCAGTGCTTTCTTATTGCCCTCGCCGCCCCCTTACTAACCTCCAATGCCACCCTGTTCTCTCTGAATCCACCACCACCCGCAGGGCGGTGATATTGTCAATTGTGAAATCACAGCTGTTCTCCCGCAGAGTGGTCATGTTGGATAGGATGGGGATGCTGGGCATAATAGACAGGGTGGGCAAGTTGTGCAGGGTGGGCATGTTAGGTAGGGTGGGTATGTTGGACAGGGTGGAGATCTTGGTAAGGGTTGGCATGTTGGGTAAGGTGGAGATATTGGTAAGGGTGGGCATGTTGGGTAAGGTGGACATGTTGGATAGGGCGGGCTTGTTGGGTAGGGTGGACATGTTGGGTAGGGCGGGCTTGTTGGGTAGGGTGGACATGTTAGGTAGGGTGGGCATATTGGGCAGGGTGGACTTGTTGAGTATGGTGGACTTGTTAGGCAAGGTGGGAATGTTGGGAAGGATCGGGGTTTTGGGTATTGTAGGTATATTGAATAGGGTAGGTATGTTGGGTATGGTGGACTTATTAGGCAAGGTGGAAATGTTGAATGGGATGGGGATATACAGCTCTAGGAGGCTGAAGGACGATTGTTACGCAATAACAAGACCTACCAATTCGGGGTCCTGCCTCCCGACATCCGACTCGGTGTGTTCCTGCATCTTGGCCTCGCTGATGGTGGGCAGGGTGGGGATGTTGGGCAGAGTGGGCATGGTGGGCACGGGCGTGAGATTGCCGGGAGCCAGCTCATTAAGGTTGAAGGAGGAGTGCACGCCGGGGTCGACATTGAGCGGCATCTTCATGCGCTTCTCCATGGTCCCGTCGGGCAGTTGCACCACGAAGTAAGAGCCGCTAATGCTACCTCGCTCCATCTGCGCCCGCTTCACCTCCGCAAGCCGTTGCAGCAGCGGCTTTACGGTCGGCTCCTGAAAACACAATAACAAAGTACGTCAGTTTATTAAGCAAGACTTTCTACCGACAAAGTATGAAAAATATTTCTGACTTTCACCCTTCAATGGTGTTGTTCTAAGCCATCGTTTCAAATTAAGGAGACAGGGAAGGAGAATTTATATACGAGTATTAATTAGCAAAAAACTGGGATGTAGGCTCTTATGGGCAAAGAAGTTTTAAATACAATGCTATTAAGCTATTCAATTCTCTACCTACTGACATTAGAAACACGCAAACAAAAGTTCCTTAAAGAGTAAAATCATTGATTACCTCCAATAAACATATCCATTAGGAGTATTTCATGACATATTTATATTTATGCCTACTGTGTATATATATGTATACAATGTACTGCTTGTGTATATTTGACTAATGTTTCACCTGCTTTTTCCCATCATTTATCACTACGCCTTTTTGTCAAACTGAAATCTAATTACTTAGTATTATTCTCGCTTCGTCTTAATCTTTTACATTCATACTTAAACTGTATAATTTAAAAAAAAATACTGATTTTATTTTATCTATCATTTTCTTAATATTGTGTAAACAAAAAACTAGTTAACAACCACTCTGTAAATTTCCATCTCAACACAGGCGTTTCACACCTAGTGAGATGGGCAATACGTTATTATTGTAATTAAATTTAATATAAAAATAATGAAATAAAAAAATTAAGCTATTAAAAAAATATTTTTATTTTATTAATTTGATTAATTACAGTATAACAAGTAGTTAGTAATTAAAGAATAAATGTAGTACCTAGAAGGTATACATAGCTTCGTACCATCACATAGGCATCTATAATAAAACTCATAAAAATTAGCAGAACATTAATAGTATGATGGATATGGATTTTAAATCATAATGACACAAAATAAAACAAAGTGTGACATATAAAAGCCAATGTATACGCATAATGCATAAGAATACAAAATTATTCTTGTGTAGTACAAACCTGTAAACAAAAAAAATGAATATATGTACTCGTAAGGTATACATAGACTATTATTATAAGAGACTTTTTTTTGTTTTTTAAAGAAGAAAATAATTAAGTTGATTATTATCAAATAGGACTGAAATTAATTAAGCGGTACAACGAACGTAAGCGGCAACTAATCGCATGTGTAAATTATCCAACGTATATACAGGGTTTCCAATAAGAGGTATTATTTTGATATTCAATCGTAAAATATCAATGGTTTCGTTGCTTGTGTGGCACGTAGCGCCGTCTTGTTGAAAGTAAGCGTTGTTCAAATCAATACCATCCAATTCCGGCCATAAAAAATCATTAATCATCTCTCGATAGCGCAATCCATTCACCGTAACTGTCGCTCCAGCCTCATTTTCGAAAAAGTAAGGTCCAATGACTCCGCCGGACCATAAACCGCACCAAACAGGCACACGTTGAGAATAGAGAGGCTTTTTAACAATAACTCTTGGGTTTTACGAGCCCCAGATGCGACAATTTTGCTTTTTGACAAAGTCAGCGAGGTGGAAATGGGCCTCATCACTCAAGATCATTTGCATTTCATTCACTCGAGTGAATTTTAATAATTTCAATGCGTTCTTGAAACGTGTATCGTTCCATTTGTATTAATGGCGTAGTTTTTACTTGTCAAATGTAAAAAAATGACAGCTTCAAAAGTAACAACTACCGAAATAGCGGGCTATTTAAAATAATACC
This sequence comes from Hesperophylax consimilis, assembly GCF_061612785.1. NCBI lineage: Eukaryota > Metazoa > Arthropoda > Insecta > Trichoptera > Limnephilidae > Hesperophylax > Hesperophylax consimilis. Next base: position 25,722,859 of record NC_142846.1, read on the forward strand.
TCTTATTGGAAAACCCTGTATATGCCTGTGTAAAATATAAAACAGCAAACTGGCAACAAAAGTCTTGTAGAAAATGTTCATACGACCACCTTCTCTCCCTTCTTTCCTCCACGGTCCTGACACTCCGAAAGCCCGCTCACCGAACTTCATATCTAATGTGCCCTTTAGTTCCTTCAAACTTCCGATAGCTGATGATGTCATTAATCTTATCCAAGATTTGAAGAACGAAGAGAATTAATACACAAAACCTTCCTGATAATTTGGAATTTTTTTATTGATCATACCTCCACACCTCCAAATTGTTCTCGAATTGATGATGTATTATATTCAGATGAGGCATGAAGCGAAAATATCGGTTTCGCTTTTTGACCTCCAACTTTTCCAACGTTCCAACTAATCCTACCGAAACAGGTCTACGCGCGCCGCTTATCGCTTTCTAATAGTGGAACAAGTTTCGACGAGATAGTACGCAGAAGCGCCTCTAATTGTAGCTCTATGTCCGTCCATGCTTCTAGAGATGTTTGCATGCAAAACAATACCGCTTTCTTTAATCGCAAATTATTTGAAACATTGGAGTATGCGCCAGTTTTGAAATACGAATTAAACCAAATTTGATTATCTAAAGAATCTGTACGTTAAATTAGAGTTAAATTAAATTATACAACAATATCTTTCACAAATGAGGTCAATTCTCGATCAAATCGTACAGCATCCAAATATACATGTAACATCTCGTAACTCGGGGGGTTACCTAACCAACCCTTCCCAATACTCAGTAGCAGGACTCTAGGGTACATAGTATGGTGTACAGCAGCTATACGTAATCATTGATCCGACTGGAGGGGATGTTTCACGGCATACCTGGACCCCACTTCCTGGAAGCGCTCTATATTACGAGTATATAGCCTTGAACAATATTAGGTCATATGCTCCTGCCCGACGGAATCGTGTGGGTGATTTTATATCGTTCACTTCCGCGATAGTCAGTATCTCTAGCTAACTTCAACTTGCAACAAACACTGTTTCACTTTGAAATTATGCCCTAGATTGGAACAACTTTCAACTTTTGCTGGTTCCCTTTCCTCAGAGGTGACTTTAAAAAAATGTATTAGCCCTTCACGCATATTATACTAATAATTTTAAATAGAGTAGGTACATGGTTACTTAAACATTAAAAAAAAAATAATGTAAAAAAAAAATATTAAAGAAAAGAAAACTCATTGACACCAGTTTCAAAATTAGACTGTTATGTTCTTTGCAGATTTGAATAAATGGGGTTTTTATGCATTTTTTAAAGTGTTTTTTACTTATACATTTAACATCTTGTGTGCCAACATACCCTTAAGGATATTTAACCCAATAATTTCTCTGAATATAACTATAACTAGCAATTCTGGTGAAACTACTTATAGTATATCATATACGATTTTTGTATAAATATATAAACACATTATCTGGTAAGTCGGTAAAATTTACAAAAACATCGTTTGGCAAAAACAAGTAAGTTATTACGAAAATATAATCAGATGTCGCACAGCGATAATCTAGTACCGGCACACGAAGAGCTAAGTACCAGCTAATCAATTAAATGTGCAAACAAAAAATAATATACAGGGCGTCCTAGGGTAAAGTGCACTAACTTCAGGAGTTCATTCTACACGATAGTACAAGTAAAAGAGAAAAATAACTTTTTTCGAAATTCAAACTTTTAGGGAGTATTTTTTAGGTAAAAAGGTTAAATTGGACCGCCGTGTGCGGCCGGCATTATTATTTTGCCTTGTTGCCAAATTTGTAGTCCCAAATCGTATGTTTAAAATATACGATTTTGTAGAATACTGAAAACGTCCAACTATATGTTTATATGCGATTTCCATAGATATGGACCAATCACAAATATGCAACGTTGCCACAATCGCTTTCGGCAAGCTCCCAGCGAATTTATCGGGAAGTTTGTACCTCACACTAAGGACTTTTAGTATTTTAGTAGGTATGTCTTTTTTTATGAAAAAAAGTCGGTATTTCGGAAAAATGATTTATCTTTTTTACTCCTACCATCATGTAGAATCAGCTTCCGAAGTTAGAGCACTTTACCCCCGGACATCCTGGGTATTGCAGTCTGTAATTAAAGTCGAGGAGTTGCAACAAGTAATAGAAGAATTTTACCGATAATATAAAAAAATGTATATACGCAGATGAACCAAAGGATATGACGTGCAACAAAGTTCAATAATGAATGATTTATTTTGTCAACATAAAGAACGAGATGAAGGGTCGTATTAACACACCCCAGAGATTTTATTACAGGAGTTTCTCTGAACTCTTTTAACTGACGAAGTTCGAGTGTGAAAAGTGTAATTCAACTTGTAGCGTTCACGGGAGTTTTCCAGTTAGGACTAGTGATGGACACAATCGTTACACCTTAATTGATAATCGAAATGTTCGATTTATTGTTATAATTTTTAATCGCGGCTCGGAGACATTCGAATTATTTTACGGAATAAAAGTTAATTATCGAATCTTGCACAGTCATCATTATGTATTGATTCATTAATTTGTAAAGGCGAATTTACAAATTAACAAGCATTACGTAATGAGAATTTCGTATTTTATATTTTTAATGATATTAATTATTTTTTTTAATTTAAATTGTTTTATATTATTATCTTAAACTCTTTCAATATCTTTGGAAAGTGCCCCGGACAATACAGATGAACTCCTAGCGTGGAGGATAATATACAATCTCTGAAAATAATCAACACGTTCAGATGAATAAAAATAAAATAAACAGTTAAATTAAACTAAAACTCAAATACCACATCACATACATTAAAAATGACTTATATATCTATGATTTGTAGTCAGACGTGGAACAATAATAGTAAAACTAAATAACTACCTATCAAAATATAATACGTTTGTAAAAATACTGTTTTTATTGGAAACAAATCTAAAAGGGCAAATTTGTGAACAATGTGAACAAGTATGATTTAAGATTTTCACGGCCAAAAGTATTTTTGTTATTTGTTTTTGGGGTGTTATGCCGTGTTGCGCTAACTCCTTCTTTAGCCAACGTTTCGGACAGCATTGCAGTGTCCATCATCAGGGCATAATAACACATCTGCCCTGATGATGGACACTGCAATGCTGTCCGAAACGTTGGCTAAAGAAGGAGTTAGCGCAACACGGCATAACACCCCAAAAACAAATAACAAAAATGTGAACAAGTGATACTTCTATTATTTACTCTATGAACAACGGATACATATCTTAAATCTTCAATTGCCTCAATCGATTATTTTAAAACTAATTTATTCTAATGTTTTATTTAATTCAATAAATTAAAAATATAAATGTTTCCCGATTCCCATTCGAAATTTTATCCATAAATTATTCATTCGAAATAATTCTAATCGATCATTACGAAATAAACATCCATCTCGATTATTATCATCCCTATCCTCGATCCGTTGTGTCGACTACAAGTCTTCGTTAGATCGTAAGTACCTACCGCAGTATCCGTATTTAGAGAGATGGACTTCCGACACAGGCACACTATAATACCCTTTTATCTTTTAACCCTGTCCACGCGTAAAGAATTATGAACTGAACTTTTACCTTGTTACCGAGCACGATTGTTTGCAACAAACAGCAGTTCCACGTCGACTAAATATACTAACACGTATTATTATAACACCAACTGACTAGGTGGTACTGGGTGGGTAGGTACTAAGCAGAAACCCACTAGGTTTATAATATTATATCCGATATCTTTATAAAGCGGACATTTAATCTTTAGAGGCCACCATAGAAACGTCGTCAATTTACAGTTTAAAATCTAAACTTTTGATTAAGGCAATTTGAAGGGAATAACAATAAAAGCACGTGACCGTTTCCGGGAAATTCTCTGAAGCGAAATTACAACTCTAGAAAAGTGAAGCTATTTAAACAGTGGAAATTTCTAACTGTTCAACTGTTTAAACTGTGGAGCCGTTTAAACTGTGGATCTGTTTAAACCGTGGAATTTTTCGCAATCGAGAGGCGCTACGAAAGTTTTCAATCTATGTAAGAGGAATGGGGCCCTTTCGATAACAGCTTTTAAAATAATAAACTTCTTTTATTGATAGCCCATACCTTTAGGTCGATAACTTGTCATCTGACCCGTGCATGACTGCATATTGCTAACGTACAAACAGTTCACGTTGAATGAATTAAGAACTCTTAGTCCTTGTGAACCATTGTTTGTTCATTGGCGATCTGCAGTCGTGCTTTGGAACGAGGCCAAGTTAATTTGCTATTGGATAACCAACACCTCTGCCATAGGTCACCCCAAGAGTTTAACTACGTTATTTAGCAGGGGTGCCCGGGTTCATCGGTGAGGTGTGTTCAGGATGCACTTGCCCACCAGCCGCCTGGCGTGCTGGATCGGGAGATGCTGATTTGGAGAGACCTATAGACCTCTCCAACTGGTTTCTCTTGAGCCATCGCCTTGCGCCGCAGATAGATCATTCTTCCGTCACTCCTGAACAAACTGATCCCTAGATTCCTATCCACCCCTCATACCCTTATCCTTCCCGAAACGTCCCCTTCTTAATTTCCTTTAAAAGACCCTCCACATAGCATCTCCAAAGATGACGTTCATGACATGAGTGTGGGGTTAATGTAAAAAAAACATTCACCTTGAAGGTTTCAAAAGTCATTTTATTGTTCAATTTCGTATATTTATTTTTAAGTTAAGTAAATTCTTTCGTGAATATTATAATGGGAATACTAAATATGTAACACTAATACAAAAATAAAATACTACATATAACAAAAACATAAAATAATATTATAAAGAATTATTACAAAATCTGTAAACTGTGGAACTACGGCAATGTGGAACCTTGGAAGTCATTATTTCCGGGCGCCATAGAGCCGCACGTGTTCACAGTTATCTGGCGAGAGTATTGGATTTTATAAACCATTTTCTTTGGATCTGCTTCACAAATTAAATTTCGTTCTCATTACTTTTGATTATTGATTTAAAATAAATCTTGTACCTTCATACATTAGTTAATGACCATTTATTTTAATAGTGACTTCTTCACCGGGTTACACTTCAATTAGAAATTACTTATTAATATTGATGAAATTATTACAACCTTACAACTAAATGACATTTCAAAACTCATATCACATGACAAAAATGAGGTTGCTGTGTTGATGTGTTGATCAATAAATAAATAAAAAGACTTTAAAATTTCATGGAGGCAGAGCTCACTGTTCGAGAGTTTGTGCTGCTTTAGACAATGAGTTAATAGATTTTTTTTTAATTCAAAGTTTTTTATTTCAAGGGATAAAAAAAAATAATCCAAGACTTGTAACCCACTGTAGAAAACGTACATAATATATATTATCATTCTCCTTGGATATTCGCGAGGAAGGGTATTAATTAACGAAAGGTTTCAGATATCAGGCATATTTTCAACGAAATCAAATCATTAAAATTTTATTCCGTTGATTGCCTCAAAGTTGAATATCACTAACGAATCGAAATATTAATTAAAATTACTATGAATTCAACAAGCTTCAAGCGTCCAAGCATGATAGCCAACGTGGATAAAATAATAGTATTTAATCAATAATATTGGTTATTAGTCGACTTGAGCGATATGGACAAGTACGTTTTGACAGTTAACATCGACTATAGTATAATTTTTCCTAAATAAGCTTGCCTACTTGTCAAAAAGCTTTATGGCAAAAATATTAGCACGGATGACTTGTACTGCTTTTTTTCCAAGTGTAGCTTCTGTGGTTATTCAGAACATCACAGTTAATAACTAAAGACCATTGGTCAAAAAAACTACCAACAAATATCTAAAATAAATTAACTGGTAGTTCTGTGAACAGTAGACCTCGGGTTCAAAAAGTATTTTATTTACTAAATAAAAACCAAAATTTTCTCCGAAATCAGTTGTTTCTCGAATTGCAGTTTTTTCACAAAACTGAAATAACGAAACCTAACAACAATATAAATGATTTTCTAGTATCTCTTGAATCTATATTACAAAAAAGTAGCCTAGATACACTCATCTTCGGGGATTTCAACATTAATGTTCTTCAAAAAAATGACACAACAAAAAAAAATCAACACTTTATTTTCATATAATTATTTCATATGTAATAATACACATCCCACGAGAGTTACGGAAACCAGCAGTTCTCTTTTAGATCATATTATATCAAATAGAGAAAACATATCTTCAACGACCTCCATGATAACCAGATAAGTGATCACAGTATAATGATGTTAGACTACCAAAACTCTTTTAAACACCACTCTAACAACAGAATACCACCAAACATAAACGCCTCTAACAAATCTCGAAACGATATATTGAAATCCTATTTTTTCAAATGTTATTTGGAAAACGAGTCATAAGTAGGTACAAACTCTGTTCTGATAGCCGTCCTAATTATCTCCAAATACCAAACTTTGTACATCCAGAGATGATGAGCTTTTTTAATCTTCTCGTGTATTTTGAATGTAAAACATCTTGTATTAGGTCTGTTTATTTTTGACCCCGTACTTTTTAATATATTTTCCTGATTTTGTTTTTATGCATTTATATAGTCCATCATTGAGGATACTTTTTCAACTTTTTGACACCAACAGTACATAAATCAAATGAGTGATTATAATAATTCATAAAGTCTTATAAGACAATTTTTTTTGTGACATATCTGTAAAGTGATTCTTCATATGTTGTGTCTGTATGTTGCTTCTGTGAAATGTTTTGTAAATGTTTTCTTCATACATTGTGTCTGCACATTGGGTTGGGTTGGTTATTTTTAATTTTTAATCTAATTTTTCTGTACAAAACTGTTTTTTTAATTTTTTTACTCTTCTATTTCAAAACTACCAATTGGCGATCCCTTAATGAGTTTAATAACTCATGGGAATATAACATCGTCTGTTGTATGTTTAAAAAAAAAACTTGAATAGAACCTTCACAGAACATGAAAATCAACTTTTAAATTTGATGAATTATTCAAATTATGTCAGACAACCGGTCCTAAATGAAAATTCTTTTTTCAAACTTACCCGAAGGCATGTAGGTACGCACCATAATATTGAAAAGCTCAGCGAAAGTTAGCCACGAAGTCAAAGTTGGCTTCTAGTCAAAATAAAGCTTGCTTGAATAATTAAGTGTTTGCAGCAGCTTTTAGAAACCGCAAACGGAACGCACAACAAATTTACAGACAGCTGAAATGCAAAACGGTCGATTTAAAACAGAAATTCGCTACTTTCAGTCAATAAAATAGTTACGTGGACATATCCACGTCACCGTGTGGACATATCCACAGTTTGATAATGGCCTCAAAAGCCGAAACAGCTGTCACATTAAAAACTGTAAAAATAACAGAAATACTTGCAATACTTGCAGAACTTAATAATTATTATAACATTATTAAATTTTATTTATTTTAAATTTATTTTTCAAAAAAATAGCTCCTGTAAAAGGAATACGTGTAATTCTGATATCAACGAAAAACATAAAAAGCATCGGTGTTAACATCGTAGAAATTTATTTCGGTATTTATTGATAAACGATAAAAACGTCAACAGTGAAGTTTATCCTAACGGTTTTACTTTGTTATTAATAATCAATATGGACATGCTAGGTCAGAAATTCTCCAGAAAAAAAATCCCTTATTCGGACGCATGGAACTTATCCAATTCTCATCCGCCATATGAAATTACTTGAGCCAACGAATAGATTTAGCATATAAATTAGACATTATATACACAAATGTTGCAATACTTATTTTTAATAAAATGCATATAAATGTATTGATAACCCATTCTTCTTGCAATACTATGGCTAATGCTAATATGTTGCTGAAAACTTCAGCCGTGGTCGTCATCATGACTTATTCAAGATACCACAGGGCAGAACAGATATTCTAGAACAGCATAGCACGACAAGAGAAATGGTGCTTTTCAATGAAATTTCTATAACAGTTGACATATTTTATTACTTATATTTGTTTATTTTTGAGGTATTATGCCGTGCTGAGCTACCTCCTTCTTTACCCAACGTTTCGGACAGCATTACAGTGTCAATCATCGGGACAGATGTGATAATACCCCAAAAATAAATCAATATAATACTTTTGGCCGTGAAAATCTCATATAGGTACAATTTTTTAAATAACCGTAAAATATTTTTGTACATCTATCTTCCCAAATGTTAAGAATATTACAATAAGATATCTTGCTCTCCAAATATATGATTAATAATTTAAATAAATAAAAACAATTATAAGCATAAAACATAATAATAAAAAAGTAAAATACCTACAACCTGACAATCTATAAAAATAAAAATCCGATTGTTATCCTCCGAGACGTATATTTATTATCTGTCAGATCAATTACTTCTCAAACTCTCCGCTTCACGGTACAAGAAACCAACAAAGGACGCAATTAAGAAACTGTTGCATTGTCCCCGCAACCCTCTCTCCCCTTCCCACCCTATATCTTGCCGCTGCCATCTTGGAAAATAATATCCCTACCTATAATACTTTATTATATTACTGTCATCATACCTGAGCATTCGCGGAAAACGTTCCGCCATTGTTGGCAGGGAAAATATTTTCCCAGAGAGAAAAAAACTGGTGTTTTATGTTGTGCCGTTTTCAATTCGTTCGGAGAATAACTAAATAATCATGTTATTCCAAAAATATGGATATTTTTAGACCTTTTTACGAACATAAATAATAATAACTCGATTGTGAATCATAGCTACAACATTTCCCTATTCTATGGCTACAACCCAGTTCTACAACAGTAGGTTGGAATATAAGTTTTTTTTTTAAATAGTAAACGAGCCACACGAAATTAGTGGGATAATTATTATTTATTACTAGCTGTACCCCGCCACGCGTTACTTTGGCTCTGTCTGACACTGCAGATAGAAAAACAAAAGCGCGTTTTGCTTTTACGTCGAACGAATTGAGCTTTGTTTAAAAAAACATGTTTTAACTGTCACAGGTGACATCTATATAATATAGGTAAATAAAAACACACGCGTATTCGAATGCAAGGTTGTGTCAAATAAAAACACACGCGTATTCGAATGCAAGGTTGTGTCAAATAAAAACACACGCGTATTCGAATGCAAGGTTCTGTCAAATAAAAACACACGCGTATTCGAATGCAAAGTTGTGTCAAATAAAAACACAAGCGTATTCGAATGCAAGGTTCTGTCAAATAAAAACACACGCGTATTCGAATGCAAGGTTGTGTCAAATAAAAACACAAGCGTATTCGAATGCAAGGTTGTGTCAAATTTTAAAAGCGTTAGCAAATACAATCTAAATGTTGTTTGAGCAAAACGATTCACATTTGAAATTATGAAAAATCCTAATAAACAACTTAACCTATGTGGTACAGATGTCACCACATGCCTAGCCTAGCTACGGGTGTTAAACTAGTCCCAGCGAGCGTACGTACGTCATCGACGTTCTTCCTTTTCCTTCTCGTACGTCTTGTATGAGAACGAAAAAGGCAGAAGATACTAGAACGATGAGGTCTCGTACAACCTCTCACTGGGACTACTATATATTAAAAAATCTAGCGTAACGTAACCTAAGTGGTACAGATTAGCGATGAGTCGTTCATGAACGAGCCGCACAATTGAGCTAGCTCTTTTTATTTATCCGTATTCATACGACTCTTTTTTTCCGGAAGATATTTTAGAAAAATTAGCGCAATTAAAATTATCCATGTTTTAATTGTTATTTCATACTCAGAGACGCGAAAGGCATCGGACAGTCCGACATCTGGACTTGGACATATGTACCTACACCTACTAACTACCTAACATCTTATGTTTTTCGTGGTACGAGGCGGCGCACAGTGGACGGAATGAAGATAAAACACGAATTAATTGTTTGATGGCTAAATATTAGTGCAATATTTTTTTAAATCTTATTAATGAATTATAACTATTTTTAAGTAAAAATATTAATTTATTATTATAAATGGCTTTTTCTCCATTTCGTCATTAATTGTAGTGAAAAATTCTTAATGTTTTTGTAAAATGTAGGGCTCAAAATGTTAGAACCTGCCGCTATGTGGTATTTTTGTGTTACGTAATTAATTAAAAACTATTTTGATTTCGCAGAAGTGGCATTTAATGTACCCCGTTTTTTTAATGCCTCGAATAATTCTCTCCGGAGAATGCATATAGGCCTTCCTGAAAATAACAAAATTGTTCAAGGAAGGACAAAAGATGATCACAATTTATATATGACATTAAAGGTGAGACTTCAGTCTACAATACTTATATATTCATTAATGGGAACAAACGATGTTTTGTTTCTAAATGCTAATTGAAATATGCATTTTAACAGCAAAAAAATTCAAAAATAGTGTAAAATTAGATGTTAGTTCAAATCTCACACACATGATATATTGATATATAGTTTTGTAAATTAAATTAGGAATACCTTGAGGAATGTCAGCCATAAGAAACTTTTGTAAATATATCCAAAAGTCACTTATTACACAACCGTCTCTGCTCACGCGTAGGAATGAACTGAAAAACGCGATGCCGAACATCCAACTTACGACACACTTTGCAGCGTTGCCAAACTTCCATCAAGCCCTATTGACATATTTAAATTAACACATAAAATGCAGAAACTATTGTACTACACTAAAAAAAATATAAATATTAAAAAAATTAACGTATGCAAAAACCACTTAATTCGCGTTTTTTTTCCATTCCGTCCAAAGTGCGGCGTACCGGTACCAGGAGTCGTACGATCATTTATACGCTTACGCTGTGGATCTGGGATTCGTATCGGGCGAGCATAGTGTACTCATTTCTCATACGCTTTGAGCTCACGGCTTCTGTTCAAATGAGCCGTCGTTCAATTAAATCGATTCTTCGAGTCGTACGTAAATATTGAGCTGGTACCGTGAATCCCGCTCTTACTAAAGAGTCATAACCCAACGCTAGTACAGATATCGCACATGCCTAGCCTGGCTACGGGTGATTCCACGGATTTCGGCATACGACATGGATGGGTACAGACGCCGTTACACACCTCGAAGTCCTTCGAAGTGATGACGCGACGGATATCGGCCACGCGCACGCGCTTCGAAATATCCATAAGTTACAGGGCCACCAATATCGCCATAGGCGTTTCTACAGATATTAGATATTAGTGACGGCTAATGACACTACAGGTATCGTCACGCGCTTTGCGATTCTGTGATTGATGAACCGATATAGAAACATGCCTGGCTACGACATTATCGCCAAGCATCTCGGAACTTCAGAGATAATGCTATAGAAGTCACTCCGCACCTAGGAACCTCAGTTACTATGCTACGGGCTACGGATAATGAACGGTATACTCCTCGGGATTTCGATGAAGATATTATGGATATCGTCACGCGCATTGAGATTTGGGTGAAGCTGTTATTGATATCGTCACGCGCCTAGAAATTCCACTGAAGATGTTATTGATTATGTTATCTGTATTTACAAAAATCTACAGGCTGGGACCGAAGTTCTCCGACAAAAATCCAAGACCTATCGTAGCGACGTTCAACACCACAACTTCGCGGGATGACTTCCTATCCAAATTCAAAACTTACAAAAAATCCACAACCACTATGACAAATAAAATAAATACAAGGGATCTAGGATTATCAGAAGCCGCCAAACACATCTATGTATCCGATCAATTAACTCAAAAAGGAAAATTTTTGCTATCTCAAACAAAAAATTTTGCCAGAGACAATAATTACAAACACTCTTGGTCCACCGGAGGGCGCATTCTTTTGAGACAAACGGATACTTCCAAGATAATTTCTATAAATAATATTGCTGATCTGGACCGTGTTAAACGTCAATTACTGTGACTGACGATACAAGCTACTATGCTGCTATATCACCCCATTATACCAGACATTCATGATTGTATTATAAAATGCTTCTACCCGATATTCTATTATACTCAATGTGTATTCTTACTTTCCCTAATGGCTATTAGTATGTCTTCTAATATTATATTACATTGCTTTCGAACATATATATATATCTCATCTATTGCGAAAATACATAAAGACATTCCAATAGCATTTAAAACTCATAAACAATCTTATTGCAAAATCATATGCATCTTTTCATTCGCATTGTGGTATGTTTCGCTTGTTAATTTAGTTGCATCCTCGATGATAAATTATTTTCCTCACCAAACTAGGTCCAACTAAAACAAAAATATTTACCTTACTATTATTCAGTATATTGTTTATATATATTTTAATATTGTTAATTCTGTAAACATAACTTTTTTCTCTGATTCTTCCATGAGCCATACCACGAATTTCGACAAACTAACACATTCTCAAAATAGTGTACTCTCCTTCTTCTTAGTATTATTATTATTTAAATCGATTGTTTTTTGTTTTTGTTTTATGAATCACACCACCACCAGGATACCCTACATGAGATATAATGTATTTTTCTTTAATCTATCAAGCTCATCCATTTTTAACACAATTAGTGAGTTTATATTATGTAATCCCATTCTTACAGAAAAACTATATCTAACCAATATAAAACATATTTTCATCCAGCTTACTTATGTTGTAATTAGTATATATAACATCACTAGTGCTCTACTTATCACCAACAATTTTTTTTTTTTTGTAACTTTTAACAAAAAGAAATTGAAGTATATTTACTTTAAATATTTCCATCAATATACTAACTATTCTAATTATTGCTCTCCTAGCTCTATCATAAAAACAACTAAAATATGTATTAAATATCTTATCTAACAGCTAAACCATTCCGAAACACACACAATTACTACCATCCTTATTCCAATCTCAAGTCTTTTAATATCTTTTGAGAATCAAGTATATAATCTAATTATCACTACTTTCCTGGCAACTTTTTATATGAGTCATAGCAATAATAATTATATGTGTACTCAATATAAATTCTTACACTCCGAACTAGATTCCTCTGCTTCTATCATAATAACCTTAAAAAATGTCTTATTTCATATTGTATTGCTCAATATTATCACCATACAAAAAAATAAGAAAACAATTTTTGTCATAAAAAATGAGTGATATAGTGAATAAACAACTATGTACAAGTAGGCATGTGTATATGTGTGTATGTATGTATGCATACATATATATATATATATGTGTATGTATGTATGTATACATATATATTTGTATATCTTTGTATGAATATGTATGCATCTATAAATATGAATAAGTGTGTGTGTAAAATGCGTGTACACGCGTATTTACGCGCTCATACATGCATGTACACTTACACAACCAGAAAAGAGAGTTATGTATTTGATCTTTTCCTGCATAATAGCATGTCTTAGACTTCTAAATTTTTTATTTTTTTGTTTTTCTTTTATTTTTATTTCTTCTTTTTATTTTCCTTTTTTTTTGTCTTCTGCTTTCTACTTTAACATTTTTATATTTTCTATTTCCATTATAATTCATTCTAATATAATCTTTCATACTTTAAACATGTATAAATATTTAATTCATATGTTAACACTAGACCTCACATACTAACTATATACCATTGGTCGCCACGAGACAGGCAGTCGCCTAGTGTGGTGATTTAATGTATCACATGTAAGAAAATGTATTATTTAATTATCATGTATTCTATAAATAAATAAAAAATAAAATAACGTCACACACCTCGGTCCATATTTAAGTGAAGATGCTTCGGACAACGTCATTTGCTTAGAGATTTCAGTAAAAATGTTACGGATATCGTCATACGTCGCGGGATTTACTTGAAAATAATACATAGATACATTGATACACATCTACGAATTTCTGAATTGAAGATGCTAAGGGTACGTATAAACAGGGAAAAAATCCGTATAAAAGGAACAAAGCAACCGCAAGTTGCTTCGTTCGTTTTGCATAATTCGCGGCTCGGCTCTCGGAAATTTTGTTCTATTTACACTCGGCATAAGAACATCTTTAAGAACTTCATTCAGAAGTTGCTATGGGGTTCGTCACACAACTCGATATTTAAGTGAAGATTCTACGCCCCGCCTCGGCATTTCCATGAAAATGGTGCACATTTATCGTCACATATCTACGAATTTCAATTAATTTGCTACGAACGCCATCATGTGCCTCGGAATTTCATTAAAGATGCTATGGACATCATCAAGCGCCTTGGACTTTCAGTGAATATGCAATGGACATCGCACAGGCCTTGCTACAAATAGCACTAGTTAATTGTGAATATTGCAGCTTCAACTCACCTTGGGGTAGACCAGCGGCCGCATGAGCGCCCCGAAGACGGCGCAGTTGAGGATCAGGCCCGCCATGATGAGATTGGCGCCCCGCCAGCCGTACATATCCAGCAGCGCGGTGGCCAGTGGCGCGAAGGCGAACGTGCCCACGCCCGAGCCGCAAACGGCTATACCCGTGGCCAGTGAGCGCTTCGTCTCGAAGTAATAGCCCACGGCCACCACTGCAGGGAGGTAGATCATGCCAAAGCCAATGCCTGCAGACAAATAAACACAGTGGTCAAATATTATAATACTAATTATCATTGAAGGATTTCTGAAGATAAAAGTTTATGTCAAGAACACACGTAAAGAGGACAATTACTGCAGAATGAGCAACAAAAACATATACAGGAAAATGTACTAATTTAGATGTTGGTACTCTATCGCTTGTCTAAATTCTTGAGACATTTGACTTAAGACATTAGACTTTAGACAGTTCATTGAACCAGAGTTAACAATCATAGACAGACCCACAACCGAAGTTAGTATTTTTGATGATAAAAACAAATACATTGTAATCAAACAGCACCCGCGAGCAGAAGGTATCTGTGGAGGCAAAAAAGTACGAATTTTGTTCAACAAGCATCAGATTACATATTTTCAACGAAAAAATGAAGCACAGGAGGTTTCAATATTATGGGTTTGAAGATTACCACTGATAGTCAGCGTCGTACATTCAGTCCATAATTAATAATGACTCCATAATTGTGATATATTTTTTCAACAGACGAACGATCGTTTTACCTACATAGAAAAGGTCTACTGAATACAATTTTTTTTTCAGAAGTAGGTTGTTCCATATCTTAAAAGAGCTTAAGAGTCGAAAATATAAAAAAATATAATTAAAATAAAACCAATGAAAAAGAATCAAGGGTCATAACTTCATAACTCATAACACACGCTAGAGAATTGAACCTATGGGATTAAAATGAACCTCGAAAATCTAATTGGGGGTGTGAGGGTATAATGATTGGAGACGAATGGACTAGATCATTGCGATGAAGACTGTTTGAAAATAAACCTTTTGAAGTGAAACTTCTTTAGGCGCGTAATGAATTTTCGGGGACGGAGTAAAACCGAGTCACGATCGAAACGAAAATGCGGGTACCCCCACCACCGATTAAAGTTCATTTGATCTAGTCAAAGTTTTGAAGTAACATATAAATGCTTCTTAGCTCATCCCGACAACTGGCGTTGGTGGTGTAATGGTCAGCATAGTTGCCTTCCAAGCAGTTGATCCGAGTTCGATTCTCGGCCATCGCACATTATTTTTTTGTTTTTAACGCCTTTTTCATTCAATATCTTATTTTTTAGTAGGTCAGAACATTTTTTAAAAGAAAATAATATTGCAAAATAATAAAAACACTTATCTCACTGTGATAAAACATTACTCCGCTAGAGCGCGCTTTGCGTTATTGTGTTGGATTAAAATTATTATCTAATCCGTATATTATGATAATTGTATTACATTTATTTAATTAATTTATTTATTTTGATAATATGTAATAATTTACAGAAAAAAAAATTAAAACTATCTCCCTCTGATAAAATATCCGTTCGCTAGAGCGCACTACGCGATCTTGTGTGGGATTCTATTTCTGTACATTGTACATTATTTTTAAAAATATATTATATTGAAGTGAAACTTCTTTAGGCGCGTAATTCGGGGACGGAGTAAAACCGAGTCAGGATCGACACGAAAATGCGGGTACCCCCACCACCGCTCACCGTTCACTGTCCCTCTCTCACCATATGCGCTTGTTGAGGTGGGGGAGCCGCTCACGAACGTTCTCTCTCTTCTCTTCTTTCCTCTCTCTCAGACACCAGCGAACTGCGCCACGCCAAGCATCAGCTGCTTGGTTAGTATACTGCGTCGTGAGTGTAATACGAGTGAAATACGTAATTGATTGTGGTTCATACGGTTTAACAAAAGAAGTTTCACTTCTGTCTTGCGTAGGCTTGACACACCCACTTTTTTTCTAAAAATAAGAAGAAATTATCTGTACAGTATCCAATTAAAGCTACCGAATTTCTGCTCGAACCTGATACTGGATGTAGTGTTAAATAAATAAAGGTTTGAGCGTATCAAATGTGAAATAGTAAAAGGTTTCAGTATTTATATCATAATAAAGATTTTTCGTAAGAGCCTATTTTAGAACACTGAACTTTAATATTAATAGAGGAGAAGTACCGAATATGGGATAGCTTAGCTAAAAAATATCCCATTAATTATAATTAAATCGTTTATTGAGTATTACACATTGAATTTTTTGGAAATATAGTTATGTAACTTAAAATGTTTACGAAATATTAAAATAAACTCAAAAAGGTCTTCATTTTGGACGAAAAGTAAAACAATAGAAAAAACAGGTTTCGAAAAAAGTGCTCCTATTATGGGATGCACGGATTTTGTTAATTTTGCAAGCAATAATCACAAATAAAATCAATATTTTCGGCTCCCGAACACTCAATGTGGCACCAATGGCGGCAGGCTATACATTGTATCCACTCTTCGCCTCTGATATCATGGCTGTATAGTCCTGAACAATAAGCACAAACCGCATCGGACTCAACATCACGAGGTTGGATTGCTGTCGAAATGTCTTCAGAAGAATGGGATGACAGCGACATATGTGACATCTCAGAAGAAGACGTAGAGTCGTATCGTAGCCTTCTGATGGGTTTCTTCAAGACTTCTTTTTTCACTTGGACCCCACTAGTGGAGGGCTGATCGCATATTTCCGTGCCTTTTTTCACAATGCCCCTTTTCTTCTGCATGCCTTCCAGCTCAATTTTATAAGGAGACGACGAAATTATGCAAGTTTTTCCTGCTTTTCTTCCTCTAGTGGAAACTGTCTTTTTCTTATTTGGGTAGGGTGCAATTATATTTGGGCTTACGAGGACAGGCTTGGGATCAGCAGATGGAAGAGACGTGCTAGTTGGAATACTGATTGAGTTGGGACAATCATTTTCTTGATCCTCATTTTCTAGGAAGTCCTGCTCGCTGAAGATATTCCGGTTAATGGGGTAAATTCCAGTAGCTTTGAAACCGTTCACGGCTAAAGCTGCACATTGTATTTTCAGGTATGCTTTTCCAAAAAGTTCCACGATATCAAAGACTGACAAAGGCCTCTGATTCATCAGAAGCTATTGCCGAATTTCTTCACTGTAATACGTCTTTAAAGCTCCCATCACTGTCTTGTCGAGGGGCTGCAATTTGTGGGTAGAATGTGGAGGTATGCACAGAATGGTGACATGATTCTCTCGAGCTTTATCTATAAGATCAATGTTGCGTGTGTGACTATAATGTCCATCAAGGATTAACAGAATCGGATTTTCCTCAGTTGGTTTCGTATGTTCGATGAAGTGCTGGAACCAGTCCGTAAATAGTTCTGTTTGGATCCACCCTGATGGATGACATCCTCCGATGGATCCTGCCGGTGCTCCTTTCATAAGTAAAGCGTTCATTTTTTTCCGGGGAAAGATTATCATTGGCGGAACGAAATCTCCGGCGGCATTCATGCTGAGACAAATCGTTATAAGTGATCCTCTTTCCGCAGAGGTGATGGCACCGACTTGTTTTTTCCCCCTCATAGCTACAACTTTTGGAAGTTTGGACTGCACCACCGATAGGCCTGATTCGTCGACGTTATAAATTCGGTATGGGGGAAAGGATTTCTTCTCATATTCCTTCTCTAAAAGGTCGAAAAATGAACGAACATTATTTTCAGTAAATCCCTTAACGCTTAACGCGAGCAAACGATGTGCCTGTTGGCTTACGAAGAGAAATAATTTCCTTGTGGCGATTTAAATATCCTTTTAACCATTTTCTCCCAGCTGTTTCGTTTTTAAATGGGTGCTGTAGATTATTGCAAACTGCTAGTTGATATGCAAGTCTTTTGATATCTTTCCTTGTCAGTCCGTAATACCGTTTTTCCATTTCTAATAGGTAATCCCGCAACTGTCCCTCTAAAACTGGTCCCAAGACTGACTTTCGTCCCAGCGCAGCTTCAACAGCATCTTCTTCAGCGCTCGGCTTGCATAATCTGAATAAAGTGCTTCGAGGAACCTCGTAAAGAATAGCGGCTTTCGATAACCCATGGTCTTCGTCTTTACAGCTTCCATAGCCTTAAGCATTTTTTCTTTATCCCACGTCTTCCGCTGTTTTGTCTTCGACATTTTGAGGTTAGTGTAGGCCAAAATAGATAAACCTGGAATATCAAAAAAGAAATTTAGTTCTACTAGAATTCCATATTGGAAACACTGTTCCTAATATGAGATAGTATTCCATATTAGGGACATCAAAAATCCCATATTTGGAACAAGATCAATTCAAACAAATATATTTATAGAACAAAATCTACTTGAATTTAACTTCAAAACATTTTTAAAACATAAAATTTAAATAATTATTTGGTCGATCAGTGAAAGATTGTCAATTTTGTGGAGAAAATCTTTTGAGAAAGAATAAAGTGAAACTTACATAAATATTATACCGGTGTGGCACAAAAACTTGATCACTCTCTCAGGCGCGTGTGTTGTGGCCGGCGTCCGAACGAGTACCGACATGTTCAAGATCGTTCGGTGGGGAATAGGGAACGCTGGGTTATAGAAGCTGTTCTCGCATACATTTTGAGAAACATGACCATCTCATATTAGGGACGTATGCCATATTCGGTACATCTCCTCTAATATTTTTTTTAAATATTTATTTTTGGTCACCGCTTGAGATAATAATATCCTCATTGGAATCTCCGGTGCTGAAGACTTCATTTACATTTTCGAAAATAATTTGAATAATATAAGGTTGCTTAATGAATAATCTAAATATATAAAAATTCTTCGAAAACTCGCAAAATGGTTGACCGATATCATAATAGTTTTTATTAGTACCAGGAGTATTTATAAAATGGTTTGAATTGTAAAAGATGTCGAGGACGCCCGATGAATACTTCTCTGCACCAGAATGAGATACGGAGTTGAATTAATCGATGTAATGTAGTTTTTTTATAGTAAAATTGTAGTATACAGTAAGTGGATAGTGGAAGAAGTCGAAGACGCCCGCGAAAGACATAAGAATTAGCGAAGCATTGCGGGGTTCACCAGTATATTATATTATTACGTAATGTTCTTAGTGCAGTTGGATGGTTTCTGTTTCAGTCTGTATTTATGTTTTCTATTTCAGATCTCCCTATGTTGTGTATCCTGTTTTTTTATTTGAGTTTTAAAAGCTTTTATTTTTTAAGGAGAATGGGATTTTGCTGTAGAATTTAGTACCTTGGTATAAGAAGCTTTAGATTATTGTTGTATATGTTTTAGACCACCAGATTTAATGTTTCTAATAATGCTTGTTTATTATTATCTATTATCTGCACATATTACATCCTTTGTTTAATTGGTGAGATTTGCTCTTTAAATTTGGATAAGCCGTGGTGGCTCAATGTCTGATACGAAGTACGTATTTATTTGAGAGTAGATTCTTAATGAATTCATATTCAACGTGGCAGCCAATGTTTCAAAATATGACAACATTTGTCTAAAAGTGAATTCCTCATAAAAAAAGTTGTAGTTAAGCCAACATTAGAAAAGTCAAATGTGATAAAACATGAATTTCCAATTTAAGTTTGGTCAAAAATAATTAGCTTGGAATAAATCCAATTTTACAGAAAATTCTCAATCCTCGTGGGAATCAATTATTTTCAAGTCTCTTGGAGCGAGTACGAACATTCCTCCAACAAGTCACCGAATGAATCAGTCCAGCGAAAGATTTGAATGAAAAGCAAATACATACTTCACATTTTAAGGTTGTTAAAATTAATGTAAATTAATAACGTGAAAAATTGTATGGTTTTCAGACTAGAATCTAGAATAATACGAAGAAAGCGCATTATCTCAACTTATTTTTAAAAAAAACTTTTTTTAACACGTTGTAGATACTCTCAGTATCTCCCTGGTGAATAACATATTTTAATTGCTCAATGTGACGTTAGCCATTGTTACTGAAAACTCACTATAATAATGTTTATAATGTAAATAACCCGTTAGACAAACTGCTAAAAAGTAGTTTATCGGGACTTTTTTGCCTAATATTTGTAAAGTGTGAACAATAAGCCGTGTTTTGTGACCAGATCTTAGTAGCCAAGCACTTCCCACCTTCCTCATCCCTATCTATTTTACCTCCCACCACTTGTTGGGACTTTCGTGTGGTATTCACAAACAAAAACATGAGTTTGTCCAATTTATATAACATTGGACCAAACCTAAGTAGGTGTGTTTTATTGTTTTGCTGCTGGCTAGGTAATATGCACAAAATGGTTATTGATGAACATAACACAACTAATACTATATCTCTTTTCAATGGTGAATATAACAAGCCATATTGAACTGGCTAACTATTTTTATTTTTTCTACAAAAACATAGAAAATCAGTAAAAATTGGACAGCTGGGGTCGATGTGATGGGTTGGATTATTACTTGGCTGCATTTTTTACTCCAAATAATGTCAGGAATCACTGGTTGTAAGTCAAGTACGTCACTTAACACCCTGAATACATGTGTTTAATTACAAATAAACACTATATAAAGCTGCACAAATAAACTTTCAGAACCACCTGCAGATAAAATATAGTAACTGCATTCCTCCGCGGTTTGAAGAAAATTCACTTGAATATTCTTCTAAACGGACATTCGAAATTCTGCGAGGGGCATCATTAAAGCGTAGTGTCTTATCTTGGCAGCCCTCCTGGATCCACCGTCTTACCTCCCGCCGCCCTACAGTTTGCCGCCCTACTAACCTGCCGCCCTTCCTACCGAGTATATTAAGCCAAGGGGGAAGGGAAGGTTTCAAGGATCGATAGGGATAAGGAAGTCAGATAAAGGGTATTTTTGTGTGACCTTTGAGTGATCCCAGTGTATCATGACGTGTGAGTGGCATTGACTACTTAGTTAAAATGAATGCTGGATTCGTTCTTCATCTACATCACATTATTAGGCACACAGCGTTACGTAATAAGTCCTAAGAGGTAGGAAAAGATGACGTTAAACTGAGGCATGCAATATCAATAGATAATGTTTTCACTGAAAGTCGCGAATCGTAAAATAAGATTGATTTTATCGAAAGCAACTTTAAAATATCTGTAACCTGTATAAAGCAGCCCAAAAAGCCCTAAAACCCCAAACTTATGAATATACATAACATTTGGAATGGATTATGTGGTACTTTTTTATTTGATATTTCATTTTCGAGCAAATCGAGTACTCAGAGTGTTTAGAGGTCAAGAAGGATCGGCGGCCAGGGGGTTAATATAATCTGTATTAACGTCTTTTAAAAAGTTATTTAACCCTTCAGTTGCCGAAAAAATTATATTTTTTTTAAAACCGAAATGCTCAATCTTTACATATGAGACCCCCATTTTACAACTAAATAGTTTTCAATTTAGGTTCTCTATGTGATGTAGATTTACCAGTTTCCAGTTTGTATAATTTTTTTCCGGATATCGTATATTATTATTATTAAAAAATATACATAAAAAATATACTATAAATATTAACAGTAAAGGTCATTAATTATTAACGCTAACAGTTATTTTACCTGTATTTGGGTAAGGCGTGCTGTAGGAATAATTTTAAGAACATGACCACTAATACTAAATTACTATTTTTAAGTTTGTTATAGTAAAGCACACTTCAAGTGAAATGAAAAGAAACTTCGCTATATAAATGCAATTATATCATTATTATTATTAAAGCGCATTAAGGGGCTTTTACATTATTTAAACTATAAAATTATGCATCCCAATGGCATAAGCTAAAAGTCGCTTACAATAATGTTTATCGCCAACTATTCCGCCTACCGAGATATTGCAGCGCCACGCAAATGTTTCTGGAGGGACGAGTACATTCTTTCAGAGCGCTTCTCCGCCATCACATGGGAAGCTTATGGCGGAGACTACGCCAAAACCCTTAAATGCATACTGTTGTAAAACTGCAACATACCGTTCAAACCACCTTTAACTCTTTGGTGTATACTTAATGCATGCCGTTTTAGAATTATCAAGTTCACGGTAATATATTTTATCGAGTGGCATCACCTTTTTTTTCTTTCGCGAATGTCAAATGTCACTTTTTCTTCAACAAAGTGAAGATTCTCGAAAATTGGTTGGAGGTTAGAATTACAGTTTTGTTTTGCTGTTATTATTTTGATTTTCTTAGGTAAGTAGATACAATAATACAATACTTATATGTAATAACTCGTATTTTTCCGGTACACTTATTAGTTTTGAGAATTTTTTTTAGGTTTTTTATTTTTTTTTTCATACGTAAATTGTTCATATTATTTTTTATTAAATACATGGTGTTGTAAATTTGCAACAATTTTTTTTAATCAAATATCACTAAAAAATTACAAATAAAATAAATTCTTTATATTTCCTTGCATTTGCATGTAAATATCTACAAAATATATTTTTTTCCAGAAAATTTAATAAATTATGCATTTAAGGGTTAAGTAACAAAATCATCACTGCCATGGTTGCCTGGATGGAGTCCCCTCTGATGGCCCTCTGGAGACGGGAGATGTGCAAATATCCCCCATAAACGGAAGTTCACACTCATTTTTGTGTTTATATTTTATCTTTTTTCACTTAAATTCCGCTTTTTTGTGCCTGTCGGATTCACCTATGTTATTACCTACCTTATTATTATTTTTATTACTTATTATGTATATTATTTCAAATATGGAATATATTGCATTGCACTACCCCTGCATGCATTCTGGAATAAATTCTTATTATTATTATTTTGTCAATTCTAAAATGTGACAATTACTATCGAATTATGCGTTCAAGATCACGGAAATACGCATTTGGATAGACGCTTAGATCATTAAAGGTTATATACTACACAGCAATATAATTATTATTATATTAATACAAACGTTGAAATAATTCCCTACCATTCGGGTAAATGATGTAATAAGACAATGAGGTAACCTTCAGACATAAAGCTGTTAGTGTGAAAAGTAGTTATCTAATGAGGTATCGTAAATCAGACATCATTAATATTGTGTTATATTATATGTGTGTGTGTGTGTGTGTGTGTGTGTGTGTGTGTGTGTGTGTGTGTGTGTTGTATTGTGTATTTTGATACGTGATAATACTGATTATCTATGTTTTCATCTCGCTTTACGTTCTCTGCATGCACCTAATTCCCCTTGGGCAATAATCGCAGTTACCTGGGTGACAGACAGATATATATTTTTTTAGTTAGGGTTATCAAGTAGTATAAATAAAAAATATATATAAAAAATGTGTAATATATAAATTGAGGTCAAACGTAGGAAGGCCAACTTTTTTCTGAGATTTTTTTCAAACATTTCCGGGTTACAAATAGCCAGGCAATATTTGAAAAACTCCTAATACCATCAGCATAAGCATACAATTACGAAATTATAGAAGACGTGGATAGAAATAATTGAAACCACGACCTGGTTAAATTTATGTATTTTATCGGTGGCTGAGTTGACATCGCATTTGAGTACCACCCAGGCGTAGCGTGTTCAATTCCTCGGCTGGCTAAGTCCTCCATCACAACACAAGCAACATTAATTTCCCGCTTACTGTGGTAATACTAGAAAATTTTCAAATATTGTCTTTCTGTTTAAAAATAAAATAAATAAAGTATTCACAAATAAAATAAAAAAAATGTAATGAAAATAAACCACTCATAAATAAAATAAATCAAAATAATTAAAATGGTGAATTGGCGTTACAAAAATAATTATATGGAAACCCTGCTCACGAATATATTAGTTAGTAATATTATTAATTTTTCGATAAGGGGCACAATGATGTGATAACGCATAACACGGTAATGACAATGACTAATACTTTCGACAAGTCACTTCAGGGACAAAATGGTTGCAGATGATTGTGGAATGACACATAAACAGTACATTATCATCATTGTACTTACTGTAACAGTTCAAGCTAATGTGATACGAGAATGCGGGTTGTCGCTATGGAAAATCCCATGGGCACTGGAATAAACTCACGGCCGCTATGATAGTGGCGCTATCGCCAAACAAACTGAGCAATCACAAGTTAAAGGTATATAATACATAGTTATATGTATTACATACCTTTAATGCGGTGTCTACGATGTTTCTGGAAGTAATTAGCATACTGCATTGATCTGTTTATTTACAAAAAAATGTGTGCTAACTAAATTACAATGTTGTGGTAAAAGGATTAAATTTATGTTATTTGTACGAACAAACGTTTTACTTTCACTAAAATATATACTTATAAAGAAGTGTCTGTTGGTGGGTTTATTTTTTTACATAAATCTATAGTTTTAGTCCAAGGTTGATGACATTTCGCACAATCTACCTCTAAAACGAAAAAATGCTGAATTTTGACACTTCTTGACGAAATTTTGCACATGAACCAAAATAAGACGAAAATTACAGTCTAAATCTGGTTTAAAAAAACTTTGCGTAAAGCCCGAGCAAAGACAGGGACGCTTGTTATTGGAATTGAAAGATCCCTATCGAAAAAAAAAATCCAAATGGCTAAGGGTATTTTAAAGTTAATGTAAGGTTAATTAAAGGTTTTTGGATTATAATAATAATTAAATCTAATATTTTATTGTTAACCATCGTTTACTATCCTTCAATTTTTTAAGCGAATAAATAATTCGATTAATTTACTTCGTTTTTTAAAGGTATTTTTGTGGGTTTCAAGTTTACCAATCTCAACATATGTCTTGAAAAGTAACGTTTGCAAAGTAAAAAAAAAAATAAACATTTTATGTTAATTTATTATTCAGTACTTTCATCACATTTGTTCTGTTGCATTATTTTCTGTGTATTTCAAGTGCACTATATACATCGTAGAAAAAAAAGATAAAAATTCAAAAATATGGACGCCCGGTCATATATGACACTTTAATGCTGGAGGGGTTAAGGACAATTGTCCAATAATAATAAAACATCACACGAATTGAAACGGTTGACTGACTTACTGATAAGAGATGACTGCAAAGGGAGAGCACAAATACATAAATAATATTATTTACTTTTATTATTGCAGCCTGAGATGGACTCTTAAAAGTTATGCTCATTTTGTATAGGGGTGAGATAAATTACTTAAACAGTGTTAAAAAGATATAACACCTCGCTTTGTATTTGCATTAAAAAGTTTACAATAGATGCTGCCTAAAAATTTGAACATTTATTTGAAAAATATTTGTTACGGTTTGCAAAAACTTCAATAAATATTTATTTGTAAAAAAAGTGAAGTGATAATAAGATTTATAATAACCTACCCTTCGTCTTATTAAATATATTCTTTTAGTTTCGTGTAAAGTGGTAATTGCAGTTTACACGATAAAAACCATCGGTAAGCTACATAAATTCTTTACATATGTTTGCGTGCAATTGTTTGTGTATTTTTAATTGCATAATATGTCGTTTTGTAATACTAGAATATGAAAAAGTTATATTCTTTCAAAAACGGTATTTTATTTTCAAATACGTTAAAAAACATCGAATTAATGTGGAATCGAACGTAATGCGAAAATATGTTCAACGCAATTCGCATTTGACAGTTCGCTGAAAAATACAATGCAAAATCCACAGTCTCTAGTCTTTAGAGGTTAATAAAAACCTAATTCACAATAATGTATTCACTGCGATAAACTCCAGAAACGCTTAAATATGGGTCGACAAACAATGGGATGAAACGGTTCTTAGTTTAGATTTTAGAGTTAGAGCGTGACCGATACGCCTACTGTAGTAGGTAGGGTAGGTACTGTATAAAGTACCACCCACGACTAATCGAAGTTTGTGGTATTGTCGTAGGAGTCCATGGGAGTTTATGTGGTGTGTCAAGTGACGTCATCATATTCAATGGGCTTTTAATTGGTGAAATCGAAATACTCGTTAGCGAAACGTTAACGCACCTACTTTCAGGGTGTTGAAACTTGGCCAAGTCGGGTAGTAACCAACTACAAGTGCATTATAATTTCAGGTAGGTACACAGAAAATGTATTAATCGGAAAAGTTTTGAAATCAATAATTTAGGTACGATCTGTGAGATCTGTCACCACGTTTATACCAGAATCCAATTTTTTAAATTGGAAATTAAAATAAATTTCTGTCAAAATATTATATTATACGTAGATTAGGTACTTATTTCAACTCTCCAAAATAATAAACACAATTTTGAAAATTAAAGTTCCGGAGTTACAGTCAGAGCTAGAACTAAAAATTGCATTTTTTTCAGTAATCGAATAGCGGATGTAAACATTTCTCTCCACACATAAAAAAGAGGGAAATTATGATTTTTAATTGGTTGCTTTCGTAGAAACTCAAAGCGCTTTGCTTTTCCACTTTAATGCAAATTTTCACTGCAAACAACATAGCACGGGCACCATCGCAGTTATTATAACGTAGTAGTGAGGCTCCCGAGGGATTACTTAACTTCCGTAGTTTAAACGTCCGTAGGCTGTTAACGCGGTTAGTTTACAGGCGTAGCTTAAGTTATGTACACCTACGGCTAAATACTGGGTGTCCGGGGGTAAAATGCACTAACTTCGGGAGGTGATTCTACATGATAGTAGAAGTAAAAAAAAAAGATAAAGAACTTACAACAACTCATTCTGAAATTACAACTTTTTTCCCATTCACAAACCTACTAAAAATACTTAGTGTAAGTTACTAACTTACCCGATAAATTCGTTGTGAGCTTGCCGATAACGTGGTGGCAAGGTTGTAATCGGCCCGTATCCATTGAAACCGTATGTAAACAATAACAATAGGCCGAGAGTTTGACGTCTACAATTATGCCACAATCCGTATGTTTTAACCCAAATTCAAAAATAGAAGTGTACTAAAATTAACAAAATGTTGTTACATTTGAAAAATAAAATTATTTAGCTATTAATCGCAACTAATGTCATTGCTTTTGAATAATTTAACGACTTTTCAAAATGTCCACTTTCCATATTTATTTGCATCACGTAGCCCGTAAACCTAATCAACGTCTGCTCATTATTCGTGGGTGAAGCCAGGGCAATACTGAGAATCCACCCATCTTACATCAAAATACTAATAATGACACGTACTAAAAATGTTCAAAAAATAAATAAAAATTGTGACCAACACATTATTGTAAATCAATTCCCAATATTGTGACGATAAATATCAAATCAAAAACAAAGTGTCAAAAATTTTTAAGATTTTTAAATTGGTATTCTCAAATAATAAAAGTATTAAGCTTATATTGGAAGAAAGACTTTTACTTTGTAATAAAAAAATGAAGCGATATATACTTTTACGTAATAATCTAATCACATGGTTCAGTGATTGTGATAATACAAAGAAGGAATATAAAGCGAAACTACCTTTAAAAAATTATACATCCAAGATTTTCAACCCGTTGGGTTATCGACTAACTATCTGTCGATCTCCAAGAAATAATGCCTCAGTTATTTTCGGTGGAAACCTTCTATCTACTACCATGTCATATTTAGTATAGATAACGCAAGCGTATGAGAAAAACTTTGTTTTTAGAACTTTGACATTTAACATTCACTCAGCGATCTTCCCAGTTAATTTGCTTACAAACTGTTAGAAGGTCAATGTGCTGTGTCGCCACTTTGCTCCCAGAAGATGGATGTTTGTAAACCCAAGGACTCGGTACTCGTTCTACTTACTCGTTCAATTAGGGGGATGGATGCGAGAGTTGATGGTAGTATTTAGCTGCTGACAAATAGGCACTATTCACAAGTTACAACAGTTAGAAAGCTTGGAAGAAATCTATAGCTCTCTAAAAGCTTTCAGGTTTCGTTCCGAGGGTTGGAGATTCGTCGTTTCTAAAAGCATAGACTAAATAAGTACAAAGACAGGTTAGTCATACTAATCGAACAAAAAATATAGCACGTCCTTGTTTTATCTTTCATAGCTAAAACGAAACTAATAAGAAAAGGATGACAACTCAAAGAATATATGTGTGCGGATAAAATAGAAATACAACGACGCGCCCATCTCTTGATTTTAGTATCAAGCGAACAACGAAACGCATGAGAAAGGGATAGCAATACTTTGTTCGTACGGACGAAATATATGTATTATGAACAGTCCGCCCCCCGCTAGCCGACAGCAAGCAGCGTTGTAGAAATATGATGTACTGTCACTATGGTTGTCTTTCCTACACCATGTGTGTCTGCGTTCCATATCTTGCTTTATTTTATTTCAACATTTGCCGATTTCGGGTAGACAAAGCCTTAAATAATTATATTTATTTAAATTATAATGAATTTTTTTGTATTACCAATGGAAATGAACTCCATCCGTTTTCTCTTCAAAAGCCTCTTTAAAACCCACTTTACTAAATCCCTTCCTACAGCCCCTACGTCAACCCGCCTCGCAACGCTGCCCAACCGGGTGGCGACATAGTTCCCCTGCTTTAACACTGTACACACAGGGGCGCTCTTATGAGGTGTCACATAAAAAGATGTTTTACCTGAGAATGATTTTTGCACCTCTCAAAAGCACAGGAAGGCGTTTCTTGACAAAAGAGAGCCCAGACCGACTTAGCAGCTGGTGACGGCTTGTCTGACGAACGAACTTGTGTATGATATTAAACGCAGTAAATCTCAAGTATGTCCATTGGACCTGGTTTAGTGCAACCACACGCGTTATCTTGGAAACCTATCTTCTCTTTTCATTCATCTAAGCGTTGTAGGTTTAGGTTGATACCCAGAACTTGTTGTTGAGTTCATAGTGTCAGTGTGAAATCTGACCAATGGTTAGATATGGTTGTATAGTCTTTAAAAAATTATGTGTCTAATCCAAATCGAAGAAGCCTAATAATTATATTATCAGTCACTGAGCCTAAACTAGAAAATAGATTAGATAAGAACAATAAATTAGAGAACCCAACGGTGCTTGTGAAACCATTGTAAGATTCTGCAGATCTGCGTTGGAAAAAGAGTGTTAACAAGAAACTATGTACAAATTAGAAACTAGTCAATATGTTTCTAGGATTTATATCCTGAGTTTTGAAGGTTAGACGTGTCCACTTTTTTACCGTCGATATTGTGATTGGGCAAAACGAAACTAAACCCTAAATTTTTAAAAAAAATAACCCGTAAAAAACAACGTTTGTTTTACTACAATACATCTATTTTCAAATGCCTTTTAAAACTAAATAAAAATAGTTTGACTGGGTGAGGATTGAACACAGGAACTTTAGTCGACTCCTCTGCCAACAGAGCCAAATCCCGATTGGATAAGATCGAATTTCCTTGAAATGCGTATATTTCCATGAAGTTTGCTAATTTCCACTTCCAAGATTTGCATTCGTTCACGAAAAATTCAAATAGATGTATTTAATAATAATAACATCATCACCGGAGCACATATTTACCAACCGTCATAATTTGAGACCTTCCGATGCTTACTTCGCCCTGCATAACAGACATAACAGTAACATTAGTCGGTTGCTAATGGATTGTAGATGTAGATTGTACGGATAGATAGCAGATACGAGCAAACGGATAAGTAGTAAGTACATAAATACGTACTTGTAACTTGTAACTCTGTCCGTAATGGATTTACGTCATCAATTGCTGGTTTGTCAATATTACGATCGTGTTACTAACAATATCAGGAACTGATTAATTAGTAGGTACCCGGGGCACCCCTTTTTGTTTTATCTTAGCAAAACCCTCTGCCAAAGTTCCGCTAAGACCTAAACACGTATTTATTGGAGATATTTTTTTATATATCGCGTGGTGTGAAAGGTGGCTATTTTGTTCAACCCTTAGTCCGCCTCTGCACAGCACAGAAACAGTAAAAACAGGGGTCTATTGAAATATACTACAGTAACACTTAAATTGGTAATTTTTTTTTATTTATTTAAATGTTTCGTTACATTGGAACAGTTATAAAATACAGTGTAATAAAATGAAAAAACAAACATAAGTGTGAACAATGAATTTTAACATATTTCTATGAACTAAAATATTTTTTTATGAGTTTAGTAGTGCTCATTGGGGGAAAATCTATATTGACTATGAAGTGATAACTATCTACACTCGAGTGGTAAGGGTGTTCCTTTCATAGGTAGGTACATATTGTTACATATCAAAGTTTATTACGAACGAATAACTGTGCACCGCCAAGCTTCTTAAAACCACTATTTAGATTAATCTGTACTACGAATAGGTTTACATTATGAATACCAAAAAATAAGCTTTTGATAAATTGAAGATATTACAATCGTTTCGCTTAAGTAGAATTTAAATAAAATTGTGAACTACTTAATATATATTTTAATTTGAAAAAGTGTTAAAAAACTAAGAAACAACAAAGTAGGGTACAACTAGGGAATACTTTAGCTAAAATTATCTGAAATCATTTTCCTTTATTATTTTCTTTTACTTTCTAATAAAATTATTCACAAACTAAATAAAAACCACATTTGGGCTTGAAATAGAGAGTTTCTAGATCCATTTGCCAAACGATTTGTATGCCTATTACCTATATTCGTGGCAATATACGTCACTTTAAGAATATACACATTTTTTGCTTGTGGCTTCCTCTATTGGTTCGATTAATAGTTTGATTACCACCACTGTGTGTTTTTATTTGCAAGATTAAGACGATAGCGTGCAATAGCGGAATTGCTGACAACTTAATGCTGTTTCGTAGTTATAAATCGTTAATTCGTAAAAAAATGCCAAATTAATGAATTTTCGAAGAAATCAAAAAAAATCAATTACGGAAAATTACAGCAGTTACATTTTTCATAATTCAAATATCAACATCAAAAAAGCAGTTACTTTTTACGTTTTACTTAGTTATAACGACAACAACAAAAAAATACGTGGTTCGAAGTTTAGACGTTAATTTTGAATCCAAGCCTAAATAAACCTCCTACTAAAATTCCAATAACATTTTCCTGAACTACGTCATCATTTTTTCCAGTGATTGAAAAAAGAAACAACCTTGAGTTAAATAAGAAAATGGAAAGAAAATTATAGTTGTGAGGGAAAAATATATATAATAATTGATAATTAGAGTGAAATGAGATTATCGGTGAAAAATATGTAGAATAATTAATAATTTAGAGTGAAAGGAGTCTATCGGTTAATGTGTATAGTAATTAAAATATGTATAATAATTAATAATTTAAGTGAAAGGAGACTATCGGTGAAAATATGTACTCGTATAATAATTAATAATTATGTAGAGTACAAGAAGACTACTTGTGGAAAATATGTATAATAATTAATAATTAGAGTGAAAGGAGACTATCGGTGAAAAAATAGGTTGGGAAGTCGTTAACAAAGAGGAGCATAAACTTCATTGATCCCATCAATTAAAAATTAGTAAGTGCTTCGTTAAAGCGCCATAACCCGTCTTGATGCTGCTCTGAGCGAACTGTAAACAAAAACGCTAAAATAACACTACGGATTACGGTGGCCGCTTATGTAAGTACTCTGTAATACCTTACAAAGAAATTGAATGTAAGAGATTTTCACTTACTTGTACGAGGGTAATAGAAGGAATTTAGAGAGATAGAAAGTAATCAGGAATTAGTTTTCAGCAACAAGTCCATAGTCCGCGAAAGGTTTTCTTTACCATAATACATCTATTTCAAAATGTCTCTTAAACTTGAAAAAAAAATGGCTTGACTGTATTGAACCTTCCTACCCAAGAACTGGAGTCAACA
Organism: Hesperophylax consimilis; assembly: GCF_061612785.1. Taxonomy (NCBI): domain Eukaryota; kingdom Metazoa; phylum Arthropoda; class Insecta; order Trichoptera; family Limnephilidae; genus Hesperophylax; species Hesperophylax consimilis. The sequence continues at coordinate 25,754,958 of NC_142846.1, forward strand.
ACTCTACCAAACAAGCCAAATGCCGATCGGGTGGGACTGACATGTATTTCGTATATTAACTGCTGTAATATCTTGCCTATATCTTCGCGTGTTTATATATAAATGGCACCGATTGCCAATTAATAAAATGTATTGTCATCGATAACGAGTCTATTTGCAGAATTTCAGCTCGGTCTTATGTCGGGAAGTGGGTTAATGTCATTGCCGAAAACAATGGTTAAATTCAAATAGATACGTATTTAATAAAAAGGGCGACTTTTTTTGCTAAAATTAAATAAAGAAAAGCCAAGCTTTGTGTCTAATGATTAATGTTTTTTCCCAGGCGAATTTGAAACCAGAACTTGTTGGGGTTGAGATGTCAATTGCCTATGAATAACGAACTCAATCTATCCAAATCTATGTATATGATAATATTAGGATCTATAATTAAAAACACATTGTAAAAATATATGGAGTCAAGTGTTGATGTCCTTTGCGAAACGAATAAATAAATTGATTAATATCATTTAACCTTCGTGTTTTGAACTTATAATGAGAGAATATATTTTTTCTTGACTTTGCTACGTCAACAACCAAGGCCAACTAAGGCGACTGAAAAAACCATATTAAATAGAAAAATGATATTTAACTAACAGCCTAGATGTAATATTAAAATTGGTATCATTTGACTGATTTCGTCAATTTTATCTGGACCCTGAAACCTATATTTTACCAGGTTCAGAGTTTTAGAGAAATTTCGACAACATTAAGTGTATTTAACTGTTACATTTTGCCTTTGTTACAAGTCAACTTGAGTACAATTCTCCCGTCTGGAACCCACATTATAATATTCATGTGCAAGCTATTGAAATAATACAAGATATTTTTTTACGTTTTCTAAGTTTTAAAATGGGTAGTCCAGTAATTTTGTTGAACTACGACACTCTTTTAAACTAAATAAATATGCTTAATTTATCTGACAGAAGGATTTTCACTGATTTGGTATTTTTATAAAATTATAAATGACGCATTTAATAGTGCAGAATTGCTTGCATTGATAAGCTTTCGGATTCCACGGTATTATTAGAAGTCTGGATTTTTTCAGTGCAGAAATGCTGGTACTAACTACCATATGCATTCCTCATTGCCCAGAATACTTATGGAGGGAAATAATTATACCGAGTTAGTGGACATCTTTAATTTATCACTTAACAAATACAAAAGATTGTTACTGAGACAGTTTAGTAGTGTATAATAAATATGTACTGTAATAGTATATAATTTTTATCATTCATATGTAAAATTCTCTAAAAGGGGGAGCTGATAAAGTAATAAACAAATAAATTATTATTTGTAAAAACAAATTTAGCCTTAATCCGAGTGGCGTGGGCGTCGCTAGCGCACACCGCTACAGAAATCTCGCCTTGTTTTTCCGTTCACCGTGACAGAAATGGGCGAGAATAATAACAATTTAATTTAATTGTGCACAAAACGCGGATGTTATTTAACTGGATTAAAATATAAATAATAATATTCAAATCTTTATCGCACTGCGATCAGAGAATCATTATTCGAAAATGCAAACAGGAAAATTTCCTATCCTGTACTGCTATTGAGAGCTTGGACGGTGGACAGGTGGAGACTTTGGTGGCAGGCGGCAGAGTTGTGAGTTGTTCAGATTTTTGATTCTGCACCCAGAAGTAGTTTTACTGATTTGGAACAAAACAAACGTTATTTCATAGGAATTTTAAATAACTACTAATATTCGTTACACAATATGTAGCAGAAAATATTTTATTCAGAAACCAAACTTTTTAAAACTACGTCCGTTCAAAAAATATTATCCTTAATTAGTAATTCTTAAAATTTAGACTTGAGACAAAAATTATGGAAAATAATCAGATCTCAATAGTCCTGGGTTCGATCCCCAGTTGCGACCGTTCACTTTTTTTCTCTGTCTTGTTCTGTTTAATGTTTCGTTTAGATCTATTAATAATATCTTCTTCTTCAATTATAAAATATTACATTGATGTTTTTTTCACATATTCAATAATATTATTAACAAAAAACACTTTATTTAAAAACAATTTTTGCTGTGTAATTATTATAACATGCGACAGCTGTTTCGCCCTCTCGAGGCATTATCAAACTCTTTGTTTGATACCTTCAGAGGCCGAAACAGCTGTAACGCGTAGTAATAATAATTACACCGCAAAAAATATTAACAAATAAACAGTTTTTTTTTGTAAACTTAATAATAGTATTATTGAATATATAAAAGTATAACAAAAAATTTAAATGGAGTTCTATTCAAGTTCTGTTATTATTTCTATGGAGTTCATATTAAGGACCGGTTGTTTCACAGAATTTTAAAAATAACATTGAAATTTGATGAATTGTTAAAATTCTGTCAAACAACCGGTCATATGTGTTACTGTTTTAAATACTTAACTCGAAGAGCCTTCTTTGAAGAAAATTTGTTTTCCTAGGCTAGGAATATGTTGTAATTACTAGTCAAAAGAGCTTCGTAATATTGATACATTAAAAAAAAGTAAAATCAAAAACGCATCTACGTGTGCCTATTAAAGTCTGTTCTTTTCACGATTAAAATCAAAACAGTATTATCGCTTATTTCCTACCATGAAGCCTTCAATTCAGTCAACCCTTTCACTGTCCAATTACCATCACTCCATAACTTGTCTAGACTTCCGCAACATGATTAATCAAATTTCAAAGAAACAATGGCGGGGTCGTTTGGCGCCAGAGAAATTATTTAATATGGAGACATTTTACAATTTTCCAGCAAGCGCTTATCCCCCTATTATAATATATGTACCAATAATATATTCATTTCAACATACTTGTGGTCTACGGTCGCATTTTTCAATTATAAAATACATTTAATGTAGTTCATGCAGACATTAAGAGAAGACCGCAAAATTATGACTTCATTATTTACAAGGAATGTGTAATTTAATTTTAATTAAAAATACAATTGTAAACAGAAATAAAACAAGTTTCTTAATTGAAACTATGATATGATAGATTTGTTAGAAAAAGTTATCAAAAAATTGGCCTGCAGAGCAATTTTGTTTTGATCTCCTATGATTATTTTTATTTTCAAGTTTGCCAAATGGGGTAGAAATTTGTTACGCTACTGGTTCCAGCATATTCTAATTCCTAGAAAAATAACAGAAGCATTAAAAAATCATTACTCATTTTCCAACACAGTTCTTTCGTTTATCAAAAGTAGAATTAACGATGAAACGAAATAAAGCATAGAGACAGGAACGAATTACTCTGAACCTACATGTATATCAGTGACCTTGCTATTAACTGCTGTTTGTGTTTTGACAAAGCGATGTTATTTTAGGGAGGTATCAGTAATATTTTATTTTTTTTACATGCCCAAGGTGAACATATTAACCCTCTTCCCTTTAACGAAATAATTTATCTGTGTACCTACGTACCTACATTCACATGTATGTGATTACGTCTATGTATACATATATGTGATTATCTTAAGAAGCCACAATAGTCTAAAAAAATTAGATCTTAATGACTTAAGTGAAAAAGGCGTGTATAAAAATATTCGACGCGCGGCCCGCGTAATGGACGGATCTACGGTCGAATTTTCCCTAGCAGGCCTAGAAATTGATTTTTTCGCTGGGTTAATTAATTCTGATACACTTTTTACTAAAATCTCATATTTTTCTCATTGAATCCATCGGAAGTTACTAATTTATCGTATAGAATAATAAAATTTGGTGATCAGCGCTAATTTTATAGTTGAAATACGTTTTATAATTTTTCAAACCATTTAAAATAACATATTTTAATGGCTTTCCTTACCTTTGTACTTTTTATTAATCTTAAAAATTATTAACTTACATTCGTGGGTATCGGTCCAAAAAAGGTATTATAATTACAAATTATTTAAAATGTGAGCCTCAAACAAACCCCGTAATTAGAATATTGTGTCGTCTTAATGCAGTGGCATTATTAAAAATTGCCTTTCTGATGTTGTTGTAGCTGAAAACATTTTTTTTTTAAATCGATTTTTTGAACCAATATTTTCAGGAAATTTCAGTTTAACCGTGCGGATTTCCTGAAAATCTTCATACAATAAATCAATTATTCGAAAAAAATTAATGATCGTTTTCAGCTACAACATCAACAATGTAATTTTTTGTAATATTAGCACTATAGTAACCCAAAAGTCACGAGCCGCCACCGCCTTAACGTAAAGATGTTAACAAAGTTTCTACTACTCTATTACTAGAGGAGCAAACGTTGCAGATGTTGTAGCAAACGACTCCATAGAAAGAAATGCGAATAAAAAATAAACACGCAAAAAAAATCAATAAAGCGGGCTATAAATAAGACGATACCCGGACTAGTAAACAAATCAAAATGTAACAAAATACGGACATGCACCAACATCGTATAATATAATGAAACTCTTGCCTCTTATGTTACCTTGTATTTCGCTAGTATTTCACCCTATATCACTATGTGTCGCCTTGTATCAGTATACCACTCAGATGTCACAAGCCTACCTGTGTCATTTGTGGATGTCTGAATTAAGAAGACAGAGATATATTATGGCTCTTCCGTGGAGCGGATATTTGTTCATTTATCTAAGAAGTTTTGAAAAAATAATATATTATAGCAAAATGTTAAATAACCCGTGAAAAATTGTAGGATTGATGAATCTGTTCGCCTTTCAAACAAAAAAACAAATATTCCACATCACGCACAACATCACAGACAACCGAAATTAGTTGCTTGACTAATCTCACCGGGATTTAGGGTACGCGTGCTTAAAGTAATTAAACTCTCAAAAGAAGATGTGATACAAAAACAAACCATAAGCCAAAATACTCATCAAACGCAACTAAGGGTGACTCGCCATAATACATGTATGTAGATGGGAATGGGTTTAATATTCAAATGCGACTGTAAATTTACTAAACCTTGAGGAAACCCCTTTAACTCGAAAGAACTAAGCTGCTCCTAATAGACTTCCTTATTTCTGCTCCTACTGGCTATACTTCCTTTGGAAACACACATTACTGAATTTCCGCACGGGAAAGCATGCAAGGATGAAGGAAACAATAAAAATAACTTAATAGTTACGAGTAGAATTCTGTAAACATATACATAAATCATAGGAACTCTGTCCTTTATTTGTTAATGAACATTTCCGAAACTCTAACTAAACGGATGAAACTCATGGTTTATTTTCTTTTTGTTTTAATAATTACCAATATATTGAAGAAATTATTAGTACTTACTGATACTATTGAAAGCAAAACATAAAATTGTGAACTTTATTGGCAGCACGGGGGCTATCAGAGAGAAAGGGGTTAGTTTGACACTTAAAAAGTGATATAAAGTCATTAGAAACGATGAATCAACAAAATATTTAAACCTAACCTTACCTACTTAACTAAGTTAATAAAAAATTTGTTTCATCACTTCCATGATTTTGCATAACTTTTTAAAGATGTGATGAATTATCATTTTGATGATTTATCCGGTCACCGTTTGACACATGTGATCATTAGGTGATTTGAATAATAAAAAACAATCATAAATTTAGTTTTAAAAACATCATTCAGAAGTGATGCATTATTATTGTTTTCGATGAAACTGGCAAGGATAAAAAATCAATAAAAATAATCGAAAACAATGCTTCGCGTTGACCTAGAGATTCGCAGCAGAACGTCCCATAAAATAAATAAAGAACAGTACCTCTCGCCATCTATTCTCCTTGCCCACTTCATTCAGCCTTATAAAGTAACCTAATCGGGATGCCATAGACCCACTAGCAGTATGAACAGTCAGGAACAGTATGAACACTTGTGCGGTATTCATATAAAAATAGGTAAGAACTCTGCCTACTACAACGTATTATACATACCATAATCGTAACCATATCGACACGTACAAAAAATATTATTTCTATGAATTAATATGAAACAACGCCCACTAGACCGTTCCGTCACCGACCAACACCGTAGCGTGCCATGACCGGACCATCAATAAATCCACGGTTAGAATATTTTGCCGGTGGCGATACGCTCCGTGCATACATGGCATGGAACGCTGTCGATCCATTTCAGTGGGCATAGTAGTACCTTTCGTCTTTCTTTTCGTGCCTGATACGTTCATAGCACGGTCATGGTATGCTCCGGTTATGTGGCCAGATTCCTTTAGAGTAAAACAATCCCACTGCTAACAGATGGCAGATGCAAATGACTGCAACTATATTTATTACTATATTTTATTTACTACCTTATTTTTTCTAATGGTCTTTGAAGAGAAATATTATAAGGAAATGTTTTACGAAAGATCCGAAGAAACGATTAAACGGCTATTTCAAAGAACATGTCTAGATTGAAGCCTGCATAAACAGTTTAGCTTGATGAGAAGGCTCCGTTCAAACTGGCGACTGACTATTTATTACACACTAACCCCCTGCAGTCTGCTTCAAATGAAATTATAGCTGTCGTGCGGCACGAGACGCTGCCTGTTCCCTTAACCGTTCCGGCAAGTAGCGGCTGCAATTGTTCCGGTGGAGTTGAATGTCGCCTTTTCCGTCGCGTCGCCGATAGGAAAACACAAGGAAAAGAATGAAGAAATAACTGGAGGACGTGCCACATAAGAATATAACTAACTAGATGATCGCTTTGTGCTTTTTACTGCAGTTGTAATTTCAGGTTCCAGAGAACACAAGTGGTTACGCCATTTTTTTTAAATACAACATAACTAGTGAGCAGAACGGGAAGGAACGGTTGGAAAACATATTTTTAAAAGATTCACGTAATAGTTTTACTATTTAAAACCTCCAATGACTCCTGCGAACAAAAAACGTGAATAATCGCCACTGTTAGGGAGAGCAACCGTTGGTATTGTTATTAAATTCGGGCAAACTTCATAATGGAAGTTGTGAAAGAACTACCTTTGGTGTTTCAAAATACTTCGTAATGCACAATTTTTTAGATTGGTTAAATAACGTTGAACAATATTGTCTTTTACGAACAAATGTAACCAAGAGACCGGAGACAGAAATAACTCCCAAAATGAAGGCTTCTGGACGCCGCACGCTGAATTAATACGAGCTGAAGAAAAATTAAAAAAAAGGGTTTTTCTGAAATGTCATGAGAAACATTTCTGTTGTTACGTATTGATTTTTATTTAAATTTAATTTTTTTACGCACAACGTATTTCTTGTTATATTATAATATTACTGTCTACACGGTATTGCTGGGGGTTATCTATAGGACTTCTCCTATCCATACCATCGTGTATTTGTCTGTAGGCCATTTTGAGATATACGATTCCGTAGTACAATATTTTGATGTATCTCATAAGGTTTAGCCAGCTTTAGCAACGTAAACGTACGAAAATATTGTTTTATGACTTGATTACAATACATCGACTTTTCTCTACTTTCTATAAATATAACATACATGAAAATATAACATACATATAAACCTTCCGGAAGAAATTTTCTAAATGATAGTGAAAACCCTATCAAAACCCGTTGCGTAGTTTAGAAGAACCAAGCGCACAAACAGACAGACGCAGTTAGCGACATTATTTTAAACTATTTAATTAATAATTAAAAATGACTTTTGTTTGAAATTATTTTTCTCCGCTAATTATGTTCACATGGAGGAAATCCATTATTGGTTGTACCTTCTTTGAGTGTAATCAAAAAAAATCCAACTATTGATTTCCCAAACAACAATAAATAAAATAAATGTTGATATTTAATTTTTTGTATCATATATTTGATTTATCTAAGACTCTCCGTTTAATGGTGATTGTCAAAAGTAAATTACAAAGCACATCTCGTGCACGAAACACTTCTTTAATCAAGGATTACCAGGAAGGACAATCACTACTGGGGTTTACCCACTGTACACCCTATTACCTGCACATATACTAGGAATCCACGTGACCACATGAATACGTGATACGTTGCCAGTCCTCGATTCCCTTCGGCGTCGCAACGCCAATTAGTGGCGCCGTCTAAACGCACTTAACTTAACCATCGGAACTTAAGCGACGCGTCGGAGTAAAATGCTGCAATTTCATTTCAGTTATTTCTATGAAAACGTTTAATGCAGTTAAAAGCGAGCACGTGAAAGTTCATTCCCACAATCATTCTTAGAACGTCCTTATTAATAAAACAGATATTATCAATTACGACACATGAAAAAAAAAACTGTACCGTATTAATAATTTGCTGTTTTCCTTCCACTATAAATATGTTTTACGACTCCGTGACGTAATGTTAAGAGCTTTGCTTCTATACCAAACATGGAATGTTCATTACCTGGTTATAGATAGCAGGTAATTGTTTTTCTTATTTATTTTGAACTCGTTTCGTCAAATTGTTTCATTGTGTTCAATTCACTTAGTATACTTTTATTTTCACTGCATTGTTATTATATTGTTAGTATTGTTGCTATGTGCATGTAATATCACGAAGAACTTTAACTCATACCGACTAAACAAATCATTACTGCTTAACCATTTACAAACAGTTAAAGATTATTTTACACTCTCTACCATTCTATTTTACATTAGCTCCACACAAGAGGCCCTGTGAATAAAAAAAAATCCATCAGTCTATGTCATCTTTGGGGATGCTGTGTGGAGGGTATTTTTTGGAAAGGAAAGAGGAAGTTCTTTGAAGGATATTTTATGAGGGGTGGGTAGGAATCTGGGGCACAATGTGTCCAAGAGTGGCAGAGACATGAATCGGTGCAGAGCGTCCGGCTGGAGAGGTGAAATGCCTCCCTCAACCAGTATCTTTAAATTCATCCCACCACCCAGTATGTGGGCAAACGTATCCACCGCCAAGACCTAGAAAAACCTCACCCATGAACCCGGGCACCTCTGCTAAAGCGTAGCGAACCACTTGGGGTGACGTATGGCATAATAATTTTTGTAATTCTAGTTCTTATTTACTTGTAAACTGTTTAAACATAAATAAATAATCCCGAGAGTAGATAAAAAGGGATTTCTTAATACAGTAAATATAATGTATATAATAGTTAAGACGAAAGATTTTCTATCTTGAGTCTCTCCCTTCTTCAACCAAATTTCAACAATTTTCTTTCGCCTCGCGACATTAATCGAGGATTCCATAGTCTAACTGGCTTTCGGCAGTGAGATAGTGAGATTATTGTATGATATCACGTTAAAAAAATAAATTATTTGCTATTATTAGAGATAAATCGTTTATGAAGAATTCCAGAGAACAAACTGAGTAATGGCGTGCTAAAGCCCAGGAATAAAATTTTTGCAGGCACTTAAGCTTTGAGAATGTTCATAATAAGATTTTTTAATAAAATTTTACGCATGGAGGCAACCCCATGACTAATCGTCGTCTAAAAGAGCCGAGAAAACATCGTAGAAAAATGCCATTTGGGTAAAACTACTGCGATGAAATATTATACGATCAACTTAATAATGTACATTGTACTAAACCCCTCAGGCAAATTTGTTCACTTTTGGGAACAGCTCATATGGTCTCATAGTAATCGCTGTATATGCATTACTTTCACGGTAATACCACGCTTTATATTCAAATCTAGAAGTGAACCACAGAAGAAATAAAATTTACACCTCTACGAAAACAAAAATTATAATGTTTGGGATTGTGGTATCATTGTAATAAGCGTATAAAATTAGGGAATATCAGTCAGCCCACTCATTTTTTTCGACTCCCAAATTCATATACATTTTTTTTAAATATATATAGTTATTTTAAACACGTGCAATAAATCCCAAAAAATTTTCCAACACAAATATTTTTTTATAAAAAAGTTATTTTGTATCACTAGATTTCTTTCATTAACTTGCCCGTAATATTATATTGTCTTGCTACTCCTTTCTCCCCAACGTTAGCTATTAATATATAATTATGAAAACAAATTTAATTATTCGCGACTTCAGTAGATATAAAATTAACCAAATCTCATATTTACATTACAAGAACGCTGTTAAAAGGTCGGATCTGTTAAATCAACGGTCCAGAATGAAACAATGAGAAAGATAAGAATATCTTCATTTTAAAATAGCATGAATAGCAAATTTTACTTTATTTAAAACTATGTAGACTTACGGATAAAAATATATTCATGATATTAAAATACATAAACCTAAGAATGAAATTCAAACCGTATATGTCAATACTGTATGCCAATTACTTTATTACTTATTTATTTTAAGTAATTATTATTTTTTTTAAATAATAAAACAAATAAAAATATGTTATGGTGCCTTAGAAACGTTACTCGCAAGAAAGAATTGACTCGAGTTGTACCCGTTCCGTAGTCAAAATAATAATTAAGTAGAAGCTACAATCCAAAAATGTGTGTATTTTTAGTATGCCTTATATTGTCTCGGATAGGAATATTTTTTTTTTTTTTTTTTTTTTTTTTTTTTAAAAAGAAAGACAAACATTCCCGGGTTACGAATAACCTGACAATATTTGAAAATCTCCTACTACCACCACAGTAAGCTGAAAATGTTGCTTGTGTTGTGATGGAGGACTTGGCCAGCCGAGGAATTGAACACGCTACGCCTGGGTGGGACCCAAGCGCGATGTCAACTCGGCCACCGACCGGTCTATAATTAAAAGCATTAAAATCGCCTGACAAACAGATTCTGTAAAAGCTCGATTTCAAGTACAAAAGTGGTTTTATTTATTTTATAAGAAAGCAAAAAAGTTAATCAAGGGAAACTGTCACAGATAATCTTAGCTATAATACTGTATTTTTCAAAAGTTATTTCCTAAAAGTTATTTATGCGTTCATACATTTCTATTGAAAAAAAATAATTATTAGTAATTTAATTTATTGAAACTGTCTGATTCTTCCTAAAAGGTCTTTACAATATATTTTTTACGATTTACATTTTCAGTTTGAACATAAATAAAACGTGGTAGATTTATTTTTATTTCAAAACACAGCATGTTTAGCATTCAAAACATTCGTAAACAATACCAAAACAAATAATGCAACCTCCAACTTGCAGATTTCAATTCAATGTTAATATATTAGCAACGATTACTCAATCTTTTATAGGCCAATGAAGTAGCGAATCGAATTGAACCAATTCAAGGATTCTGATCAGATTAATTCACCGCGCGTTCGTTTATCGCGAGAAATGCCAAGAAAATGTCTCTCGCAAAAGGTTAAAAAGTTGAATTCTCATATGCCACCATGCATAAATTAATAGATAGGCACCGTTGATTATTCAAGGTAACATTTCAGTGTAAAACAAGCGCGTGGCCTTGACCTGAATCGTGAAATAATCCTAATTTTGTTTACGAATATTGAACTCTGCAGTGTTTACATTGTTAGAAGAATACATTAATTCAGTTTCTTTCTCGCGTTTTTTCATGTTTGTTTTTACAACATTTTAATTATTAACGATAACAAACGAAATCTTTTTTTGCACTTCGCTGGGTAGGTATCTGTAGTTATAAAAATGCGTTAACTAATTTGTGGTCTGTTTTGGTAAAAATATTCTTTGGATATCATGAGGTAATAAAATCAACAAACTCGCAATAATTGCAAATTAACTTTTTTGACATCATTTTAATTAAATCTAAATAACAAACAAAGTTTAAACCAAATTAAAAATAGTTAATAAACAACGTTTGTTATTTTGATTAATTATACTAGTAAGACGTAGTTATGACTGGCGTTTTGTCCCAAGGATCTGAGGCGAGCTAAATACATTATAAACTGAAATAAATCATTGATAATCCCTTAGAAAGCAGAGAAAATTAATTCTTTCCTACCATTCTGGTAAAATTTGTTATGATTTAAGCTCCTTATTTAATTAAGAAAACAATATGTCAAGCTATAGTTATTTACTTAGTAAATTACACCTCCAGCCTTTCTTTAGTAATTCTCAAACTGTTGCGAAGCTTCTGATATACTAGTCTCAGCAAGAGGTCGTACGTGACGTCAATGTTCTTTATCTTTTGCCTTTTTGATTCTCATACAAGACGTTTGAGAAGGGAGATGGTGGAGCTTCGATGAAGTACCTACGTACGAGCTCTCGCTGATACTTGTATAGTCGCAAGTAGACACCTATATAATACATGATTAATCTCCAATGCTTCAAGAAACCAACTTTAACTTACAGAAGACATTTAAAATAATAAAAGCTCAATTGCCGAAGAAATCATACAATTTCACTGTTATTTTCAGATGTGTGAAATGTTTCGCGAATATGTATTACCTACTTCAATTCGTTCAATTATAACCCGTTTCCACCGCAACTAAAATCAAAAAGTATAATTATAAATCTGACATATTCCACCGAGTAATAAGGAAGAAGCTCACCCAAAGCATAAAGCACAAACAAGAAAAGCTAATATAAATCTCCAACGGGCCATAGCTCGAATGCGGTATGTGTCGACTTGCCAAAACGCCGGTACGGACTTAAAGCTACCGAGTACCTACCTACCGACGTTGTTTGCGTGCTTGTGTGAAGCTAATAACCGTCAAAAGTCCTCACGGGGGAATTAATTAGACAGTGACCTAACTAACAGAACCATGGCACGTGAGTTTTTATGAATCCCTCCACACTTAACTTGCTCCATACTAGAGTACCTAAGGGATTGGGGAGCGTCTGCGTTGGTGCGACGCACGGTGTCGCGAAAACTGTTTTTGCGGACATGGTCTGTTTATGAGAAAACTGTTTGGTTTTTTTTCTCATAAACAGACCATGTCCGCAAAAACAGTTTTAGCGACATCGTGCGTCGGTAGGTACTCGGTAGCTTAAGTTTTGATGAATCCCTCTACACTTAACTTGCTCCATACTAGAGTACCTAAGGGATTAGGGAGCGTCTTCATTGGTGCGACGCACGGTGTCGCTAAAACTGTTTTTGCGGACATGGTCTGTTTATGAGGAAACTTTTAAACGGTATTTTCTGAAGAAATTTTTTGAAATCCTTCTAAAAAACAAAATTGGATTCCTGACATTAAAGTTACGGAACTGAAAAAAATTCTGAAACACAGAAATTGTATTTTTTAGTGATTTATAGGTATTTTGTTAATAAAAAAATATAAAATATTAACTAAATCGAAATTGTATAATTTAACTATTATGTATAGTATTCAAATCTTCAATCTGTAAACATCACCCTCTATAACACAGGGGCATCCCTACATCCCTAGCACGGCGGTTAAAATAACATTCAAAAGGTATCAATGTAGATTTTCTTTGAAATAAAATAAAATAAATTGAAACGAAAAAATAAATTATAGGATTTTTATCATTTTTTTATGAAAGTTTGAGATTGTTTCAGTACAAAAATAAGTTTTTTAAACGGAGTGTTAAATACTGGAAAAATATCCTGAAACTCTGAAATAAAGTAAGTTTTACTATTTTCATACATATTTTTTTATAGCGCAGCATAGGTAAATCATCTTTTTTGCTACACCCTGTATTTGATATTAAAATACTTCGTACAAAATGTTAAAAATTAAAACCAAGACAACTGTCGAATTCCATGCAATAGTGACAATACAAAACGTCAACTGTTCCCAGTTCCAGAAGCCCATTGCACGCTCGCCTGATTGACTGTAATAAGCCTGATTAAACAGCGAGAGAATGATTACTGTGACATTGCTGTCAACTAATGTCTAATGGACATACAAATAAATAAGAACGGTTAGGAACCAAAGCGCGATAAATAAAACACATGCCATTACATTTTCCGGCCATGATAACATCAAATAGCAACTGACATTGACAAAACACTCAATTTACACTTAGCAATATTATTTTTTATCCAAACATTGCAGTGAAAATAAGCGTTAGAGTTGTTTTGAATGCTCTTTGCACGGTTTAAAGGAACATGGTATTTATGTATTAAATATTTTTTTGCTGCCCGGTTTAGCCTGATTTTCTTCACTCTTTTTCCGACATCATTTTTCGTATTGAACAATTGTGATTTTTTTACAGTGAAAAGGCAAAGAAAAAATGTAAAGCCACATAACTCATGATGAAAACGACACTGTGAGCTGAAAATGATTTCATCGTTCAATAAAATACAGACGTAAAGGCTGTGCAAATACATTACGCTATAGCTCACCGTTCAAACATGTTATGCTGTATAGTTTAGATTGTAATAAACAAGCAATAAATTCATAGATTGAAGATGTAATTTTTTATCATGTTACGTCGTGTTTTACATACCATCTTAAATAATCCCCTCAATAATTTTACAGTGCCCTTGAGTTGATTTCTGTCAACACGTCGCAATATAAAATATGTACATATGCTTTACAAAACTGTGAATAATCAAGTAGATTGTAACATAGTCCATCTAATCAAGTTAAACGCCAGGCCCAAATTCACTAGAAACCTTAACATATTTTGGACCGAATTTTTTACCAATAACACTGGTTATTTTAATCCTATGTCTAGAATGTCTCGATCATACAACGATATTGCTAAAACGCATGCTTGCATAGATATTTTCGTAAATAATATAACTTGTTTCATGAGATATCTCCACGATTTCTGTACCTAAAAATAAAAATAAAAAATATTGTTTGTTGATTTTTGATGGTTTGATATTTTCTATTATATATCTAATTAAACATATTTTTAAAATTATTATGTCTTGTAATTTTTGAAATTCTAAGCTTTATATAAAAAAAAAATACTGATATTGTTGTGATAGGGAATGTGCAAATGTGATTGCTGCATATACATTAGTCTAGGAACATTTATATTTGTATGTAAATTTATTTTACATACCTTCCCAAATCTTCTTCTCCTTCATTTCCTTAAAAAAACCCAACACGGCATCCCCAAAGATGATATAGGCCCTAAGGGAAATTAATTTTCTAAGCGTAATGTAAAAAAAAACAAACACGTCACGTTGTTGTAATTATTTTTGAAAATATATTTTCATTGCACATAACACAGCGCATGACAACGCGGTAGTAAAAAAACTTTTTTTTTTTCATATTTCGTGCCAAATATTTAGGAAATTTTCCGCAAATACAACAAAGTTTCTTTGTACATATAATTAATACCTACGAATGGAAAATGTACATGAATAATAATTATATTCCTGATGAACTCATTTCAGGTAAAATATTTTCATGCGAAGATAAAGTCTAACAAATTAATTATCACTACAAACGGAATTCACTTATATCCAAATTCTGCAAGCTCAAATATTAATAGACAGATACCTACTAAATACTTGCGAGAAATTACAAACCTACCGCGCTTAAAAGATGCAAGAACGTGGATAAGTGAAATTATTACCAAAGCACTGAATAATAAATCATATTTTCTTATTAACAGCACTGCCATTGATATTGTTTACCTAAGAATTTAATTTAAGTTAGCCAACATAATTAAAATAATGATCGCAGGTCGCAGGTAATGTGTTTATGATGAATGATGCAATGATTATTGCGCATGGTGATGTGCAATGAGCGTTGCCCGTATGCATGTTGCACACTACTCAACCTTCATCTCACAACATACCAATTGGGGGTGCAATAGGATATTATGGAATGGCTCAGGACGCTATGGGCAGTTGGGCTCTTGTGCGCCATTCAAACTTTAAACATATTTTATTCATAAGAAGCTTTTAATTTGTGGTTAGGCATTATATTTTTGGTCTACCTCCTACTTATTAATTATTAATTTGTTGTTCCTTTCAAATATATTTTTCTGTCTAGTATTGTTCTTTTGTATGTAATATGCTTTCTCTCTCTGTCTGTCTACCTATATACTTGATACCTCTATCTTAGTATTTAGCTATTATTATATCCTGGTGAGCGAAACCAGTCGATATGTAAAATAATAAAAAAGTTCGTGGTTATATATATATACATAAATTCTAAATACAGGCTTTTCCAATAAGAGGTCTTATTTTGAATAGCCCGCTATTTTGGTAGATGTTACATTTGAAGCTGTCATTTTTTAACATCTGACAAGTAGAAACTACGTTATTAATAAAAATGGAACGATATACGCTTCAACAACGCATTGAAATTATTAAAATTCACTTGAGTGAATCAAATGCAAATCATCTTGAGTGATGAGGCCCATTTCCACCTCGGTGGCTTCGTCAACAAGCAAAATTGTCGCATCTGGGGCTCGGAAAACCCAAGAGTTATTGTTAAAAAGCCTCTTTATCCACAACGTGTGACTGTTTGGTGCGGTTTATGGTCTGGTGGAGTCATTGCACCTTACTTTTTCGAAAATGAGGCTGGAGCAACAGATACGGTGAATGGATTGCGCTATCGAGAGTTGATTAATGATTTTTTATGGCCGGAATTGGATGGTATTGATCTGGACAACGTTTACTTTAAACAAGGGGGCGCTACGTGCCACGAAAGCAACGAAACCATTAATCTTTTACGATTAAATATCAAAATGACACCTCTTATTGGAAAACCCTGTATATTAGAATTAAGCAGACCTCGCGTCCAAATGTTCCTGAAACTCATAAGATTTGTAAGTAGGTTCTTAAATACATGCTTCTTAATTAATAAACACGACTTTCGACATTATAACATTCGACAAATATTTACTGAAGAATTAACACGGCCACCATCTTTAACCGGAACCAGAACGTAACAAACAAAATTAAAGAAATACGAAATGCATGACGCTCGAGTAGTACCAGTAAAACTACTAATAATTACTAATAAACGTGTTTTAGATTTTATAAGACTGATAAACAACCAATTACCTTAAATAAATGGTTGTTTATCAGTTGTGTAAAATTTAAAACACGTTTACAGTAAGGCCCCTTGAGGGTGGTATTAACTATTTGAAACCATTTGATCAGTGCATAAATAGATGTACCTAAATTGAACCTCGATACAGGCTTAGTCTTCGTGAGGTTGATTTTTATGAGAAAAAACATGATTTATGTACAGTGACATGCAACAAATAAATAAATGCCTAGCGATATATTTAAAAATACTATGAAACACTAACAATGTGAAACATTCTCATTTGGATCGCATAAAGAATGAATATCTACAATACAATTTTTCTTAATTCCTTTACTCTTGCGACGTCATCTCGGTTCATAGAATGAATTTATTGTCTTCGTACCAGGAATTGGATAGTAATAATCTCGGATTTGCCAAAAATACGTCACAGACCACTGTCGACAGACTGTCTACTGGGACGGTCCAATGCAGAGATGGCCAACGCAAACACAATAAACAAGAATTACGTAACACGGAAAACTAGTCAAAACTTAATGGCATTTCTCATCACGTAGAGAATGCCGAGACTTAATGGGTTTTAACCAGATCCTTTCGGAATTTGTAAAATTTTCAATTTCAAAATAAACTGTCAGCTCAAATATTTGAAAAGAGATACTAATTTTAATTAATTTAAGTCTACATAAATTAATTAACGAACTGCCACAAATAATTTTCCAGATATTTTCACCTAAGTATGATAAAATTTAAATGCTTCTCATTAAATATTTCTATAAATTACATATAATGAATGGAATAGGATGTTAATATATATCTACTTTTATGAAATCCTAATCTGTAAAAATCGAGAAATTATTCTCTTATATGTCTTATTGGTAGAAGTCTTAAATTTTATTTTTTTTTCAAAGAAAACTTCTTCTAACTGCTTTTCACTTTGTGATGGCATTATTTATTTTTTATTAAAACACAAATAACTTTGTTTACATCACTTTATTTCGATACAAAATCTCAACATGTTTCATGAACCAAGTTCACTTCATCAGGAGCACAAGTATACTAAAGTTATAATTAAAATTAGGTCTAGAAAGAAGAGGTAGAAGGAGCGGGGAGGGGTAAGGGTGGGGGAGGGTTATTCAAAGTAGGAATTAAAATGTCATTAGACGGGAAAGACCGGGTAATTGGGAAAATATTTAAAATGGGGTTTATAAAAATTTTTTGTTTATTAATAATATCTGCTTTCATATTCACGTGTTTTCTTATTTCTAAGATTTCAAAATTATGGATTTGAGATACCTTGTAACCAGAATGTAGTATTTTAAAACCTGAATTAATATCGAAAGTATGGTCGTTATTTAATAAATGATCCGCAAATTCTGATTCACAGTTTCCCTTTAAAGCCCTAAGATGTTCTTTAATTCTGATCTCAAAGTTTCTATTAGTTTTTCCTATATAAAAGGAATTACAATCATTACAGTTGAGTTTATAAACACCTGATTTTTTAGTTTGACTATCAATATCTTTATTATTAAGAATATATTTTTTTAATTTGTTATTCGTATAAAATATTTATTATTATTATATTTATTTTTTTCCTAAATAGGATCCGTGTCAGGTAATATTTAATAACAGTCTATCAAATTTTCTTTCGCCTAATCATAAATGTTTAATAAAACAAGAGGAATCAATATTATTATGTTTCTGTTTTTTTTAATGTGAAACCGCACAAGAGTCCCAACTGCTCCCAACCGTCTGTAGCCAGTGAGACTACAGAATCCCCTATTGGGGTATGTTGTGAGGTTGAAGGAACTGGGTAAGGGAAGGAAATGGAAAAGAAGAAGGTATTCAGGTATCGTCACCTAACATGGCCAAAGCCATTTCAAGCAACGTTTCAATTCCGAATAATGGTCTTACATCAGGACGATACTTAGAGTATCTTCCACTTTGGAAGATACATATTATTGGTGAAATAACATAAATCAAATAAAAATTACTTGCGCACGCCGGAATTTGAACCCGTGACCTTCGGCTTGCTGGTCGAGAGTATTTCACAATTTGGCAAACAAAACCCACAATAAAAGTTTGACTAGCAATGATTGGGTGGAACACCACAAATCCGTGCCAAAGAGTATTGCCAAATTAAAATCTAAATATCTTTAGAATTAGCAGGTGCAGGTACAGGTACAGGGAGGTGACTGGTTGATATTCATTATTCGAACCATTCACAAAAAGACACAAGACAGGTATGCTCATTCAATGGTCAAGTATTCAAGTTACAACCCGCATCAAAATCTTTTCTTTACACGACCATTATTTTCATACTTTTAATTTCATACAGATAGTTGCCATAAAAGAAGAAATATTATTTTGGGACTGTACTAAATCCACGAAAATGGCAACACCGTGAACATAACCATAGATCACAATTTGAAAGCATCTGGCATTGGCCATTGCCGTAAAACGAAATATTAAACATTAAATATTAAACACAATAACGAGCGGTAATACACATTCACAATCAGCACGTATAGTATTTTTATCACTGTTTTTTATTTAAATATAAAAATAAACAAACATGCTAAATATTTCCACAAACTATAGTGACGTACAACAATGACAGTCGAAATTTTTTTTCAATAATTTTCGCCATCTTGTACGAAAATTGGTACATACCACAAGAGAACACGTTATTTTTTTCGTCCCGAATCCATAATATGAAATATTTATTAAATTTTTTATTTAAATCAAATTTAATAATTATTAAGTTAACATTATTATTATTAAGTTCTGAAAGTATTTTAGTTTATTATTATTGTGACAGCTGTTTCGGCGTTCAATTCCATTTTCAAATTATGCCTACGCCACGTTAGAACGACTTATTTATACAATTCTATTTCGTATTTTGAAATCTGTTTTCCCGTACATTAAATAGAAATGTTTTCTTAATTGTTTATTAATGAAGTGACCGCTATTTATTTAAATGCGTTATATTATTTAGGTCTTGTGAACATACTGAGAATTGGGGAGTAAATAATTGCAGAACCTAATAATAACATCATTAAATTTGATGTACATTATTTTT
This sequence comes from Hesperophylax consimilis, assembly GCF_061612785.1. Classification (NCBI taxonomy): domain Eukaryota; kingdom Metazoa; phylum Arthropoda; class Insecta; order Trichoptera; family Limnephilidae; genus Hesperophylax; species Hesperophylax consimilis. The sequence continues at coordinate 25,774,773 of NC_142846.1, forward strand.
TTTTATATGAAAAGATGACTCATAGTATGAAAACTGTACAAAAAAAATATCGTGTAAAACGACCATTAGGCACACCTTTACCGTAAAAGACCATACTATATTCTCGTGGCTTAGCCTATTTTAGCATATCGCTTGCAATACATTCCCATTGGGATTGAATGGCGAGTAATATGCTGAAATAGGCCAAGCTACGAAAATATAGCGCGCTTATATCGTGGTCTGTCACAGGCTTCAACTTCAATAGTACGATAACATATTTTATCCGCGAACGTTTGGTGATTTTTATTAGTTTCCCATCAGTGAAAATTCTGCGTAACTCGAGTGAACAAATTAATTCTAAAAGTAATTAAGTAATATATATTTATTTAGGTATTTTAATACCGCTTAAGATTCACAACTGCTTTCAACCGTCTGGAGCCAGAGAGACTAAGGCATCCTTGTTTGGAGTATGTTGTGAGGTTCAAGGCAGCGGGGATGGGAAGGAGATGAGGAAGAGGAAGGTAGAGAAGTACCTAGCTATTCAGATCAGGGAACCAAATACAGCTAAAGCCATTTCAACAACGATTTAATTCTAATTGGTGGTCTTTCACTAGGGCCATTCTAATGATTTTATTGAAAGAGGCGAATATGTGTGTATATTCTTAGATTACACATACCGAAATTCGCGTCTTGTCAGGAAACTGCCGCTAGAGGCCCTGCTGTTACAACTCAGAAGTTAGACAAGTTCTAGACAAATAAAAAGTATTATCAAATTCAGATATATAAAGGATAATTTCAAGTTTAATCATATTTTAAAATAAATATTTAAGTGGAGACAAAACCACAAACCATACTATGCAGATCAATCGGTAAAACCATGATTCTAACAATCTATCACGCACATAATTTCAATCCTTGGAACAAACAATCATGATCACGTACACTGCGTATATAAATCTGAATATAATACAACTCTTCACGCCCATTAATCTAAATCTATGACAAATGACAATCATTTGCGTTGATTTGAACCATGTAATGAGAAATTAATCAACGTGTGCAATCATGTATACCAAGGAATACTAACATCAATGGAACAACGTAAACGTGTTTTTATATTAATTCCTAATCGACTAACCCATTCAAAATTATTTCAAGACAATTGAGAAAATATTAGAATTATTACTAACGTAAATAAAACTAAAAATATTTATAATAATGTGGAATTTTTATAATAACGTGGATTAAAAGAGTCGTGTTCAAATATAATATAATAGATAAGAAGAAGATAAATTATAAATATAACATACATTTAATCTACAATCGGTTACTGACTTAAAGAAATTTAAACTAAAAGTTTAAGATAAGAGATTGATAACAGCCATTTTGTCAATACTATTTTTACGGAATATTTTTCTAACATAATCAAAATTTCGAAACAAACAACAATAGCGCCTTGTCTTACTTTTTAACAGAAAAATAAATTCATTATTTCAAAGCATCATAGCATGCCATGGAAATGACGTTGCAAACTGAAAACAGTTGCGTAGACTTACGACGGGTTGTTTCGGAAAATTCGAACAATTCATCAAATTTCAACGTTCATTTTCGGGTTCTGTGAAAGACTTATTCAAGTTCTGTTTTTATATCATTGTAGGCTAGTTGCTTGACAAAACTGAAATAAAAACAGAACTTGAAAAAGTATTTCACAGAACTTGAAAATGAACGTTGAAATTTGATGAATTGTTCAGATTCTCCGAAACAATCCGTCCTTAGAAATTCTAAACAACAAGGTGTGAAATGTCATGACGCGTGCTTTATAATTCAAATTTAGTTATACGAAGAACTCACTCCACATTTTTAAAAATTTAAAACACCCATCTAAATTTAAAAAACTAAAGAGTTAGAGCCGATAGATAGTAAAATAGGAAATAAAATATGTATTCACTTGCTGATTTAGAAGTGCAACATTTGTACAATAGGAATCAACTGTATTTTGGTAAAACCCTTCAATCCATTTGTTTTTGGAATGTTACTTTTCAGTGGTTTAAATACAATTGTCGTCAAAGAACAACATAGTAAAGTAAATTTTCGCTGATTAAAGAATTTGTAATAGTGAAAACGAAATTTATGCGTACAGAAGTTATTTCGAGAGTACCGTAAATGAAATTCATCAATCCTCAATCTCTCATAATTATAAATAGAATTGAAACATGTAGCATCAAAAATTTTAAAAACATTTAACTACTTTCAAATGAACTTCATGATTTTTAATTATTATATAATATTCGTTTTTATCGTTTTCCGTAAAGTTTTCATTTTGTGGCTTGAAGGGTTTTACCAAACCACAGTCGATATGATATTTTATTTTATTCAGCTTATTTTTAGGAATTTTTTCATCGATAGAGCTGGGAACAGACGTAAGTCGGGTTCACTAATAAAATTTTTATCTACGATAGTTAACCGACCTAGTATTTTAAGAATATGGTTATTTGTACAGCGGTATGTCGTATCGGCACCGTCGTGACGGGCGGCGTCTTTCCGTCGACGTTGCGGCGCTGAAATTCGACATAAACTTTTCCCGAAGGTCGAGACACGCCTACGCGTACCTGGTCGCATTGTTTGTTGGCGAAATTACTTCCGCAGACAACACGCGACGCGCGTGTGTAAATAAGCCCAAGCATGGATGATACATTATTTTTCACTATAATTGAACTATAACCAATAAACATGATCGAATCATCTTTAGTATTGAAGTAAACATTAATATAACTACCAATTTCTATCTCCGGTAACATCAATCATAAAATTTACAATAAATTCATTTTATGTCCCATTAGTTTAGTTGCTCCAAAATCTGCCTAATGCCAGTATTATTCTAGTTTGATCTGGTAACTAAACATAACCAAACATTTCAAGGAAGGTTTATGTTTTGAATGGTAGTTTCCCACCAGGGTGATACTTAGAGTATCTGTATTGATACATTGTTAAGCCAGGATCACAATTATTCAAATTTTTGACAAACTTGAACAATATAGTATAAAAGATTAAACAAATAAGTTTGGTGGAGTGGAATGGAAGTATTTTGACACTCGGATTTACTTTTCACTCAATAGGTGAAGCGTATACACTAGAACAGATATCTCAAAAATACTTTCGTACTTAGTATTTGTTCTTAAGTATCGCGCGTCTTGCGAATATTGCATGATTTGCGAGTATTGCGCTTTTTGCGAGTATTGTGAGTCTTGAATGTCTTTTGCGTATTGTATATATGTAATTCTCGCCAGCCGCAAGACGAATGTTCCTCCAACCAGTACAGGTACAAAAAATACCTGTTAAAAATACCGGTTACAAAATACTATTTTATAAAAAGTATTTTATACTGGGACTGGGAACGGAGAGTAATAAATACTCTCCGTCCCCAGTCCCCAGATAATATAATCCCCAGGTAGGTATAAAATACTAGTGAGTATTTTTTAACCGGTATTTTTACAGGTATTTTTTGAACCAGTACTCACTGTACCCAGTAAAGAAAAGTACTCACAGGACACACGTCTAGTACTCAAGAGGAAACCCCCTTACTAATAAACTTATTTAAAATTTTAAACCACCATTTAATCTACATTAATGGTTATCAATGGTGTAAATTTTAAAACACGTAGGGCCTATATCTTATACGTTAAATAAAACAAACATTATTGGGGTGATTTTTCACAAAATAATTATTATTATTGTGATGACAGGAATTTTATTATTTGCATACTCATACAACGGGTTTAGTAACAACTATCAATCTGCACTTTGTTTTAGTAGAAATTAGTCAAATATATTTTTAATTTACAGATTCTATAATAGCACTGCTGAAATCTTCAACAATCTTACCATCATGTCAATTTAACAACACTATTCTAAAATAATACTATTTTTATATTCATAATTAAAAAACAAGAAATAACAACTAACACGTATATTAGAACACTAGATCTCATCTAAACGTATCCAACAAGCTACAACATTAAGCAAAAGAACTTCCTATATTATGGTAAAATCACAACAATATTATAACATTTAAATTTTTAATAAAAAGCTGGATACAAAATATAGGGAGATCAGAAACAAATAAAAATATACTGACACCAATTACAATCTGAAAGCAAAACCACACAACTGCTGTAAAAAGGTACCATGAAGGGTGCGTATAAACACTCGAGCCGACTGTCGAGCTGAACTACAAATCACAGGAATGGAAATAAGTAACCGCAAATGGCGCGAAACGTAGTTGCTTCATTCCTTTCCCCTTGATTCTCGGCTCAGCTCGAGCGTTTTTTCTCGTGTCTACACGCAGCATAATATATTTTTAATGATGTCAGAAAAACCAGAACATTATATGTTTATATTTACTTCACATTAATCATATTACTAAATTTGAATAATATGTAAATATAATGCTCAGCACGGCAGATCCCAGTTGAGATATCATTATCTCTAATTATTACAAAAAAAGATAATAAAACATTTATTATTATTAAATAGATCTAACATAAGATGTAGATAAGTATTAATTTATTATTTTTACAAAAAATTGCATGGAAACAAGTGTATTTTTTAACCGAAAATGTTTATTATTCATAAAATTATTCAATTTATATTCTCCTTGGAATAATCTAATAACAGTGGCATAAATAATATAAGAATTAGATCTTATCCAAATAAATATAACTTTTTAAAGATATCAGAACATCATTATTAGACATGTAAACTGTCAATTTATAATTTATGACTCCACTAAAATGACTATATTGATGAATTATCAGCTTAGCGTGGATTAACTACTCAAAAATTACAATTAGCGACGAGGTCGTACTAAGGTTACAAAAAGCTGTGAAAACTAGGTAGATTCGGTAAAAAATTTTAATAGATTAAGAATATTAATAATTAATTAACAGTTGCAAATTTTTAAAAGAGCGAAAACCAAAATATTGTTTTATTACGAATTCAATATTACATACCTACATATCGACTTGCTCACGTCAGTGTGCATTGTGAATCCCCCATTTATCGAACCTAACCTAACCCACAACAGTCTATTTTTTTATTCCTCCCTTTTGGATGATCCCCACCTACGCTTCTTCTATTGGGTCAGGTTAAGTTAGTCAAAAATGGGTTGAAGTCAGCATGCCGTTTCAGTTACGCAAAAACTATTTTTTTATTTTTGTTTTCATGGCAGCTTGTTTTAAAATATATATACTATTTTATTAATTTAATAAGAATTACCTTGAGTGAAAAATATTATGGCTTAAAAACATATTTATCAATAATTGCTGATTCTGAATTTATAAATTTTATCACACATAGAATTAATCAATCGTCATTTAAAAACGATTAAAACCGTGAGACAATCGAACGCCCTGTGATTGGTCGTAGGGTCCAGAGAACATTTCAACCGCTACCTCACGGGTTGCCCGGCCACGTGGAAGAAGGAAAATTGGGGAAAAAAATTGTGCCAAGTTGCGCTGCGTATTACGTAGTTTACAAATTATTTCAAAAGAATTCATGTTTTTTGGAAGTTTTGCTAAAAATTTATATTGGGTATCTTGTAACCGACAAACCAACCTGGGTGGTATTTACCATACTCTTAACCGACAAAAACGACGTACGTATGACGTCACCCATAACTCGGTTAGATTTCGATCATTTGGCGGGCTTTGAAAAATGCAACATTGAAAATTTTTAACTATGAAATCGACGTTAATTCGTAGAAAAAATAAATAAAAACTGGTATTTCAATTATAAAGTGAACTAATAAGAATTCATAATAAAAAATGACTGGAATTCCTTATTATAAACCCTCATCACTTATGTTCTTTTGGTTCCGAACAGTCAATAAATATGTTATTTTCATTTGGATATCTTGAAAACACGAACAATTCTGGCAAAATAAAAGTTTTTGTAAAAAGGGAAAAGTAAAAGCGCACTCACCGCCGATGACGCCATAGGTCAGCATGAGCATTGTTACGCTGGTGCTCAGTGTGCTGATGACGAAGGCGCTGGAGGCGATCAAGGACCCGGCTATGCAAACAGCCCGGCAGCCGTACTTGTTACATAAGGCAGAAACCACAGGACCTAAAACAACAACACAGTATTAATTTAAGAAAAAATATTGAAATATATACTCGTAGCTATAATCCATGATGGGAATGATATTGCGAGCTGAAAAACGTCGCGTTGACCTTGAAAATTAAGACAAAAAAAGTTCAAATTTCATTACGTCAGCGCTCACCCTTTGGGTGTAGTTCTTGTTGCACTCGTTGATTCAGCAATGAAAAATATCCCTTAACATCATAAATTAATTGTAGTCTGCTAGTAAGAAATAATACTACAAAAAATATTTGTATTAAATTCTAAAAGTAGTAGTGAAGAGTAGTTGGAAAATGCACAGAGAAAAATGAGTATTGCTAATTTATTAAGTTTCTCTTCAAATTATTCTTAATCTGGTTAATATTGTAGGCCCTTAAAGAATGAATCGATAGGTGTTCATAAAAATCCTAATGTTTTCACATCCTAATCCTAATTTTTTCGTCATTATATATTATCAAGGCAAACGCAGGTGCTTGAAGAAGTGTTCCGAAATTTACTAAAAGTTTACCAGGAAATGGCCTGAAATCCCGTTTTTAACCGGATTACCAATAATTTGAAGAGATTCTTGATAAATTAGCAATACTTAGTTTTCCTAATGTGTTTTAAGTTTTTCAATGACACAAATCCTCAGACTCTAATCTTTTAAATTCTATGAAATATAATGAAGCAAAAATTTGCGTGAAAAAAAATGAAATGAAAAGTTGAAAAACCAGTGTTGGTATTTTCTGACGTTTTACATAAAATTCTAAAAAAAAAAATTTCATTTAGAACTTAAAAGCTTTCAGTCTACTTTTCACTGGAAACCTTTAACATTTTCCTACTACCTGTAAGAATTTACAGATCATTCGTAGTATTTCGTACGATAACAGACGTTTATTTCGCGTTTATTTCTTAGGTTAACAGACTATAGAGCAAGGCTGCCCAACCCCAGGCCCGCGGGCCACAATGTGGCCCGCGAACGAATTATAAGTGGCCCGCGTGAACCATTTTCAAAAAACCCGCCAATTTGAAAAGGCCCGCGGTAAAACAAACATTGCAGCTTGCGCGCGGTCAGCAGTGTTGCCGACGAAGGCGATTTATCGCTATTTAGGCTTCCCAGAACGAGAATCAGCGACGAAAAAATCCAACCTGTTGAACTTACTTTTTAAACAAAAATACACCGGTTTTTGACATAATATTTTTCGCGTCCGAAATGGAATCTTGTTGCCACCCCCCCCCCCCCCCCCCCATGGAATTCGAAAAACTGTTGTGGGGAATCACATATGATGTTTTTGGGTGCGCGGATTTTTTTTTCTCAGCGAAGTTCCGTAACAACCCCCCCCCCCATGGATTTAGGATAGGAACCGTCAGGTATTCAGTGGCCCGCCAGCGATTCAAAATCGTCAATTTGGCCCAACTGTTAAAAAGGTTGGGCAGCCTTGCTATAGAGCGTGTATTTCTTACGTTAACAGACTATACAGCGTGTATTTTTGAGTGGGGACCATTACGATAAAAAGAAACATTTCTAGATATGATTTGAGATTTTTACGGCCAAAAGTATATCTTGATTAATTTTTGGGTTAGTATGCCGTGTCGCGCTTCACTTTTCTTTAGCCAACATCTCAGAAAGCGTTATAGTAATTGTAACGCTTTACGAAACATTGGCTAAATGAGGAAGGGCAGCACGGCTTAATAACCCAAAGTGAATCACAATAAGAAACATTTCTGCTTAATAATTTAAAAAATATATATATTTTATCATCGACAATTCAATATTCTTCAGGTGTCCACATCTACGTGCAACCTTTATACTTTAAATTAAAGAAGGGGCCTATTTAATGCCAGTTTGTATACGGAGGAAAATGATTATTGCCGATTTATAAAAAAAAAACTGTTAAAAACTTTGTGGCAGGTCAATTCACAACAAACTATTTATAGATTCAGAATATATCGGTATAGGTTTTCATGCAGCAGCGTTTATCATTATAAATATAATGCTTTGTGCAAAACGATTAGAATTTTTATGAACATGTGTTCCGACATCCCCATAACACGTACGTGTTTTACTGATAGTTTGTTAGGAAACCTGTCAATTCATTCCTTAAAGGCCTGCAACCCGTTTTCAACATGAATACAAATGATTTGACCATATTTTTTTTTTCTTCTTTATTCCAGATCTCAGGAAGGGTGGTGCAATCCCACGAGCTCCATATTGTACATAGAATATATCAAGTAAATTTAAAAATATTGTTAATAAATTAGCAATATTTTACATTGGTTTATTTTCTCTGTTTTGAGAGTGTGATTTGTTTTAGAAGACATAATAAACATGCTCTCAATGGCCTTATTTTCGAGAAATGGATTGAAAATAGGCACGCTTTTTCGTTACTTTTTAAACGAATAGTATAATATTATAATTACTTATACAAAGGACAAAATTATAAGTCTACTGCGATACTTCGTATAGTGGTTAAAATTTTATCAGCGATGACGTGTTGAAAGGAAAAAAATGGTGACCTAAATTGCAAAACGCTGTAACTTTGACACAAAATAGCACACTTATATTCGTGCTTTGTACTGAAGTTCGGTCATACACGAATGGGACACGATGTTCATTATTTCTAGTTAATTTTCAATATAGTCGACCTGTCTGAAGATACCCCTACTAGGATACTAAAAATATTGTTTTTACTCTGGTGAAATAACATTGAACAGATCTTTAAATATTTTTTCCAGGAAAAGCATAGAATTTTACCGAAGTTAATTCAAACGCTTTCATTTGAAACGCTCGTTTTTAATCGAATCCAATGTCCACTTGAGAGTAAGTCATGGTGAGTAGATAAATTCGCAATTACGATGGATTACAAAATTCTCCAGGAGTGTTTTTCCCGTCAATGACAATTAAAAACCTCTTTAACCCTTGATAAGTGGCGACATGTTTAATGCCACTTGAAAGCGGCTTCTTTTGTTAGAAAAATAATAGTCTGCAAAGGGTTGGTACATTTCGCGAAATAGAAATAAGTATTTTTGGAGAATTATTCAATAGTGTTCATCTCCGTTACTATTATTTATGCAATCACAAGAGCAGGCATAAATACTTCACTCGAGTAAGTATCGAGGGACTCCAGACTACCACAATGCATTATATAGTTTTTTTTTTTAATTTTTAGTTTACATTTAACAACTTTAGTTATTAATTTAACGAAGGAATTACAAGCATATTTCAAACTACCTGTGCCTTGTGTATCTCTGACAAAAGATATTAAACCTTACCCCAAAATTAAATCAGTTTGTAATATATCCTCTTCCCCATCTCCTTCCCCTGCTCACTACCTTCAGCCTTACAACATACTCTAATTGGGGATGCCATAGTCTCACTGACTCCAGACGGTTGGGAGCAGTTGGAACTCTTGTGCGGTTTCACGTAATAACAAAAAAAGGTTGTCACTGCGGCAGGTTTGTTATTTATAGTCAATATGTACTGTATTAATATATAATTTTTACTATTCATATGTAAAAGTCCCTAAAAATGGCGTTAATAGAGTAATTAATAAATAAATAAAGTAATGAACAAAAACTAACAATTGGCTGACAAACCGAAAGAATTCCTTAAAGAAACAAATAATTTTTTACTAAATGTAATTCTTCGTCTCCAAATTCTTCGAACATTCTCTATTATATACCACGATGTTACTGTTGCAAACTACATTACATCGACTTCAATTCGACTCCGTATCTCAATCCAGTGCAGAGATATTGCGTTGAGTATTTGTCGGGCGTCCCCGACTCCTTCTACCATTAACACTCTCCTGCCACTGATAAGAACAAACTTTGAAATAATCTGCGATATTGGTCGACTACTCTTAAAGTTTTGCGAGCATACGCAGACTTAATTTTTATATACAGGGTGTATCGGCACGTACCCGACAAACATTAACCAGCTATTCCTTAGCATATTTGGAGTAAAAAATCTTATGTGCACTTTGCTGTCCGGTAACGTTTTTTTTTAATAAAAAATTTACTATTCATATTTTCACCACATGTCACCACTGTTTTATCCTTTGTCAAAGTTTGAAAACCCATCTGGCAAATATTTTATTCGAATTCCGTTGAATAATGCACGTGTGTACCTATATTGGCGCACTTTTACAATCACAACGAAATGGCACGGCACCATTCGTCTCATTTTTAACTATTATTATTTAGTGTGTGCGAAAGAGCGAAGAAGGTTCTTGACATACTTGCTTATAACAGCACTTCGTTGAACACGAAACGCAATGCCAATGAGAGTGATGTAGTGTGGAAAATTTTATTTTTTTTTGTTTTTAATTGAAAAAAAATGCTACCGGACAGCAAAGTGCCTATAACATTTTTTACTCCAAATGTGCTAAGGAATAGCTGGTTAAAGTTTGTCGGGTACTTGCCGATACACCCTGTATAGCTAGCTGACGTGCACCTGGCGTTGCTGGGGGTTATCCTAAGGAGATGGAGATATACCGTCATAGACTTTTTTATAGGCCTTTTCAAGATATACAATTCCTTTCTACATTATTTTGACGTATCTCATAAGATTTAGCCAGCGTTAGCAATGTAATCCCGAAAATATTTTTTACGACTTGATTAAAAAACATCGACTTTTCTCTACATTCTATAAAAATAATTTACATGTAATATATATATTTAGACCTTTCGGAAGAAATTCTCTAAATGATAGTGAAAACCCTATCAAAATCCGTTACGTAGTTTAAAAGAACTAAGCGCACAAACAGACAGACACGGATAGCGACATTATTTTATAATATTTAGGGAAGAGATATTGAAAGAAGAGTAAATGCAGGTAACTCCATTAATGGAGGACTGAACGCAGTTGGCGCTTACAAAAAATTGTCCAAAGAAGCGAAGTTAGCAGTCCACAATGGAGTGCTGGTACCTACCCTGATGTATGGAAGTGAGGCATGGAACTGGCAAAGAAAGGATGAAAGTAGATTGAATGCTGTTGAAATGAGATCCCTGAGGCGTATGTGTGGTAGAACCATGTATGATCGTGTGAGGAATGTGGATATCCGCAAAGAGTGCAAGGCTGATGTAAGCGTAATGAGTAAGATCAAGAAAAGGACGCTTAGATGGTTTGGGCATGTAGAGCGAATGAGCGAAGAAAGGAGTGTAAGGAGAATATACGATGCAAATGTGAATGGTAACAGAAGTCGGGGACGCCCGAGGAAGACATGGCATGACCAAGTGAATCAGATACTTGAGTCGGGCCATGTCAAGAGTCAGAACAATAGAAGAGTATGTATGAGACGATGTATGAATCTGAATGAGGCAAGGAGTGTGTGCCAAGACCGAGTTGTTTGGCGGTCCGTCCTCTCTGCCTACCCCTGCGGGGAAACGGCGTGATGGTTAGTTAGTTAGTTAGTTAGTTTATTTAGGGAAGATTAATAAATGTTTGGTTTGATTTTTTACAAAATTCGGGTTGTTTAATGAGTTCAACTAATTGCAAATTGTGTATTTCCAAAATAATTAATCCTTTCATACAACGTGACATGACATTAATATAAGCGGCGTTTATATTACTTGCTAATGAACTAACTTATTCTCTTAAAAAAACGTTCCTAAAGAAGTGGAAAAGATAGCGCGTGCATAGATAGAAAGCTTAGCATGAGTTATGACACTTTTATGTGGGTATTACTAATACTGCTAATCGTAACAACACGATAACTTATCTTTTGTATTAGGTTATGAAATTTCCGTCACGATACAAACTCACTCTGTTACACTTATCTTACTGCTGGTGATATCTTAATTAGGTAGGTATATCAAATACATTTAATTGTGCCATGTTCCAAGGTACCTACAGTAAAATTGCGATGGATGAAAGGAAATCAAACGGTTTTATTGACAATAAGTCTACAGGTTTACGACCTGAATAATCATAGGAAATACCCAGCTATTTATAACTTAACCTAGAGACAAAATAAGTTCGTTCTTCTTCCATCCAACCTTCTTCTAGATAGTTGGCAGGCAGCACTAAACAGAAACCTGAAGCTAAAGCAAGTACAATAATAATTTAGGTGGCTAAGAGGTGACAGACAGCCAAAACCCAACGACACGTCTGGGATTGGTCTACTGTCACGGCAATAAAGTTAATTATGGGATTTAGCACGATAAGCCTAAGTCCCGAACTATTACATAAGCTACGCCAACCGCCTCCTTTTCTAAATAAATAGTTTCAAGATCTATGAACCTGTTTAGATCCTCTTATGGGCCGCATAAGTTCAATTGGGGAAGTAAGGAAATGAGGCGACTACATCACGCTTCATATAATAAAGATAAAGGGAGATACATAATTGAGGAAATGGAACTTACCGGCTGCGAGATACATTCCAGAGAGCAAGCTGCCCACCCAGGCCACGGTACCCTTGCCCACATGAAATGTGTCCACAAACTCGGGCAGGAAGATGCCGAAGGTGTAAGCGATGCCATCCACTATCAGGTTGCACATGAAGCTGGCAAACACGATGACCCAACCGTAGCCACCGTCCGGTGGAGGGGGAAGCTCCAGCTCCATGAGGGAGCCATCGTCCTCCTGGTCCCCATCGTCCGTAAGGCGCACGCCCTCAGGGCCGGACGATTCGCTCTCCGTCTGGAATTAAATAATTACTCGTTAGTTGAGTATAGTCATAATAATGAAGAAACTCCTTGCTGTAAGGACGTTCAAAATGTTCAGACTAGCAGATGACACAGACGCCAGAGATAAAGCACCGAAAGCTGTAGAATGTAGTTAATATAAAGGAGATGAAAGAACACCATATTGAAGGGTAGTTCAAATCACAGCATTGGAAGAAATGGGGTCAAAAGTGTTCATCTTCTTCTTCTTCAATGGCGCTACAGCCCATTTCGAGCCTTGGCCTCCTTTAACATGAGCCTCCACCGCCCCAAAAGTGTTCATAGATGGTCCAAATCTCAAAATAGCCAGGCAACTGCTCTCATGGATAGAAACTCGCTAAATTGGGCTGTTTTATTGTAAAATCGAAATATGCCAATTCTTGATTAGGTATATTAGGGTTTGCTGAATGGTGAAAGAATTTACGATAGCTAGTGGAAAAACGACAAGCTTGAGGAAGCATTGAAGCTGTGGTACCCAGACTCTTATTGTTACATATTAGGTACGAGAAATTATTATTAATTTATTTATTATTATTAATTTGTTACTAAAATTTTGTTTATTTTTGTCTACCGGTCACCGGTCGGAAACAACCGTGTCATTAACTTTTTTTTTTTAAATTTAATGTTATTATTATATTAACTTTACATATATGTATTTTTTTAAATTATGTAATTGTAAAGCTGCACATCTTGATACAGGAATGCCCTAGTGAGATGTGCAGAGTGTGTTTTTTATGTTAAAAACTGTTTTTTGAATAAATAAATTGACTACAATTTTTTTTTTTTTTTTTATAGTGAATACCTCACAAGAGTCCCAACTGCTCCCGTCTGGAGCCAGTGAGACTATGGCATCCCCAATTGGGGGATGTTGTGAGGCTGAAGGTAAGTGGGGAAGGGAAAGAGGAAGGTGGGGAAGTACCTGGCTATTCAGATCTAGTCACTAAACACGGCTAAAGCCATTTGGAGCAACGTTTCAATTCTGAATGGTGGTCTTACACCAGGGCGATACTGGTAGTATCTTCCACTCTGGAAATAAATATTATAAGTAAGCGATTCTATCGAAACATATACCAGAGATGATGCTTTAAAAAACTGGGGCTCCGATGAACGAGGGTAGGAATTTGGAAACATAAACCACCCAAACTTTCAAATCTATCATTAAAACGGGTTTTCCAATAAGAGGTGTTATTATGAATAGCCCGCTATTTCGGTAGATGTTACTTTTGAAGCTGTCTTTTTTTGACATTTGACAAGTAGAAACTACGCCATTAATAAAAATGGAACGATACATACTTCAACAACGCATTAAAATTAGTAAAATTCACTTGAGTGAATCAAATGCAAATCATCTTGAGTGATGAGGCCCATTTCGACCTCGGTGGCTTCGTCAACAAGCAAAATTGTCGCATCTGGGGCTCGAAAAACCCAAGAGTTATTGTTTCAAAGCTTATGGTCCGGCGGAGTCATTGGACCTTACTTTTTCGAAAATGAGGCTGGAGCAACAGTTACGGTGAATGGATTGCGCTATCGAGAGATGATTAATGATTTTTTTATGGCCGGAATTGGATGGTATTAATCTGGACAACGTTCAATTTCAACAAGACGGCGCTACGTGCCACATAAGCAACGAAACCAGTGATCTTTTACGATTGAATATCAAAATAACACCTCTTATTGGAAAACCCTGTACAAAATAGGAGCCAGTTCATAGCGTTAATTTTGAATAGAGTCGAAAATTTATAAGATTTAGACATACAAAGATCTCTTGGTCGCACAAAACCTAACTTTGTGATACCTACTGTACCGGATTCCAGGAGTATCAAGTCCATTTTGTTTCAAAACTGGTCCTTGTACTAGAGTAAAGGCGCAATATTTTTGTTTGCACACAATTTTTCATTAAAGCCAATGTCATAATTTCAGTGAATCAGTTTCACGTTTTGCATCCGGTCTACTAGCATGTTTATATTTCAGTACGAAAGAAAGTGCAGCGTGAGAGAATCGCAACGTAATTTAATTTCGCTGGCTCAAAAATGGCTTGCTGCAAAGTGCAAATGTTTTCCGTACATAACGCCAGTGAATGACGAAGCTCATATTACGTAACGTACGTTATTTATTGATTATAAAATTTGACTTGTTGCAGTACGCACTAATAAAAATGTCAGCGTGTGGATTATATTAAAAAATAAAAAATACATATTAAATTCCGAGGGGAGCATTCCATATAGGCATATAAGCACTGCATACTACATACTGCATCCTACATATCACATAAAAATATATAAAATTTTTGCAAGAATTTCAATCTACACTATCGAAAATTCGCTCGTAGTTCCAGCTACGAATCGCAGCGCCGCGCGTGCTCTCCATTGAACGCCCTGCTATAACGTGGCAAAAGCAGAAACTAAGTATGCAAAATGACATGTCATATTCAAATGGACTGTATTCTACACAACACATGTGCGTAATGCGCATTGAAGCTAAGCTCGTTTGTGTTTTTCCCGTAAAGGCCGTGCCTTCGGTACAAATCACAAATGTAGCAAGCAATCAGTGCCATCATCGATTAGTACTTATATTAATTGATATAACTTTATGTTGTATTTCATTGAAATATTGACATTTTATATAGTATCTAGTAAATGGCTCGTAATATGCAAAAATGAAGTGGTTATCATTCTCAATTATCATATCATAGTTCTACATAACTAACTGTTCAAGCACCATCGGTGCGACACCACAATAAATTTATTAAGGGTGCGTATAAACTGAAAAATTTCTGCAAGCTGAGCCACGAATTACGGGAATCGAACAAAGCAAGAGGAAGTGGCGTTTCCCGCCATTTTAAAATTTGCCTGTTTATACGTAGCATCAGACATTATAAAAATATGATTATTCAAATTATGAAAACCTAGGTAAACAGGTCAACCTAGATTATACATTTTGATATTAAAGTTTGACTCAACACCAGAATTCTATGTTTTTTGTCGAATAATATAATCCTGAATAATTCGCACTTTTATTTTTTTTTCTTAATTTATCGTTCTTCAAAAGTTATCCAATTAAAATACAACTAAGCAGTTTGTCAACAAAATATAAATCAAGTATTCATATAATTATTACAACCATTGTAAATACACAGATTATTATTATATAACATATCTAATGAAATTAATACTAATATCATTGTGTATATTAATAGTGCAATATTCTACATGCTGCATTCAATAAAAACTATAGATTGATATAATCGCCCAGTATAAAGTATATCTAATTAGGAGCCATGTTTTCAGCATATATATCTGAATCTATTTGGTGATTCACATTTTTTTAAATACATTTATTGAATGTCACTTTTTTATCTTGTAGGAAAAACTTGGAAGTGTAAATTAACCCACTTTACGACATCCGATCGAGCTAAAACTAGGCGGATAGACTTGTTGTCAGTGACAGTGTGCATTCTATTAACTTTTGGTGGCAAATCACGCCTACACAGTGTTCATATATGCATTTCTCTGAATCCGGATAATATCCGGATAAATAAATGTTGGTTCTACCCAATCGTTGTTAGCGCGGTTGACCTAATTTATTATTAGTGTAAAAGGCGGGTTTTATTTCAGATGGGAATTTTTTAACGCTCAAAGAAGAAAAGTTATTTGTATACAAATTGTTATTTTTATAATAATTTAATATTAATTAATTAATACTAAAGATAAACTAACAATAAACTAAGTCACTCGGGCATATATAAACTTAATTGGAATTAGAAGGAAAAATGGAATTAGATTAAACAATTTAGAAACCCCCGGACATTAAAAAAGCTGTTAATAATAATTTTAATATTATTTTATATTTCAACTGATAGTCCTATATTTAATTTATTCCGTTAATCTCCGCAGAAATTGTTCTCTCTCCCCACCTATCCGTCCTAAATAAGTTGTCCCCTCCTTTTCTATGTGTGCCTTTTTCTTTCTATTTTGTATCTCTATCACTCATTGTTTTATTTACTCATATACTTGTATGTGCCTGTATCTTATTATCTTTATTTTATAATAATAAGCCCTGAAGAAGCTTGGGAAAAGCCAGTTGGCGATCTTTGTTAATTCAAAAATAAAAGTGGTGTGTTGCAAAAGTGTATTTTTCATTTAATATATAACTAGCTGACGTGTACCCAGCGATGCTCGACTTTTCTCTACTTTCAATAAATATAATATCCATGTATAATATATAATAAACTTTCCAGAAGAAATTCTCTAAATGATAGTGAAAACCCTATCCAACTCTTAGCATAGTTTAGAAGAACTAATCACACAAACAGACAGACGCGAATAGTGACTTTGTTTTATAATATTCAGAGATGTCACACCTAAAAGTATTTGTTTATCTCGAAAAACTGAAAAACATTTTTTTAGCTCGATAAATTGTATATTATATGACTAGAGGGGTGTTCAGCGCAATCTCGCAACAAATGCATGATACATTGTGATGTCTACTTGTGTCTATCAAAAGACGTCAACTGTTTCTTGAAATTTCATTGCAAATAATCAATGATTTTTGTTAACTTGGCTATGAAGATTTGGTTCTACCGATACCTTATGTTGGCACTGTTGAGACTCAGTACTTCCAAATGTGAGAATTGCTTTTCCCAAAAAAATAGATGAATAATCTTTTTTTTAAATATATTTTGTTACCCTCATTCAAATCTTCTTCATAAATAAAAAATGTGAATGTTCGTTTGTTCAAAATCTTATTCTCCGAAAGTTTTTCACGGATTGCTTTGAAATTTTGACACAACTCGCAACGTTGCATTCAAATACTTGTGTTTTAATATTAAATAAAGGTAAACATGTTTTTTTTTTCGAAATACAGCACCATCTGTTTGACGTAAAAGCAACAAGTACCATTGTTTCTCTATCTGCACAGACGGACTGAGCCACAACAACTTGCGGCGGGGTACAGTTAGTTCTTACAATAAAAAATAAAAACTGTTTGTCAATAAAGCTCGGGCCTGAAAGGAATATCACTGATAGCTTAATTGCTACCTGTCCTTCTTTCTCATAAACGAAGCTTGTAAACAGAGAGAGACTACAAGCTGTTCTCAGTATCACCAACATAATAAACTCGTATATTGTTATAGGTACAACCTTGTCTCGGACTTTTCACGAGAAAATTATCGATCATAAAATACCCCTCGTTCCTTCCACGACCTTTTCCTTCGCCCTAATTCACACATCTTGTTTACATCTCTTGATAATGAACAATCAAATCTAACATTGAATGCTGAATGTCACCACACAACATTAACTTCTAACCGCTAGAGCAAATATTTGCTTCAGATAGGTGGCGCTAATACTCGTATATACAGGGTGTAATAGCACATACACGAAGGATTTTAACCAGCGATTCCAGAACTTATTTGGAGTAAAAAATGCAGATGTCATTTTGCCGTCCGATAACATTTCTTTAAATTTCACTTTTTTTTCGTGAATAAATGCAAATCTTGGAAATGGAACCACACCCACTTCCAGACATCCGATCGAGAGAAAACTAGGCAGATAGACTTTTTGACGATGACAATGTATTCTATAAACTTTCCGTAGCAATCACGTACACACATACGCACACACACTCATTTCTGTTGAGATGATGATTCCAGCTCCTGGGTAGGAAGGTTCAATCCTCAGTAAAACCAGATATAACCTAACACTTCTACACATACAATGGAGTGATGTGGTTTAATCAATTGGAAATGGAACTGAGGTTGGAACCAGACTATAATAAATTCAAAAATAGACTAAACAATGATATCTTAAATAGTTTGGCTACCTAGAATCGCATTGGCAATTGATTAAGAATACTTAATTGACAGTTTTTTTTTAAAATCTATTTTTTATTATATTTATTTATAAATATTATTATTATTTATCTATGCACGTATATATTGTGTTATAATTTTTAACTTTTAATTTTAATTTTTAATAAACTTCTCTATGTTCCTGCCTTTACACACGAGTAATTTAACTCTCGTAAAGGTTATATATTGTATACATATATGTGTTTTTACAGTTTTTCAATCAATGTTGCAGGCTTAATTACTCATGATTATGTTACAAATGTATGTATACAAAAACTAATAAAAAAATTTAAAAAAGAAGACATTTTAAAATAGACGTATTGTAGTAAAAATTGGGTTGATTTTCAAAAATTCAATTAAAAACAACTGGGTAGATGGGTTCAGCCTAGAGGTTCACGTGATACGCACAGCAGCGTCTCGTTCCGGCAACACGGTGACAGAATAGAGAGAGAGAGAAAGAGAGAGAAAGAGAGAGAGAGATCAGAGAGATGGCAGTGTGATCGGTGGCAGATCGTATAACAGAATCATAGTTTTTTATTGAAAAAATATATCATCGGGCAGTAGAATGACAACTACGTTTTTTACTCCAAATATGCTCAGGAATCGCTGGTTAAAATCCTTCGTGTATGTGCTATTACATCCTGTATATGCATGAAAAACACGGTTTGGTAATTATACTAAATGTGACGTTCACAAAAATATTGCTCGAGAATAATATTTTTACTTTTTTAAAATTATTTAGACAAATTAGAGACATTGACTAAAAGATTCGCACTTGAAGTGAAATTAGAAAAAACTGCCCTATATAAATGCAATGCTAAAGGGATGTTTTTTTAAATATTTTAAATAAGGATTCATTGTTTCTGTTAGGTAATTAAAGGTTGTTACATTTCCCGGCTTCGCCCGATTTTCAACTCTTTATTCTGACGAAACGACGTGTCGTCAGCTAAGCTAGAAACTTCAGGCAGGGGAGGTGCGCAAATTTCGTGATGCCAGATCTAGAATTCCGATCAAGAATTTTTGCTTCTTCAGATTTATCAGCAATCAGACAGTAAAAAAAGCGATTTCCAGTTTTATAGTTATAATCTCGACGCTCTAATGATACGATGTTTTCCTTTAATTGTTATTTTAAGCAGATAATGTTTTTGCTTTCGTTAAAAGTAACTACTTATTTTTTATTGTGATTGGTTGTATTTTTTTAAAATAATTAAATTGAGAAGACGTAAAATGTGAAAAAAGAAAGGACATAAGCCAAGTCATCGGTAAGAAGCATTCTATCCTGTTTGCTTTTCCCTGCTTGGAAATGGAGAAATCAATCATCAAACACGCTAAGTACCGTTGTCTGTCATGTGCGTTAACCCTGCGCGAAACTATACACTTTCAACTAATTCAAATTTGCTTTGAATTTAAACGGCATTATCATAATTGGAACTGATTGCTTGAATATGTATAATAATTCAGACAAGCGATAAAGTAGATACTATTTTCGATCAGAAAATTATTTTATTTATTTTGTTTAAATTCTTTTTTCTAGTTGTTAATTCGAAAAGTAAATTTCTGTCTCTCTAATTTGTCAACAAAAAATATATTTATATCATAAATTAAATATTTAAAAAAATATTTTTGATAGATGGGTGATATAAAATATTTTATAAATACTCTCAGCTTCACAAATTGTACAATTTTAATATCCCGTGATTTTTCACCGGTCTGCGCTAGTAGTTAAATAGTTGCTTAGTCATCCTAGTTCATAATATTACAAATTCGCGATATAACAAGAACTTTGTTATTGTGGGAACTTGAGTACAATTGAATGGGTACCTATGTGTCATCGAGATACACATATATATGCTAATTAGAAGCCTTGTGTGGTTTCGAATAAAATGATAAGGTCTATTATTGCGATAAGCGTGAACTTCGAACCGACAGCATACAAGCATAGTTTATTGCACTGCATTGAGTATAAAATCAAAATGGAGCAATGAAGAGAATTTAATATCATTGTGTATTCACGAAATATTGTCTTATTTAGGTCACGCGTAACAATAATTAAATGATTATTCGCAATAGTTACTGTTTTGAGCGCGATTTGTAATTGAACGCGAATATATTTTCTACTTTGTATGCTCGATACGATTATTCAAAAACTCATAATAAATAAACAGAAAAGTGTATTGGAAAATTTTTCACATTTTTTGTAACATGCACTATTTTGGTTGCACCATGATTTTCCTACGGTATTTTATATTAGATCCAACAATTTTGCCGTTTCGTTTTTAGTTGATCAACTTTTATTGAAAGACAAAAATTGAACAAGATTTTGAAACAAATACTTGATCAACTTTGTTGAAAGAGAAGGTTCATGCTTTTCAATATTCTTTTAAGGTTATTCAATAGAAAGTTGATCAACTAAAACTGAAACATTTAAATGAGGCATAAGAAAAAGAACGTGTCCATAACAATCGTATCACAATAGCGTACGATCGTTTTACTTCACTTTAAGGCGAAGCTTAGTGCTAAATCACTATTTTGATTAATCTTTATAACGAATTGGTGTACATTATGAATATTCTATAGATAAATTGAAGGTTTTCCTATGGTTTCGCTTGAGTAGAATACAAATAAAATAATAAATTACTCAATAAAAAATATAAATGTAAACTACATTTTTTTTTCAATAGAAATGTATCAACGCGTAAAGGAAACAACTTTTGAAAAATACAGTATTATAGCTAAAATTATCTGTGACAGTTTACCTTGATTAACTTTTTTGCTTTCTTATTATATAAATTACTAATATTTTTTTTATAGAAATGAATGAACGCATAAAGGAAATAACTTTTGAAAAATACAGTATTATAGCTAAGATTATCTGTGACAGTTTCACTTGATTAACTTTTTTGCTTTATTATAAAATTATTTACAAAATAATAAAAACCAGTTTTGTGCTTGAAAGCGAACGTTTCTAGACTCCGTTTGTCAAGCGATTTTAATGCCTATTATCTGCAATATAAGGTATACCAAGAATATATGCATTTTTGGCTTGTAGCTTCCTCTTAAGTCACTAAATTTCGAGACAAAATCTACATTATTCTACTCTTTTGAAGAACGAGTAATTCAACAGTTACACCAAGATTAAGGAAGCTTAAAGATCTCGGATGCTCGTCGATTTTACTATGATGTTATAAAATTGAGGTTATAAAATGAAGATGGCGTGTAATATACATAACAAGCCTCCAATAACCGAATATATTGGTAAAGGCAAAATTTTAATATAACTTTTATTTCACTTCATTTCAAGCACTAGATTTATGGAAAAAAAACTCGGCACTAGAACAAAACACTTTACACGAAAAAAACACCAGGATTATGCTGCGCTTTCGGCCACAATTATTTTAAAACGACCACTTATCATTAACATAAATAAAGTCACGTGGGAATCACGTAATTAGCAGAGAAGATAATGGTTTTTTACCGTGCGCAGATAATGCTCAGCCTCTTCCTTGGACAGAATTCGGTATTCGTAAGGTTTTTCAACCTTGTCCATCGCGAATTACTTTGAGATCTGTTGAAGATGACGTTCTGAAAGTAATCTTGACAGTTCACGGTATTGAGACAGACTTCGGCTGTAGCCCACTGCCGCTGGATGCTGGTGGAGAATGATAATAACATTTTGTTAGTGTTATCGCGATATTTGACTTGTAAGTTAACATCCGATCCGATTTGTTTGCAAAGCTTTTGCGACAAGTATCGTAAATCAGGAGAGGACTGAAAAACTTTATTAAAAAACCTAGCTGATTAAAATGTCACACAATGATTGTAAAATCTAAAAGCAATAAGTTTTAACCTCCAGAGCAATTTTGGGAGATATTTATCCTAGACGTCAAACACCCAAAGTATTTTTGGGAGATATTTCTCCGAGCCTGTAATGGCTCATAAAATTTATGTTATTTAATTTTATACTACGGTGATATATATGATATAAACAGTGTTAGAAAGAGATAACACTACGTTTTCAGTTTGAATACAAAAGTTTATCAAAGACCCTCCAGAAAAAAATTAAATATTTCTATGAAACAACGTTTAGCTTTTTAAAAGTGTGAGGCGTCTAAACTTTATTTTATTATTTTTTTTTAATTTTTATTCCAGATCTCGAGGAGGGTGGTGCAATCCCACGAGCTCCATATTATACATAGAATATATATAAAGTAAATATAAAAAAATATTTTAAATATAAAAAAATATTAATATTATAGCGTGGGAGTCATCGCGTGGCCGTTCAACCAAAATGCTACGTGCCTTTTTCGTCCAGGCGCATTTTATTTTTTTTAATTTAGACGTTTACCTTCCCATTAAAATTTCTCAATACTATTTAAGGCGGATTTTCGAGCAGAAGAGCTGGAGATCAGTTGTTTTCTTTAAAATTAAAGTGCATATTTACTGCACGCGCTTTCTTTATCCACTGAAGTATTTAAGTACTCGTATTCACGTAAGCAAAATAATACAATTTCAATTTAATACAATCAATGGGCTATGAGCCTCAAAGACTTGTGTGTAGCCAGATCTTGCCAGATTCCATAATTGTCTGAGCGTAGCGAAATTCTGTTTAGACTCAACATTTGCATTTCGTCTGTCTGTAAATTTATGTATATGTTCTGTGTCCGGTCAATCCCGTCAAGACGGTATTGCGAGCTGTCAAGTCGAGGTAGTAAATATTACGTCTTGTTAACAGAACTACTAGCACAAAAAATAATAGGAATAATAAGCATGGCACTAAAAAACTATTTGTCAAGGTTAACTAAAAGAATAATGATTATAATAAATTACTTCCAATCCCTCCCTGATTCGATCTGAGGGCCTTATAAGATAATTAAGCTAATTTCAAACACAATCGATGTGATTCGTCCATTATCGGACCAATATAAACATAGTTTGGTCGGTTTGACCACACTGTCATTATTGTCTGCAGTTATTTGCAGAAGCGATCAATGTCCCGCTAACTGCTTGCTCTGTAAGCGATACGGGAGTAAACTTTGGACGTTATTATTTGCGCACGCGAAATGCTAAATCAATATCATCTGATTGGTGTCGAAATTTAATGACGTAGACCGATTTTTACTCATGATTAAAGCACCAATTAACGGTTCCATGATAAAGGGTAAAAAAAAATAAACGTATTATATATAACAGGAATCCATAAGATTAACGTTCTAGATCAAAGTTTCCCAAACCCTACCATATTTCAAGAAAAAATCTCTTCAACGATAACGGTTATTTAACCAACACATATAGTATCTAATATAAGGGACTTCGTTGGCAGAAAATGCTTGTAATTTATATATCAAAATGCGAAATTTTAAACATCAACTTAAGAGCCCTCTTTCCACCCCTTTGGGGTACCATAGTCCCACAGGCTTCGAGAAGTCTGAAGGTATCTGTGGTGTTCAAAACAACCTATCCTTGTAAATAAAAACGATTTTAAAAATTTGACCACTAAAAAGAAAAATTGATTTTCAAAGGCAAATGACTAGCTGGGACTTACTTATCTCGAATAGTCAATGTCTATGTAATTAGGTGGTACCCGAGACAGTATTAGTAAATTACATATTTACTAGAAAAAATAATGGGATATTATTTGCCAGACTGCAGCATTGTTTGTCAATCCAAGAGTCGACACAATATAATTTACAATTGAAAAAAAAATTATTAAAAAGTTTTGTCAAAATTTTATTTAATGGTCGTGTACGATTATTGATTGATTAATCATAATTCTCAAAAATAAGTTTTTCTGTAGTAATTGACCACAAAATAAGCTGAAGAAATCAAAGAACCAACGTGAAAATTCACTTATTCAGACAAACTGCGAAGGAACATACAAATTATTGTATTTGTTTTTTCATTATTTTTTTTACGTTTTATCATCCACTAGTGAGTTGAATATAAATACAATAAATTAGTGTTTTAAAATGCGAGGTATGAAGATTAGCACAAGATTCGACCACGTGCCCTGAAGCCGCAAACCGCCGAGTGACAGTGTAGATAAAGTATTGTGAACTGTGACGAGTACAAATAGCGCTTAGAATCAACATTAATTATATTTTTACCAAGTGGCAAATAAACTAGTGATAATAAATAATCGAGATGTAAAAATTCGCGTTTGCCATAACGCGAAATTTAGTATTTCCCCAAAAATGGGGATTTTCGCGTAAAAATTCCATTTTTTGGGCAAATAATGCTGATTTTTGTATTTTTAAGCGATTTTCTGATATTTAAATTTAAAAGCTCGAAAAGCCATAAAATGTAACGTAGCTAACTTTACACCGAACAAGTCACATGTACGTGCCAGGTACGTACTGGCATTCATTTTCGATTTGGTAAAAAATAATCCGAGTTCCACCGCTTATTACCTGCAAAATACCAAAAAGTTAACATTATTTAAGTTTTGTTGCAAAATATCACTGTTTTTGCTGAAAAATAACAACTTTTCCCAAAAGTAGCGCGAATTCCGCAAAAAAATTAAGTATGTTTCGCAAGTACTTATACAAACACGAATTTTTCCAAAAATAACGCAAATTTCTCTTAAAAATAATGCGAAATTTTCAGGACCCGTTACCAATTAAGTAATACATAATCTTTTTTTATCAAAAATATCCCATAGAAACTAACCGGCAAATCTGACAGTTGTGATTAACCACTTATAATGTTTATGTTATTTTATTAGGATGATTAGTAGGACTTATAGTCACTCACGTGCAATGGCGGCTCGTCTTCGAAGGTATTTTGGTCAAAGACCTCCCAAAATATGGTGCAATAGTATAAAAAAGGATTCAACAAACTACCCGATTTTTTTTAATACTATCACACAGAGCTCCAGGCCAAAAAGGCCACTTTCTCTTTCATCATGA
Source organism: Hesperophylax consimilis (assembly GCF_061612785.1). Lineage (NCBI taxonomy): Eukaryota > Metazoa > Arthropoda > Insecta > Trichoptera > Limnephilidae > Hesperophylax > Hesperophylax consimilis. The sequence goes on from NC_142846.1 coordinate 25,800,288, forward strand.
GTTTAAATTATTAATTTATTTTTAATATTCGTGAACATTCGTACGGTAATAGCGAGTTCCAGTGCCATCTAGGGTCCAAATGAGAAGCTGCTGTATGTATCTAGCGTGGGTCACTTCAAGTTTTATCCCAAAGCTATCTCAATTCTTTCTCTTAGTATCATACAAAATGTATTTTCAATGGATTTTCCGACTTCACCGCGGTGAGATAGAGATATCTACGACCCAAGATTATTAAGGTATTAGAGGGAGATTTTAAAAAATGTCAATCGTAAGTTTTTTGCGTTATAAATGATAGCCATGTTGAACTTGAAATTATTTTAATCTATTATTGACGTAATTTGCAAGAAGATAGCTTTAGGAAAAGCTATCTTCTTCCATTTTACAAAAATAAGGGAGACTCTAGGAAGTGCGACAATTATAGAGGGATAAAGCTTATGTCTCACACCATGAAAATATATGAGAGGATTATAAACACACGAATTAGGAAAATTGTAAAAATACACGACGATCAATGCGGCTTTGTATCGGGGAAATCAACAATAGATGCTATTCAAACAGTCAGAATCATAGTTGAAAAATATCGAGATGCAAAAAAAGATTTACACATGGTATTTATAGACTTGGAAAAAGCATTTGACAGGGTACCCCGAAGCCTGATATGGGCGGCATTGAGATCTCATAACGTACCAGAAGGATATGTGCTCTCCATACAAGATATGTATACAGACGTAGAAACACAAGTAAGATGCACATCAGGGATGTCACCAACATTTCCAATTAAAGTGGGGGTACACCAAGGATCTGTCCTCAGCCCATTGCTATTCATAATGGTCATGAATTACCTAACGAGTCAAGAAATGAACAGAATTCTCAAGACTATGCTTTTTGCAGATGATGTAGTACTGATAGAAGAAAATCATTGTGATCTACAAAATAGCCTGGAAAGGTGGAGAAAGATCCTGGAGGATAATGGACTAAAAATTAGCAGGAAAAAGACGGAATATTTGTATTTACCATTTGAAGACCCAAATGTTTTAACTCCTTCGATGCAATTGGATGGAGTAGCATTAGCCAACTGTGACTCATTTAAGTATCTGGGCTCACTCATCCACAGAGACGGAGGATGTGCAGCGGATGTCAACCATAGGATAGGAGTTGGATGGGTGAAATTTAGATCCGTAACAGGAATTTTGTGCGACACGAAAATGCCAATAAAACTTAAAAGAAAGACATACCAGACTATTGTTAAACCCGCGATAATGTATGGCTCCGAATGCTGGACTATGTACAACTCCTACTCTAGGCAACTCGAATCAGCAGAAATGCGAATGCTTAGATGGACGGCAGGAGTATCATTAAAAGATAAAATTAAAAGCTCACGCATTCGTGGTAGCCTGGGTGTCACTGACATAAACAGTAAGCTAGAGGAACGACAGTTAAGATGGTATGGGCACATAAGACGGAGACCACCAGACCACACAGTGAAGCAGGCAATGTCTATAGAGCTTCAAAGACAGTCATCCAGAGGTAGACCAAAGAACTCCTGGATGACCCAATGCTCCAAAATCCTACAAAGAAACGGCCTAGATGAAAGCGACACTCAGAACCGAAGAAGCTTTAACCTGAGAACGAGAAGAGCCGACCCCAACAGCCTACATAGGCAATGAGTTGGGATAGTGCTAGGAAGAAGAAGAAGATTGACGTAATTTGCATGGAATAATTTAAAATGTCAAATTCTGCGGAAATCGTATCGAATGAAATCGCAAACAATTCACTGAATCATGACAAACGTATTCAAATAAAGTGACAATTAGTTTGTGTTACAAGAGAGAAAAATATTATCATTTTTATCAGTGCATTTTCGGGTGCAATAAAATGAACGTAGGTATGGGTACTTTTGATTTCATTGTTTACTTTTTGAGTCTACTGATAAAAAATTGACTGAGTTTGGAGTTAATACAAATTAAAATTAAAACTTTTAGTAGGAAAAGATCTTTAAAGAAAAAAAACATTAATTAGTTATATGTGTAAATAAATAATCATATATTAAACAATATTGTACTACCGGCTTTAGAATAGGTGGGTACCGGCGAATTAATTACATACATTATTGCTAAATATATAACATTGATATCTTTCGATGTTCTCAGGGTCGCACCTATAACTATATAATCGAAACTTTTGCGTCGCTTAAGGGTACGTATACATTTGCGAACCGAAATGCGAACGGTACCACGAATTACGGGAAAGGAAGAATCAAATCAAAAGAATCAAAAGAAAAAAAAAAACAAACAAAAAAAACAAAAAAAAACTGCAAGCGGCGTTTCGCGCCATTTGCGGTTGCTTCGTTTTTTTCCCATAAGTTGAAGTTCAATCCGGAAGTTCGGCTCGCGGATGTATACGTACCATAAAATAGCTATTCTTCCTCTCCGACCCATTTCAGTTAGCCTCACAACATTTCCCACGAAGGTACCACTGTTCTTCTAGCTTCAAGCAGTTGAAAATCTTCTGTTGTTGAATGGTTAGTGACTGAGTTGACAAATGCGTCTGGTTCCCACCCATGCGAGTTATTATCGAGTTTATAAACTAAGAATTCCATCATTGCCCAAACAATATTTTCCGCTTACAATGTCGGAAACAGCTAAACTCAATTCTTTTAAGAGAGGCATACAAATACAAGATTGGTTTGAATCACCGATACAATATTGCATTATATGTTTTTCTTAAAATAGTTGATTTTCATAGAGATAAAACCATTTTTATTAACTATTCATTACGTTTGTACGTGGGCAAACAAACAATTCATCTTAAAATTTTAAAGCAGAACTTGCAAAACCTAAAATAATTCAATTCCGTCTCGAACGCGTAGATAATGACATGTATTCCGTTTACCCTAATAGCAATACTAGTAGATACGCTGATACTAGTACTATCTATTCATTACGAAAAATATTTAAATCACTTATCTAGTAGGTAGAAGATACTAGTTTTCCTTTGGCATCTCACCCCCCACATCCCTTGAGGAAAAGGTAAGGAAAACGTCTTGAGCGAAACTGCATTGTTGCAATACCTACCTATAATATAGTATGTACACACCGTGTCCGTGACCGTGAACCAAATGCATACATTTGGTCTATAGACCTTTACCTGTATAACCGATTAAATCGACATGGTTTCGCTCACGAACTTGATTTTGTGTGCAAAGGTCTTTGCTTGCAAATTATACACGATTGTTTACCGTCTCACAATGTCGGCAATGAAAAACAATAACTTGGAACTAGCATATTTTTACAACTATACATAAGTAGAAGATGCCGCACCTCAAGGCATCGAACGTATGTTTATACCATAGACAATCTCCGATAAGAAAGCGCTTCACCACAGCTTTTGGGTGATATAATAAAATTCTTCCCTCGATGTATTGTGCAACCTTGAACACGAAGTAGCGCCATTCTCTAACTTGAGTGACGATTCTTGGAAAAAAAATCTAAGCATATAATAGTGCGTATTGAATATGATGCAGGAAAACATAATATTTATTTTAGAAATTGTATTTCCAATTATTTTTTTAATGATAAACTAATGTTTATAAGACAAGGTTTTTTATGCATACCACAAAGGATAACAAATTATTATAAGCAATAATTAGTAAAATGTAATAAGCAGTAATAATTACTATATGTACTAGAACTTCAATAAACAATTATTTTTGATTGAAGTTCTAGTACATATTGAATTATTTGGCGTGTTGGAAATAAGCCGACGTAGCTCAGTGGTCGAGAGCACCTGACCGGACATCAGAAGGTGCGGGTTAAATTCCTGTCGGCGGAATTTATTTTTACTCGGGAGATATTTTCAATTTATATGGATATTTCAGGCGACTAATAATAATTTGTTGTATATCTAAGTTTACAAATGACCAGTTTATTAAGAGTATACGAGTAACTTACATACATACTTCATCACATTTTTATAATTTATTACATTTTCTTTTGATTAATATGTCTCATACAATCCAGCTTGAATCCACCAATTGGTGCATACTTTATAGTTTCTGGCAGCGCATTACAATATTGCATTCCTTTGGTAAAGTAAACAGTTTTGTGTATTGGCTTTGTTTTATTTTGGTAGTCCAATTTAATTGTCCGTCCTTATGATATGTGTGTGGATGTCCTTATGTTATATAATTTTGTTTGAGAAGTATTTTGGTAACAGGTTATTTTTTAATTTTATGTAAAAACATCATATCGTGCAAAGTCAGCATCTAGAGTTTTCCAATAAGAGATGTTATTTTGATATTCAATCGTAAAAGATCAATTGTTTCGTTGCTTGTGTGGCACGTAGTGCCGTTTTGTTGAAAGTAAACGTTGTCCAGATCAATAACATCCAATTCCGGGCATAAAAAAATCATTAATCATCTCTCGATAGCGATCGATTCACCGTAACTGCTGCTCCAGCCTCATTTTCGAAAAAGAAAGGTCCAATGACTCCGCCGGACCATAAACCGCACCAAACAGTCACACGTTGAGGATAAAGAGGCTTTTCAACAATAACTCTTGGGTTTTCCGAGCCCCAGATGCTACAATTTTGCTTGTTGACGAAGCCACCGACTTGAAAATCGGCCTCATCACTCAAGATGATTTGCATTTGATTCACTCAAGTGAATTTTAATAATTTCATTGCGTTGTTGAAGCGTGCATCGTTCCATTTTTATTAATGGCGTAGTTTCAAAAAATGACAGCTTCAAAAGTAACATCTACAGAAATAGCGGGCTATTCAAAATAACACCTCTTATTGGAAAATCCTGTATTTCACTGTTAGCAAATTCTGTTCCTTTAACATTTTAGTTACTTTTGAAAAATTATTTCACCTCTTTCACATCTTCCTTGAAGAAATTTAAACAATTAGGTACAGACAAGATATTTAACTAAAATTAATATTTATAATAAATTGGCTTATTAGATTATAGCCTTTTAGTCTTATGTACACCAAATATCAAATTTAATAGTTTTTATGTTGTTGATGATGTATAGGTACATACATTTGCTTTTTGATTAGTTTCATTTTGTGTTTTACTTGAAGAAAAAATATCTTAGATAGCACATCACTGTGAGCTATTAACAAGTATTTATGTTACTAAAATAGTAAACAATATTCATATATTGTCATATTTCACATCGCAGAAATCAGCTGTTTCAAATAAACCTGCGTATGTCTCTTGTAAATCATATAGCATGTCATATAACAGATTTTAGGCGCAAAGATCCTACAGTTGCCAACTTAAGTAGCGGGAATTATCAGGTTAGTTGCTGGGTCAAACGTAACGCGCAAAAGATCCGCTACAGTTCCCCCCACCCCCGGCGACCGAGCTCCTCGTTCCGCCTTCCTTACGCGCCGACCTCTGACCTAGCTGGACGTGTGTTCGTTTCGGCGCCCGCGTTCCAATTCGCACCGCTCGGTCGAGAAGCCAAATGTACGACAATGTCGCGCTTTGAACATCGACAGGCTGGCACCGTTTGATTGAAACACGGCGCACAGTCCTGCAATCAACAGGATATCCCGACAACACCATGCTGTGAGTCTCTTACATTTCCTATTACCCTTGAATGTGTCCGCTAATAACCTAAATTCGTCCACGCTGCCTGTCGGTCTAGAGAGAGCTGTTAATTATTTCCCAGAGAGAGATTAGGGAACCCTTTGATGATAATTCTAGTTAGGATGTAACAACCTGTATTCTATTGTTATTCACCCATGTAATGTCCATTTTGCCGCTCAAATACAATGTTGATTCCTAAAACCTAACCTCTATTATTTGGGATAGCGGTTGTATGGGAGTGTTTTGTGTAGACGGTGGGATATGGATTCTTGAGCCTCGCGCTGACCCCGAACCCTGACTATGAGAGAGACGTCTCATGCCCCGCTTCTGAGCTGGCCGAGGGTAAGTCAGGGCCCCCCCAGGTCCGACGCGCGACACTGGCGACCAACTTAGGGCAGAATTTTTTTAAACATATCCTTCCCGACTGCACAAGATTGCCTTTACGATTGCCCCCAATTTGAAAACATGTACTATGCAATTTTGTTGCCAAGCGCATTTTCGCCGCGAGAACTTTTGTTTGTTGTCAAGCGCATTTTGCCGCGAAAAAATAACGGTAGGAACCCTCTCGAACGAATAAAAGAGACGCACGAAATTCCCGCCAAAACGCTGTGATAACGAAAGTTTGAACATAATGTTTCTTCAATAACATAGATTCTGTGTTCTTTGTTTAAACAAAACAAACCCACTGTTTTAATTTCGGCATAAATTGCACCGTAATAATAACAGTCAGGATTTAGAACTGTGAAGCCAATTTTTACACCGGAAGTGATTTTTTTTAAAAAAAGCACAATACACCCAACGGCCCATCGAAGCTGATTTCTAAAAAGTATATCAGCTACAACCTGTAAAAACACAAATAATTCTTTATCCCGATTAATTATATAGGTACGGTGTTTGTCCATTTTCTTGTTTTTTTTTCAGCATTTGACTGTTATAAAAGTGATTTTAAGTGAATTGTTTCAAATTAACTTCAGAAGTGCAGTGTTTTTTTGCAAAGAAGTGCTTTCTCGACGCAATAATAAGAACGTGTGTTCAATCTCACGATTTAGTGCCAGTAAATGAAGCAAATATAAAATCTTTCCATCAAAAGTGTTTTTTCGCTTCTAAAGTGCTGTTTTTTTGTGCCTTTTTCGTGCCTTTCCTCGAGTGCAGTGAATATAAGTGCGAATAGTGCCCACAAAAATTAAATAATGCAAATCCTAAAGTGTCCCCCTGGCCAAATTTTCTTCAAAAAGACTTAGAAAAATTTCGGAGTTTTTTTTCCTTTTTTAAACCATTTTTTAACAATGAATTCCAATCAAATGGCTACATCTTTGGACATGGGTGTCATTCCCAATGTACACAACTTATCCAAAGTGCACCTACAAGCCGTCTTAAAAGACAGAGGAATATCACCACTAAACAAATCAAAGTCAGCATTGAAAGCATACGCTTTGTTATTCAACAAGAAGTTCATCAGGAAAATAAACCTATCCGTTGCAAGTGAAGATAAGGCACCCAATACCCCAGTTTTGGAAATCCCCGTTTCTAACAAAGAAACCAGGACACATGTTACAGTAAAACAAGACAATGCACCCATCACGGCACAAGAAAAAACATACGATCTCACTCCTTGGAAGATCAAATATAACGGTGTTTCTGATGTACTGGATTTCATTGACCGAATCGAAGAAACGGCCTCAATTAAAAATGTTCCATTTGACGTGCTGCAGAAAAACTTTATAGAACTAATATCTCCAGAATTAATCCCGTGGCACCGAATACAAAAATCAAAATGCAAGGACTGGAATAAACTCAGATCAGCCCTGATCACTAGCTTCGGCAAATCAGAGGCCCAACACAGAATTAAATTATCGTTACTATCCATTAAACAATTAGTAAACGAAACTGTGGCAACATTCATAGAGAGGGCCGAGTCCATCAACATCAAACTTTCCCACCCTGTCTCGGAAGCCGAATTATTACCAGTTATAACTGATGGTCTCCTACAAAGATATGAAAACATTATCACCTCACAGAAAATTGTGTCGTTGGCCCATTTAAACGAAGTTTGCCTCATTTTGGAATCCCACCAAGACAGGAAAAACAACAAAACCACCACGGACAATATCACTGTACCAAGCCGTCCTTCTGGATTAAAACCAGAATTTGACAACAAAAAAGTTTGCTCCTTTTGCAAAAAAGTAGGTCACCTAGCAACCACTTGTTTCAAGCAGGCCAAATTTCTGGAAGCTAAAGAACCCAGAACCTTAAAGAGACATCGCTCCAGGGATCGTTCTCCTCCACGCGACGAACTGCGTGAAATTTTCAAAAAATCAAGAAATAACATGGAAAGGTTGCAAGACCCTCACTTTGTTAAACCTCAAGTGGATTTCTCTAAACCCCCACCGAATTTTCAAGCAAGAAAACCAAAAAACTAAATAATAACCTCTCAGGTATTCATTCTGTACCAAGGTCTAAGGAATGGACTGATTGGTTATCACACATTAAATATTTTAACCAGACCTTAAATGTTTCTTCGGTTTGTTGCAAACAAGCTAAAGATGGAAGACCTTATGCCCTTTTCTCCGTTAACAATGTCCCCTTCTCTGGACTACTAGATAGTGGTGCTTCTGTTAGTTGCCTTGGCAACAATGCCCACCTGCCTTTTGTTAACAACGGTTTTAAAGTTTTTTCCAAACCTACACTCGTGACAACTGCGGACAATGCTCCCCAGACAGTCATCGGTACTCTGCAATTACCAATTAAATGTAACAATAACACAGTTACAATTAACTTTCTAATAGTACCCTCTATATCCCAGAATTTCATCATTGGCGTTGACTTCTGGAAGGCTAGCAAATTTACTGTAGTCACAGACCATAGTAGTTTGAAATGGTTGATCTCTCTAAGTAATCCCTCCGGCAGACTCGCTCGCTGGGCTTCTCGTTTGTCCCAATACACTTTCGATGTCATCCACCGTAAAGGTGCGGACAATATTGTCCCAGATGCCCTGTCAAGAATTGAACTTGCCACATTAAACATCGATACAATTGCCTCTACCCCATCCACAAAAGATGAATGGTATCTCAAAATCTATGAAGGATGCAAAAACAATCAACAAAAGTTTCCCAATTTTATTATAAAAGAAGGACAACTATATCGCAATTGTAAGGCCCCACTGTCCATCCTTGAAGATTACTCTTGGAAACTCGTTGTGCCCCTTGAAAAGAGAAAACAAGTAATCATCAACAACCATAGTGCCCCCGACTCTATACACCCAGGAACCTTCAAGACGTATAAAAAGATTTCCTTGAAGTATTACTGGCCTGGTCTTTTCAAGCAAGTTCGCAACTACATCTCCAAATGTGAAACATGTAAAGCTTACAAACATAGTACGGCACCCCCTGCCGGCCTAGTGGGAAAACCCAAACGTGCCGATAGACCCCTCCAATCGTTATCTATGGACCTCGTCGGACCTTTTCCCAGGAGTTATTCTGGACACATGCATATACTCAGCATTGTGGATATCTTTACCAAATTTTGTTGGATCTTCCCCTTAAAAAGAGCCAACGCCGCCGCCATTGTCAAACTTGTGGAAAAACACATTTTCATACCCTACGGAACTCCCAAAACCGTAATAGTTGACAACGGAAAACAGTTTATAGCACAAGAATTTAAAGATTTCCTTGCTAAATACGGGATTAAAGATATTTATTATAATACCTTGTACACTCCCCAAAATAACACTGTCGAAAGGTATAACCAGACTATTAACACAGCTCTGGCCATTTTGGTTGACAAAGACCAACGTAATTGGTGTAAGAATTTAGATAAAATTCAAGCTGCCATGAATAACACTGTTAACCTAACCACTGGTTACACCCCCTTCTTTTTAAAACACGGTATGGAACAGGTGGTACATGGTTCATTGCACTGGAACACGAATTTCCCCACGTCAACCACCTCCACAAGCAATCCTGCCGTTGATTACGCTCATCGTTTGGAAGAACTTACTGCCATTTATAGTGAAGTTACTGATGCCCTATTGCTGGCCCACCAAAAAAGTGCGGACAGATATAACCTACGTAGGAAACACATCACTTTTAATGTAGGCGATGTTGTCTGGAGAAGGAATAACACCCTCTCTCAAGGAGCCCTGTACTTCTCTGCCAAGCTGGCACCCCGTTTTGTCAAGGCCAAGGTTGTAAGAAAAATATCGGACTTAGTTTACTACCTGTCCGACTCCTCTGGCAAACATACTGGTAATTACCATATTAAGGACATTGTAAAGTCTGGAAGTGAGGAGACAGTTGAAACTGCCCCACCACCCCAGCAACTTTAAACTAACCCATTGTGTATTATCACAAACTATTGTAAGCTTATGAAGTCTTACCATAATTAGGCGTGTAAAGTGTCAACTACATGTCAACCTATTCGTCAAAAACGAGTTTAACCTACCTTTGTAAATGAATGTATATTAACATATTATGACCATGAAATATTATTCCTGTAATAACGTTCTTTCCCTCACGACAATCGTTTTCTCCCTTTTTACGTTTTATTTTCTCACCTGTTCTGAAACTGATCATTTTAGAATAGAGACACGTTTTCGAGTTACAATCGCCGGGAAGTCGCGAACCCGCTTTTGCTTCTCAACTTCTACACTATGCAATGTTTATGTCATGTCACCCCATTTTTCGTTTCATTTTGTTCCCTTCGTCGTGTTAGAAAGAACCACCCCACTTTTGTTTTTGTCCTTGTAAAATAACGATTGGTAATCACTCATAAGAGTGCCATCCAAAAGAGTTCGGATTTTGTAAATTCCAAAGTGTTAAATACCGACCCCTTTTTTTAAAAAAAAAAAAGAAAACCTGTCAAGTACAGCCATTAATTCTTTCTTGTCCAATTCAACGTTACCTTGAGTATGTAAAACCCTATAGTGGTCTCAAAGGCAAGAACCAAGTAGCAATTAATCACATAATTGTCTTCTTTGTATGTATATAATTTTCTCATTTTTTTCAATTTTTTCCTTTCAAAAATTGATGGCGTCCTACCCAAGCTCACATTTACCAAAAATCGAATTTTGACACATCCATTTTGGGAAATTGTATTTATAAAAGAAAACCAAATGTCGGTCCTATAAAACCACATACCATAACTGGATTCGCTTCAACTAAAAGTATGTAAAACCCATTAAGGTCTTTTATTGTATGACGAGATCTCGATTTCTTTTCTCTACTGTTACGTCACGTATGTCTCGTACCTCACGTTTCAACCCTACGGGACAGGTTAGTAAAACCTTACGGTTATCCTGATCTTCGAACGCAAATAATTATATCACAACGTAAATCAACAGGACTTTGTTCGATCATCGTTGCATAATATAAACACCCAACCTTTGTCCCACCATTTAACCAAGTGTTTGCAACCCAATTGCACGCTACAATGAACAGTATGTAAAGCCATTATGGGCCTGTTCTCACCCATCGCTCGATGTAAGTAGAAATACCTCCTACCATCATCTTGCACCTTGTAACAAATGAAGTAACATTGAAATTGTTTATCTTCTCTATTGTTCCATCGTACGCCTCTCCAGGCTACGGAGTTAGTCAATCTAACAAATCTTTGCAAACAGTATCAAATGATACTGCTAGCTTTTGTTGAATTATATTTAAATGTAAAATTTGTCACGCAATAGGAGAGATCCTTAAAAAATCCACCACTACACGAGAAGTTCGTTACAATTACTTAATACTTATAACCATGTGTTATAATTTGGTCGTGTGACATTAACTTGCCATGAGTACCGCCTTTGTGTATAATTTGGTCGTGTGACATTAATTTGCCATGAGTACCGCCCTTGTGTATAATCTGGTCGTGTGTCATTAACATGTCATGAGAACCGCTTTTGTGTATAATTGTGTACAACCCTGTACACGAGACGTGGAGACGTAATAATAATACTTACCGTGATTCGTGTGAACGACATAATATCGACATCGTCATCTCCTTTAAGGAACTGTTTTTACACTCTTTGACTTCTGTCTATAATTGAGTTGTACCTTGCATATACTGCATACTCGTACACTATACGTGAAGACGTTACAATACTCACCATGAATCGTGCGAACGAAATAATATCAAACCTTATATGTGAACTACGTAAGTATTTCACAGAAACCTCTTTGTTCAACGCCAATGCCCGTGGACTTCCTGTTTTTGCTGCTTTCCAAAAAGAAAAGAAGCCCAGGAATATCTACTATCCCAAAAGGACTAGTTTTCAGCTTCACTGTCAATTATGGGGCATAGTGCCGCAGGAGTTAATCGATGGGCACAAAACCACTAAACTCGTCGTCTGGGAAACGAATAAGAAGAATCCCAGGTTTGTGAAATTGGAACTAGGGTCTGTCTTTTCTCACAATCATGTAGAAGTTTAAAACGACCCCTAATCTTTTGCCAAATACACGCAAAAGATTAGCCTCTTTAGTACAATGTGTATTCAAATACTGTTTAAAATTAATCCACTTTATTAAAATGTAAAGAGTCAGGAAATCTGCTGGTTGAATATGTTTCACTCTCACATAGAGGTTGAATTGGAAATTAGTCCAGTCTCTAGCAAATTTCGTAACTCAATTCCCGTCCTTTTTCCTCCCACTCCCTATCCCCATGCCCTCAGGCATATGTATGAAGTGGAAAATCTGTGGTCGACCATATTTCGCCCTCACTTCGAGTTCGAATCGGTAATTGTTCCGGTCACCAACAGGCTTCCTACCTCACCTTTCACGTATGTTGTTTTTTTTTTTTCTCTCCTCAACGAAACACATTCATGAATTTTGAATATGTATGATACGCACTTGGCGTATCGTCTGTCTTTTCTGACAACCTTTATTCATGAATTAGTTTCCCTGCTGTTGCCGTGACTCGTTCACGAATTTTTTGTCTTGTTCTTTGAAATCCTACGAAAATGTTACCACCTGTATGTTAACATAGGCCAAAGAAGGCCGGTTGTTTTTTCAACCAAGACAGTTTGTCATTCGGCAAACGCCAAGTCATCCTAATAAAGGATAATGTTTATGTAATCAAAACTAGTTAGGAACCTCTCTCTACCTCTCTCTCACACTCTTCGTCACTCTCCGGACCGGCAGTTAAACCTCGTTTGTTTATTTTTCCTGGACACATTTTGTTTCTCTCCAAACTTTTCTTCATTGGTCCCTAGGCAGGTAAACTTCAAGAAATTTGCTTTAATAATAATTCCCCCCGGATTTAAAAAGAAGCCCAGGCGGATGCCATCTCCAGCAGCCAAGCTGAGCCTCACCTCCTAGCAGCCTGCGCTGTGGTTACAAAGGCCCCTCGACTACTACTCGCCACACACTTGTTCCATCTTGTTCCATCTTGTTCCTGAAAGCACAGACAATACCACTCATATGTATGACGTTTGTCACACCACTGCAAGCCGAGTTGTCCCACTATACTTTATGACACTCTGAACTACCTTTCGGACACGCTAGTCCCGGAGTTCAAATTTCTTGCCCTCAATGCCAATGCCAGTTATACCGTCTCTTGCTCTGTCATGCAGTGACACATACCAGGTCATGGGTGAAACATAATTACCCTTTGCCCCTCCAGTAAACACAAACTGCGCATCTCTAAAAAGTTATCCTGAGCCACATTATGCTCCGATAACCAACACATACGATCCGTGCCCACCATAATAGCACATAGGACTCGTACTGGCATAACTACGGAACCTGGACTACTCTCTCCAATGACCACTGTAACCATAGCCGCAGCCCCGCAAACCACAGCCCCACTTCGCAAACATCAACGCCCACAACGAAGCAAAGTGTTCTTTCCAAGGCCTAAGTGTACTCCTGAGTGTTATCTCAATGGGTCAGATTACAGTGATAATGTAATCTTTTAGAGTCAGTGAAATCTCGTTTCCTTCGCAACTCTTCGAAACCAAAAAACCAACGCAACGCAAACTTAGCTTCCAGACCAATGAAACCCTAGAATCACACCTTAACATTCCGTCTCTTGTTTTTCAATTGTATAATGTTGTCTATTGTTTTTTCAATTGCATAACCATGCCCTTTTGTCTTTCAATTGTATAATGTTGTCTATTGTTTTTCAATTGCATAACCATGCCCTTTTGTCTTTCAATTGCATAATTTTGTCTTTTGTCTTTCAATTGCATAACCATGTCTATTGTTTTCTAATTGCATAATTGTACTTGTTGTTTCCACACCTGCTCTCTCCCCAAAATTATTTGCTCCAAACATGCTATGTACCCTTCCTCATTTCTCCCCACAAATATTGTTACCTAGCCTATGGCATAAGCTAGTCATTATGTTTTAGCTAGGCATCTCTCTGGCCATCCAAGTCTCTCAAACTAAGGGCAACTCTTGTTTTGTCAAAAAACCCCAAGGGAGGCACATAGAGGATCTTTTAACCCTGATGCTCCATTACCACGTCGCCCTTTTTACGAGCGCGGGGGGAGGTGTCATATAACAGATTTTAGGCGCAAAGATCCTACAGTTGCCAACTTAAGTAGCGGGAATTATCAGGTTAGTTGCTGGGTCAAACGTAACGCGCAAAAGATCCGCTACAGTTCCCCCCACCCCCGGCGACCGAGCTCCTCGTTCCGCCTTCCTTACGCGCCGACCTCTGACCTAGCTGGACGTGTGTTCGTTTCGGCGCCCGCGTTCCAATTCGCACCGCTCGGTCGAGAAGCCAAATGTACGACAATGTCGCGCTTTGAACATCGACAGGCTGGCACCGTTTGATTGAAACACGGCGCACAGTCCTGCAATCAACAGGATATCCCGACAACACCATGCTGTGAGTCTCTTACATTTCCTATTACCCTTGAATGTGTCCGCTAATAACCTAAATTCGTCCACGCTGCCTGTCGGTCTAGAGAGAGCTGTTAATTATTTCCCAGAGAGAGATTAGGGAACCCTTTGATGATAATTCTAGTTAGGATGTAACAACCTGTATTCTATTGTTATTCACCCATGTAATGTCCATTTTGCCGCTCAAATACAATGTTGATTCCTAAAACCTAACCTCTATTATTTGGGATAGCGGTTGTATGGGAGTGTTTTGTGTAGACGGTGGGATATGGATTCTTGAGCCTCGCGCTGACCCCGAACCCTGACTATGAGAGAGACGTCTCATGCCCCGCTTCTGAGCTGGCCGAGGGTAAGTCAGGGCCCCCCCAGGTCCGACGCGCGACAAGCAATAATAAGGTGCTAGTAAAGGTGTCTAACGCTGTCAAAGCCAGAATTACCGGTTTTAATCACAGTAACCTTGAATCGCTAGAATCCCTGACACCAGTCATTAATTAATTCTGTAATGTGACTTCATACGGCACTCTTGCGCTTCGCAGTGATTTTGCTGCTCTATTGTTGCACTTCAGATGCAAATGCACAGATTGCTCTCTAAAATAATAATTGCAAAATGATTCAATTATCAGGTTTAAGTAAAAGGCGTTAGGGACACTAAAAGATTGGAAGAAAATTATATCAAATATGCGAAAAATACGCATTGGAAAATAAATTATATCAAATATGCGAAAAATACGCATTGGAAAATAAATTATATCAAATATGCGAAAAATACGCATTGGAAAATAAATTATATCAAATATGCGAAAAATACGCATTGGAAAATAAATTATATCAAATATGCGAAAAATACGCATTGGAAAATAAATTATATCAAATATGCGAAAAAAAAGCATTGGAAAATAAATTCAACTTTCATTATTTTAAATTCAAAGTGACAACTTCTGCTGATCATCCCATCCATGCTATATTTAAATGATGAAATTTTTGTAAATAGGTAGTACACTAGAAAAATCTAAGGACGGGCTGTTTCATAGAAATTGAACAATTCATCAAAAGTTCAAAGTCGATTTTCAAGTTCGGTGAAGGTTCTATTCAAGTTAGTCTTACTGGCTCCAGATGGTTGGGAGCAGTTGGGACTCTTGTGCGGTTCATAATTCATAGGCTTATTTTTATACATTTTAAGTACGTTAATATATAAAAGTTTGAAAAACACTGGGATTGGTCGACAGATACACAAAAAATGTACTTGTAATTTTAACACCAAAGTCTATTATTATTTGACGCTTTTTTCAAATTTTAACAAAGACACCTAATCAAAAAATCATGCAATATTCTTCACTGGTCATCAAAAGCCATATGCGGCAGAAGCCCTTGGAATAGAACAAATAATCCTTAATCAACGTACTATCTATTCTAAAATAACAAGCGCATGTTAAAAGTGGATAAACCTTGAACTTCACAGGTGCGACCTTTGCAAGTTGACCTTGGGGCTATGCGACACCGCCGCGACGCCCCATTGGAACGCCGACGCCCCACCTAGCGAACCCACAGACATTCCAAAGTATGCATCGTCCTTTTGGCGAGAAACGCTTTTGTATAAAATGCATGTTTTCAGAAATTACAACTGCAGAGGGCCACATCGATCGGAAACACAACCGCATCAGCTACACGTGAATACGGAGGTCAAGGTTGCGCATAGTATGCAAAACACTACCAAGGACTAAACGGACACGGGAGGGGGTGGCAATTAATGGTGGTCAAATGAATTTACACATTCGCATTCAAAATGTATAGAACTCCGCGTGGTTTGTAATGAAATGAGGTTTTTTTTTATAATGTGTTTTACAAGTGACATTAAGGTGAACATACGTTATAATATGTACGCGCATAGTGGCGATAATTTAATTATTTTACGACAAAACACTTTTGTAAGTAATGCTTTATAATATTGACATCTTAAGTGTTTTTCGTTAAATAATTAAATTAGCTCCATCTATGAACGCATTGATTATAACGTATGTTCCGTTTACCCTTAAGGTTAAACGCGACGTGCGTTATATTCTACTCGTTCGTAGATGGCGTTAATTTATTAAAATACTCTTTTTGCAAGCTGTGCTTTAAAATTATTAGACGAATTATTTGTTTGCGCCCGTTCACACGCAGTATGAATATGAATACGTAGTTTTGTAGATATAAAAAGACAAATCTTTGAAATAGGGCGCAAATACAATTATGGATTGAATCACCGATACTATATTGAATTTGTATGTCTTTCTTGAAAGAAAAAGTTTAATGGTAGTTTAACCTCAATTAATAACGGTCGAAAAGACTCAATACATATATTCCATTAAATTTATTAAAATACGCAAGTTATTTGATAGACTGCAGAAAATGGTTATTGAAAAGAAGATTAATAACAAACATCATGCCATTTTCCCGCAGGGGTAGACAGAGGATGGACCGCCAAACAACTCGGTCTTTGCACACACTCCATAAAAACTAATGTGACCACATTAAACTCCATTTTAAATATATTTTCTGTCTAACCTTAAAATAACTTTATTAAATCTGACACGTCTTCTCCGGGTATCCTTACTTTTTCGATTCAATTAAGCGTGGCTTTGCTTCTGAACAATGACATATTTCCACAATTAAATCTATCATTGAAGAAAAATAAAGTCTATTAACCCGCTTACGTAAAATTTAAAAAAAAATGATCGTAGAATTATAACTAAATATTGAGCATGGTTTTTTTAGTAAGAGTTTGTAAAGTGATTAAAAAATTAATCACACAGATAAAGATTAATTCAATAAAATAATAGATAGATCAATTAATCAATCATTCAACCAATCAATTATTCAAATAACCTTGTATTACTTGACACCTTTGAGCGTGAAATGATTACTTACTGCAGGTATTCTTTTATTCCACTAGTTTACGATTTAATTTGTTTGACGGATATATATCTTTAGGACAATACGGAATAACGAAGTATTGTTTAAAAAATTGACAATTATTATTATTGTAATTTGAATTACGTTTAAGCCGCCTACTCACCATCCGATTTGCTGGGCTGCTTGCAGGACAGCATGTTGACTGCCAATCAAATTATTACTATTCCGACGTCCCGAAAAGGGGATTAATAATAATTCATCTGGCGGCTTTGCGGAATTTCAAAAAGGAACGAAGCAACTGCAAGCGGCGTTTTGCGCCATTTGCGGCTGCTTTGTTCCTTTCCCGTAAGTTTAGGTTCAGTTCGGCAGTTCAGCTCGCGTATGTATACGTGCCATAAGATGCCACGCGACATTATCGGAAGACTTGACGAAAATTACTCGTATTCATTTAGCAATAATGTTGACGAGGTAGAGCATTTATATTTATATTTAGAGCAGCCATCTCTGGTCTGGAGCCCCAAAATACCTGAAAAAAACCCTTGACTCTGTGCAGAAACGGGCGGTCCGTTTGATAGATTCCCCAATCTTAACAAACGGACTGCAATCTTTAGAGCACAGGCGTCAGGTAGGTATGCTGTCCTTGTTCTATCGGTATTACAATGGAAGATGCTCTGAGGAACTAGCGTCATTGATCCCTTCGGCACCGGTGCGTAGTCGGGATACACGCCAAACGCGCGCCCAACATTTGTACACAGTTGACACTTGTCACATGAGAACGGGTCGCTTCTACGATTCGTTCTTAAGTTCAACAGCTCGGCTGTGGAACGAACTGCCGGCCTCTGTGTTTCCTCCCTCCTACAACATGGGACTCTTCAAGACCCATGTTCACTCCTTCCTCTCCACAAAAGACCCTCCACACAGCATCCCCAAAGATGACATAGGCCCTGAGGGAAATTATTTTCTTCAGGGTCTCCTGTGTGGAGTAAATATAAAAAAAAAAAAAATTTCAAATAACAGAATCACCCATTCGTTTACATTTTTGAATGCATGGTTTTACGGTATAGTTACATAGTGGAATGCATACACCAACATTACTTACTTTCCATAACACGTTTGTAAATAAAGATAAGTTGAGCGCATTGAGCCAATCCACTGACCCAACATGTATAGGACCCCTTGGCGTATGTTTGCACGTGTTGACCGCCAACGTTGGCCCAACGTGTACCAGGGGTTTTCCAGTGAAATTGTGCGTTTGAACCAGAATTGTATTTGAAACTATCTATCACATCTATATAAAAACAAACGCGTATTCGAATGCAACGTTGTGTCAAAATGAAGAACTTTCGGAGATTTAAGATTTTGAGAAAACGAACATTTACTTTTTTTTATATATATAGATAGAAGTTATTATGTAAGTTTGAACTTTAACACGTCAAAATGTATGAATGTATAGTTTAAGTGTTGAATTATGTTTGTGTAGTTTGAATTTGATAAATTGTAAAAAATGTGCTGCACACGTTCAATATTTCTTAAATGAATTTAACAGCATGAAGTCCACACTATTTAATTGTATCTAACAAGCTGCGTACTAGCGATCAATATACCATTTTTATAACTTCTAACGAATCGAGATCTTTAGTAGTTCTGATTTTTATTACCTGTGTCATCGTGCCTTTGTTAGTTTTTGTTGCATGTGATTTGCAAAATTTTATTGAGTGTCAAATAAAAAATAAAAACTTTAAAAAATAATGTTATCACATTTTTATTACGGCCTAAATTTAAAAAAAATAGAATAATAAAATATTTCCCTAGTGACTAATTTTTGTGGTTCATAATATAATGTTATCTGGCTTGGGTATTGAGCCGTGCCAACAGTTTTCAGTATTAAAATAAATCTCAACTCTACTTCTGCCACTAATATTTAAATGTAATATCAATAGTAAAGGATAATAAAATACCAACTGTAAAATCAGTCAATAAATCATCGAACAGTGCGCAGTGTTTTAACAGTCGGTTTGCAAAAGTCTGCGTGCAAAATCATATATTCTCCAACTTTAAGCTTTCTAGTAAAACTGTGTCTATCTGAAGTAACCTGCCAGGTAAGTTTATTGACGGCTTCCGTGGTCGAGGGGTAAGGTTCTCGAATAGCAAGCTGGAGGTAGCGGGTTCAAATCCCGGTGTGCTCAAGTAAATTGTATTGGATTAATTTTTGTATTTCACAATTTATTATTTTTTTTAAATATAAAGTATATTTGCGGCACGTTCCAGAGCGGAAGATACTATCAGTATCGCCCTGGTGTAAGATCACCATTCAGAATTGAAAAGTTGCTGGAAATGGCTTATAGGAGCAGTTTCACATTTAAAAAAATGGTCTTCTGTATCTGTTTTTATATAACATTATTAGATGGAACCTAGGAAGTCATATTTGTACAACGCCTTCGAGGTGATTTTTCTCAAAAACGGAGCTATAAAAATTATCTAACTCCGCGAAAAAACCGCGCCTCCAAAAGCCACTTATGTAACGGAATCGCTTTTAGGATGTGGGCGGGGAAAATCGCGACTGAGCGCGGCCTTGACCCTGGGGCGGGCGCCCGCCGCGGGGAACTGACACCCCTAGAGCGCGCCTCAGGCAGCCAACGCAAGGGAGTGTGACACCCATATAGTGTGTTCCAGCCTAGGGTGTATGACACCCTATCTGCCCGGAAGTCTGACGGCCTTAGCCACTTGAAGCACCTGGGTCAGCATATTGAAAACTATCTCTTACGTTATACAATTTTTTTTTCTTAACGCCAACTGTAATACATTTTTTATGGCTAAATGTTACAAAAATTTTCATAAAAAATCAACCATATAAAATGAGACGGATTTCAGAATAAATAAATTAAAAAACGGTATGTTTGTTCCGTTCCCGTATTGCGATAACAAGACTTCACCGAAACTTTTAGTTGAAATAGTTTTAGCCTTGAAGTAACTAGATAAAGCGAGGTACTTCCCAACCTTACTCTTCACATATCCTTCCTCCACCCTCAAAACATTCCCCTAAAAATGGAATGCTATCATTTTTGATGCGGTACAACTTAAAATATTGGTAACGTTGATTGTTTGGCGGTTGTAAAATGGCTGATATGCGGCATTACTTTAAGCCAATCTGTGACAAAGTGTGGGGTTGTTTTGCCAGTGGGCTAGAGCTATTTTTCGCTACGTCCCACCGCGTGGATTACAATACCCTAAGCCGTGGGTGGATTTCAAAGGAACTCGTTGTTCAGTGGATTGTGATTAAGTCGACTGCGACATTGTTTATGGAATAATAATATATGTGGGCTATCCGTAGGATATATCAAAGAAATAAAGATACTTCTGATGAACGGTAAATGTGTATTATGGGTAACTAGCTGACTTGTACCCGGCATTGCTAGGGGTTATCCTTAGGAGATAGACATTTACCAAAACGAACTTTCTGTAGGCCTTTTTAAGATATACAATTCCGTCACACATTATTCTGATGTAACTCATAAGTCATAAGGTTTAGCCAGCGTTAGCAATGTAAGCGCCCGAAAGTATATTTTTTATTTTACTTAACTACAAAATCGACTTTCGTCTACTTTCTATAAACATTATATTCATGTTTTATATAAATATATAAACCTTCCGGAAGAAATTATCTAAATGATGGTGAAAATTTTATCGAAATCCGCTGCTTAGTTTAGAAGAACTAAGCGCACAAACTGACAGACAAGGAAAGCGACTTCATTTTATACTATTTAGAGATACTTTAACTGTCATGAAAATTGTTCCTGCTATCGCTACAACCAGAATCTTGTCTGTGTCTTTGTTGGTCTACAAAAATCATATTCCTCTATCTGAGGGAGTACCTACGGCTACTACCCGTGGCTAATATCCTACCAGATTTCTTTTGGGTATGTTCGGAATGTACCTGCTACATGTTCGAAGGGATGTACACATTTCTTCAGACTAATTCGTTTAAAACTCAGCTATAATGGATAGCAATAATTTCTATGTTCCCGATTGTTATCTTCGTCGCCGACAGCATAGACTGTTCTCCCAGCCAGCGTGACTAACTTGCCAATGGTCATGCCGGTGGGGAGAGCAGTTGCTGTCGGAACAGAATCAATTCGGATATCGATATATTTGGCATCAGTGAATAAATCAATCAATCATCAATCGCATCTCTGTGCGAGGGAAGCGTTACATGTGTTGGGGGGACGGTGGTTTTAAGGTGTGGTTTAACGCTACAAAAATTATTATTATTAACTGAAAATTATTATTCAAGCTGAGGGAAATGAAATAATTACAAAGGAGTTGAAAAATTTAACCAGTTACTCATCACTACCCACTTATAATTTGGTAAGATTATAATTTCCAAATAAGTTAAATTGAAGACTGTAAATTTGAAATTTTGGATAAGTTACCATAGATTTAAACACCGCTATATCTACAACAAGGATGAAACGGCAGTATTTTTGGAATAACGTGGGGCCCTTAAATAAAATAAAAAGGATTTTACACAAAATATTTTTTTCTAATTTATATAATTTTAGTTTCATGAACAAATGTTGGCATGATAGCTATTTCATGCAGTGGCAATTTACAGAAACTTCATTTTTTAAATTAAAAAAAAGGTATTACGAAAATAGAATCAGCCGGCGCACTGCGAAAATTTAGCGTCGGCGATCAAGATATAATTGTAAAAACATATATATAACGTTATTTTAAACCACTTAGTACAAAAAAAATCTACTAATCTACAGTAAAAATGAAATACAAAATATTTATGCTTTTAATTACCTCCATAAATCAATAATAAACTTATAATAATAGTGTTGGACATATTTATATCACATTTTTGGCACAGTGCCTTATATTATTACATCAGTTATAAATATAAGCATAATATTATTAATTAAGCAAATTATTATGCGAGACGTGATAAGTATAAACAAAACTTTGGCAACAAGCGAGTAAATGTTAACACCATAGTTATTAGCGATCCGCACCACACGTACACTCCAGCCAGGCGAGAATTGAATTGCAAGCCTGCAAATTAAATTACGATACTTTGCCGGGGAAACTGCAAAATATTTGAATTTGGAATAATGATCTCACCTATCTAAAATACAGGGTGTTGGGAAACGTTCCTCACTTAACTTCGCTAGTGATTCCTGATATTATTTTCAGTAAAAAAAATCCGGATTTTTAGAAGCTGTACTCTTTTTTAGACCAAAAACAAAAATCTTTCACACGTCACTTGAATTCAAACATCACGCCATTATTTATTTATTTATTGGATACATGTTAGAGCAAGTAAAACTACACAGAATCAAGCCAAATTAATTTAAACATCGATGTATACATAATGATTATATAATATGAATATAGGATACAGGTGATTCCATAAGCTGCGATACAGATGTAAATACAACAATTCAACACACTTTTAAAAAGTGATATAAAGTCATTAGAAACGATGAAAAAAAAATTTAAACCTAATCTAACCTAACCTAACCTAACCTACTTAACTCAGTTAATAAAGTTTTTGTTTCATCACTTTCCACGACTTTATATAACTAAAGATGTGATGAATCATCATTTTGATGATTTATCCGGTCACCAAATACAACATGGCCCAGGATAATTTGTTCGGTTTTGGGAACAAACGGCAATGTTTTTACGATTCTTTGAATCACTTCATCGTTCCTTGTCTTTCAAGGGTAAACCCGACTACTTGCTCCATCCACCTAAACCTCACTTATATCTATATCTATGTACGGGGGGGAACAATCACATAAGTCACAAAATGCATTTTTTTATCAGTGAATATTTTAGTCCGTTAGTAGTTTAGAGAATGTTCACAATCACATAATATATTTTGCAATTAATAAAGAGGGAAATGAACACATAAGTCAGACTTATGTTATTAGGAACTTTTTTTGTAGCTGGCAATGTTATGTGACTTATTTGTTTATGTCGATTCCATTCATTGTCATTCAGGGGGTCTAGCATAGTGTAATCGATTATTTTACAATATTGGATCGGTAAGCGTAACTACCGATGATTTTATACTTATTTCCCGAGCACGGTCGCGCTGATGATAAGCAGGCTAATGTTGATAAAGCAATAAATCAGAATCGATATACGCTGGAAACACTGGCGCATCTCTCTATGAATTGACATTCCTAAACGTCAAACGGCTATGTAAAAGTTAAAAATACATAAATTTATCTAATTTTAATATTAACTTAAGTATAAATTGGCAGTCCGCATGTAGTTTTGAGACCAAAAAAGAAGTTGATTGGTTCATGAAGTCATTAGTCATAACTATCATATTTTGCTTCTCGATAAGCCAGTTACTTAACATAACGAACGACATTGACCAAAAAGTTGAGCATATTGACAGCTTATCCGAAACCTTGGAAGCAGCGCTAAAAGTAGCGACTTTATTCCACCGACTGTCAGAATCATATTCTGGCTTTGCTTGCAAATATCGCCCTCTGACCATAGATGACGGATTTCGACATTATTGTATTTACACACATGGGGCTTTATCATTCGCCAATGCTATACCTCCAGGGGGTATAATTCACTCCCTGCAGCTCAGAAGGGAGGGGTATGCCGCTACCCACTTATTCAGACTGCTGCGAGGCTATATTGAGAACTCAGCCATTTTGGAGCGCGTGAGTCTCTATGTTCCAGATGACTATCTTAGACAACGTCATCATAGATTATTCTATCTTCCTGCATGCAGAACTAACCTGCCAATGGTTCTCCCGGTAGGGAGGAGTATATTGCTCCTGAACCAAATCTCCTCCAAGATTGATATATTTGGCGTCAGTGAGGAGAGATTCAGAAGGGAAATTCTTCTGATTCTTGAAAGAGTCTCTCCACATTGACGAAATCTTTCACCACTGCCTGAAATTTTTTTGGAAATTCCACATTTCTTGAAATTTATTTTTTTGTGTATAAATACTTGAAAACAATATTTTGTAAAAAAATTATATAAACTAATTTCTTATATGCATTAAACCCTAATTTGTAATTGTGTAAGAAATTATTTATAAATAAATATTAATAAATATTATTATCATTATATTATTATTATTATAATTACAATCCAAATTTGGAACCGAAGAAAATACACGGTAATCTCCATGGTTTGTGACGTCACATACTCATCTACATGTTACATGTAGAATGAGGCAATCGCTGGACGTGGTGCAAATCAAATTGCTTCATGTTTACACAAATATCTGCAAAACTTTCCTGCAACTGTCCGCAAAGTGATTTTTAAATTCCAATAATTATGATGGTCGAAATAAGAACTCGTAGCCGCAATGATAACGGCAATACTTCTGAGACTCCAAAACGTTGAAGTCATCGATCACAAGTTTATGGTACATGGATACTCTCACTTAGAGGTAGTGAGCATTCAGACATTTAGAAAAGAAGAAAAAAAATGTTCTCAGGTCAACCGTCTATATGATTGGTATGGTCATGTGGCAGTCGTTTCAACTCAATGATACAAAATGATTTATTAATGTTTTCATCTTTAATTACAGGACCACTCTTTCTACGAAATTTAGAATGAAATTCAGAATTACGAAATTTAGAATTAAATTTTAAATTAAATTTAGAATACGACATTCAGAATGATTGCCATTTAAAAGTCATGAAGCTTGCTGCCTCCAGAACGAGAAAAACTTATAACGAAGAGCCTTTCTGCACCTTGTCTCTTAAATTACGCAATGTTACAGATTTACCAGAGAATTATGTTTTCAAAATAATTTCAAACCACCCTTTACCAATAAGTGTTGTGTGGATTTGATGTCAATGATGGATTTAATCCAATCAACATTTCACGACTTTTAATGCCAACATTCCACAAAACATTTGTCGGATCCAGATCTTGTGGATGAAGATAATTATTGATTAGTGTTTTTAGTTTATAATCTTAATTAAATCTGCGCTGTTTTATTATTTTCCTTCTGCACGTTAAAGTACATTATTATACTACAAATGACTTTTTTGGTTCAAATTCATACCTACGTCTTTCATACTTTTTTATCTTAATTTAACTAACTAATTGAACTTAATTTTCCCAAGTTCTTATTATTTCTGTGAATGAATGGCTAAAATATATATTTTTATGTAGTTTCCAAACACATAAGTCATAAATTTTGTCTTAATTTGCAATGTTTCTGAGCACATAAATCATGAATCTCTTGAACTGTTCGCTATAATTTAAAAATGTATTTATATACTCAAGAAATATGCGTAAATCATAATAATAATAATTAAATAAAATTGTTGTGCCTTTATATTTTTTTCGCGAAACCCTTAACCTCGTGAAAAGTAAGCAATTTTGACTTAATGTGATTATTCAGTTTATTATATTTCAGTTTAAACACTTGTAACGAATAATAGAATAATAATGCAGCCAGAACGTAAACAAAGTGCAGAGCCATAGCAGGAAGTCCGCTGCAACATATTTGTTTGTAGTTTCGTGACTCGACACATATGCAAACATAATAATAATTACACACAGCGATTAGCTGCTGTGTCAAACACATGCATAAGTGCAAATTTTAATGGAGTTCATTATATCAAAACAGTCTACGTAAAATATCGTAAACTGTACCTGACTTACCTACCCTAACCAACTGTGATAAGACAAAACTTATTTGAAATATTCAATATAAAACTCAAAACAAAGAACGAAAAATGATTATTATTATGATGGTTATTTCAAAACTTGATTACTTTCATTTTCAAATATTGTCCTGAACATTTATTAATATGTAACTCACAAGTCAAAGTTCGAATGTGTAAGTATTTTTTATTGATTAGTTTTAGGAGAAACTTAAGTGTACAATGAACCAGCCGTTTGAATTCCGTGGTAGAGAAATTAAAAAATATATATCGGTGGTCTGTGTTAATGAGTAACTCTGGTCCAATGAGTTCCAGAAATGGGATTTGTTTTGATTTTCGAAATTGGTACTGATTGTGGGTACGATTCAGACAAGCGACAATTATACGTTAAAACACTACTAAACTACATTTACAAGCGTACAAAGAAAACATAAAAACTCCAGATAGTAAATATAAGGTTTGGACAAAGACACTACCAATACCATGCTATAAAAGCATTCAACAGTCTACTTGAACACTTGAAAATAAAATTGAGGAAAACAAAAATAAACACAAAATTACAAAATGGATTGAAGAACAAAAAAGACAATATTACCAAAATTTCTTAACATAAAATAAAAATAAAAACCTACACCTATACACAAAACCAATATAAAATACACATCACTCACAAGCACAGAAGATTATATTTGTAAATGTATTATTTTCTCTTTAAATGTATCATGTATATTATATTTTTATACTATAAAATGAAGGCCTCAACACGGGTAAGTCACCCAGTGAGGCCAATATTATTAGATGAATCTGAAATTTAAAAAATATTGTACCAAAATAAAAATAAAAAGATATTTCTTATCCTCGCTAGATATTTGTTGTACCTTCTGATTAAAGAGAATATTTTTCTGTTCATTGGGTATATTGCCCTCAAATCCAAATTTAAGTTTTGTATGAAAAAGGCCGCGCCTGATTTTGTCCGATTTCCACATCCAATATAAGTGTTTCCTTTAACAGTATATTTATTTTCTTTTGAAAAGCGAGAAAATTTGAACAAAGTCACAAAGCCCTTGATAACTTGCACAGTTGATGCGTTAAACTGCCAACGGGGAAAAAAGTCACAAATCGCTTGATAACTTGTACAGTTGATGCGTTCAACAGCCAACAGGAAACAAATTCACAAAGCGCTTGATAACCTGCATAGATGATGCGTTAAACTGCCAACAGAGAAAAAAGTCACAAATCGCTTGATAACTTGTACAGTTGACGCGTTCAACGGCCGATAGGGAACAAATTCACAAAGCGCTTGATAACCTGCACAGTTGACGCTTAAAACTGCCAACAGGGAAAAAAGTCATAAATCGCTTGATAACTTGCACAGTTGATGCGTTCAGCGGCCAACAGGCAACGAGCGAACAATGCATCGTGCTCCCATGCAACTCAACTCTATGTTGTGCAGTTTGAATGGTAATCATTCTGACGCAGAATGCATCGCGGCCTGGCAACACAAGAGTATAATGATATTAGAAGTAGAGCACGTGTGCTTTGTGAACCCTTTGTTCTATCGTCCCAATAAATGAAGTGTTGTCCTTTTGCAGAATGTATGTGGCCTACATTTAAAATCAACCGAAAATTAGAACAGTTATAAGGATATAGGATTCAGACCCTCCACACAGCATCCCCAAAGATGACATAGGCCCTGAGGGAAATTATTTTCTTCAGGGCCTCCTGTGTGGAGTAAATATAAAAAAAAAAAAATATATATATATATATATATATATATATATATATAGGTCCCACAACATTTATTGCGTCCGTGCGTAAATCCGTCTTTGGGCGTCCAGCACTTCTAGTTCTTTTTTTTAGATTGTTTTTGTGAATATTGCACTATGTTTTACTCACGATAATCGCTAATATCATATTTTTTTAATATTCATAATAATGCAGGTTTTGATGTTTATTACACTCTCATACATTTCTAGCGTCACGTACATACTCACGTCCGGGTGTATATTTTTTGTATATTGAAGGTTCCTTTTAATATAGGTTTCACGTCCGTTCACTCTAATTTAATTGTTACGTCTGCCGTATATTTCTGACTATTCTAATAAAGGTTTCACGTCCATACTGAATAATATATTCTTGCGTCCGAGTGTATATTATTTGTTTGTTACATGGCGTTTTGAAGGTCGATTTAATTTTTACGTCTTCCGTATTTACGGCCCTTAAGACTCTTGGATTTGTTTTGAGAGTTTCAAAAGGTAAATTTAGGCCGTTGTTATGCCCCTTATATTATTAAACCCCTTAGGATTACATGACTTATTCTGATATGGGAGATATATTTCACCTTAAAAATAATCAATATAAATATTGTTTATTTTAATTCTTTTATATATCGAGACAAATAGACATCTATAATTTTTGCAATCTTTTCTTTATTTTGAATATCTACTTATGTGAGACTTCTTATCATTTTTACCAATGTATCTTATTTTATTATACGCTTTTGTTGTAACATTTTACTTTTTTTCATTCTATTTTGTTTTCTCTATTGTTTTAATTTTGAAGAATTTATAATAACTGCGATACTCAACTATTAAACTAGAATGTAAACTTCTATTAGGTGTAATAAATAAATTAACAAATAAATAAACAACACAAAATATTTCTTACTTTTCTAGTGAAGTTTTCACGTTCATAGTGAATTAAATAATTAATTACAGCATCTGTGGTTGAGAGATAAGACTCTCGACTCGCAATCCGAAGCCCGTAATCTGACGGTCAAACCCGGCGTGCGCAAATAAATTTTTATTTGTTTGTGTTATTTCACAATTAATACATTAAACATAATATAAAGTGTGTTTGCAGCACGTTCCAGAGTGAAATATACTCTCAGTATCGCCCTGGTGTGTGACCACCATTCCGAATGGAAACGTTATTTCCAAGCTTTTGCCGTGTTTGGTGACCAGATATAAATAGCCAGGTACTTTTCTACATTTCTCTTCCTCATCTTCTTCCCCTCCCCAATACCTTCACCCTAGTACTCAGATTGAGGATGCCACAGTCTCGCTGTTCCAGACGGGAGCGGTTGAGACTCTTGTGCGGTATATAAAAAAATATATGTATATATATATGTTTTATTTTTTTGACATCCAGAAACACACCAGACCTGACAAAAAACTGTCTATTGATAGTGAGAATTTTGAATGAATATCTTGTTGCATCTTGTATACAAAAGTATCTACTGGGCGCAGGCGTGCGACAATCATTTTTACAACGATATCCTGAATAAAAATGTATCATTTCATAATTCGCCAGTTCGCTCCATTGCAGAAGGCGGTCGGACCTTTTTAGGTCGGGACATCAATTTACCGTCTACTGTAAACCATCTTACAAAAATGTCCACCCGCGCAGGGTGATTTTTAATTCTGAGTGCTACGTGGCATCGTTGTAAATGAACTGAATGTTGCCAAATCTACCGTTTTGCTTCACCAAAGGCTCAAACAATACATAACAATGTATATATTCACAAACTGACACGAGGACGCAATACTATCGACGTAATGCGTGGACGCAGCACGGCCGTCGTTATGTATACAAAATAATATCTACTCGTGATTGGTCACGAGGATACAATACCATCGACGCAGAACTTCTGTCGTTACGTATTCAATATAATAATATCTGTTTTTATATTTAACTTAATTAGTTCAACCTCAAATTGCAATATTTTAATTAATGAGTTAAACTTATACCATTAAGTTCAAAATAAAAATATATTTTTTTATTTTTATTTCTTAACATCTTTAGTGTTACAACATAATATTAAATAATATTTAAATCACTTTTCTGATAAGTAAGATGCTTGTTCTTAGGAGAGGACAACAATATATTTTTACATATTTATATTGCAAATATTATTACAAAAACTATTAATAGCCTTACAAGAAAATACAATAAAAGTAATAAAAACAGGTTAGTTATAAATAATACCAAGGAATGATAAGCAGAAACATAATATGTGGAGTTTATTAAGCAGAATTGATTTGAAAGTACCTACACGGCACACACGCTCATGTAATCTAGTAAAATAAAAATGCTTGTCTTAGAAGAATATGTTCAACATATGTATAATAACATTCTCTCTGATTCTATTTTCAATGTTACCAAAATAAATATAAAAACTATATTAAAAATGTATTAAACGTGTACCAAACTGCATAAAATGTTATTATATTATGTAATGACATATATTATGTAGTATTACGTTATAATAATCTTCTGTTTTAATAATCTCCTGTTATAATAATCTCCAGTTAAAATAATCTCATGTTATAATAATCTCCCTCTTGAATAACGTTATATTTTTTACAAAATGAAACAATACTATGTTTTAAACAACTTTATATTTATTTTATACAATATTTGGGTTCAATCCAAACCGGTCGACGAAATATAAATAAAAATAAAGTGGTTTAAAACAAAGTATTTGTTTCATTTTGTATAATGTCAAGCCACTAAGTGTTTGCTTTCTTCGATAAATTTAATATTTTTTAGTTCTTGTAAGTATAGTTTTTAAATTTTTACATACATAATAGAATAGAATATTGCGGAAATCTGCAATTGGTTTCTCAGTTAGGTAAATTACACGTGTATAAATGAACCACATTGTAAACTGTTGATTTCCCTGAAATAAAATAAATAAATAAATAATTTAAAACAATAAGAAAATTTATTAGGTGGTATTAGAGAATTTTAAGTTGTTTTTTTTTGTAACTGTCATAATTTTCCTCAGATATATCCAGGAGTAATTTATTGAATAATTTTATACCGTTAAATAAATAATGATGTTTTGCTGTTGTAGTTCGAACTAGTGGTACGGTTAGTCCTCCAATATAAATAATTATTTAGCTTAAAATTAATTATGGAATATTATTTTTATCAAATAAATCTTTATGTAATTGAAGTTCTTAATGTACGAGTATTTTTGTCATAAATTTTTGTGAGAAGGGGAACCGGGAAACCTTGGAAAACATTTATTGTTGGATAGTTATATGGCTTTTTTAAATATGATTTTTATGAATATTTTTTGAATTGTCACAAGTGGACGTAGGTATGATTTATACGCACCGCCCCCCCCCCGCAAACCACGATTTCATATTTTAGTAGTGTAGAATGTGCAAGTGCAAAATAAATACCTTGAAGTATTTTTAATGATACAGTATTTCTAAGTCTAAAAAACATAAAAGATGAGTTTTCTCATTCTGTCTACTGTGGAGTTTATTTGACTTTTCCATTTGATGTTATTATCGATAATTATTCCAAGATGTTCACAGCCTAAGCACCCTGATCAAGTTTCTGAAGGAATCGCTTGGGTACCTACTGGACTATAAGGGTATAACGAGCTATGTATTCGATACATGCGATTATGTTAATTGGCTAATTATTTAGATTCATTAATTGACAAACAGTTTGCGTTACATATTGGTATTTCGTTAATATTGATATCAGTAAATTTTTCTTTAGCATAGACTACAATTCCACTACTTTTATTTTTGTGATAATTTGTGGCTTATTGTTTGTAGTTTGGAATACTTGGTATATTTTTATGTATTGCATGCGAGTGTGCCTCGGATAGTATTAAAAAATCTGGTTGTGGACATAATGTTAAATACATAGGTATACCAGAAGTTCGTCCATGTTTCAAATTATACTCCTTATGTGTAAGTGCAAGATTGTTAGTAGATTTATTATATTGTTCTAGATTTTAGTGCATTCGCTGTATGTTTCACATACGTATTCTTCTATATTTTGATTTATTGTTGATTTCATTTAAGTTAAAGTTTTCATTGCATTTATGAAGGTGTGATAAAATATATAGTTATAATTCTATGAATATATTAATAATAATCTTCACAATTTGTGTTACGATATTCTTGCTAGATTTCAATGCATATCTTGAGGTTTTTATTTTATTCTATAAGATTTATTTTATATTCAGATAATATTCGGGAACTTATAAATTGTTTGTTTAATTGACAACAATATTTAATTTAAAATAAAACAATAACTTTGTAAACACCACTTTTATTTTTTATACTTTGTGCCGACCGGGTTTCGCTCCCAAAAAAACGCTTTTTCTTTTAAAAAAAACAACAACGGACGCAATACTTCCAACGTAATGCGTAAACGCATCACGATCGTCGTTATGCATTAAAAACTACGCAGGATGCTTCTTAGTTCTTAGTGTCAAGCGGCATCGTTGTAAATTAACCCAACGTTGCCAAATCTGATGATTTACTCAACCAAACGCTCAAATAATTTATAAAAATGTACTCGTGAATGGCCATGGGGACGCAATACTATCGAAGTAATGCGTGGACGCAGCAAAATCGTCGCTATGCATTCAAAACCACGCAAGACGATTCATAGTTCTGAGTATCAAGCGGCATCGTTGTAAATTAACCAAATGTTGCCAAATCTGATGATTTACTCAACCAAACGCTCAAATAATATTTAACAATGTACTCCGAATTGCCACGAGGACGCAGTACTATCGACGTAATGCGTAGACGCAGCAAGACCGTCGTTGTATATTCAAAATAATATCTACTCGTGATCGTTCACTGGGACGCAATACTATCGACGTGATGCTTGGAAGCATCATGATTGTCATTATGAGTTAAAAATAGTATATTCTCATGAGCGGCTACGGGGACGCAGTACTATCGACGTAATGCGTGGACGCAGCACGACCGTCGTTATGTATATAAAATAATATCTACTCGTAATCGGTCTTGAGGACGCAATACTAACGATGTAATGCGTAGACGCAGCATGATCGTCGTTATGTATCGAAAATTATATTACTTCGTGGACGCGGCAAGATCGTAGAAATGAATAAAAACATACACTGCTCGATATATACATCGTGTAGCGAACCTGTCGGCAAAATGTCAAACGTTCAATATTCGTTTCCAGACATTCTGAGACATTTTTTGCTTCCACAAAAATTTTTGCCATACGATTCCACATGGGGTAAGCATCGTTCTGGCCAATTTTGAGTTCAAAACATTGCAGCGTCCGTATATCGGACGCTGTAAGTCGGTGGACGCTGCAATGCTATGGAGTTTTTAGGGGTCGGACGCAACAAATGTAGCGGGATATATATATATATATATATATATATATATATATATATATATATATAATATTATGAATTGAACAGCGTCACTTTGTTCGTTTAGTTAAAAGATTGTCAATAAACTATGAAAATACTATTGTACAACAAATAAAGGTACAGTATTAATATTTGTTAGAACATAATATCGATGGCTTACTGCATCAATAATCGAGCTAGAATCCTCCTTATGTTGAGTGGTATCCATCCTCAACTACGAATCAAATCCCGGCGTGCGCAAGTAAATTTTATTTGATTTTTATGAATTTCAAAAAAGTTTTTTTTTTGCTTCCACCACCATGTAGAATCGCCTTCCGAAGTTAGCGCACTTTACCCCCGGACACCCTGTATTTGTATTGCATGAGTTTCCCCAAGGTGTTATTCCGTATCTGATTCCGCTATGACAAATAGTTTACCATTAATTGGCGTTTTTAAATATTTATTATGAGAGTATCACATTTCGTGTGCGTGTTTAAACTAATACTATCTCTAAATATACAAACTCTTAATTTAAGTAATGTTGGTTTTCATAGATTAATCATATAGCAACCGATTTTTCTTTCTCTGTTCACAAACAACTTTTACCAGACAATAAAGATAAATTAAACAGTAATCTATCTAATCGACACGTAATCGATTGAAAAAAATATTTTTTAAAACACTGATAATAAGTAAGATTGATAAATAAATTGTTTGTCAGTTAAAATGATTTTTATTTTTATCATAAGTAATGAATTACAAAAACATATTATTCAATTTAATATATTGAGAATTGATTTTTCATTAAATCTTTATGACATTGCATTAAAGGTTTGCCTAGAACCAGGAAGGTAAAAATTACAACCAAGGTTTTTAATAGAATTTAATGTGATTATGCGAGAATGGTAGTTTAAAGAATGTGACCATAAAAGGTTTTAATGATTATGGCTATGGGCTATGATTTGAGATTCTCACGGCCAAAGGTATTATCGTGTTGTTGCGCTTCCCCCTTCGTTAGCCATATTTTTTGACACTGTATAATAACATGGTTATAGTTTACCTAGTAAACATCCTATAGGACGAACAACGAGATTAAATTATTCGGCAGTAAATGTAATCGTAAGTATCTTCAATTACTCGCATTAGGCACTTTGAAAGGTACTGACAACATGAATACTAAATATTTCGTATCCTAACTAGGGTCAACAAAACAAATGTCTTTGTCGGGGCTAAAAACAACACGTTTATTTAATTTAAAACGTTTGTTTATTTAAAACATTATTTTAACTAATTATTGAAGGCAATATTGCCGGTGCCCCGGCAAGGAAGGGTTCTGTGTTCAAGTTCTAGATGTGACCGTATCTTATTCTGAGTTTCTTATTTAAAATTTTCATTTAAGAATCGCTAATATTGTCCTAAATAATTAAATATACAATTTGAGGTTTTACCGATGAAGTTATTCCAAAAATAAAAATATTAAAACATTATTTTAAAATTAATGTAACATACAAATTAGTAGAATTTTTTTTATGTTTCGATAAACTATTTTTCAGTGGTTTTTCAACGACAATAATCAATAACCTTCCACGGCAAAGCATGTAACTGAATCTTATTTATTTCATCACATGATTTCAATTATGACTGAGCTGAAGATTATAAAGTGAGATTAATTAATTTAACTTTGTACATTTCGTAATCTGACAATTTTTTTGTTGAGTGTAAAATGGTGCCACGACGTTACTTATGTATCCATGTATGATGCATACATATTGATTAACGTATTACACAAATAAATTATTTAAGTATTCCTACCTTAGACACAGGTACTGACTTCCGATATCGTATAAAATAAGTTTGTCTATGGAACATTAATTAAAACTTCAATAAATTACTCGCTACATTTATTAAAATCAATTAACACAATATCACAAGTCGTGTAATAAATGCCGGGACTAACTGATTTATATGTATTTGCGTGATAAACTTCTGATAAAAAATCTTGTTTCACGAAGTTTATAACTATTCGAAGGTAATCTGACTTAACACAATATATAAACCAAAGATACACATAATATATTAATAGTTGTATTAAGTTTAGGCTTGGAATTCCTTTAGAATAAATACGTGAATTTTATTAAATCCATTGAAATTGTTAAAGTTAAATGACAGAACACAATTAAAAAAATAATAATGAAGTCGGATAGTCCTGATATATTAATGTTGATTTACTTCCACGTGCCTACTATTAGATAAAGGTTGTTTAGTATGTATTATTGATACAATTATACTACGGTTTCAGGCTATTATAACTTATATTATAAATAGGTTACACACCATTGGTAACTTTTATGATATGTTAGCTGATGTTTTAATACGTCTCTATTGAAGTATAAAACTGTACCAAAAAAATGAAATCTAATAAAATTAAAGCAGTGAATGAATATTTTAACGAAGTCACTGCATAGCAGTTTTTTTTTTTTCTTCTTCATTTTTTTCACTAACTTTGTACTAATGTATATCACTTTTTTCCTTTGTCATCTTTACTAATATAATCTTATAATCTATGTTTTCTTTTCTTTCTACACGGAGAAAAATGAGTATTACTAATTTATTAAAAATCTCTTCAAATTATTGGGTATCCGGTTCAAAACTGGATTTCAAGCCCGTAATGAATTAATTAGTAGATTTCTTGATAATGACGATTTCGGAATCGCAATATTTTCGCATTTCATTATTATGTATTATCGAAGCAGCGTTACGATGTATTAGGATTTTACTATATTACAATAATTTGAAGAAATTCTTAATAAATAGCAATACTAATTTTTCTCCGTGTATATTGTACTATGACTGTCAATAGCTAAATGCACTTGAGTCGTTAATTATAAATCATAATACAATAAATGTTCAAAATACATTATATTTGGAGAAAAAATCTTATGTGCACTTTGCTGTCCGGTAACGTTTTTTTTAATAAAAAATTTAATATTCATATTTTCACCACATGTCACCACTGTTTTATCCTTTGTCAAAGTTTGAAAACCCATCTGGCAAATATTTTATTCGAATTCCGTTGAATAATGCACGTGTGTACCTATATTGGCGCACTTCTACAATCACAACGAAATGGCACGGTACCATTCGTCGCATTTTTAACTATTATTATTTAGTGTGTGCGAAAGAGCGAAGACGCTTTTTGACAAACTTGCTTATAACAGCTGTTGAACACGAAACGCAATGCCAATGACAGTGATGTAGTGTGGAAATTTTATTTTTTTTGTTTTTAATTGAAAAAAATATGCTACCGGACAGCAAAGTGCCCATAACATTTTTTACTCCAAATGTGCTAAGGAATAGCTGGTTAAAGTTTGTCGGGTTAGTGCCGATACACCCTGTATAGTATATTTATTTACGCAAGGAAGCCAACGCATTTGTAAAGAACGCACGGCGGCAATCCAAAAAACACAATTGCTACTAGACAGCCTTTAATTGCAAAAATTAATCTCAAAGGACAGATTCACATTAGTAATGAATAATTTATTAAAATCTATTAGCTGCGGAACCTCGATTAATCTATCGGGGAAACAGAATCAGCAAGTGGTGCACGAATGCACGAGCTGCCCTGTAAACAAAGAATAAAGATTATTTCTAGGAACGACGTACCTTTAATATTTATAAACATTTACTTACAACACGTTCTGTTGACTAGAGCGATTAAATTAATATGCAATGTACTTATATACACTTAACACCTCTCCATTATTTGACGGTGTATGTTATCTATTTAGTCTTGTGATATTTTGAAGATAAAAGTGACAATCTCATCATTTTTAAGACATCAGTTTATGGAAGCGGTAGACAATTTATTGGTCGATCAACCTATGAAATGCAATAATGGAGAAACGATGAAGAGGGGCGAAGATATGAATTATTAATAATTAAAATAAATCGATAATAAAATTGCATCTATGGTGTTGTGATATGCATATCATCACAATAATTAAACCATTAAGAATACCGAAATAACACCGGTTGTCTTTTGTCTTCTGCATTGTATCGGAATGTAAGTTTCCAAACATGAATTTTAAGAAACATCGTAATATCAAACTCAAATTTGCGAAACCTAGTGTTTTTTAAAAACCTTTCACGAAGATCTGTTTTGACTCAATCACTTTGCATTTTGTCTGTATGTAAATTTGTGTGTGTGTTCCGTGTCCGGTCAATCCTGTCAAGATGGTAGCCGTGTTTGATGGTACTTTTTTACTCCGCCAGAGCGCATGAGCGTTGCGACTGTTGCGAACTGTCATGTCGAAGTAATCAACATCACGCGAAGTCTACTGTTCACAGAACTACTATTGTATAACCAGACAATATTCGAACATTCCTCGCTCCGAACATCAATTTTATTATTTCTGGTACAATGACGGAGGACTCATCTTGCTGAGAAATGAACTCAAGACGCCTGGGTGCGAACTCGATGCCTTGAAATACTCGGCAACAAACCTCTTTAGATTAGGTAGAACGGTCAATTTACAATAAGATGGTAGAATACCATGTATTCACTAATACGGCAGACGTGACATTACGGAAATACGAATAATAACATTGTTTGCATTCCCTAGTTTATATTACCTACCTCTATCTATGGATAAGTCGGACTATTACTGCAAAACAGATAACTGGCGTACCTAAGTAATTTATCATCAAGCGACTGATAAGAACAATTAACATATTTTTAATACAAGATTGAAACACCAGGCCAGAATGTGTAGGTCACAAGTCACGCGACTGATATACCTAGGTACCTAATTTAACGTAGAAACAGTAATACTAACAAACTTAATGTAGTCCATAGATTATTGATTTCACCCACCGACCCAAATCTGAATAACATTTAACCCGTAAATATTTTTTGCCAGCAAAATTCGCTAGTAATAAAGCCTCATTCGAAGGGAGGTAAAAAGGTTATGAGGAGTCGGCACTTGGCCATTAAATCGAACGCGTTTTGTTATATTGTGACATATATGTTTATTTACGATGCTATTGTTTTTATTTTGTATAGTAACGAAAATGAATTAAAAATAACTCACTCTCACTATGCAAACTCCGTATAGACATTACAACCTATACAATATGTATCCCACGCTGAAAAACTAACTACACACAACATTCATTTTTCAGAAATACTTGCACAAAATACAGTAATATCTTTTCAGATGCTGATACTTTCAATTCGTCCTCAGGTCAATTTACTAAATGTGTATTGGAAAAAATGAATCAAATTGTTAATTATGAAACCTCTACCCCTGCTGTGTGTAAGATATTTAAGTTATTTTCTATAATATTAATAAACTATAATAAAAAAAACAACTCTTACTAAAAAATCAAAAGTTAGAAACATCCAGAGAAAATTTTCAGTGTTACACAAACAAAAAATATTTCCCATCGTCAAAAATTTGTCAAAAAATGCGCCATTTATTTTATAGGATTTTACTAGGGTTGGTGTATGTAGAATTAAGATTTAAGCACGTTTAAAAAATCTCATGCTGAATGAGGCTCAATTCAATAATTTATGCTGACAGTCAAATTTGGGTTATCATCGCAAATGTCGCAATCGAATATAAAAGAATGTTTTAAAGATCGTAAAAATATTTTTTGCCCGATGGGGAAATTACCATTATTGTGCATTACAGTCGATATTTTCTTCATTTATACACCGCCATAAAAAATAATATTGATATTTAATATAAAACCTTCAATACGTGAATCGTGTAAAATTATATTTTACCGTATTCAAATAATATTAAAATGATAAAAGAAATCATGTTAGTGTTGGTGTAACTTGAAAAAAAAATGTATCGTTTCGAAAGCTTCAATAAACGATTAAAATAAGAGCATAGTTGGAATAAAGTGTGATAAATGTAGAAAAAATGCTGTTAAATTAATCTTTAAGGAGAAGCTTAGTGCTAAATCACTATTTTGATTAATCTTTATAACGAATTGGTGTACATTATTAATACCAAAAAATATGATTTATATAAATTGAAGGTTATACTATCGCTTCGCTTGAGTAGAATACATATAATAAAATATATTACTCAATAAAAAATATAAATGTAAACTACTAAAAAAAACATTTTTTCAATAGAAATGTATGAACGCGTAAAGGAAACAATTGTTAAAAAAATAAGTAGGTATTATAGTTAAGTTTTTTTATGACAGTTTCACTTGATTAACTTTTTTGCTTTCTTATAAAATTATTTACAAAATAAATAAAAACCAGTTTTTGGCTTGAAATCGAACGTTTCTATACTCCGTTTGTCAAGCGATTTTAATGCCTATTACCTACAATATAAGGTATACCAAGAATTTACACATTTTTGGCTTATAGCTTCCTCTTAAATAGAAGGCATATAATTTAATTCAAGTCTGTCGTTTAGGAATAATGCAAAATTCTAACATTGTCTTGCTAATTTTCAATTACTATTTATCCAATACATTATCTAGATTGCATTTAGTTCCGATAAAATTTTCCAATCATATAAAATATAGCAGCCAAAAATATACGTTAAGAAAATAAAGATAATGTTGGTAGCTCTCAATTGAAGTATAATACAGTTAAAAAAGACGTAAGTTGATGTAGTTGAATTCGCTCAGTAGTCAGAGCACTCCAATGGCAAATAAGAGGTCCTGATTTCAATCCCTAGGAATCTGAATCTTTTTCCGTCTTCATATTTTTCGTTTAAGAGTCGTTTATATTGTCTTCAATGATTAAAAATAAATTTATCAAAAGGTAAGAATTAAATATTTTCGAATGTGGCGGTATTTCTTAAAACAGTGAATGAAAAAAATAAGGAATAGATACATGGTTCTTAAAAATATATACTTTACATTACTTATACTGTTAAAAAAATGACCTGTAATTATTATTATTAATGTAAGTGGGTCATTAAAAAAAATATTCAATTCTTAACATCCCAGTAAGTTACAAGATGTAATGATCAAAACAAAGTTAGATAAGTACTAGTGTTTTTTATTACATTAACAGATAATCACCCTCTGTCATATATGACACGCAGTAACATAATTTAGCAAACTGGCGGCAAATTGTGTTAACAATACGTGCATAACAAATTAATAAGAATTATTAATAATTAGTGACCAGGATGCATGTCCACTTTCTCTCGAGTTTCATAACAAAAGCAGCCAGTAAAGCAAGTACCTGCCCAATAATTGAGGATTGCACATCACTAGTAAGCGACTTTATTTTGTAAGGTCGTGTGAGACAACATTACAATATTTATTTTGTGCTGTTGTTGACGTTATGTAATTTAATGAAATTGAATATTTATCAGACGTCGTTAATCGCTCAAAAATGTCGTGCGAATTATGACAAATGAAATGACCATGTAAATTTCTTAATATTGGTGATTTACATACTGAAGTATACACACATGTTTAATCAAAGAAACGTCGCGTGTTGGTGGGGAATATATACTCAAAAACAAATGTTACGATTTCTGATTAAATTCTTATAATAACCAGGAATAAATTCTTGCACCGAAGTCAATGTTTAACGGGACAACTAAATTGGGATGTAATCCATTTCAATAAATTTATTTGCACAGTCGTTATATAAGAAAATTAAAATGGTTATCGATGGAGCTCAAATTAATAACTTAACTATAATCTTGTATTTCGAGGATAATAGGAATGATAAAAATGACGGAATGTAATCAAGTGTCAATAGCTCAATTGGTAGATAAGCCAGTTCTGGTAACACTAGTGAATCTGGGTTCGAGTCCCAGTTGCGATCGTAAACTTTTTATTTTCTGTGTCTCTTTCATATTTTCATTGAGAGTTTGTTGATATTATTTTCTTCACTGATTAAAATAAGCAAATAATATTCGGTTGCCAAACGATTCGGTCTCCAAACATAGCTAAATGCATTACAATCAATGTTTTGACACCTCCCAACAGTTTCAACATACTTTCAATATTGAACAGTGATATGTGTGGTGTCACGTCTTATTTGTCGACACTAACAACAATATTTCCAAACTTCATATCGCATTATGGAAATGGAGTTGAAAACTGAAACTAGACTACATTTTCCAGACGTAAATCTGTGAACATTTCATTACTTACAGAACTCACACATAGAGAGTTTGTTTCTACTTCAGCAAACAGATATTTGCGTTATTGTTAAGATAAAAAAAACTTATGAGATTTTCATGGTTCAGGGGCTCGAGACAAATTCATTTGTTTCCACACGCGTTGCTACCCTCTACCGTGGCTTGTCAATTTCGCTCCAAATTAAGGCTGAATAAATTGACCAAGTGGCGCAAATAAGGGTAGACGAAGTAGGATTGTTTTCATCATTACCAGACTGACCTAGAAATGTAATTTTTTCACATCGAAAAAGGTGTATATAAATAGGTATATGGGTGATTTTAAAAATACACATTTAATCTTATTGTTCGCATTCAATAATTATTATCAACAATTATAGCAACCAACTCTGATATGGCAGTGAAGCACGGAACTAACTGGCAGAGTAATGATGAAAGTAGAAATGAAGTGGAGTAAAAATCAGGTAAAACTCAACTCTATGATCGCATTTAAAAATGTGGAGCTCAAAAAAAATGAAAGGCTGAAAAATCATAGTGAATAAGGTTACAAAAGGGACACTTAGATGGTTTGAACATATGGAGCGAATCAACGCCTGGATGGGCGCCCGGATAAGACGTTGCATGACCATGTGGTTCAAATACTTGAACCGGGTCATGCCAAGTTAACCGTACAGAACAGTAGGAATGTATGAGATGAAGTATGAATGTGAATGAAGCAATCTGACGGCATCCGTAGTCGAGGGGTAAGGCTCTTGACTAGCAAGCTGGAGGTTGTGGGTTCCAATTCTGGCATGCGCAATTATATTTTATTGGGTTAATTTGTAATATTTCACAAATTACTCATTTAAAATAATATATAGTATTTTTGCGGCACACAGAGTGGAAGATACTCTAAAAATCGCACTGATGTAAGACCACCTTTCAGAATTGAAATGTTGTTTGAAATGTCTGATCTGAGTAGCCAGGTACTCCCCATCCTTCCTATTCGCCATCTCCTTCCACTCCCCACTACCTTCAGCTTTACAACATACCCCAATTGGGGATGCCTTAGTCTCACTAGTTGGGAGCATACCGAGGCAGAGTTCTGTGGCGGTCCATCATATCTACCTACAAGAAGCGTCATGATGGTTAATAAGTTAGTTTTTTGTATTTTCTTATCGAAAATAATTAACAAAAATCCGTATTTAATCAAATAGAAATGTAGAATGACTTTGTAAAACCTAAGCAATTCATTGGGTGAAAACAAAGAAGCAATAATATTCGCTACCTACGCGGCATTCACCTCGATGATTCCTTGCAATAAAATATGGCAAAGGAAATCTGGCGCATGCGCGTGTAATTTATATTTTTAGACCGAAATTGCGGGAAATTATGAAGCAAGCACAAAGCTCCGAAGAAAAACCGACAAAAACAGACGCTGGGTCGTTAGCAACAAACAGTTTACCGTATCCACTATTTATCACTACTTACAAACAATTTGCTTCCCCAGATCACAGAAATTCGAAAGAAAATTGGAAATAGTTTCGTTCTTTCTTACCTGTATAAAATTCACGTAAATTATATCAAATAATTATTTAATTATTGGAATTAAGGAACTTAATCACTCGTTTTGGCTGTAACACCCTTTGGATGACCTCTCACTTTGGATGACCTCTCACTTTGGATGACCTCTCATTTACAAATAAATATAAAAGGTTCACTTAAGTTGAAAATATATTCCGGTGATGAAATGCGAAGTAATGCAAAATCACGTGTTTTTGGATTGATTTTTTTTCTTCCAGGAATATTATAGGCACTTGGATGATTTAGAACAAGTTTCGGTCTTTGCTTTGAGCGAGTCTTTTTATAAGTCAAGACAGACCATAAACCGCACCAAACAGTCACACGTTGAGGATAGAGAGGCTTTTCAACAATAACTCTTGGGTTTTCCGAGCCCCAGATGCGACAATTTTGCTTGTTGACGAAGCCACCGAGGTGGAAATGGGCCTCATCACTCAAGATGTTTGCATTCGATTTACTCAAGTGAATTTTAATAATTTCAATGCGTTGTTGAAGCGTGTATCGTTCCATTTTTATTAATGGCGTAGTTTCTACTTGTCAAATGTTAAAAATGACAGCTTCAAAAGTAACATCTACCGAAATAGCGGGCTATTCAAAATAACACCTCTTATTGGAAAACCCTGTATAAAATACATGCATATTTTATTTATAGATAGTAGAGAAAGTCGAGCAACACCGGGTACAAATCAGCTAGTAATTAATTAAAACAGTTCTGCCTTCAAACCTTGAAGAACGAATCGATGGATAATAACACCATTCAAGAGAAAAAGTCAAATACAATAAAAAAATGAAGTACAAAATTAAACAATACTTACGAGGCAGTTTGAACAAACAAAATATAATGCATCCATCAATTATTTGTTTATAAGTAACTAATTATTAATAACTTTTAAAATGCAATTAAAAAAAGGTCTCAAGAATACTGTATCTTTATTTTAGTAAATGTAAAGCAGAATATAATTGTGCTATAAAGCAACATAAACTGTCGAACATTGAACTCTAACGTCATGAAATTAGCACAGTTATTTCCGTCTATAGCTTCGAGATCAGCGAACTATTTTTAGTTCGCTACGTCATTTTCATCGTGTACTACAAAGTATTCATTCTGCCAAAAAATAAGACAATTGTTTCTCTCAAAAAAAAATCGCGAAGAGAGTTTTGAAACTAAGGAAAAACCGGGTCGGAAAACTAGGTACGAAAACAACAATTCCTGGAAATAATTTCGTCGATGTTGGAGCATCATAAAAAAATATTATATTTTTACGGATCCAAAGTAGTATAAAGATAATTTAAAGGGTAGAAGGGCCCGTAAAAATACTATAAAAATTGCAAGCAGCCGTAAAAGGCCGGAATAAAAGCTCACTTTATGGCCGCAATTTATTCGAATCTCAAAATCATTAGAGAGATTTTATTCAGATTAATCACATCTCACGGAAAAAGCGGGAAAATGAAAAATTCAAAATAAGAAACACACATGATAATGATATCAAGATTACAATCAAGACATCTACAGCCAAAATAGTCGGAATAACAATAAAATCAGCATTCCTCTAACACACACCACGAAATATGGCATAAAATCTCTCTAAACTATATTGCCTACACACTCTATAACTCTCTTCCAGATATATATCTGAACAGCCAGCATAATCCAAAAATTCAAAGTAAGGCTTTAAAAGATTTTTTTTTAAATATATACAAACGAAAATACG
The DNA here is from genome assembly GCF_061612785.1 of Hesperophylax consimilis. NCBI lineage: Eukaryota > Metazoa > Arthropoda > Insecta > Trichoptera > Limnephilidae > Hesperophylax > Hesperophylax consimilis. The sequence continues at coordinate 25,844,831 of NC_142846.1, forward strand.
TAATTCTTGTCGTGTTGTATTTTGTTTTCTTTATTTTTCTCTCCTTTTCTATCCCCTGTATTTGTAATCGAGCATAATCTATTTTTACCAATGTATTAGTAGGTAAGTTCCTTCTTCTAAATTCCTACCTTGGCTCTGTGCTTATGTGTATATTATATCCCTGTCTGTTTCTTTTTTGTTCTACTTAATCTTTTTTTTCTATTTATGTACTATTTTGTATTTGGCACTTATAATTATGATATTTTTCTATTTTTGTACTGTTTCGTTCGCGAAACGTATACGTCAACGAGTGTGAACGTGATTGCCACCAAAAGATAGAATGCATTGTTAACGACAACAGTCTATCTGCCGAATTTCGGATCTCGGGAAGTGGGTTAATTTCCACATTATTTGCATTCATTAATTACAGAAAACAAAGGTGAAATTTAAATAGACGTATTCAAAAATATTCGAGCCCTTGGTACGATACTCTATTTTATATTATTTTATCAACCCTACCTGGTAATAATATAATGTTAGCTAGTTGTAGATACTGAGTTATCGAACAATCGATGAATTGAGAACCCGCCTGATTAAATGTACAGCGTAATCGCCAATACTCGACACCAACCAACGCAAGCAATTGATATCATAATCAAATGGCGTTCAGATCGGCGGTGGTCAGATTAGCAACAATAATACTATCGCAATAAATCCGCCTGGCAACAGAGACCGTCACGTGACAGTTCACGTGACAGCTGTCCGCGTGCGCGCGCAGCTTTCAACTGGGCGGCAATTAAACCCAGTTAACCCCTGGGTATTGTGAAAAACTTCCCAATAAGCAGTGTATAGCGCGAGAGTACCAAGACAATTTGGACAAATTAAAATGACGGCATTCGAATTCATTAAAAGCAATAAGTTTGTAAGTATTACTGCGGAAGATAAATGATTTGGCGCACAGTAACATTTCTTCATATACTAGGTCATGAAAATAATTAAAATGCACTGTTGCAGGTTCGTGTAAAACTCTAATTGCACACACGCCAAGAATGAAAACCGTGATGCGCTCAATTCCATTGATTAGAGAATAAACAGAGGTACCCTAATAATACACAGAGAGAAAACAAATAAATTAGTAATTAGCATCGCATAGTTGCCCTCTTCTCTTGCCATCGCGCATCCCTTGTACGTTCTTTTTTTTAAACCACAATTTCAAATTCCAAACGTCTCTCCAATAATACGTGTGTCGACATTATTGATGGTCAATTTTATGAACTGTCAGTTCGCTAATTATAAAATATTAGCCTAAAAACCATGTTAAGTTTATTAAATAAACACTCAAGATGCCGCGTTAAGTGTTCAGCCAACGACTATAATAGTGTTTCGAATAAAATAACGACAGGAATATCTTTTTGCAGGTAAATGAAAATTTAGGAAATGATTCCTGTGAAACATTTTTTAAATTTTTTTTTTTTTTTATATTAACTCCACACAGGAGGCCCTGAAGAAAATAATTTCCCTCGGGGCCTATGTCATCTTTGGGGATGCTGTGTGGAGGGTCTTTTTTTGGAGAGGAAGGAGTGAACATGGGTCTTGAAGAGTCCCATGTTGTAGGAGGGAGGAAACACAGAGGCCGGCAGTTCGTTCCACAGCCGAGCTGTTGAACTTAAGAACGAATCGTAGAAGCGACCCGTTCTCATGTGACAAGTGTCAACTGTGTACAAATGTTGGGCGCGCGTTTGGCGTGTATCCCGACTACGCACCGGTGCCGAAGGGATCAATGACGCTAGTTCCTCAGAGCATCTTCCATTGTAATACCGATAGAACAAGGACAGCATACCTACCTGACGCCTGTGCTCTAAAGATTGCAGTCCGTTTGTTAAGATTGGGGAATCTATCAAACGGACCGCCCGTTTCTGCACAGAGTCAAGGGTTTTTTTCAGGTATTTTGGGGCTCCAGACCAGAGATGGCTGCCAAATTCGACAGTAGGGCGCACTTGCGATTTGTACAGGGTGAGCAGTTGTGTACTATTAAAGTATCTGCGGGCCCTGTACAGTACGCCCAGCTTCTGAGAGGCCAACTTTACTCTGGCTTCGATGGAGCCCCCGTACCTGAGCTGGTCACTTATAGTTACACCAAGCATATCAATGGAAGGCCTGTTCGGAAGATTGCTTCCGTTGAAGGAGACTAGATTATCATTTGGATCCCTTTTAGACGTAATCAGACAGGATTGGGTCTTTGAAACATTAAATTCGACGAGATTATTTTTACCCCAGGAGGAAATACTCTCGAGATAACCGTCCATTCTCTGCTTCAAAGCCCTCCGAGCCGTTGGAGTTTGTGTGCCCTTTGGGGGCTTGTCAAACAAAAAGCTATCATGAACTGTACTGTCATCCGCGTAGCAATGAATCGGTGCACATGTCAAAAGGTCATTGATGTGCAACAAAAACAAAGTCGGAGACAGAACCGATCCCTGTGGGACGCCAGCATTTATGGAGTGCGAGGAAGAGGTGAAACCGTCAGCAACCGCCTGAATCGACCTATCCCTTAAAAAGTCAGCAATCCACGTACACAGGGATGCGGGAAGTCCGTAAGAATGCAATTTGTTGACAAGTCCTCGGTGCCAGACCCGGTCAAAGGCCTTGGATATGTCTAGTGCGACCGTTTGGGTCTCACCGTGACGTTCCAGGCACTGCCCCCAAACATGCGTCACATACGCGAGAAGATCACCGCACGAGCGGTTCCGCCGGAATCCGTATTGACGGTCGTTGATAATTTTGTTCTTCTCGAGGTATGTGAGCAGTTTGTCGTTGATCACACCTTCCATCACTTTGGACAGAACTGATGTGATCGCTATGGGGCGGTAGTTGGCCAGGTTGGAGCGGTCACCTTTCTTGGGAATAGGGTGAATTACCGCTTTTTTCCAACCAGAGGGCACAGTGCCACACTTCAGGGACATTTTGAAGAGCTTTGTCAAAACTGGAACTATTTCCGCAGCACACCTCTGCAATACCAGGGCAGGTATTCCATCAGGTCCACTAGCTTTGTTAACATCGAGCCCCCGTATGACGTGGAGTACATCCCGATGCCGGATCCTCAGCTTTTTCATATAGAAGCCGCAGTGAGGAACCGACGGCGGAACAGCACCCCCGTCGTCGAGGGTCGAGTTTTCCGCAAACATTTTCCCTAATAAGTTAGCCTTTTCGGTGGCGGTGTTTGCTAGTGAGCCGTCAGGTCTGGTAAGAGGTGGCAAACTGGGTTTGCAAAAATTTCGACCTATTGAGCCCGCAAGCGACCAGAATGCTCTGCTGCCATGCGGGCAGGCAGCCAGCTTTTTGCTGATCTGCAGGTCGTGTTCGAATTTTGACCTATTGATGATTCTCTTGCATTCCTTTGCCGATTTGTTGTATGCTGATCTGCTTTCGGGCGTTCGAGATGTGTTGTAGGCTCGGTAAGCCGCGTTTTTTCGTCGAACTGCTTCGGAGCATTGTCGACTGAACCACGGCTTTGAGCCCACACCAGTTTCTTTAGTAGTCGATTGTATGAAGCCATCCATCGCCGATTTGATGACTTCACCAATCTCCTGGGCACATCTTGAAGGGTCCGAAGTCCGAAAACAAACAGCTGACCACGGAAAAGCGTTGAAATGGGCCCGCATACCGAACCAATCTGCTGACCTATAGTGCCACACTTTTCTCCTCAGCCTCTCATTGGTTGGTCTGAGGCTAACGGGGATTGATGTCGTCACTAGGCAGTGGTCAGATGATCCCAGAGGCGCTGTGACGTCAATCTTATAACCGTGTGGCACAGTAGTTAAGAATAGGTCTAACAGATTGGAGCGGTGAGTCTGGACATCAGGAACCCTTGTAGGCTCCTGAACCAATTGCTCTAATCCGTAGCAAATGGCAAAGGATTCCGCCTGTCGGCCAGCCGAGTCCGTTGGGCCTGAGAACTTCAACCATGGTTCGTTATGAACGTTGAAGTCCCCCAGAACAACAAACTCGGCCGAAGGGTAGCGGGGCAAGAGATCATCAATAGTATCGCTCAAATGTTTGAAGAGCTCGGAAGTGTCTGATTCGCTATGGTTCGGTGAGCGGTATAGACATGCGTAGAATCTTGCCGTACTGGCAAGATTGACGCGCACCCACATTACGTCGAATCTGGAGTTTTCCAGACTCAATAGTCGCACACAGTTGACGTCAGCTCGACTATAGAGGCAGACTCCTCCTTTCAGTCGGAATTTGCTTGCGAGGGTAAAGCCCGGGCAGTCCAGATAGGAGGAGTCTGGCGGCTCGGCTATCTGAGTTTCGGATAGGAAAAGAAGGTTGGGACGTTGGGACAAAAGATGGTGATGGACGGAATTTAAATTTGTGTGCAGGCCGCGAATGTTGGCAAAATTTACCAACAGTTTTGGCCCGCACCGGGGACGCCTGCTACTCGCCGCTGTAACGAAGTTAAAATTGTTGTGTTGTATGTTCATGAATTTATTTATTTATTTATTTTTTTTTTTTATAAGGGTAGGAGGTGAAAGGAAAGGTCTGGTAAGGAAAGGTATGAGGGGTGGGTAGGAATCTGGGGTTCAGGCTGTCCAGGAGTGATGAGCGTTTGGTTCCGAGTTATTGATCATTTTAGACACATTTTAGCGTACGATAATTAAGTATGTTGTTAGTAAATATTTTATTCACCGAGGAGCTTTTTCTTTGTGACGATAAAATCGGCCAAATTATATATTGTATCAATTTAATGGACAGCCGTCATACAAATATTTGCATTGCACAATAAAAACATTCAAAGGCTCAGTGAAAATGCGGCCCGGCTCGGGTCTAGTATATTTTGGTTTAACAATTTATTTTAACTCCTTTAATGATAATATTTATTATTAACTATTTATACATGTTCTTATCATTTGTTCATTATTTATTCACGTTATAACCGCTATGCACTAATATATTACGGAAAAGATCACAAATTTGACGTCCATGTTAGTATATAAGGTCATGGAGAGTTTTACTATTTTACTTGTAAACCCCCAAATGACAATAAAATGTCAAGCCACTGAATATAACCATGGAAACTGGCTGGCGTTGCCGGAGCCATGTTTGTGCTATTATTTGGACAGAATGTATTATTGGTATATACAATGATTGACAAGATTATCAACACAGGGCTAGTGGGACTATGACACTTATAATAATTTACTTGTGGGAAATATATTTACCGATGTTCCTCACCACACTAAAAAAGACAGTTATTTATTAATCACGTTTAAATAGGTTCAAATACACCTTGCTTTACAGTTTAATCGATATTTGGGTGGAAATATTTGTGTTGTGACAATAATCCAGTGAGGAGAGACTTCATGACTCCAGAGCTTTATGTATCATTTTTTCAGCTTCGATAGCCCGAATTTTACGAGGCGTCAAAACAAATGAACTAAATTACTATGATTTATCTTCCGAACAAACGTGCGGCGTGCGGTGTGTACCAAAACGTGCCGATTTTACAATTTTCCTTCTTCATTTAAATCAGAAAAAGCAAAACACAAATTAATAGAATTCAGTTCTTACTTACTACGTACCATCTAACGCCCAAGCTATAAACCACATTGAAATGATTATGCATTTAAAAAAGAGTTTGACCATCCGGCTTTATCCGCAATTTCTAACGACTTTTAAGTTTTTTTTGTAACGTTTTGGTATTTTAAAACTACGTAGATCATTGCAAACTATTAATGAAACGTTGCGAACTAAAAATTATCTGGTTAATATATACATTCCAGACAGAAAAGAACGTGCAATTTTCATTACACCAGAGCTCACGGTTCAAAAGTTTTATTTTAAAGTAGATTACTTTTTGTAGTAATATGCTTCTATGCATTTATGAATAGTAAAAATAAATATTTTTTTAATAAAGCTCGAAAATGCCTTCACTTGTTTTAAAACTGCACTATAGATTTTAAAAGAGTACAGTTTGAGGATTTTGTCATTGGGAACCTTATACATTTTCCTAACTACCCGTACAGAATCTACAGGTAAATCATTTTTATTACTTCTTACATTAGTAAAGTACGAAGTGATGTTCAGGGCCAGTTTCAAGCGCAGAACCATAAGATCGAACATTTATAGATTGCAATCACGATCGTGCCATTCACCACCCACTTCCGAAGCTTATTTTATTATAAACCGAAGACACAACACTACCCTATTTATTATAATAATATAACTGAGCGGTGACCTTTCAGACAATGATGGAACGTGGGTTTTGACATGACCCAGCTGAGCGTAAACACATCCCTTACATGTCACCTCGCCTTAGTATTTATAGCGTGGGCTTAGCGACGGGATTTTTTTTTTCGTTTAGCGGCCGAAAATTCGCGCTAATGGGATAGGATTTTTTTTGTGTTTTTCCCGTGAACTTTCTATGGAAAATGTGGATTCATTTCGGAAGTAATTATTATTATTCTTCAACGTGTAGATAAAAATTCTCGGACTTGCAAGCTCAAAGAGGAATCTAAACATTAAGGTGAGTAAAATAATGGTGAAATACTGCTATTACCACATCACCTTCATTTTTCATATCATCTATACTAGAATTAGCCGGATTTTAGCTTCAACGCCATTTTTGCCAAAAGTTTTTTGTTGTTGAACAAATGTAAAATTTTTAATAAACAAATTATATGTTATTTTTGACAGTTAGATATTTTGAGGGTCCATAGCTCATGATGGATATAACCATATTAACTTGAACCCAGAAAAAAACTTTCACGACGCCAGAACTCACCGTTCTAGAATTTGTGTAGCTTTAGGCGAGGAGCAAATATGATAATGCAAAAAAAAAGTTATTTAAAACAAACGAAAAAGGGTTAAGTATAGTTTAATAATTATTATTATAGAACCAACGTGTATTAGTAAACACAAATAAATAGTTTTAGGTAAGTGGAAATCTATTTATATAAAGAAGAGGATTTTCATTTTTATACAAATCTACAGTTTTATTCGGAAATTGATGAAATTTTGTACACTTGACCTCCAACAAAACGAGGATAGTCGCTGTCTACAATAGATTTCGAAAAAGTCTGCGTAAAGCCTGGGTCGGGGACTTCAGCAAATAAGCAAACAAGATCATAATATTATACACATTATAGACCTAAGTAAATTTGGTCTAATGTATTACGTACATTTCGTATCCATCTTTATATCAGCCGAGTAGAAAGACATATGGCTACTACGATAAATAAACGCCATTGTAATCACCTGAACTCCAAACTCAATAATAAACGTTACATTTCAGACGAAGAACAACTCGGCCGTATGAATGAAAAAAGTACTCAGTCCGAATTGGAAATAATCCTCTCAACCAAGAGCAAATTCTCACAGTTCAGCGCGTCAGAAAACGTTCAACCATACATACAAATGAAATTATTATATAGACTGGAATCTACCTATATTTATATTCAAACATCTCACAGATTCTCAACACGAGAAAACCCACAATATAATATTATAAATAAACGTCTGGAACATTATAAGAGGAGCAAAGTGGATTACAGTGGATGTTATAGGTAGATTCAAGATTATTTGGTATAGCCCAGCTGTGATCTGGGATGGGCAACCAATGGGAAGGTCACAGCCCAGAGATTACTGAGTGAACCACGACGACCTTACTCCACGCTACATGTAGTGTTCTATATGTTCTGCCTAGCTCTTGGCACCACTCCAACCAGCATCTCCCAGTCAGTATGCTGGCTTTATTTCCGCAATCTAAACAGAAGCATAATGGCGCGAGCCATTGACATCAACCGGTGGCCGCTCAGACGGGACCATCAGAAACTGGGAAATTCGAATGATGTCGCACGTGCGTGTTTGCTACACCCGATTCATGAAAAAAACGTGGGCATTGAAAGGCGAACTTTAAAAAAAGCACGTGGTGTTTTTAAGTACCGGAGACTTCACACGATGAGAAAACGTTTGTCATAACATGTTCTGTTCTTAGTGGGAGTCAAAAATCATTTCTATCTAATACTGGCGTGACAACAATGACGACACTTTTATTGAGGATGGAAAAACATGTCAGCAGCTTTATGACTCCGTGTGCGAACGGGGCTATGCCGATTTATATCTTCGTGTAATCACATTATTCCTGAGCTTGTTTGGAATAAATACTGAAAATGGCAATTTGGTCGCTGATGACTTTTTTCACCTAAATATATATATATATATATATATATATATATATATATATATATATATATATATATATATATATATATTTTGTTAAATAGTAGGTGTTGAGGGTTGTGCAGCTACCCTGTGATTAGTGGATTTTCTTTTTTTCTTCTGCCTTACAGGGATGGCATGGTGCCACTAAGACATGGTAAATCGTTACAGAAATTGCGTTGGAAATCTCCACACTTTATGCAAACACGTAAGTAAGTACCAACTGAAAACCAAAGTGTGTAAATACCAACTGAAAAACAAAACTTCAAAAGCCATGATCTTAATACCTATATTTTGAGTGATATTAAAGTACCGACCAATTATTTACTAGTGACATATTTTATGTACAGAATTTCAAAGTCTTGCAAATGAAGGTGGTTAAAAAGTTAAGCTCTAATTTTAGAGAACAGACTCTGACATTTTCTGGTGACGTTTATGGGAGGCTAAGGAGGTTGAGACGGTGCCGGTGAGTGTAACTCCATCCCAACCATTAAACCCGACATACGAACATTAACGAACATAAACGTTTTAGTAATTACTTCTAATTAGTGTCTCAACTGCTTATTTTTAGTGAGCTTTAAACGTAGTGGTGTTTAATCCAACATAAACTTACCTGTGTTTGCATAAAAATGTTATTTTTACGAGTGTGCTATTTTTGTAAGCTATTTCTTTTCGCTCAGCCGAACGTTTAGCAAAGAAAACAATCGATAAAGCGTAACAACAGGAGACTTCGTAAATAAGCAACGAAAACTAAACACGTCAAAAGGATGTTTTCTCTTTCAATTTCCACGTTGAATATAACTCACGGAATTCAGTAGAACTTTTTTAATTCGGTAGACTTCATTAAATGATTCGAGGAATCATTCGAATGAGAATGATTTCTGGAATTTTTTAGAGTGCTCACTAAGGTCACAGCATCAATCAACATTTAAAAGATTACCTTAAGATGGCGATGAGTTATATCTCGAATAAACAGGATTATAAGATACTCATTATGACTGTATTAAGTACAAAAAAGTAATGAGGAGCTTAACTTAATAGAGCACATGACAGAATACGAATAATAATATTAATTCCTACCTGGGCAGTGTCGTTTTCTGTCAGTCCCATTACACAGATTATCACAAGAAGCAATAAACATAAGTAAATGCCTGCTACTGAATTTCAGGTCGTTATCAATATGTTCGTTATCGTTTATTAAACTCACTGTAAAAATAATACCTGCACTCCAGAAGATAAACACACCTTGTTGAGAGGTAACTATGCCTATGATGTAATGAAATATTTTTTATTTACTTTATTACAAAATTAACTTCTGGGGGAACGACAAACAATCGGTTATCTTCTGAGGGGAATCAAAAATATGACCACTTTCGGGGGACTGCAAAACATGCAATGACCACCGGTAGGAACGACACCTCCTGGATAACTACAAAACATTCAATGACCTCCGGTGGGAACGACACCTCCTGGAGAACTATAAAACATTCAACGACCTCCGGTGGGAACGACACCTCCTGGAGAACTATAAAAAATTCAATGACCTCCGGTGGGAACGACACCTCCTGGAGAACTATAAAACATTCAACGACCTCCGGTGGGAACGACACCTCCTGGAGAACTATAAAACATTCAATGACCTCCAGTGGGAACGACACCTCATGGAGAACTATAAAACATTCAACGACCTCCGGTGGGAACGACACCTCCTGGAGAACTATAAAACATTCAACGACCTACGGTGGGAACGACACCTCCTGGAGAACTATAAAACATTCAATGACCTCCGGTGGGAACGACACCTCATGGAGAACTATAAAACATTCAACGACCTCCGGCGGGAACGACACCTCCTGGAGAACTATAAAACAATACATAACCCCTCGGGGTAAAAAACTAAATAATCGTAGCTACAAAAAACCTTAAGGGGGAAAGATTAAAAATTGGAACCTCCGTGGGGAGACTCCAAAACAATTATTAACACCTCCGTGGGAACAGCACGGAGAAAACTTACGGATGTAAAATATTACTAATTTATAAATTATTCGTATTCCTGTTAAAAACCTAACCTTGCCTTTAACGAATGAATTGCCAAATTTCTAACAAACTATCAGTAAAACGCGAATGTGTTATGAGGATGTCGAAACACAAAAAAAAACAAATATTATCGCGTATCGTCATTACATTTATTAGAATAAGCGCAGCTGCATGGGCATGAGTTCTGATACATTCTGAATATACTAATATTTTAACCGGATTTTTTTAACCGCGTTTTTAACAGGATTTTAATAAATCAGCAGTATCTACTGATTTTTCTTTATTATCTTATTATACTGAATTACACATGTGTTACCTGCATTAATAGATTTTTTCAACTATACCAATCAATGTATTCCATACGCTGAATGTATTCCATTTTGAACGGTTTCGCTAGCAGAAAATCTGAAAATAGCATTAAAAAATATTGATTCACTACGAGTAGAATTATCAATAACAATTTAAGAAGCGGGCGAGATTTCTCGGAGAAATGTATGTTTGGAAGGACGTGTACTTAGATGGTTTACACGAGTGAATGACGAAGTGTTACGAACCCTCTGAAAATAATTCACGAATCAGAAGGAAAATGGAAAATGCGCGTGGGCGTGGTGGAAAATTCGTGGCATTGCCAGATTGCAGATTACACAAACATTAGGTTTAATTGCAGACTTTAAATTAAATTTTTGCGGTGAGCCAAGAATAGAATAATAAAAATATAGATATCCAACTCTCAGTATCGCCGTGATAAAAAAAACACGAATTAAGAACACATCGTACTTAGCCGTGTTTATTGACCAGACCCGAAGAGCTAAGTACCTTACAACCTTTATCTTATCTTCCATATTCTTTCCCGACAACTTCCTTCATCCTCACAACATACCCAAATTGGGAATGTCATAGTCACACTGGCCACTGGCAGTAGGAACTCTCGTGCAGTATTCACATAAACAAGCGAAATGTTGTCCTGCCACGGAGAGCTCCATTGAAAGAGAAAGAGGAGAGTTACAAAGGATCTATCAACGTTTTAAGTTTTTTTGAGAAATTACCGTCAAGATGAAACACCTTTAAACAAATTTTTCTGGTCTCAAAAATGTCAGAAATATCGCTCAAAAATTGAGTCACTAAATTAATTCAGCATTTTCTATCTACTAAAAAGTTGCATTTGTCACAAACCTCAATTTGAAATTAGGAAGTCAATATAAGATAACGCTGTTACTAAGGACACTTTTTGAGGTGAACTTTTTGATTAATGGGTTTTCTGTTCCAAAATCTGACTCAATTGTGAGAAAACTAAATTGAGATTTTGAGTGAAGCATTTATAAGTTTTTCATGTGGGAGAAATCAGGTTGAGTGATCGGATACATTTCCTCTATTGTGGATGACTAATTAAGTTGACGCATAATAAATATGGATCAACGACCTTAAAGTAATAGTTGGAAAGCAATTGTGATAAATAAAGCACACATATTGTAAGTCAAAAGAAATATCTCCATAGTTTTTAATATATTATTTGTAGCTGTTATTTTTTTAATTTTTTTTTTTTTTTTTTTTTTTTATTGTTGATACATTTTTTTACAATATTTCATATTTCAATTCAGTAATGTTGGCCTCACTGGGTTGTTTACCCGTGCTGAGGCCCCCATTTTATAATTTAAGAATTAAGGTTAATTAGTTTGTCTTATTTATCGAAATTCACATAGTTATTGTAACGCTCTTTAGCTCATGATCGAAAGAACGTTGAAAGCCAAAAGCAAAATTATTATGTCATCATCGAAATTGGAACTGATTCGTAAATAATTCAGAATATCCCGTAATTTTTGTAAAATAATAATTAACTCAAAATCATCGATATAATATTACAGAATAAATGGGAAAAAAAATACAACTTCTTTTCGCTTAATTAATTATCAGAAAATCCTTTTGTCTTAAAGTTTAAGCTCAAACACAGAGTTTGTTGGCAAAGTAAATCCATTGTGCCGTTTATGTGCAGACAGTCTTAGTTCTACAATATAGAGAGCAACGAATACCACAGCCTCCCTGGTACGGAGAAGATTTCTAATATTCTCTCATTGTATACGTTCGTTTCATACCCAGGTTCACCCTTCGTGCAACGCCCCTCTGCCAATCTTTGAACCCACCCGGATTGAGCACAATAAACGTCCCCCAGATACGAGTATATACGCAAATACCAGATTGACGCATATTTAATTTCCTTGTAATTTCTTTTATGTTTATTGGGACGGGTTTTCGCGTGACGCAGAGAAGCCGAGAACAAAAATGTACGCTGCTGATTTTTTTTGCAAACATTTTTTTTTTTGAACAGTAGTTGTTTTTATGTATAAAGTGGAGATAGTAAATAATATCATCTGGCAGTCAAAATTTTCTAAACACAACAGGACTATCTCTTGCAAAAACGAATTGAGTGCATTCACACTGTATGTGATAAACAGTGGAACAGTGACCACATAAATTTACAGTATGAGGGGAAAAAATTGTTTTATAAAACTTTCTTGCGGTGCCTCTTATCGGAGGTCAGCTATCATCACATGGGGGAAATCTTTACCCTTCAGTCTTTAGTCACGAACAACTCTAGGGAATTGCTTTGAAGTCAACGTGATTAATTTTTGGGATATTACGCCGTGTTATATTACTCAGTTAGTGTTATTTATTTATTTATTTAGAAATTGTTGATTACACTGATAACCATGTTGTGCGCTGGGCTTGTACTTCGGTATAATAATTTGTTAAATTAATGTGGTTTTCGGCGATTAGTTTTGGTGTAGCGGTCAAGTACCAGATAAGAGACGGAGGGGATATATGAGGTTATCCGGTAGTTGACGGCTACATTACAACTAAACGCCGAAATCCACATTATTTTACCTTGTTATAAATGTGAAATACCGGTCCTAAGAGGATTAACGCACGCTTATATAATTATCATGCTCTAATAACAGTCAAGCATATTTCGAAGCCGTGAGATAATTTTTCTCTAATTTCTCTACTACATCTTTCATCCATATATCGTGGTTTACACCTTTTATATCGAAGTAATTTCGCAATGTTTGGCATCTCGATGAATAATTTCAAAATTAATTACCCTATCTAATGTCACTTGTAATAATATGTTATCATACAATTATGTTTTTCTGGGAACGCATCAAATGTTCAGATATTGAACGGAAAAATAAAATTAATTTGTGTTATTGCACAGTTTATTTTATTGTCAATATGGGGCTTTATTTTAACTGAAACAACTGCCAACACCACGAAGGGTATCAAATAAAAGGTTACCTAGCTGAAAATCCAGGGGAAGATTTGTGGAAGACGTCGCAAGTCACGTTTTTGAAAATCACATGTTAGCAAACCTTCCATAAAACAGTGACAAATAAAAGGAAACTGTTCACAATGTTTCCAGCTTCTTTTAATTTATTGAAAATTTTATATTATTACGATTGGTCACGTCTTGACTTATCGTTATTTGTGTTTGGTGGACAATGGAGCCCGATGTCAGATTTACATTATTAATTATTGGCAGTTAGTCCATCTTTATGATTAATAAATTGATTGCCACTTCACGTGGTCACTTTTCTTTGTGTTTATGTCACATCACTAGTACAATTTTCCGTGTGAAATATATGTGCAAACAAGGCATTGTTTCAGTGTATTATTATTATATTATGTCCGTGCTAAACCTCAAGGTTCTTGTATTGAATGCATTTATTGTTATTTATTTTTCGTTTCTAAAATACGTTTAAAATTACACAGCAACACGTTAAATCCTTTTTAATGATAAAAGATTAAAAGGTTTAGCTCGTCAAGTTGCATTGGAGCGAAACATCATAACACAGAGGAATGCATATCACAATCGATTTGCCGCTGTATTGTAGTTGTATTGTAACAATTTATTTATTTTCTTGGATCGGTCGTCATTATTAATACTAACTTATATTGACCGCATTTTCTCTGAAAGCAGATGCATATTTTTAAAACGCGCAAATCCATTGTCAAGAACAAGATACAGCGAACAATGATTTTCCACACTGTGCTGAGTAGTGCAGCATTTATTTGTTAATTTAATTAAATTTATCCATTATTGTACGTAGTCAGTTATGCAATATTCGACTTACCCTGCCAAACTGCCGCAACCTGGGCCCTCGAGATGTCGTCGACTGGTTAGTCAGTGATGATTTAGACATTTTCGGAAAATTCACGAATCACAGATTTACGAACAAAAATGTAAACAGAAGATGAACACTTCAGAAAAGAAAAAGTAACAATTTAAACAAAATCGAAAGCCGTCAACGTAAAACGCACATAAAATGGAATATATCGAAGCACAAAACACCTTAAATTTGTAGCAAATTATAAAATACCGTCAGAAAATAACATTAAAAAAGCACCGAAAATCCCTTCATCACAGCCCCATACTGACGCACAACACGTCAAATATACCGGAATAGAAGCACTAGGTTATCGGAATGATATGATGCACACGCAGACTCGATAGCAGACATCATTGAGGGTTTAATTAACGAAATGTTGCGGACGAAAATGAATTGCGAACGATTGTTTAGTGTTTATGAGCGACCGCACAATGACAGTTCGGCTCTATGGCGGAATCGCCGCGCGCGCGCACTTCCACACTGCTAGATACTTGCTTTCTGACCAGTGCTTGGTGCTGAATGCCGACCGTGACAGCAACAAACTGATTCCTAAATTATGCACAACTCAAATATAAACGCAGTTGTTGCGAAGTTTCCCGTCTTCGTGTTCTCTCCTGGCGTTCACCTCGTGGAATGATTGAATGAACTATGGACAGCCTAATCTTTAAACATCGGCTTAATTCGAAACTCTTAACTAGCGCTAGTTAATCGATAATAATTGTTATAAATAATAATACGTTTTTGAGCGTTGTTCTGCAGAATGCAGCCATTATTAACAATCATTAGTAGTGGGTAGATACTCAATTCTGTTTGTATATTTCTTAAAGAATCATACGTTTTTTTCGTTAATTATTGTAAAAACATGGATTTATTTCTGTTTTTAGAAAGGGTAACCGGATAACTCATCAATATGACAATCAAACACACCTTTAAAAAGTGATATAGTCATGAAAAGTGATGAAACAAAAATTAGGTTTATTATTTAGTTTTTTTCATCGACTTATATTCACTCTTTAAACGTTTGTTGAATTGTCATTATGTTGAGTTATCATGGAACTGCTCTACAATAACTTGTAAATAAATTATTCTGGATAATGGTATCTAGCAGACGGGATTCTCTGATGAGGAAATTGTTCCTTATTCCTGCCATTACATTTTCAGACTATTTTTATATGAAATTTTTTTTATTACATTTTATTATGTAAAATTTTTTCATTCCGTGGGCTGACTTATTTCTGCAGAATCGCTCAATTCAGTTTTATAAGTAAAATAAACATTATATTATTTTGTCGTATCATTATTTGAATAATGATTGTATCTCTAAAATAAAAGTCTTTACCAACTGACTAATCTTTATATCTCTTTGATAAAAGGCACACCGATCACATGACACCTTTAAAACTACAACAACACTGTCATTTCAAAGATGAAGCATTGATAAACTCATTCAATGATTTGATCGAAGTAATTTTTTTTAGATAAAAGTGTCAAAAACAAAATCGTTCACAAAGATTTTATTCTGGAAGACGATGACAACAAATGAATTACATCGACATCTAGCGGCATTTTCCGGAAACAGAGTGTACAAAGACAGATTTTGTTCAGTGTGGTTTTTACTATTAAAATTAGGTATTAAGTTTATCCGCTAATATACCTTTATTTATTGGCTGTATTTAACAATATTAATCGAATACCCTTACATCCTAAATTTTCAACGACACATTTTCATCCGAAAATTAGCCAATAAAACGTGAAAATTATAAAATTAACTTTTGATACGTAATATTTTAATTATTTTAAAACTTATGACAGTGTTTACAAACAAATCGAATGGAAGGTTTTTATTATATATCACTAGCGAAGACCCGTGAAAATAACGGGTTATTATTAATGTAGAATATGTGAAGCTGGAAGTATTTTTTTTTAATAATTTGCCTGGGGATCATTTTTATTTTTTTCTTATTTTTATTATCAATATAAAGTTTTTTTACAGGTTTTTTTTTCGAAGTCTGTCTCACTAGGATAAACCTGTGTCGAGACAGACGTATTTGATACATGAATTAATGTTTACATATTTTTGATACATAAAATATTTCATTACATTAAATGACATTGTGAAAAAGATACAAAATAATAAATAATAATAATAAATGATAAATTTGTTAATCAGCATCTAGTTGGAGTACATACTTATGTAGGGATTTTTATAAAATTTTTGATCATGGATCTGTCTTGGCTGATGATCCAAGACTTGATGTCTGTTTTATATTTCAAAAAAAATTCGTTCAGTCTAATGGCTAGTGGGAGAGCATTATATAGCCTTGTTGCAAAATATCTAAAATTTCTCTGGCCAAAAGTTGTTTTAGCGAAAGGGATTTGTAAGAAATTATGTCCTTTGTTTCTAGTATCACGAGCAGTTTGGATATTGTCAAAAGTAGTTTTGTGTTTGAAGAGGTATGTTAGTATGTTTTTAGCATAAAGTTGCCTAATGTCCATAACACAGATTTTCCTAAAGATTTCATCCGAACTGCTTGTGATTGGTAGTTTGAGGATAATCTTTATTATAAGTTTCTGAGCTTTAGATATTGGATCATTGCCTTTCAAGTACAAATTTAATATTGGCCATTTCTTAAAAGATAATTATATTTTTGTTCAAAAATTAGAGAGACGTCATAAATTTAGCTTTCGAATGAAAACTCTTAGATATCTGTCAAAAAATTTAACAAAAGAAATACACATTTCATATACCTAGATAATTATTTAAAAAATTATCATAAGTAAAAATTAATTTCCGACTATACGTAGATAGGTAGGTACCTACTTTTGATTTTTAAATTTTCTATCCAATTTCCAGTTCATCATTTTGAAAGACTTCACATCACCCACATCATCACAAACAACCTAAATGAGTATGTTTGATTATAATGGAGTTAGTGGGTTTAATTCTACTACTTTTCATAATTTTAATTATGAGATTTTTTATAATCAATACGAATTGACGACTAGGTTTGTATGACCTGGACGTAAATAAATTCTGGTTATTATTCGTATGAAACTGCATATTTCTAGACTAAACCCATTGAGCTTAGTTTTACAGCGGTGTAATATTGTTCGGATTGATTGTTTTATTTTTTTAATTTAAATATCTTGGAAGACGAAGTATAGGAAGACGGAGGACGCCGAACATAACATCTAAAAGTACGTGACTGTTATGAGGATGATCGATCGTAGGGTAAAAATACTCTCGGATAAGTTTATCCGAGACACTATCTAGGTTACAAATCGATTTCATTAGGCACTTTTTTTCCATTTAAAAAGGTAGATGCCGAAAATATTGGAAAAATTAGATATAAGATGATATTGTTAATTCTGAATTTGAAATATGACGTCGACAAATGAGTGATTTGAGACGCCTGTCCTTATAAGACAAAAGATTCTGGGTTGACTTCCTAGTTGTGACCGTTATTTTTAACATTATTCTGTGTCTTCTGTTTCATGTTTCGTTTTAGGTTTATTATTGATATAATGATTTTACACATAAATATAAAATACGATTACAACTTCTTTATGCATATTTTGGAAACCGGTTAATTTGACAACTAATGATGAAAACTTTTGTTTATGTCTTCAGATCAAAACGACAGTTCCATAAATAAACCACTCAGTTCTACAGTTCTTTATTTAAAATTTTATTTCCAGAGATACAACTTCACGTTTTTTTTTTAATTCAAATAATCAGGTACCGCGGTACTTACCTGAAGGCGTATAGGTACTGGATAAACTTGTTTCAACCAATTCAATTCATACATAACAATAACAACTTAAAAATTATAATAAAAGTGAGCTTTGAGCGAGCATGGGAATATTATTATGCACGAAAATAGCAGAGCTAGAAATATTTGCAAGTCGGGGTTGCAAATATCTACTACTCAACGCCTTTCAACCCTTGCTTACTTGTGTAATATTTTAATTCCAATCATTTTTGCCAACGGAATCTATTAAAAATATTGAGGTTATTTTATTAATTTAGTATTAGGTGGCTAATAGTTTTTTTTAATCTTTTTCACTAGAATATAACACTCATTTTGGTAGATTGGTAGGTAGTTGTGGGTAAATTTATTGTAAAATATTATCTGTTCAGCGAAATCTTCATAAATCCGTTTTGTTTTTCTTACTTCAATTATCGAATGCATGTTTCTAAGGACATTAAACAGGAAACACTTACAAAGAACTGTCAGATTCGAAATGGTGGGAGCCTACAATCATCTGAAAAACACGCTAGAAGGCTTATGAAGAAAAATAAAAAGTACAAAAATAAAAGTACCTATGCAAAAGTTTAAACCAAAAACGTGATGTAGTAGATTCACCAGTTTACCGCTACCGAGTTTCTGGACACCGTGTATAGGTTTACCCAATCGTTGTTATTTATTCATTTTACGTCAGCTGCTGGTTCAAGCTACGTAATCGAATACAAATTAGTAATAACAATAAAAAAATACCAATCGAAATCCCAACAATGTTTTCAACAACATAACAAACATGTTTTACGCCAGTCACGTTTCCGAATCGAACTTATTCGTGACCTCAGAATTTGCGTATTTTACTATAGAATGGACCTCGACCTCGAAGGTTTTTATGTAAATTTGGAACATCTATTATCGTGATCGTATAGTGCTACGAAACTGTATAAAGTAGACTTAGTTCGCGTCTATCACAAAAAAGAGCTTTGGCTTCATGAAATTTGCACAACCTGTTCTGTCAGAAATTTATAGGTCAACGCAACAATTTTAGATAAAATTTGTAATTTTCACCGCAAAAAGTATTACAGTGATATATTTTTGGGTTATTATGCCGTGTTGCGCTACCTCCTTCTTTAGTCAAGGTTTCGGACAGCATTACAGTTTCCATCATCATTACACATCTGCCCTGATGATGGACACTGTAATGCTGTCCGAAACGTTAGCTAAAGAAGGAGGTAGAGCAAAAAAGGTTAATATCCCAAAAATATATCACTAGCAAAAATTTTAAGTTAGTAACGTTTTAATCGTGGGCTCTTTAAATTTATTAGGTAACAACTGTAGAAAATTTAGACAAAATTGTTGTCATTCAATATTTCTTTTCAATAAGATAATTTGAAACAAACCGAGGTTGAAAACTTACATGAATAAAGTGAATCTATGTTACTGAGGTTTCATTGAACGTCCCGTATACAAATTTTAGCGGGCCGTTTACGTATTATTATTATTTGTTTTATTTGGGAAACCGCATAAGATTTTCAACTGATCCCAACCGTCTGAAGCCAGTGAGACTATGGCATCCCCAATTAGGGTATGTTGTGTGAGGAAAGAGAAGGAGATGGACAAGAGGAAGGTGGGGAAGTACCTGGCTATTCAGATCTGGTCACCAAACACGGCCAAAGCCAATCCAAGCAACGTTTCAATTATGAACGGTGGTCTTACACCAGGGCGATACTGAGAGTATCTTTCACTCTGGAACGTGCCGCAAATATACTGTATATTATTTTAAACGATAATTAGTGAAATAACACAAATTAATCAAATAAAATTTGCTTGCGCACGCCGGGATTTGAACCCGCGACTTCCAGCTTGCTAGTCGAGAGCCTTAACCCTCGACCATTTCCCTCGTTTCAACTATTTCACTCGTATACGCATATTAGTCATTTTTTTAGTAAAAACTAGAGTTTTATATGAATACCGCACAAGATTCCTAACCGTCTGGAGCCAGTGAGATTATGGCATCAACAATTATTGTATAGAGAGGCTTACACCCCGAACATGTAGGCTATTAAAATTCTACATATTGCCGTTTATATGAAAAAGACTCGTTAATCATGATGTTTCAAGGTGGTTCTTTTTGTTGACTGCATTTTCTATTTCACCGTGTCATAAAGGGAGTGTTTTTCGTGTTATCATCAACTTTCCGCCACAGCGAAAAGCTTAAATTCGTTCTCTTCGAAGAGTGGTTCGATACTACGGGAGAAAAAAAAACCAAAATATTCCCGCCTAACGTCAATATAATTTAATGCCTTCATTTTATGACAAAATTGTTATAAAATTCGGAAGTATAACTGTTATAAAAATAATTATAAATTGTCCAAAAAGGTTCAGTTGTTTCGAGTTTTATCGTGGTTTTTACCAATTCGTAATACCTGTTAAAGGTATTTAATAATGAAAGTGTATAAACATCACAACAAAACATTTTTCATGTTCTGTAAACGACACGGAAAATAAAGAACGCCTAGTCAAAACTATTTGTATAATTTTCAAAACCCGACACGAAATGATGAGTCATTTAATTAATTTACTCTTCCACTGCAAATTAGTATAAAACTAACTATGGTGATGGATTAAGAATAAAAAATTATGATTAATTGCGTTTGCTCTTCGTACATTTCCGCGCGAAAAACCCGAAAACCCGTGAAAAATAACAGCATATTTAAATTGTAGGATTTTTTAAGCTGAAAGTATTTACTAAAAAATATATTTACTTCAGGATCATTGCTTTTCAAAAGAACAAATTTACCTGTCGAATGTTAGTAAGCTTGAGAAATTACGATCTGTCGAACATTTAAACAAAAGAAATACACATTTCAAATGAATAATTATTAATTAATTAAGGATGGGTTTTTGTCACAGAATTTGAACAATTCATCAAATTTCAACGTTTATTTTCGGGTTCTGTGAAAGTCCTATTCAAGTTCTGTTATTATTTCATTATAGGCTAGATGCTTGACAGAACTGAAATAATAACAGAACTTGAAAAGATCTTTCACAGAACTGAAAATTATCTTTGAAATTTGAAGAATTGTTCAAATCGTCCTTAATCATTTTTTAACCTGCTTTATCGCTTGTCTAAAAGGATTGATATTTATCAGTTCGAATTTTTGAAATTAATACTTAATTGAACTTAAATAATAAATAATTTTACGCATTACGCACGAATACGCAGGAAATCACTTCACGACAACCGAAATTAGTGTACGTTTTAATAATTTTACATCGCATCTTGTGGAAAAAACAAATTCTTTGTTTTATTACTCAATATATTTTATTTTCCTCGCTTTTGTTATAAATGTTTATTTCAAATTTTATCAAAATGGCTCACCGGTGAATTTTGTATGCTTAGTAAGACATCTTAATATGATACAATATCCTCTCTATAACACAATTCCTTAATATTATTAAACAATACATAGAAATAAAGATAGGCTTATCGATTTTCGCCTCACGCTTATACACTCATAATTATAAATACCACTTGGTTAACTTAATTACTGCAAGAAACAACTACTTATGTCGTGAGAGATTGTAAAAGATGCATTAGAGTTCAATTTTTTCGTAATAAAAACGCTATATAAACATATTTTGTGTTTATTAAACCCCCGACTTAAATTGAAAAGTGCTAGCGCTTTGCGAAAATGGGTCAGCAATTGGCTTCCGGACATGGGGAGAGTCGAGAGCGAACTCATGCTAACACAAACTCACATATCTAATATGAACCAATAAGTGTTTAGTTAAAAAAAAATGTTAATTTTTTTTATTACTTATTTAAGTACTTAGATAGAAAAAAAATAATAGCGTTGATAATATCATGTCAAATTTTATTTTTTATCTTCCAAAAGGCTAGTTTAAACTTAAGAGAGATAAGGATCTAAAATCACTTTTTATTTCTAGTTTAAAAATGATTATTTTTGTTCCTAATACTTGATCTTCATTGTTGTTATTATTTAAATTTGATTTACGAATCTTTTGCGCGGTTTTATTTCGATTGCTGTATAATAATGACTAGCCTAATAAATAAAGATGCGAAATTTTAAAATTAGAAATTCATATGTCATACGGCAGTGGAAATTCTAACTATACAGTTGTAAATGTTCTCCAAAATGCCCTGGAAAGAATCTCAGACTGTCCCGAAATGTGATGTCCCGAAAGAAACCATTCATCTGTTCTGAATGCAATTACTAATGTTATCCAAATTGACCCTGGTAATAAATTACATCTTTGCGATTCTTTCAAGGATAAAGAAACCATCCTGTCACTTCGAATGCAATCAACAATGTTCTCAAAATTTGTTTTGACAGCATCGCCATTCCATTGTAAGAATATTATGTACTAAATACACAATTTGGCTAACCTGAAACGGGAATCCTTCCCAGTTGGACAGACAAAGGTTCATTTTGTTTTGCATTGTTTGTAATTTATATTTATATAAAATTTAAAAAAATAATTAAAAAAATATTTATCTCCATTAGTTAGATGAAATCAAGTGTTGTTTTTTTAAAGAGCCTTTGCCTGAGGCGGAATTCGACAACTTTACCGAAATAAAATACAGTACCAATGTAAAGATACTTGTTAAAAAAAGCATACATTTAAAATATAATTAGGTATTACTGATTGCGTTCTTGAAAAATACGTCGAAACACGGATTTTAAGAGGAAGCTACAAGCAAAAAATGTGTATATTCTTGGTATACCTTATATCGTAGGTAATAGGCATTAAAATCGCTTGACAAACGGAGTCTAGAAACGTTCGATTTCAAGCAAAAAACTTGTTTTTACTTATTTTGTAAATAATTTTATAAGAAAGCAAAAAAGTTAATCAAGTAAAACTGTCACAGATAATCTTAGCTATAAAATTTTATTTTTTTTAAGTTGTATCCATTATGCGTTCATACATTTCTATTGGAAAAATATTTTTTGTAGTACATATTTTTCAACGAAGCGATAGGAAAACCTTCAATTTAGCTAAATCATATTTTTTGGTTTTCTTAATGTACACAAATTCGTTATAAAGATTAATAAAAATAGTGATTTGGCATTAAGCTTCGCCTTAAGCGCTCGGTTAAGTCCTTTAATATTATAAAAAAAAACAATTAAGAAGAGTAATGTGACAGTAATTGAGAGTTATTTGGCAAATTCAAGACCACTGAATAGATAAGTCAAGACCTATTATAGTTTGTGGCACGCAAAAACACATCTGCAATGCACCGAAACATTCCTGAAAAAATCTTTCAGGAATTAAAGATGTTCCATTAGGTGAGTTACTATAATTTTAATGGAACTTATATTCGAATCGGCTTGCTTGTAGACTGTTTAACGTTAAACCATGGTAATATATTCAACCGTTATTTTAATAATAATGAAATAAACTATCAAAAAGGACTTGATATGATGCTGTAATCTTAAATGGTAAACAAATTAGCGAAAATTGTTTATTCTATTGTATAGTTATTTTTTTTATTTTGTATAATTTATCTGAAACAAGATTGAAAAACAGCTTTAGGAATGAAAGTTTTTTGTAAAATGTAAACTGCATGAATTGTGTTTTGTTTGTAAGCATTTGTTGCAAGCAGACTAGGTAGAATAACGCATGTACACTTTAACAAAGTTCTCAATTTAAAGCAAAGCTTTGATGGCTAGGACTAACTCGTTGATTTTAAAGGTAATTCTTGGTTTTCTTTGTATACTGTATTAGGTATAAGTACATAATAATATACCTATCATAACATAAAAAACAGAATTTTTTACAATCAAAGCAAATCTTTGTTGAAATTAACTTACAATTCGTTTATTTTTGTTTTGCATTCCTGAATGTTTCATCACAGAAAACCGATACTGCTGTAACCACAACTACCTACCAACTATCATGCTTTTATACTTCAATCTAATAGGATATAAAACTTTATTTTGTGACGACTATTATCGCAGATTTAAAACTCGTAAATAAAAATAAAAAATTTGGCGGTTACAACAGAATCTCTTACTGCGCCGAAAACGCATATTACAATCATGACATAAAGTTTGGTAGTGATCTTGGTTGCATAACAAATAACACTGCTGAAAGTTTGAGTGAGCCAAAAGCATGAATAAGGATGTGCCCTTACTAAGTAGTCAGGAAGCGGCCGCGGCCTGATGACGTCGTCGTCATCTTCAATATCCTCGGCATCGGCGTCGAGTTCACCGGCGCCAGGGACGTCCCGGCTGGGCGCCGGTCCCATGCCCGCGACTGGCTGAAGACTAACGGCTGCTCTGCTCCCGGCCTGCTGACTGCTGTCTGCCGACTCATAAACGCCGCCAAACACCCACCACCCCTCACGCCTGAAAAAGGCCAGGAGCGCACTGGAAAACTATTGCGGCCTGGAGTGTGAGTCTTATTCTTCTGTGTCTATCGGTATTGGCCTACGCGAGGGGGCGAAGTCCATACGGAAGCGATTTCAAATCAAATTCGAATTTGAAGTCATTTGAATCCGTTCCCAGCTTGTGGGAGTGTTTAAATAAAGTAAAGAATGTTATGATGCAGGGCTAGACTCCTTTTGTTTTAATATTTTATTCATTAATTTGTTCTGCATCATCACATTTATCCTCGCCGATTCTCTAACCTAGTTAGGAACTGGGCGATTGTCGCTGGGATTGGTTTTGGTAAAATTTCGAATCATAATTTAAAATTTAACATCTGAACCGGGCGGAAACAGGAAATCACTTCTTGGCTGGACAGTCAACGTGTGGGTTCGTGGACTGTACAGACGATGGTCGCAGTGCTTTTCGTTTTTGAATAATTAATTGTACGGAATGTAATTCCCTTTTTTGTGTCGCCGATGAGTGCGATTTTGCTTACGAGCACGGCGGTAAACGTTTTTGTGACCGAAAAATAACCATTCCCGAAGTGGGTAATAGTGATTTCGCTGGACGGAAGTTGTTACGGACGGACCACGCGACCGCCGTTATACGATTGAACGGGAATCCGTAAAGTAACGGTCAATCCTGCGTAGGATTGGATCATACGCGATTTATATTTTGTGCCATGCATGGCTGTCAAGCGGGAACTTCGTTCTTTTTGATTTCTGGAGTTTGAATCCCGACATCGCACGTGTTCGACGGGCCGAGAAAGAGCCCTATGTATGGGTTGCAGCATCCCCAGGAACGGCTACGCGCTTATAGATAGCTGGAGTTTATGGATGTGGCCAGGAGGAGTATATCCACCTTTCCAGAAGACGGATCTCGCTTCTACGGAGTTACGTCAGCCGCCGAATGGGTGTGCGGGACGTTCCGTCGCTTCTCCCATCAAGAAAAGCAGTGTTCGGCATTAGAAAACGCGATGTTCGGCACCCGTAGTTTAGATACAGATAGCTAAAAACTGGTCGGTCTTTGGGGTAAGTCAAAATTATATAATTCTGTTAATCTGTTGAGCTAGGGCTCATCAGCAAAATGTCCAAAAGGTTTCCAATACATGTAATATCAATCCATGCACCGCCTTTTATTTATGTACATTGAGATACCTTCCTAAAAAAGAAACTATCATGATACTGACACGCGACCTTGGTTGCGAACTTTCACACCTGAGATTATTGAGTATAAACATTCTAGATGATTAATTCTAACATAGATTGGCGCGTTCTACCGAACAAAGTTTATACAATTATTATTATTTGTACCCTGGGTCAAACCCACTTAACAAGAGTGGAGAATAAATAATAACACAAGAAGTGCCTCGTGGAAGTGTTTTAAAAAAGTAACGGGAGCGCATGGGCGCCCGCAGGGGGGGCAAGGGGGGGCACTTGCCATATTTCTTCATTCTGAATGTGTCGTAAAAAATACCATATAAGAAATAAGAACATTTCAAATTTTTGTATTTGAAATACACTTTGATGTTTAAAAATTGCAATATTTTAATTTCAAACGTGAAAAAAATTTCAAAAAACTTTGCACAAATATTTTTAATCAAAACATCGAAAAATGTGAGAGAATTAAAAATGCAAAGAACACAGTCATTTTATTTAAGAATTTTATAAGTTAACTGTCACTTCACTTTTTACAACGTTCATAAAATTTAAAATTATAATAGTAAATCCCAGATTATAAGAAATCAGACATTTTTTCACAATATAAATGTTGATTTTTTTATCTTTGTATTTTCCTAAATTTAGGTTATTAAAAAACATCAATTTGTGGATGTTTATTAAACTCACGCGGTAAAACTCAATTTAAAAATAAAATGTTGACATAAACTTGCTTCTGACAATAGCATGAAACTATATTCACAAAATGACATTATTGATGGATTGGAACTGACAAAAAATAACACAAATAATGTTGAATATATTGGATTATACTAATATAGTAGTAAATTCATCATTAGAATTGAAATTATGAAAAAAAAAACTTGTTCTAAATCACACATTACAAATTGCAAAACACAGCTGTCATGATACTCATATTTCCGTGAAAATGCGCCAGTCTGTAAAAATGCAATGCTGCGAGACATTGTTCATTAGTAATAATTCAAAAAAATACAGTTTTTGAACAATGTGTAACAAAAACACCGTTTAACGGTTGTGAAGTGGTTTTTTATTAGTAAGGCTGTAAACTTATAAATTACGTCCGTCGTTCCACGGGTCGGTAAGCAATCGGCATAAACCAAATGCTGCAATAACCTACACATAAAATGTAGTTCGATATAGTAAGGTAACGGTCTCTAGCACTCGGTTTATGTCGATTTCTTGCCATGGGACGACGGGCTGAGTTGTAAAGAATACAAACAAAATGATACAAACTTCATTCTTATTATTAACCTTACTCATCACGCTTATATCTTCCTTGCATTCATTGCCAATCTCCACATTTATCACAAAGTCTTTTATATTGTAGTACAAGTAAAATAGATGTCGGGACCTACTACTGCTAAACCAGTACCAGTCGGCTACAACACTTCATCCCAAGGGGAAATTTTGTAAACCCAGTACGCTCCTGAAACAATCAACCCTCTCCCTCTCAGCTGGGCAGACGCCTGACAGCGCGCGTGCGCACAGCGGAGGGAGGTCGATAAGCTGCGCACGCCGGGATTCCCCGTAGCGTCGACTACCCGCGGCCAGCGAGCAACCGATAGACCAACAAACAACCACCCTCCATTCATAACACTAACCTCTCCTCATCTATGTAAACACTACGCACCTCGCAAAAATAACAACTAACCATTCAAAAAGGTATTCAACATTCAGATCGGAAACCTAAAATGCTTTCGTTGAAGTTTAACCTCTTCCGATATTATTATCTTTATTACTGGTAGTTCTGTGAACAGTAGACCTCGAGTAATGTTGATTATTGAATTATTACTTGACAGCACGTAACGCTTATTCGAACTCTGGCGGAGTAAAGAGGTACTACCCAACACGGCTACCATCTCTTTACAGAACACTCAATCAAATTTACAGAAAGGCGAAAAAAACAGCTATTCTCAGTCAATTACTAATTAATGAGCAGGAAAAATTCTGCTGTGCGCTCATAATTTCAAATAACAATAATTGAGTTGATAAATTTAAAATAAGTTAATCCTTTCTTCCCTCTAAATAAGAATCCAATCGGGTTTTATTTATTTATTTATACTGGGTTTTTACAGACGATCTCACTTATGTGAGAACAATCCAGTTATAAAAACTCAGTTAAATACAAATACACATACAAAGAGACATTTAATTTTCATATACCTAAATAAAGATTAAAATATAAAACAAATAAAAATTAAAATTAAAAATACATATGAAATACAAATATTACAGAGAAGTAAGAGACGCAAGTAATACATAATATAATCAGTGCAACATATTATTATAGCAGTTTTTTTTTCTGAATCCATATAAATTAAAAAAATTGAATTATTATTGATTTATAAAAATTAAATTAACTTTAAATTGATTTATATTTATGACATCAATGACCAGTTGTGGAAGTTTGTTCCATGCTTCCACTAAGGAAGTGTTTCCTAGGATTGGATGAAATATGTGTTTTTTTAGTGTCCAAGCTTATGTTCTTAGGCTATGTTTGGTTTTTCTTAGATAGAAAAACAACATTCACTTTTTAAAAGTAACTTAACAAAATTTGTCATTTTTCATTGTTGTTTGTCCAATGATGTAGATCTTAGCTAACATACGATTGAATCCACAAGGCTTTTACCCAGCCCTTGAAAGCCGTGACTCAGTAAGACGTTGAATTTCATAGGTTATATGCACAGACATATGAATATAATAGACGAGAAGTTAAGGACGAGGGGTTAAAACAAGAGTTGCGGGACCCAGAGAGGAAAGCTGACTGTGATTCGTCAATAAATCAATCTGACAGTAAATAGGCATCTCGCATTATAATATCACCATTTAGTTCTTAAAAGTAAAATCTGCTATTGAATGAATAGACATTTTTACATGGGAGCGCAAATTACTCGCCACGTTATGAACAAATTTGCGAAGTCCAAATTCGGCAAAATAAATTTCTTCTATTTTCAGAGTCGAATATTTCGTTTACGTATTTAGTTAAGACACTTTTATAAATGTTCATAATTTACTTCCCAGCAACCAACCAGCTTTGTGTTCAGATGTATCTCGATGTGATAATATATGTTTCTACAACTGATCCATATTATACGATGTGAATATGCTTAAAATAAAGTAAAATAATGCTTATATATGGAATGTAATACGACAATTGGGTTTATTCTCTTTTTCACATCTATTTTTACAAGTTTTCATAACACAAGTCACCATTTTGCCGTGTTATTTCGTAAAATGAACCGATGATGCCTCGACCATAGTTCGCACAAGAATGATGACGTCACGTTTTCTAAATTCACTTGAGGCCATACGCGAGCCCAGCCGGCTCCAACGGAACCGGTATGGGGAGTGGGGAATAATACGCTTTTAATCACTTAGGGCAGGTCTACTAATATTCATATGTCTATGGTTATATGGCAAGATGACTGGTACTAGTGCGTTTCCAGTTATTCCAGCCCTCAGTCTGCAATTCATGAAGATAGCCCTGATGTCCCTGATGATAGTCAACCTCCGATAAGAGAGGTCACAAGAAGATGATGATTATTCTACCCTGAAGGAAATGTAATATTACACAATATTTCGCATCAATTATAGATGAAATAACACTTAATGTACTTATATGGATTAATTCAGATTTATTTGCACACGCCGGGAATTGAACCCGCTACCTCCTATATGCGAACCCAAGGACAAAACCTGGCCATGGAGTGGTCAGTTTAGAATGAGTTTAATATTGTCAGAAACAGAAACATTGACTAGATTGTGCAAATGTAGCACAATTCTCCAACCCTTTAAAGGGGGGTTTACTGCCCCTGTAGCTCTTTGTCCAAACACGCATTCATACAAATTTGCCGCATAGTAACGTTTGGCGCGTACTGGATATTATAATACCTTTTTAAACAAAAGTAAGTACAAATACACATAGTTTATTTTATGCGTTCGAGCCTTTCAGAAAATAATTATTGACAACTGTGACTGTGGTGAGCATATAAAAGGTAAAACCCTGGTCATTATGCCAGTGAATGTGTCTATTAATTAAATACCTGACGTTTTGAAGAGCTGTTCATATTTCTAATGCTATATTGTATTTCTGAAATACAAAATAAAAACGACTTACATTATTGTAAAAATAACGTTAGTATTAGTAGATTTTACTAACCGCCTTCGTGCAAGTTTCAACACTATTTTGTCAACACTATTTTGTCAATATGTGTTTTCTCTTATTATCAATTGAAAAATCTGGACAAACCACAAGGATCTTAGTCAAACACGGCCAAATCGTATTTCTTGTGTTTTTCTTTAATTTTTGTTTGCTTGCAACGCATAAAGAGTGGTAAATTCTCTATCAGTATCACCCTGGTGACAGTCCACCAGAATCATAAGAATTGATTCCACGACCATCAGAATCAAAATGTTGCTTGAAATAACTATAACAATGTTTTAATAACCACATCTGAATAGGTTTATTCATCATTCCTTTTTCTTTCATCCTCTCCTTTAACCCAAAACATTCGCCAAATTCTATTGATGATTCCAGGTTGGAACTTTATGCGGTAACGTAAACTAAATATACCTATTAAGGAATAAGAAATATTTATTCAACTAGTGATGCTTGTTCAGTTCAATCGGCAATGTATAACGAACAACGAAGGTGAACTCGTTATTTATTCATATAATGGAAGCAATTTATATAAATTCCTGATGCGTTAAACGTTAAATGAACGCGGTTGCTTATTTTTTATGTTGCTACCATAGACATATGAATATTAGTAGACCTGCCCTAAGTGATTAAAAGCGTATTATCCCCACTCCCCATACCGGTTCCATTGAGCCGGCTGGGCTCGCGTACGGCCTCAAGTGATATTTGAAAACGTGACGTCATCATTCTTGTGCGAACTATGGTCGAGGCATCATCGGTTCATTTTACGAAATAACACGGCAAAATGTTTACTTGTACTATGAAAACTGGTAAAAATAGATGCGAAAAAAGAGAATAAACCCAATTGTCGTATTACATTCCATATATAAGGATTATTTTATTTTATTTTAAGCATATTCACATCGTATAATATGAATCAGTTGTTACTATCACATCGAGAAACGTCTGGACGCGAAACACAAAGCTGGTTGGTTGCTGGGAAGTAAATTATGAACATTTATAAAAGTGTCTTAACTAAATACTCTGAAACTAACTACGACTCTGAATATAGAAGCTGCCTTACTTTGCCGAATTTGGACTTCGCAAATTTGTTCATAACGTGGCGAGTAATTTGCGCTCCCATGTAAAAATGTCTATTCATTCAAAGCAGATTTTACTTTTAAGAAGTAAATGGTGATATTATAATGCGAGATGCCTATTTACTGTCAGATTGATTTATTGACGAATCACAGTCATCTTCACTCCCTTCGTTCTTCAACAGTTGATTTTACCCCTCGCCTTTATCTTCTCGTCTATTGATTCCTATGTCTGTGGTTGCTACCCTTGCTCTGTCGTTCTAAAGATTTTTTACTTCGTGAAATTATAATAATAATAATAATAATAATTGGATAATTTGTATAGCGCCGTTTTTGTGAAAAATCACCTCAAGGGCGCTGTACAATTTATTTCCTAGGATCTACATTTGTTATTTAGACCAACTGTGCCAGCACGAGGTTCGTCATCCGTTCAGGCATGTGTCTGCCGCCAATATAGCGCTGACATGTATCTGCTGCCAATAAAGAGCGCTGACACAACATCCTCACATAGACAACAAACCTTGGCAGCACCGCTGTGACGCTCGACGAAGACAGAAGATGGAGACTCTGCTGCAAGAGTCCTAGGTAGCGAAGGAACTGTACCAGCTGCTGCAGGGAGAGAGACTACCCCGTCCACCAACTGTGCCAGCACGAGGCTCGTCATCCGTTCAGGCATGTGTCCGCCGCTAATATAGCGCTGACATGTGTCTGCTGCCAATAAAGAGCGCCGACACAATATCCTCACATAGATAACAGACCTTGGCAGCACCGCTGTGCAAAATCACCTCATCCTAGTTTACCTTAGTCTCTCCAGTCACCTCCCAGCCTTTCATGCCACCTAGTGCATCCTCTCGACCCTTTCAGACTCCTTCCTGGCTCCAATACATTCTTTCTATTGTCGTGATCCGACGATTTCACACCTCTGTCTCAGACCCTTAGGGCTCGCTTATCGCAGGCTATCATAAGCAAAATCTTGAACCAAAGTCAAAGTGAAGTTTATGAGTGTCATCTGTAACAAAATACATAAACAAAAACAGAAAATAAAAACAAAGACAAAAACTTTAAACAAAATATGGCTTATCTGTCCTCCATGCAGACATCCTCGGTTGAAAAGGTCCCGTAATTCCCAACACCACTTGACACTTGAGTCAGGTATAAAATCTTCGACTGCATTGAGAAATCTTCGTTCTAGCTTCACTATAATGTCTTCGATAAAAATAGATTTCATACTATTATAACACTGTAACATTAAAATAAATACTTATCGATTTATTAGAATTATACGGTGCATGAATGTAAATGAAGCAAGAAATGTGTGCCAAGACATAGTTGTGCGGTGGCCCATCCTCTCTGCCTACCCCTCCGGAACGGTGTGATGGTTCTTATAAATTATAAAAATAAAGGATCTTTTTTATTTTATTTCAGTTTATTAGGGAAACAAAACGGTTATAGATATTTTATTAAAATAACTAGACGTACCCCGCCACGCGTTGATGTGGCACAGTCTGACTGTGCATATAGAGAAACAATAGCGTCTTTTGCTTTTTTACTTGTCACAGTACATGACATCTATATAATAAAGTACGTATATAAAAACACACGCGTGGGTATTCGAATGTAACGTTGTGTTAAAATTTCAAAGCAATCGGTGAACAAGTTTCGGAGATGAACATTTGCATTGTTATTTATACAAAAAATTACATGTTACACGTGTGCATGAATCAGTAAGGTATCCGCATAAATTTCATATTATATACAGAAAAAAAAAGAATTAACGAAAACATAAAGTGGAGTTGACAGAAAAGGAAAATCTAAAAAAGAACAGATTAAAAGTATGTAGATAGATAATGTAAAATTATAAAAATATTACATACTAACAACATAAAATAAAGTTCAAAGATAAACAAAATAAAGAAAGAAAACAACATAATGAAAATTTAAAAAAAAATAATAATTGAATATGTAATAATGACGGGCAGGATCGAAACATTTGCATGATCGAAATATTTTAATCAAAATAATCGAATGATTAATCGATTTAATCGCTCGGAGTTCAACAGGAGCAGTAGCTGTAGGGTTGGTGGCACACAGACAGAATATGGTACTTTGGTATGGCAACATTTTGGTAGGTAAGTACCATGGACCTAAAAATCCCTGGACGGAGCAATTCGAAAACAATTGGAAGCCGCACAGTGAGGTGGGAGAAGAATGGCAAATGCCAATGCAAAATATCTATTTTTTATGACGCATCCCATCCTTTGTCTCCTCAAATACCTAAAAAATCATAAGCCGTTATAACTGCATTAACACAAAAATAATAGTTCATTATGCACCGCTTTGCATACAAATCAGTTAAAAAGTTTGGTGTACAAGATGGCTACCCTTGCTATAATTTCCCTTCACCCTTTTAAAAAAAATGTATGTGAAACCGCACAAGAGTCCCAACTGCTCCCAACCGTCTGGAGCCTTGAAACTATGGCATACCAATTGGGGTATGTTGTGAGGTTGAAGGTAGTGGGGAGGGGAAGGAGATTGGGAAGAGGAAGGTGGAGGGTACATGGCTATTCAGATCTAGTCACCAAACACAGCCTGAGCCATTTCAAGCAACGTTTTAATTCTGAATTATGGTATTACACCAGGGCTATACTGAGAGTATCTTCCACTCTGGAACGTGCCGCAAATATACTATATATTATTTTAAATGATTAATTTATGATTTTGACAGAATCGATTACTTGTCCAATGACGTTTCAAAACGATTGTCTCGGACTGTGATTTTTGACAGAATCGATTTGTCCATGACAATGAATCGAAATATCAAATTCAAAAACGTTATGATTTATTCGATCTTTTTGGTCAAAAAGATCGAATAAGTCATAATTGATTCATCGATTGTGCCAATCACAGACATAGGAATTAATAGACGAGAAGATAAAGGCGAGGGGTAAAATCAACTGTGGAAGAACGAAGGGAGTAAGGCTGACTGTGATTCGTCAATAAATCAGTCTGACAGTAAATAGGCATCTCGCATTATAATATCACCATTTACTTCCTAAAAGTAAAATCTGCCTTTGAATGAATAGACATTTTTACATGGGAGCGCAAATTACTCGCCACGTTATGAACTAATTTGCGAAGTCCAAATTCGGCAAAGTAAGGCAGCTTCTATGTTCAGAGTCGTAGTTAGTTTCAGAGTATTTAGTTAAGACACTTTTACAAATATCTCATAATTTACTTACCCCAGTAAACAACGATGAGCACACTTGAGAATCGCTACATTGTGATGTGATAGTATATGTTTCTAAAACTGATCCACATAATACGGTGTGAATAAGCTTAAAATAAAGTAAAATAATGCTTACTTATGGAATGTAATACGACAATTGGGTTTATTCTCTTTTTCACATCTATTTTTACAAGTTTTCATATCACAAGTCAACATTTTGCCGCGTTATTTCGTAAAATGAACCGATGATGCCTCGACCATAGTTCGCACAAGAATGATGACGTCACGTATTCAAATTTCACTTGAGGCCATATGCGAGCCCAGCCGGCTCAATGGAACCGGTATGGGGAGTGGGGATAATACGCTTTTAATCACTTAGGGCAGGTCTACTAATATTCATATGTCTATGGTGCCAATAGATATATAACACCCATAGTGGACTAGATCGCCAATCACCCTACCTCCCGTATAGCAGCGCCCGTAGTGATTTGAAGAGCCGATTCGCCATCTTGAAAAGGTCAGCCGTGATTTGCCTGCTTGTGTACAATGGAGAATTGATTGCAAATTTATCAAGTTTAATTAAATATTTTGGATTGTTTGAACCATGGTTGTGGCGTGTGCAGCATGGGGTTGCACCAACAGACGCGACAAGAAGAGAAAATTAGAATTTAATTAGAAATATAGTATACATTTCATAAAAAGATGTTTAAACAAATATTTATTTATTTATATACATATATACGCCTAAAAAGGCTTTTACATAGAAGTGATACATGATGCAGTGTACATAGGAGAATATGTATTATACAGGAGATATTGACAGTAAATAGATATAATCCATTTTAAAGAAGGTACAAAATACACACTTGTAAAATTGTGATTACAAGGATAATGAGAAAATATTAAAAAATATGAAGCAATATTAGTAAAACGTAAGAGTAACATAAAATAAAAAAGAAATTACAACAACACTACATATAAGACAAAACATTAAAACTAATTTACCAACGCTACTCTAATTTGTAGGATTCAACAAAGTGTTGGTGTAGATTATGCTTAATTCTATATATGGAGTCAATAAATAAATCAATAGCGCCCCCATACTTGTTGCCCAGATCATGCCTTCTATTGGTCAGTGAGTGTGTCTGATAATTGGTCGAGTATGTATTACAGAAAAATGTTATATTTTGTCTTGTATTCCTATTCGGCACATGTAGTTTAATAGTGGCAAGGATGGCAGGACTATCAATTAAGTTGTTAATGACTCTGTGTAACACAACCAGGTCTGAAATAATTCTCCTGTCAGACAGTGTTAGATACAATCGATTCATCAAACTGACATAATTAATGTAATCAATAGGAATTCCGAGCTTAAAATTTACGTACTTAAGAAATTTGTGCTGAACTCTTTCTATATTATTGGAGTGAACTTTATATAAAGGGGACCAAATAGGTGAATTATACTCCAATTGACTACTGACTAATGAAATATAGAGGGTTCTCATACAATCTATGGACTTAAAATTAAATTAATATTAGTTAAAGTTCTGCAAAGGAAGCCAAGCATCTTTAAAGCCTTATTAGATATATAGTTGATGTGTTCAATGAATGACAAGTTTTCATCGAATATTACACCCAAGTCACGAATATGTGATACTGGTATTAATTTAATATTATTTAATGTATATTCATGTAGTATATTATAACTGATAATATACTACATGAATATAATAATAAAGTAATAATAATATAATGTAGTATATTATAACTGATAATATACTACATAAAAATATGTTCTTAATGTAAGATAGAATGCATGTATTTTGAATTCCCGCCGTAATCTGACTCTTTCAAGATGGCTTCAAATTCCTACGGCAATGGCCGCCAGGTTGGCGATCTAGTCCACTATGGGTGTTATATATCATTGATTGTGCCCATCGCTAATATTTGACGACCCTACTCGTGAATAGGGCCCTTTATGTAAACCAATGATATATAACACCCATAGTGGACTAGATCGCCAACCTGGCGGCCATTGCCGTAGGAATTTGAAGCCATCTTGAAAGAGTCAGATTACGGCGGGAATTCAAAATACATGCATTCTATCTTACATTAAGAACATATTTTTATGTAGTATATTATCAGTTATAATATACTACATTATATTATTATTACTTTATTATTATATTCATGTAGTATATTATCAGTTATAATATACTACATGAATATACATTAAATAATATTAAATTAATACCAGTATCACATATTCGTGACTTGGGTGTAATATTTGATGAAAACTTGTCATTCATTGAACACATCAACTATATATCTAATAAGGCTTTAAAGATGCTTGGCTTCCTTTGCAGAACTTTAACTAATATTAATTTAATTTTAAGTCCATAGATTGTATGAGAACCCTCTATATTTCATTAGTCAGTAGTCAATTGGAGTATAATTCACCTATTTGGTCCCCTTTATATAAAGTTCACTCCAATAATATAGAAAGAGTTCAGCACAAATTTCTTAAGTACGTAAATTTTAAGCTCGGAATTCCTATTGATTACATTAATTATGTCAGTTTGATGAATCGATTGTATCTAACACTGTCTGACAGGAGAATTATTTCAGACCTGGTTGTGTTACACAGAGTCATTAACAACTTAATTGATAGTCCTGCCATCCTTGCCACTATTAAACTACATGTGCCGAATAGGAATACAAGACAAAATATAACATTTTTCTGTAATACATACTCGACCAATTATCAGACACACTCACTGACCAATAGAAGGCATGATCTGGGCAACAAGTATGGGGGCGCTATTGATTTATTTATTGACTCCATATATAGAATTAAGCATAATCTACACCAACACTTTGTTGAATCCTACAAATTAGAGTAGCGTTGGTAAATTAGTTTTAATGTTTTGTCTTATATGTAGTGTTGTTGTAATTTCTTTTTTATTTTATGTTACTCTTACGTTTTACTAATATTGCTTCATATTTTTTAATATTTTCTCATTATCCTTGTAATCACAATTTTACAAGTGTGTATTTTGTACCTTCTTTAAAATGGATTATATCTATTTACTGTCAATATCTCCTGTATAATACATATTCTCCTATGTACACTGCATCATGTATCACTTCTATGTAAAAGCCTTTTTAGGCGTATATATGTATATAAATAAATAAATATTTGTTTAAACATCTTTTTATGAAATGTATACTATATTTCTAATTAAATTCTAATTTTCTCTTCTTGTCGCGTCTGTTGGTGCAACCCCATGCTGCACACGCCACAACCATGGTTCAAACAATCCAAAATATTTAATTAAACTTGATAAATTTGCAATCAATTCTCCATTGTACACAAGCAGGCAAATCACGGCTGACCTTTTCAAGATGGCGAATCGGCTCTTCAAATCACTACGGGCGCTGCTATACGGGAGGTAGGGTGATTGGCGATCTAGTCCACTATGGGTGTTATATATCTATTATGTAAACAGCATTATGGGTGTTATGTTTTGTCTATGGTACTTAACATTAGAAACAGGTTTCTGTGATTCGAAACGTCAAAAGCAATAACATAACCTAGCGAAATACTTTTTACGCATAAGATAAAATAACATTTAATTTAGAAGAGAAATATCTTTTAATAATCACAATGGATCCATCTTCGGCGGCAAAATCAACGAGATTTGCGCAAAAACGCTATCCTATAGTATTCGCTGGATTTATTATTTTCGGCGGTTTGGCCTTCGTATTTCGGTAGGTTACAAAAATGTCAAATAACACTAAACATACGTAAGTACGTAATTATTACAATAGAGTTGCGGTTTTGTGTACAGTTTTACTCGTAATCGAGTAATTCAGACCATGCGAAGGATTGAGATAAAATGTTACATAATATTATGAATTGTTGCTACGCCCTTATTTACAATGCTTTTATACAGTACTTGGATAATAATAATGTATGTCTAAACTGAAGCTGAAATCAATAAAAAATTATCGTAGATATCTCCAGAAAATTTTAAAAAATCCAAACTATTGCACAATTAAATATACGACATCATAGATCATCATTGTTTTACAAAGGTACACATGCATACACACAACATCAAAAGCGTTTAGGTTCATAGCAAAACGGACAGTGGCCTGTTTGGAAATGGTCTTTAGATGGAAAGCCTCGACTGATACCATCTTCACAGTGCCCTTTTAACATAATACGCACACACCAAATATATAAGAACGAATAGGCTACCATGCCAAAAAGTAAAACTGCTAAACATAAAATATGATAGTAACAGTAGAACCATTTTGGAGATTCTTCCTTGTATAGTGGCGTAGGCTACTGTGGGGTAAGAGGGGACTGCTGACATTATATTATTATAATGTATTCCAAACTATTTCGAACCACTCGGTTTGCACAGATACATTCAAGGTGCACTCTTCAAAATTATTTGCCTGCACCTAGACAGTAAAAAAACTTGTGTAATGCCCATTTATTTATAGGTGCAAATTAGCAGCCTAGCGGAAATATAAGACAGGGAAGGGTTTCTGGTTGCAATGGCAACACTACTTCCGACGATCGAGCGATGTATAATTTATAATTTGATATTCTCCTGCATATTTATTTATTGGACAATTTGTATAGCGCCGCTTTTGTGAGATATCACCTCAGGGGCGCTTATAAGATATCAAGTGTTACACTTGTTTCAATAAATTATTTTCTAATTAGACTGCTCTTACCTGTTAATTAGCAATCTGACGCGTTCCTTTGATTTTAGCAAAAACATTATGGGCGACCTATCTGAGCAGAGCAATCGCCTACACGCAGCGGAAGATGTGATTGGAAGCCAACTGATCTCACAGCAAATAAAAGAAAGACTGATGAAAAAATAAGCCTTTTACTTTATTATTAAACAATAAACACAATTGTATTGTAAATGTTTCCACGTCTCTGCTTTTAAATGAACGTAAATCATTACTATGAACTTGTTTTCCATGTATATTTTATATTGAGTTAGGTTTAGAATTTCAAATAAACTTGTTAATTTAAAGCAGTTTTTTTAATGTGATGGATACCGCACAAGTGGAGTGATCGAAGTCAGTGGAATTATGGCAATCCTGATTAACCCTCATTAGCTCAATGTTGTGAGGCTTAAGGAGATAAGAAAAGGTTGGGAAGCACCTGGCTTTTCAGATCTATTTGCTAAATAAAACTTCAGTTGTGTCAAACAACACTTTGATTCTGAAGAGTTCTCTCTCTGGAGTGATTCTAAGAGTATCTTTCACAGGGTCAAGGTAAAGCAGATTAGAAAACTTTAAAACATGTCACCCAGTGATTCTTCCATGAATTTCTTGTAGATTGACATGAATTTAGCGACGAATGCTTCTAAGTGGAAGATTTGCTTGTTTCCTTGATGCATCCGGTGTTCGTAAAAAGCGGCAAAACTGGCCACCTGGCTCTTCATCTGCATGTCGCAGTTCATCACAAGCTCCTTCAGTAATCCACCGAAGATCATGTCCGCCGGGATGCCGTGGACGAGCAATTCGTACAACTTAGCCCGCACTTCGCCTAGCTTCTTCGGAGACTGCTCGAGCAAAATCATTTTAGCTGTTTCTCTGATGAAAACTTGCCAGTCGGGTTCTGATATCGTCTGATTGGCTGTGAAGGGATATTGCTGGACTTTACAAGCCTCGCACATTAGTAGAGCTCGTCTCAGATTCCTCGAAGAACTTTGAGATATCCTCACAGCGAGCTCGCTCGGTAAACTCAATCCTTCTTTCTTACAGGTGCTTTGTAAAATGGTGACAATTTCTTGCTCGGTCGGCGCCGGCACCCGGATGCCCAGACACCTCGACCTGATGGCGGGAATAACGCGGGACGTGGAGTTAGCGCACAAAATGATCCTGCAAGTTGCAACATATTTCTCCATAGTACGTCTCAAAGCATGTTGGGCATCTTTGGTCAATTCGTCGACTTCATTGAGAATGACAACCTTGAATTCTCGCTGACCAGAGGAATCCAGTTGGTGTGTCTGGGCTACATTTTTCACAAGATCCATTATCACAACTCTGTCGTAGATTCCAACGTCTGAAGGATTGACTTCTATGTGATAATTACTGCTCACTGTGATAATTTCTAACTTCTTTTTGGATGGTGTTGTAAAGCTCATATTTTCCTGGCGTAGTCTTTCAACGCCGGACCCGTACAGCTCCTTCAATAAACACATTATTCTTGTCTTTTTACCTGAACCACAAGGGCCGTATACGAGCAAATGAGGAAAATCTCCATGCTGAACTAACTTCTTCAGCTGTGATGCTTGTTCTTTGTGATAGTCGAGCTTTGCCAAATCTTTGGGACGATGTTTATCAACCCACAGACTCATTTTTATAAAATTGGCTTTCAAAGTTCAGAAACGTAACAATTTACGGATCAAATGCAAAATCACCTAAAACAATAAATATGCCGCTAAAACTGACATGAACTGACACTTCGTTGTGTTTTAGCGCCTTATTTTCATTGACCATAGAAAATTATTCTAAAGAATAGACAGAAAATTTTCTGCTTTTGTTTTTCTGTTCAGAGTAGCGATGGGCACAATCGATGAATCGTCGATTACTCGATCTTTTTGAACATCGAAATATTTCGATGCATTATCATGGGCAACTCGATTCTGTCAAAAATCACAGTCCGAGACAATCGTTTTGAAACGTCATTGAACAAGGAATCGATTCTGCCAAAAATCATTTGAAACCAAAGTACGATACAATCGTTTTGAAACGTTATCGAACAGGTAATCGATTCTTTCAAAATACTTTGAAAGCACATCCGCACGTCATCGGTCAGAATTCATCAATTTTTGTTTATTATTAACCTTCCCAACTTATTATAAGTCAGAATGCCATTTTATACCCACGTATATTTTCTAAATGCACGAGCGTCGTAAATGCCAACCTAAAATATCAATGAATTGTTTCGTTACAAAACTGTCATACTCGTAGCTTCTTCGGTAGGTAGATAATATCCTAATTAAATATTTGACAATTAGCAAAGAATAATTGCGTAATTCCAGTGGACCAGTGTATATCAAATCATATTAAGTAGTGAGTCATTCCGCCGTTTCGTTCAAATCGCATGTTCTTGCAAAAAAGTCATATGAAAAATAATGTTTTTCAAGAAAATTTTATTGGAAAATGTAGTTATTTAAAAAAGGAAAAAGTAGTATTTACCGGATTAGGCATTTGTTACTTAATAACTTTATGGTATACAAAAAACATGCTAAAATCTCATTACCTTCCCCGTGTAAATGAGGGACCGGTAAATTGATCAATAAATAAGTACATTTTACACTAGTAAAATCACTACATTCATTAATCGACCTGAATTTACAACTAATTTTGCATATTTATTGGTGTTTAATTTATTTTTAAAGTTACTGTATCATAGAAAGAATTGAGATTTTGTTTTTGTCCAGAAAAAATCGCTGTCGTCTTCCGCCAAAGCGGTAATTAAAATTGTGACCGTGTTTGTCACTGTTCGTCAGCTGTACCCCACCCCGCGCCTCCGTTACTAATCAGTGTACCGCTATATCTGGACGGGGGAGGACGTGCGTCGCTGAATAAAGAAATATCTGCGATCTCCGTGCTCGAAAACGACTTTGTCACCGACCAGGCATCATTACCTTCCAGCATTTTTTAAAGTAAGTACATGTTTTAAAAATTCGAATCATGAACCTATAAACTATAATTAGTCGGACTATTTTTTATTGAAACATAAAGATTTGTAATGTCATTATTAAGCGAGTTATTAAGGAAAGATTGTCAAAACCTCATTACCCTCCGTCTCATTACCTTCCGTATCGTAAAATTTTTTGCCGGATGGTAATTTAGAGGTGTGGAGGGTAATGATAAATTTGTAAGGGTTATTTTTACGTGCATCTGGGACCATGTTTGGGGGTTCATAAAAGTTAATATTATCAATAAAAGCAGTTTCTTGCGTTCTAGCGTCGGACAATTTCAGTTTTGGTGAAATACATATTTTCGTTTTATCTATTTACTGATATGGAAAAACAATCTGTTAAAATTTACCCTGCGAATTTTTATTTGAAAATCGATTTTTTTATTCAATGATATAATTATAATTATTCAAATGTAAACGAATAATATATTAAACAAATGGTTTAACTATTCCTCTACAGTCACAATTATTTTCATTACTTATCTTCATTACTTCAGTTGTCTATTAAAACAGATGAATTTTTACAAAATTTCAAGTTTCTAAACAAATCCAGATTTGAACAAAAATCTATATAAAGGGCATTATTAAGAGTCCAACGCAAATTTCTTGATTAAAAAACCATATCATTACTGTTAGATTTTAAATCATTTAGGGAAAAAAATATTAAACAAAGATATAAAAGTAGTGTAACAATTTTTGGGCTCTCCTGTAAAAGTAACGAAATTGAAATTATCCATATTTGTTATTCAACTTCTCACTTGATCCGATACTTATGATAATTTTTCTTTATTATTTGTTACAGGCTAAACACCATAATCCACAATGGCAAAGTTAAATAAAAAACTGAAAAAAGAAGAAAAGTTATCCAAGGACAGGCTGCGTAAGCAACAAAAATATGCTGAGATTAAAAACAATCCGGAACTGTACAGTCTTCAGAAAGCGAAAGAAAAAAAAAGATACTTAATGCGAAAAGCGCAAAAAAAGATTTGCAGCATTGAAGATATGAGTGAAAGAGCCCAGAGAGAGCAAAGACGAAGATGGCGAAAGAACTCTGTAAATTATTGGAAGAAAAAAGAGGAGCAGCGTAGAAATAGAAACGATTACAGTAGAAAATATGCCTCCAATTCATGAA
This sequence comes from Hesperophylax consimilis, assembly GCF_061612785.1. Taxonomy (NCBI): domain Eukaryota; kingdom Metazoa; phylum Arthropoda; class Insecta; order Trichoptera; family Limnephilidae; genus Hesperophylax; species Hesperophylax consimilis. The sequence continues at coordinate 25,887,904 of NC_142846.1, forward strand.
AATGTCAAGGAAGTACCCAATAATGTGCAAAATACTCTAGATCCTGACCCTCTCGCAGTCGAGAATGAACAACAAATCATTAAAAAAAATGTGCGTGGTCTAACGAATGTTAGAAAATTGAGGTATAGATCATTGAAAATCATTAAGACGTTACAGGACTAGATAAGCAAACTCAGGAACGAGAAAAGAAACGAACAAAAGAAATTGAAGGCGTTGCAGCTACAAAACGTAAATAGACCAATCGAAGATACAGTAGAGAAAAAAGTAAGTAATAGTACGCAAGAATTCAATCCTTTCGATCAATGTGAGTTCGAGAAGTTCATCCGATCCCTAAGAGTAGAATATCCTGATTTCGATGAATCAAAACAGCAGTCCCCCAAAACTGTGGAACTCCCACACATGGACATTGACGAGGAAACCAACAAAGAGGATAAGGAGGCGCCATTCAAATACTACTTAGATGACTGGATAATGGTTCAATATAAAATAACTAACACGACACATCATTTCATTGGGAAAATTATTGGAAAACATGAGTACACACTAGAGTACAAAGTAATTTTTTTGAAAAAAGCTCAAGGGAATTCCAAAAAATTTGTCTGGCCAACAATTAGTGACGACGATTTCATTTTGGAATCACAAATTCTTCAGCGCTTGCAAGATCCAGATGAGAATGAAAGAGGACAATTCACTTTCAAAAATTTGCCGAACTTTGATTTGAAATAGTTTTCCAGCAAAAAATTTCACAGGAATGATCTCAAGTTCCTTAAATATTATGTTCCTATTTAGATGTAAGACCTTTATCTTGTGCTTATTAGTTACATATGTTGTGTTTGTTTTAAGTATCTCTGATTTTATTTTAAACTGCATTTCAATTGACTTCTGATTTTTTCTTATTTTTAATTATTATTTTTATTATTTCTATTTTTCAAATATTACAATGTTTGCTTAGGAATGTGAAAATTTTGTATTTCTTGTGTACAAACCTACTTATAAAACGTAATTATAAAGAATTTGACTATTCCTTATAATTTCTGGGTAAGTAGTATAATAGGAAAATTTTAGTTGTGTTGGGTTTGATGTTCCAGCTGCCTTTTCTTAATTTGTATTTTGATATTTTTTTCCATTATTTTTTAACAATTCATACAGATATTGCAAAAGCATAAGTAAGCAGAACTGATTACGTATGAAAAAATGTATTTCTTGTCTCCAATGTTCAAAAGTCTGAATAAAGCATTTAGTTTTTCACTATAATAGGTTTTTCTTCTTTTTCCTAATCCGCTCACCACGTCAAATGATACTTAGCATGATTTGAAATCTATTTTATTATTCAATTTCTATTCAAATTTCATTATTCACAGACATTTTAAGAACCTTAAACATGTTCACTACCATCTATTAATATTTCATTACCAAACTTCATTACCATCCAAATTTTTAAATTACCATCCAACAGTTTTTCATTACCATCCACACCTTCATTACCTTCCAACAATTTTCTTCGAATCCAAGTGTCGCACAAAGGTGCCCTTTTCACTTTTATACATCTGATAGGTACGGGAACCCATTTCTATAAAAATATATAGTAAAAAGGCAAAAAAAAAAAAATCCGCGGAAACAGGCAAATTTGAACGAAACGGCGGAATGACCCTAGTACGTAACACAATGTACCACAGGAATAATATCTCATTTGTCGAACAATCCGAGATATTTTCTCGGAGTTGGGAATCGATTTACGTTTTCGAGTGAATTCTGACCTATGACATGACGGCTGTGATTTAAAATGATTTTCTAAATAATTGTCTCGGAATTTGTGATGATTTTTTTTGTTTATTGTTGTTCGATGATGTCTCAAAACGATTGTCTTGGACTGTGTGATGATTTTTGATAGAATCGATTTGTCCATGATTGTGCTCATCGCTACTAGCATAAATAAACCACTCTCGCTACTAGTGAGTAGATGGTGAGTAGTGAGTGGTTTATTTATGGTGGTTCGATCCATCCACAGATAAACGTAACATGTGATTTTCAATTTCCAAAACTGTCGAAGACGTCAAACGCGTCAAACAACGTCAAAGCAGCTAACCTAAAAACTTAAACCTGTAAAAGCTAAATTATCACATAAAATAATCATTTTAACCCTAAGCATTTTTATAGGATTCGTATTATCAACACTTCTTATTTGTTATAAAGGTATACAATATCGAAATCAACACAATGTTTTTTTTAAAGAAGCTATCTCTTTATTACCCACCTGCTCGCAAATCAATATTAAATAATTTCTCCACAGGTTTGTAACATAATCGTAATTTACTTTAATAAATGGGTTATGCAGCAAACTGGGTAATTATTGTTTTTAACAGATTAATTAATTATATTTCACTCTCTTTCAGCAGCAAGTTTATCAAGAAAAATGGCAGCAAAATCAAATGCAAATGCTAGCAATTTGGTTTGGGTGGATTTAGAAATGACTGGGCTTGAAATTGAGAAAGATCAAATCCTTGAAATAGCATGCATAGTTACCGACTCTGACCTGAATATTCTTGCCGAAGGTCCTGACATCATAATTCATCAAAGTGATGAGACTTTAAAAAACATGAACGATTGGTGTATTCAGCAGCATGGAGATGTACGTATAATAATATAATTAGTTCTCGTATATTTCACTCTTCCGTAATAAAAATATCTTCCTAATCACCGAACACAACTTCAAATAGAAGTGCCTTCCGTGTAGGTTTAAATGGAAACCGGTGTAGTCACTGGCTTAGTAACCTTTTGGTTCTGCCATTCGGTGCCCTGTCTCTCTTAGGACGGGTTGTTTCGGAGAATTTGAACAATTCATCAAATTTCAACGTTCATTTTCAAGTTCTGTGAAAGGTTTTTTCAAGTTCTGTTTTTATTTCAATTCTGTCAAGCAACTAGCCTATAATGATACAATAACAGAACTTAAATAGGACTTTCACATAACCCAAAAAAGAATGTTGAAATTTGATGAATTGTTCAAATACTCCGAAACAACCCGTCCTTACATTGGCATACATATTGTATTTCATTCCATTTGATTTTGAATTTTTACTGCGATAGTGAATTTCTGAATTTGAATTTTAAGGCCCCAATGGCCAGACTTTTGACCACAAAACCCGGCCACATTGCATTTCTTGTGTTCTTTATTCTTTGTTCCAAACAATTGATAACACAATATAAAAGGAAGAAACTAAAAAGATAGCCATGCCGGATGCCGCCAGTTGTAAATCTGCAGTTTTTCGACCACTGGAAGTTTTGGTTCACTGATTAAATGATGTGCACGTAAATCGAAAGAGGCGATTTAGCTCTACAATATTAATTAAACTAAAATTTGAGTAACCAGGAAGGAACTAATTATTCTGGCGCTTCCAGGAATTTTTTTTTCAATTTTCAATGTTAGTATTAAGATGGTTTATTTCCCTTATTTATGGCGGTAGAGCCATTATTCAATTTTTGCCAGTTACACTAGGACTCCAATGCGAGTTTAAGTCACGCCATTATTCAGTCGCAAAAATAAAACAAATTGTTTCAAATACAGGGGCATACGACTAAACAACTCTCACTAGATTTTTGGTCGCCGTAATTAGAAATTGCAAGTGGAGGCCTAGCCTTAGGGCCAGTTGTTTCACAGAACTTGAACAATTCATCAAAATTCCAAAGTTAATATTCAAATTCTGTTATTATTCCATTGTGGCCAGTTGTTTCACAGAACTTTAATGAATTGTTGAAGTTCAGTGAAATAACTGGCTCAATCAACATCGGTAGACCAAGACTAGCAAAGCCATAATATGTATACATAATTTAAAACATTCTTAATATATTTTCTCAGAGCACAACAGGAATTGTAGTCACAACCTCACCATAGACCATTGTCTGCTAGGGAATGGAGGCCATCAAAAAGTATTGAAAATTTACAATATAAGACATACTCATCAAACATTGAATTTTTTCAGACAGGCCTCACGGAAGCTTGTAGAAAATCCACCATAGACCTTCAAACTGCCGAGAAGAAGATCCTTGACTTTGTGAAGCTCCATGCCCCCCAGGGAAGGTGCCCCCTCGCTGGGAACAGTGTATACATGGACAGACTATTCCTGTTGAAGTATATGCCCACGCTCAATGGATACCTGCATTACCGAATCATTGACGTGTCAACTATCAAAGAACTTTCCAAAAGATGGTATCTCAGCCAATATAAAAATATACCCACAAAGTCCTTTAAACACAGGGCACTATCAGACATTCAAGAAAGTATAGAAGAATTGAAATACTATAGACAAAATGTATTTAAATAAGTGCAATAATTATTTAGCAATTTTTTATTTATAACTCGTAATCATGAATTATTATTATTCACCGCATGTACAATATATACACTGTTTCATTCACAATCATGCATACGTTTTTGTTATAATGACTCGTGTGACATGACCCAACTCAAGTATGTGTTTGATTCACTTAGTTGCACAATAATCGAATATGCAGGGATTACTTACCAGTAGCGGTTTTCTCTTAAGTGCATTTGTGCAGTGAACTCCAAAATAATAGGAAATAAGACAAACTTGAAAATATACTATAACAATGAAAAAAAGAAGGTTTTTCTAAATCATTATTATCATGAGTGAGTTTTTGTTGTAGTTTTATATAATTCTGTATTGAACTAAATTAATCTTGTATCCTGTTTATATTTATTATAATATGATATATTGTCTTAATATAAAAACTTCAATTACACTAGGTCTATTAAATATTTATTTTCTTACTTTTCACGAGCAATATTTTGTTTTTTATGTAATTTTCTCATAAATTTCCATATTTTATTATTACGAGCAATATTTTGTTTTTTTATAATTTTCTCAATTTCAAGGAGGAAATCCATAATTGGAGTTTTATTTTGGCTGTATAGCAAATAAATTTTAAATTTTAGTTGTATAACTCGTGTATAAACTGTCGATTTCCCGGAAATAAATAAATAATTTTACCACACTTTAAACAATGTGCCATTCAAATTCAATGTTAAAAAATCCACCTGTCAGAACTAGTCCGAAATGAATCCCACAGCTGCGTTATGAACATCAGCACCTCTAGGACCTTCAGTCATAACTCTTCAAACTTCATACAGAACACAGTAGTGGTGCCAAAGAGATAGACCTGCAAACCTTGGGAATCTGCTAGCAACCTAATTGCATAGCACCCACGAGATTTGTACAGTATAGTATTTTGCAAGAATCAGCAGATTTTTTTCTGTGATTATCGTATTTCAAGTTCTTATTAATAAGTTCATTACTGAAGATATTTTAATTTTTTTTGTAACCTACAATATATTCTTTAGGCACAGACGTTTTAATGGATTGTGTATTGTTGCTAAGTCGCTAATCTCTGGTGAAGTGATCTAATGAACTTCCTTTAGATCAATGATACTCAACCTTTTTCTTCTGCGGGCCACATTCATATGTTTGTAAAGCTACGCGGGCCGCAACACTATACTGGTATGACAAAAAATATCATGAAACCCACCACCCCCGTTTTTTTGGAAAACCATTTGAGATTTATAAAAATATAACCAAAACAGAATAATAATAGTACATATCACTTATCAGCATACCCATCGTTAAAAATTACAATAGTGAAAAAAATAAAACTCAAAAGTAACATGTATCCAAACGTTTATTTTGAAATTAGTGTGATTTTTGACATTGGGATAAATTTTCAACAATAGACAAATTGGGTTTATAATTGCTGCATGCTACCCTCAATACGTCATCAAGGTGAGAATCAGTAAGTCGATTCCTGTATACGTTTTTTGCATATTTCATTTTGGAATATGATGACTCACAAAGATATGTTGATGCAAACAATGTAAGGAGCAGGCAGGCACAATTTTTGACAGTCTTGTATTTTTCAGGAACTAATTCCCAAAAATGGATGTACTCCTTCCCCTCTCTTTTTTCTTCAAAAATAGCTTTCAGATTAGTATCGTTCTTAAATTCGATAAATTCATCAAAAAGCACTGCATAATCATATCCCAACGTGGCTAAGTGTGTTAAAGTTGCTGTTTCTAGGTGCCAGGGATTTGCTATAAGTAACTAACAATTCTTGATACTACGTAAGTCCTGAAATCTGCTCTTAAATTCCTTAGCTAAGGCAGCTAAATAATTTTAAAATATCTTATATGTAGTTTTCTTCAGAAACATGTATACCATCTTGTTTAGCTTTTATAACAGTTGGAAAGTTATGCAATACTTTGTTCTCTATTTCTTTGTGGTAGATGTTCAATTTCTCTTCAAAAGCAAACACTTTATTCGCCATCTACGAAATGATTTTATTTTCGCCCTGTAAGACGCGATTGAGTTCATTAAGTTTTTCTTTGATATCACACAGAAAAGCTAAAAGACACCACCATCCGTCATTATTAAGTTCGCTGTAAATTTTATTGTTTTGTTGTAAAAACAAAATAATTTCATGCCTCAAAGAATAAAACCGTTCCAGAACCATACCTCGGCTTAGCCATCTCACCGAGGTATGTAAAAGAATGTCAGTTTAGTTACTGTTTAATTCTTCCAAAAGACTTTTAAACTTCCTATGGTTCAGTTCTTGGGCTCTAATGTAATTAACTATGTATACTTATTGCAGTCTTCATCGCGGCGTCTATTTCAGCAATGGAGATACGTGCTGATAAGTTCTCTTGGTGTATGATACAGTGGAAAGATAAGAGATTTGTTAATTTATATTTCTCTTTCCATAAAGCAACAAATCCTTTTTTGGATCCGATCATTGAAGGGCATCTATCCGTAGATACACAAACCAATTTTTTAATATCAATATCATTGTTTTCCAGAAATGTACTGATAATATTTACTTATTCATAGGAATAAGTTTCGAAAAAAAAAATCTTATGAACTGAATTGTGTCCTGTACAATATCTAACAAAAACGGAACATTGTGATGTTGCTGAAATATCGGTGCTAGAATCAAAAGCCAAACTAAAATATTTGCATTTTTTCAGATCTTCTATGATGCGATTAAATATGTGATTTGCAATATTTTCAATGCGTCTAGCAAAGGTATAATCAGAGAGCTACATACTTTTGATCTGAGATATTATTTGATTTTTATTACTAAATTTATCAAATAATACGTTGGAAGCACTGAGGAAACATTCTTTCACAACCTCTGCGTCGGTAAATGGTTTCATATATTTACCAAGTACGTAACAAATTTCATACGACGCTCTTGTCATTACTGCGTCATGTGATACCGCCATTGATATAATATTTTGTTGATGTTGAAAGGACTTCTTGAAGAATTTTAACTTTTCACGTCTTATTAAAGAGCCACGAGGATAGGTATCGCCAAATGTTTTGTGCTTCGTGGTATAATGATGAAGAATGTTATATTTTTTCAATATAACACTCTCACAACATATCAAGCATGTGGTCGAACCATGTTTATTTGACACAACGAAATATTCATCTTGCCATTTGTCTTGAAACATGTCACAGTCGCAATCAATCTCAAATTAACGTGATATAGAATGCCAGATTTTGTAAACCATGTTCCTGATATTAAATGTATTGAGGGCCGCACAAAATAGCTTGGCGGGCCGCAGATTGAGTATGATTTAGATCTAGGGAAAAATATAATATGGAAAAGACCAACATGAGACTTTTTCACAAAACAACTCCAAATGATCAGATCACAAATCGCCACAGGTTACTTACTGTACTTACACAGGTACACTATACTGATTTTTTTAAATAAAAGTGGTCATTTCACACCTGTATCTATTTATACACGAATTAGATTACATCTGATTGTGTTACCCAAGTCACCGAGAGATTGATTGCGACTAAATAAGGAACTGCAAATTAATTTGATACTAAAGAAGGTTTATACACCAACTAACCATCACGCCATTTCCTGCAGGGGTAAACTCGGTCTTGGCACACACTTGCCTCATTCAAATTCATTCATCGTCTCATACATACTCTTGTACTATTCTGACTCTTGACATTACCCGACTCAAGTATCTGATTCACTTGATCCACCGACTTGTGCTATCATTCGCATTTGCGTCATATATTCTCCTTACACTCCTCTCTTCGCTCTTGTACACTATATGTTTTATTCCACCACGGGCAATTTATCAGTGATGTAGCCCTGCTTGCATGTAGCAAATGAAAAATTGGTTTTTAATGAATATACAATTTTTAATAATTTACGTAAAATTATTTAATTAACACTTTTAAAACAAAATAAACTAGAATATATAATAAACAAAATACTGTTGTTTTTTGAGAGGCGATGGTTAGAAGATTACAGAGCCATGAGGATGGCAGTCAGGACAGTGGAGACGGCAAGCATGGCGTACCCGGTGCTATATACGCCCTTGATGGAGAGGAACCGGCCCGTATCCCAGAGTAAGTGGCGGATGCCGTTGGCCCAGTGGTAGCAGAGCGGGAAGGCCACCAGGAACTTGATGGTGCACAGCAGTGGTGTGGAGAGCTGCATACTCTCCAGCATGGTGAGGTAGTGCGTGATGTCGTTGGGCAGTGCCAGGTAGCCGATGCCGAGAGCCATCATGTAGCTTGACAGGGCCATTCCTAGAATTACAAATATATTTTTAATTGTCGAGGAAGAAAACACTAATAAATCTAAACGAAACAGAAAATATAAAGGCAAAAAGGTTGCAACTGGGAACCGAACCCAGGATCTCTGCCTTACTGGGACAACAACTCTAACCACTCAGCTATTATTACAAGATTTAATAACGTCATATTTGTGTCAATCTCAATTAACAATATTATCCTCAACTAATTTTCCTAAATTTTTTGGTTGCTATATTTTTGTGTAATTACAAAGCTCTACACGAATTTATTTGTAACCTAGATAGTGTATCTAGAATATATATATAGCTGAGTAAAAACAACTTGGCCTTTGCCCACACTCCTTGCCTGATTCACATTCATACATACTCTTCTATTATTCTGACTCTTGACTTCTCATGGCCCAACCCAAGTATCTGGTTCACTTGATTGTGCCATGTCTTCCTCGGGCGTCCCCCGCTTCTTCTACCATTCACACTTGCGTCATATTCTCCTTACACACCTTTCTTCGTTCATTCGCGCTGTATGCCCAATCCATCTGATCCTTTCTTAATCTTTCTCATTATGCTTACCTTGCATTCTTTGCGTACCTCCTCATTCTCTCACGATCGTACATGGTTTTACCACACATATGCCTCAGGGATTTCATTTCTACAGCATTCAGTCTAGTATTATTATTTAATTTATAAAATTATTTAAATAGCGAATATAAATCAAATAATAATATTATTTTATATAAAAATGTAACCTGCAATCTACAATTTTTTTTCTTACACTCAAATCTTAAACAGATAGTGGCGGATTAATTACTGGGCATGATGGATTAGTGCGATTTTACTGTTTTCATAAGTGGGTACTGCAGATTCCCATTTAACTTCTCAAGTGCCAAATCTTATCTATATAAATAAAACTGTAAATGTTATTTTGGTCAAAATCTTAAATTTCCTAAAGTTCTTTACCAATTGCTTTAAAATTTTGACGCAACGTTGCATTGGAATATGTGCATGTTTTTATGTACATACCTATATTATACAGGGTGTATCGGCACGTACCCGACAAACTTTAACCAGCTATTCCTTAGCATATTTGGAGTAAAAAATCTTATGTGCACTTTGCTGTCCGGTAACGTTTTTTTTTTAATAAAAAATTTATTATTCATATTTTCACCACATGTCACCACTGTTTTATCCTTTGTCAAAGTTTGAAAACCCATCTGGCAAATATTTTATTCGAATTCCGTTGAATAATGCACGTGTGTACCTATATTGGCGCACTTTTAGAATCACAACGAAATAGCACGGCACCATTCGTCTCATTTTTAACTATTATTATTTAGTGTGTGCGAAAGAGCGAAGACGCTTTTTGACATACTTGCTTATAACAGCTGTTGAACACGAAACGCAATGCCAATGACAGTGATGTAGTGTGGAAATTTTATTTTTTTTTGTTTTTAATTGAAAAAAAAATGCTACCGGACAGCAAAGTGCCCATAACATTTTTTACTCCAAATGTGCTAAGGAATAGCTGGTTAAAGTTTGTCGGGTTAGTGCCGATACACCCTGTATAGTTGTCACCTGTGACACGGTAAAAACATGCTTTTTAAAAAAAAAAAACAGCGCCATCTGTTGGACGTAAAAGCAACACGCGCTATTGTTTCTCTATCTGTAGACAGACTGAGCCACAGCAACGCGTGGCGGGGTACAGCTAGTAATATATAAAAATTCAGCCTGCGTATGTTCTAAAATTTTACTTATTATCTCGAAAAACGGTTGACTGATATTGTTGAAAATTTTGTTTTTTCTTATTAGTGCCAGGAGTGTTTAGAGTGTGGTTAGAATGATATAAGAAGTCGGGGACGCCCGAGGAATACTTAACGCAATATCTCTGCACCGGAATGAGATGCGAACTCGAATCAAAGTCGATGAAATGTAGTTTTTTTAACAGTAATACTGTGGTATACGTAGTGAATGGTGGAAGACGTCAAAGACCCCTGAGAAAGACACTAACAATAGCGAAGCATTGAGGGGTCCACTAGTATTATTATATACGTAGCGAGGAAGACATGGAACAATCAAGTGAATCAGACACTTGAGTCGGGCCATGTCAAGAGTCAGAATAATAGAGAGTGTGTATATCAAATCAAATCAAAAATTATTTATTGTAAAATTAAAATTACAAAAGGTATAGCTTATGGGTAGACCCCATTTCTTCCAGCTAACCACATTTATTTAATTACAATGTTTATACAGATAAAATAACAATATACCAATGAAAAAATAAAAAAATACAAATATATATACCAATAAAAATAGGTGTTTCATTTACGTGAGGTATTCACTCAACGTGTAGTGACATTTATTAACAAGGAAAGTGTTTAGTAACGTTTTGAATTTGTGTGTATCTTGTATTTGTTTAATGTTATGTGGAAGGTTGTTATATACTTTAATGGCCATGTAGTATGGTCCTTTTTGGAATATTGTTTTGTTTGCTTTTGGTATTAGTAAGTTTTCTGTGAGCCTTGTAGCGTATTTATGTGTTGAGTTTTTTAGTGGGAACTTGTCTGTAGATGATCGCACTAACATGCATAACTCCAATATATATATGTCTGTGACTGTCAGAATTTTCAGATTTTTAAACATAGGTCTACATGAATCTAAACGATCAGAGTTTGTAATTTTTCTTATGCATCTCTTTTGTATGATGAAAACATCTTTAGCGTTTACCGAGTTTCCCCAAAAAATAATACCGTATTTTATTATTGAGTATACATAACCATAGTATGCGGCTATTACTGATTCGGTGTTTAATATTTTTCTTAAGGTACCCAGAACATAAGAAAAACTACTGATTTTTGCTACAATTTTTGAGACATGTTCATAATATAATAGTGTATAACTCGATGTATGAATGTGAATGAGACAAGAAGTTGTTTGGCGATCCGTCCTCTCTGCCTACCCCTACGGAGAAACGGCGTGATGGTTAGTTAGTTATGTACGTTATCCCTTGTATTGGATACAAAAAATTTATATATGTCGAGTGCGGGCGTATCCCTATGGATCTCTTTTTAAACTATGGTCAACGAATGCCCGCTCCATTCATTCCCCGGCGGGATTGATGAGGTTCACATGGCGATGCCTGTGGCCCTAGAATGGCTCGCAGACCTGGATGTCCCCCTCTGACCCCCCCACCATACGAAAGAAGAAGAATAATGAGTCATTGTGAATGTTTTATGATTTATTTTTATTTGAAACGACATAAAAGTGAGTTGACGTTAACGTTTGTAATACATTTGACTAAAAAATATATGTTATATATTTTTCTTTATCAGGAATTTTAATTATAAAAAAGGTAAAGGCTTTAATTTTTATTTAATGTTTGATTTCAAAATTTTAATATTTCAAAAAACATAAGTTTATTTCTAATAATAAAATTTGTAAAAGTATTTCATTAATTTTCAAAAATAGTTTTAATTTTTTGGAAACATTCATAAATATTCCACCCTTGTATAAATAGCCTTGAGGTGATTTTTCACGAAAACGGCGCTATAATATGGATTTTATTGCAAAGCGGAAATACTCCAACCTTCTGACAGAATATGGCTGAGGCCATATTGAGGAGTTATTATTTACAACTCATGAATGTTTAAAGTGATATTATAGGTATGTACTGAGATCGTTGACACAATGATATGGAAGTTAATTACTTACCCCCTTACTAATAAATGTGTTTTAAATTTTACACAACTGATAAACAATTAATTACAATACTTTAATGGTGGTTTATCAGTTGCGTAAAGTTAAAACACATTTATTAGTAAGACTTTGGTGTTGATTTACCCGGAAAATAAAATAAAACAAAGCTTTCATAACGATGTTTAGTTATTACTTATCAATTTCTGTATGTGGAACTATCGGCCCATTGTGTTTAAAGATTGTTTGATAATAATCTATAGAACAGAGTTATTTTATGATATTTATATAATGGCTGTACCCCACCATGCGTAGCTATAGCTCAGCCTGTACGTGCACAATAGCATGTGTTGCTTTTACGTCGAAAGCATGTTTTTACCTGTCACAGGTGACATTTACATAATATAGGTATATAAAAATACATACGTATTCGAATGGAACTTTGTGTCAAAATTTCAAAGCAATCAGTGAAAAACATTTATATTTTTATTTATATAGATATAGATGAAACAATATGAACCAACTACTAAAAGTTTTCGATAGTTTTGCGAGCAATGGCAATGGATATTTATTTATTGATTTTTGAAAATTTTAAGAATATCAAAACAATCAATAATAATTGTAATATAACTCCTAATGCCAAAAGGAATTCCCATACCAGAGCTAGTATTATGTAAATTAAATTTGGCATCCAACACAATTTTTTGTTTGCTGCGCTACTTAGCACTAACTTTTAATTCAAAGCATTTACTTACTAATTAACACATGCATGTCTTCACAACATAGTATAAAGATGGGCCTATTTCCTGATAGTAATTTCTTCAATGCAATGTTAAATAAAGTGGTCATAAATAAATAAAAAATCATACCTTAATAACTTGGATGTCAGATACATATATGTACATACATGCATACCACAACACCATTACTAAGTTCTTACACAAATCTTCTTCTTCTATGTAAAACCTCATTAATTTAAAATGCATGGGACCACAGACCAAAAAAGATATAGACATGCCCTAATGCAAAATCCCACCATAATGGTTTGCAGTGCCGTCCATTGTGGGACTTTTCTGCGCAAGGCGTTCTCTCATATTTCACATGTTCACATTATACTTTGGTTAATAAATTATAAATCATTTTTAAGTGTCTGATGACAGGTTGTTGTAAATAATTTCAAAGTTAAATTCAAGTCCTGAAAAACTTCTGTTATTATTTCATCATGTTTTATAGAACTTTGATAGTAACAGAATTTGAATACGACTTTCACAGAGCTTAAATATTAACTTTGAAACCTGATAAATTGTTAAAATTTTGTGAAATCCGTCCTAAATATTGTAACAAAATATCGATTTTGTAAACAAGCCGAACTTTTGTTCACTAGTTGTAGGATTCTCAATTATGTATATTATGCAGCGAGCAATTTGTGCGCTATTGTAAAAAGGACTAGTTATTCGTAAGCAGATTTTATTTTAAAAGACTAAATAGTGATTCTACAATGCGAGTAGACTGTCAGACTCATTTAATGACAAATCACGGAAAAGAATACGCCCACGCCACCTTCGCTCTTCTTTAGTCTATCTTTTCTTTGGTCTGCGCATGAGACCTATTTAACTTAATTTCAAAGTAGTTGAATTGACTAGTAATTTTAAAGAGAAATATTATTTCTAAAAATAAATAAAATGGTAAATATTGCAGAACTTTGACACGGCTGAATCAATCAGTTTTGGTGATAACCACCAATCTAAATTGAAATTTTGCTTGAAGTGGCTTTAACCGTGTTTAGTAACCAGGTGTGAATAGCCAGATCCTCTCCACTTTCCTCTTCCCATCTTCTTCCCTACCATAATTCCTTTAGCCTCGTAACATTTCGATAATTATTGGGGATCTCATCGTCCCACGTCAGTTAGGACTTTTGCGCGGCAGTCACACCAAAACTTTTAAAGTCTCTAGGCGCCTGTGAATAGTTTTCTTTCTTATAAAATTCTTACCAGTGATCCTATGCGAGATGGACAGTATGCTGGTGACTTGTAAGGCATAGATAGTGAGATGCGGTGACTGGGGGCGGCCGATCTTGATGTTGTGGAGGTCGTAATCTTCTACGGGGGTCACCTTGGCCTTTTGCACGTTCATGGTGACCGGCCGCGAAACGATGTGAGGGCTTATCATGCATTGGAGCCCCGCCACCTGTGGCCGGAGGGCGCGGCTGAATAGGGAACTGGAAAATAAACAAATCTTCTCTGTTAACCCTAAAATGTTATGTTTTGTGCACAGTGTACTATTTTTCATTTTATGTAAAACAAGCCCTCTAAGCCCAAGGTTTTTTCCAACGAAATTGGCAATAACATCTAAACTATCTTAATAACAACAAAAATACCAACGTGAAAAATCAATTTTAATTTTAACGAAATAGCTATTAAAATGCATAGTTTTCCATTTCCGGAAACTGAACCCCGTTTCTTAAACCAACTCAACACAAAGTTTTGTGTATCACTTGTTCAGTAAACAAAAATGATTTTTCTACAATTTTTAAGAACATTTCAAGAACATAAGACCAGAACAGAAAACTTGGTTTTAATTCATTACTACAAGAAATAACTATTTATATTAGGAGTTAGTGGGGTAAAAGATTCATTAAAGTAAGTTATGTTTGAAGATTAGGAAATATGCATAAAATATTAAAATAACCCAAACATCCTAAAAATATATTCTGTGCATGTTTACTTAAACCCCCGACTTAATTAGTTGTCTCAATTAGATATTTATGTATTTTTAAAGAGCCTTTGCATACAGCGGAATTCGACAAGTTTACCGAAAACTTTCAACATATTGAAGATATCTATAAATCATACATAAATTTATACTAAAAAAATATATGCATGGTAATCAAAAAAATACTAATTTTAAACAGCTGTCAACGGAGGAGGCTAACGATTATATGTATTACATAATATATATTCCTAACAACGCCATAAAATGGTTGGTTTTATTTATCAAGGATAGTGTAATATAAAAGTAAATCATAGGCTATCATTAACATTGAGCATTTCTCATAAATGTACGTAAGATAACAATATATTTTTATTAAAATTACCTCCTTAATAAAAGCGACATGTTATGACCACAGAAAAAAATACTAACTAAATGTTGCCATTGCCAGTCCAAATCCACATCCAAAAAGTATGACATGTTCGTAAAACACCGGGAAACATGAAACTTTAATATTTTGTTTTCAAATAAAAATAAATGAGCTCTTGTAATAATATTGCTCTTTAAATTGTGAGCTACTAATTCGTAATTACCTGAGCGTAGCGGAGAAATGTTTTAATTACACCATTTGGCAATTCATCTTGTTATTACTCTACTTAAGGGAAGTTAATAATTAATATTATTCATGTAAAAGATAAGGAGGAACGAGTACAAAAAAAGAAGTTACTTAAGTTCGAACACGATTAAAATTTATTTAAAAAAAATGTATAAAGAAGGATTAGTCTTAATCTAGCTTAGTGATAGTTATAAATTGTAATTCTTAAAATTAATTGTCCTTTTTCTTAATCCTAAATTATTGTTCATTCAATGTCTTAAAAGTTGGGTCACGTTACGAGATAAATATGCAAAAATTGTTCAGGCACTTCCCTTTACGATGATTCTGGAACCGCGTACTCCACGTTCGCACTTATCACTGATACACAAAAGCGGCAACTTGGGCTGGTTCCGAAGGGCGGAATCAGTTCAGCCTGGGCCAAGGCTCCGAAGGGCGGAGTCGGCAGGCAGCGATTTCTGAGAGGGCAGCTTCCTGGGCGGAAGTCTGGCGACCACTCTGGCTTCCTGGGCGGAAGTTCGCGGGGTTACGGGAAGAGCCTCGGTGACCGCTCCAAGGGGGAGGGCAAGAGGTTTCTCGGCGGACGCGAGATGGTGACTCCTGAGAGGCGAGAGCGTGACTGTTGAGCTGAATCAGTTGTATTCACCCGCGCAATCCGGCGACCGTGGCGCACTTGTGGTGGTGTGCTGGAACTATAGTGGTTCCGCTTTACACCACTTCGGTGCGTTGTCTTGAGTCCGTGGCGCTGGCATCGCCATTCTCACCGCTAGATTGCGCTGTCTGGCTGATTCTGATTAACTTACGGTTCAAAATCTTAATATATATTTAAGTATCTTAACATTATGCATGCATACACTTAATTAATATCTGGTTGCAATTAAATTTCTAATCTAAGTTGACAATTACTCTTACATCTAGATTTATACTTAATGTTAAATATTTTAAAATTACGTTTTTAAATATGACCTTCAAACAATTACAATTTAGCCTAGCCTTGGGTGAAGATTTTTTATTGCCGGGTCGCTGGCTTAACGATACACCCATTTCAGAATTACTACTTGATGAGGGTCTAGAGCTAAATCTGCCGACTAATGGGTGTATTTCTAAGTTGGCTTTCTAAATTTTTATTGCGATTTCCGGCCAGGCTATTGACTAAATATTTAAAGTCTAATAATATCCGACTGCCGCCTTCATCTGCGTGTAAAATCACAGAGACAGATGCGGGCGCACGTGTTTGCTTTGGCCTTTCTGTGAATTCAAGTCACGTAGATACCTAGGGACATATCAATCGCCCCCGGTTTGTTTGACTTGAATTCACAGGGAGATTATAATTAACTTATTAGCTATTATTAACTTTACTATTTCTACGACATTTAACCTAACAATCTAAATTTAACATTACTATTACGATATTGATATTGGTATAAGTTATATAAGAACTAGGTATCGCTTGGCGTCTGTCCTTCTGGCCTGGGTGCTGGACGCAGTTGGTCCGCGTGTACCTTACATGGTTTCCCTCTGCGTTCGATCCAGTAGATATTGCCTCGGCCTGTAGGTATTAGAATTTTATGAGGTCCACTCCACGTGGGTGCAAAACCCGCGTGGAATCCCGCTGCCAGGTCTGATTGAGGGTGTTCCCTCATAAAGACCTTTTGACCCGTCTCGTAGTTAGATCTCTCTTCAACCGGCGGGGCATAGCCCTCACTGTACTTTCGTTGGGAGTCCCTGAGTGCTTGGTCTTGTTCTGCGCGCTGGCATGCGGTACTTGCCGGGTTCGTAAATTCATCAGACGTGTGCACCATCCACTCGCCGGGTCGGGGGAGGTCGTAACCTAGAAGAGCTTGGCTAGTTGTTATCCCTGTGGCAGCGTTCTGGCGGCCGCGCAGGGCCCCGAGGAGCGTGGGTATATGGGTATCCCATTGCGCGTAAGCCTGTCCTTGAAGGTACATAGATTCGTAATCCTTTTTTTTATTTCTTGATTGCGCCGTTCCGTAACGTTTGCTCGGGCGTGGTATATGGCTGAAGTCCAATGCAGGCATTGCCAACGCTCGATGGCTTGGCTCCACAAGGCGTTTCTGAACTGGGGACCGTTGTCGGTGAGCAAGGCTCGTGGGTAACCGAATCGGTTGAAAACCTCTGTCTCTAACAGCGTTACTAACTGCGGGGCTTTACTCGAACGAATTGGGAAGGCTTCAACCCATCTAGTAAAGAGATCCGTAACCACTAAGATGAATCTTTTCCCTCTTGCGGTCGTGGGATATGGTCCCATCAAGTCGATGGCCACGAGTTCGAACGGATTTGAAGCTTGGGTACTGCCAAAAGGAGCTGCGGGGCGTATTGGCCGGGCTCGTGTAGTTAAGCACACCGTGCATGCTTGAACATGTTTTTCTACATCAGTGCGCATGTTAGGCCAGAAATAGTGGGCTTGAGCCGCCCTAAGGGTCTACTTTGCTCCCGGGTGTCCGGCCACAGAACTATTATGGTAGGCGGTGATGACTTTGCTAATCATACTGGTTGGTACTACCAACTGGGGCTCGTTGTGGTTCCTTCTTCTCCAGAGGTAATCACCCATTTGCTCGTAACTTCGCATGTAGCGACGATCTTGTGCACTAGGAGCATGTCGTGCGCTAATTTGGCGTAGCCGCCTAAGTTTCTGTTGAGTTTCTGGGTCCGTTCTCTGCCGTTCTCTGATTTCTTCTGTTAATGCTAAGTTGATCGGCGTGTCATTGCTCTCCCGGTCCTGGCCTTCCACCTCCTGGAGTGGGGAGTCGCTCTCCTGAGCGACTTCCACGTGCATCACCTGAGCACCTGATTCTTCAGTGCCGCTGTCGCGCGTGGGGTACATCATTCGGTCCAATTCCTCTATGTCGGGATTTATGTACGTATCGCTGGGCTGGCGAGATAAGGCATCGGGTAATTCATTATTCCTCCCTGGGCAATGTTCCAGCGTGAAATCGAACTCCTGAAGAAGCAACGCCCAGCGCATCAGTTTGGCTCGTTGGTCCTTAGCGTTATGCAGCGACGTGAGAGCCTGGTTATCAGTCCGAAGTCTGAAGTGTCTACCTTCGATATATGGCCTATATCGCTTGATCGCCCATACGGCTGCCAACGCTTCTTGTTCGTTTGAATGTAGACGTTGTTCGGCTTCAGTAAACTTTGCACTAGCGTAGGAAATAACGTTTCTCCCTCCATCTGGGCGGGAATGGTACATCACAGCCGATATTCCAAACTTACTCGCATCCGTTTGAATAATAAATTCACGGCTAAAATCCGGTCGAGCCAGCGTGAGCGGGCCACTAAGCGCTTCTTGGATCCTCGTAATGGCATCCTGGGCGGCTGGGGTCCAACGGAAGTTCCTACGTGTGTTAAGCAGGTCTGTCATTGGGGATGCTAGCTCCGAAAATCGAAGGACGTACTCCCGCAGCCAGTTGCATAATCCTAAAAATCCTCTTAGCTCTTTTCATGTCCGGGGAGGCGTGGCGGCAGCTATCGCTTGCTCATGAATAGGTTGTGGTTGGTTACCCCTGGCGCTGACCGTATGGCCTAAATAATCGATTTTTTCAGCGATTAGGTTGCATTTTTTTGGGGCACAACGGAACCCAAAGTGTTGGAGTCGTTCGAAGACCAGCCTCAGGTGGTACAGGTGACTTTGTAAGTCGGGAGAGAATATCACAACATCGTCTATATAAACCATGCAAAATTCTCTAAGGTAGCCGGCAAGTACCTCTTGACTCATTTGACGTTGAAACGTTTCTGGGGCGCCCTTGAGCCTGAAAGGCATAACTCTAAATTGGTAACATGCACCATCAGGGGTAGCAAACGCAGTCAGGTGCTTCGATTCTGGGTCCATCGGCACCTGCCAATAACCCTTCATTAAATCTAAGGTGATGAACACCTTGGCTGTCCCGAGATCCTTTAGCGTTTCGTGGATAATAGGTAGTGGTGATATTTCTCCTTCGGTAACGTCGTTCAAACGACGATAATCAATGCAAAATCGGAATCCATTCCGTCTCTTCCGGGGAGCCATCACGACGGGGAAGCAATATGGCGATCTACTGGCTTCTATCACTCCATCTGCCAGCATTCCTTCTAGCTGATCGTATAACGCTCTCTTCTTTGCATCGGACAACCGGTGCGGGGCAATGCGAATTGGGTTTTTATCCTTTAGGTGAATGACGTGTGGTTGCAGAGGCGCTGGCCCTGCATATGGCCGGAAAAGCTCTTCGAATTCAGTCAATAAATTGGTAACTGCCCGTTTCTGGGCGTCGGGGAGGTCAGGTATCTCCAGCAGTTCAGCATTCCCTTGACTGGTTGGCTGGCGTCGTGGGATTAGGTGAGTACTCAGCCGTTCGCCACGGCCAAAGTGCAAACATCCCCTGTAGAAGTCCACCACGGCTCTCTGAGCGGTAAGCCAAGCGTTTCCTAAGATTAGGGCTTCCCGTAATCCGTCTATAACCAAGAAATTATCTTCGAGCTCCCTTTCCTGTATGGTCCAGTGCAGCGTTGTCTTCGCTAAAATAGCCATTGACGCGGATGCGTGGGCCAAGTTTATTGTGTTAAGCGAGGATTTCTCGCAATTATCGACTGAAACTAGTTCGGCCCTTACGAGGTTATGGGAGGCTGCCGAATCGATGAGTGCGTTGAAATCTCGCCCTTGAATCTTAACTCGAATACGAGGCATGAGGGTAGCACTTTCGGCTGTTGCTGTGTTGCACGTTGGATATGTGGAATGAATTTCCATCTCGGGCATATTTGATACTATGACCGCTTGGTTAGGTATATCCGGGCTGTACGTACTTATTAGCGGCGGCACGTGGTTAAACTCATGTTGCGTAATATTCGTCAAATTATTGTACATATTTTCGACATTTTTAAAAAAGAATTACAAATATATGTGGTATTTGATTGTGAAATGACATTAGAGAGTAAGAAAGTAAGTAAACAAGAGATACAAGTACATAAGTTTCTGTAGTGCAAATAAGGTAGAATTAGATTAAATTAATATTGATTGAAAAGATTTGATAGCATAGCCCTCTTGTACCTACCTTGCGTGCAGTTAAATAGATCTGCCACATCTGCGTATCTATTACTAACTTCATGCAACCTAGGTACAAGCGAGTGTTTGGAATACTCAGTCCTGATATTGTTGCATTTAAACAATTTTAGAACGAGTAGCTCTCGTGGGTATATGGAATTTAATGAAGTTAATTAAATCAGGACTGTCTATACTACCATTTACAATTTTGAACATAAATATTAAGTCGGATATAATTCTTCGATCTGAGAGTTTTAATAAATTTAGATTTTTCATCAAGTAATTATAATTTATATTTTCAATGGGAATACCGAGTTTAAAATTAATGTGTCTTAGGAATTTATGTTGAATTTTTTCGATTGAATCTGAATGTAATTTGTAGTGGGGGGACCAGATCGAGGAGTTATATTCGACTTGACTACGAACCAGGGATGTATATAAAATTTTTAATGTTGAAATATTCTTGAAACCTCTGGAATTTCGAAGAATGAAGCCTAGCATTTTCATTCCTTTATTATTAATATTATTTATATGCGATATAAAGTTTAATTTAGAGTCGAAAGTTATCCCCAGGTCATTAATTTCTTCGACAGAGGTAAGGATTGAGTTATTGAGTTTATATGAATGAATAATTGGTTGATTTATTCTGTAAAATTTAATTGAATAACAATTATTTATGCTCAGATGAAGTTTGTTAAGAGAACACCAATTAATTAACCTGTGTAGCGCGCTGTCTTTACGCTAGCCACTACACCATCTCTTTCCCCCGTACAGCGCCATCCTGTTCACCCACTCCTAAGCAAACCCGGATGCGCCGACGCCTTCTGCGCATCTCCCCCCCTCGAGCCGCTACACAAACCACACCCCGCAACAAGAAATGGGCTATATAACCGGCTGCGCGCCCTAAATGAGTCACTTCGCCTGCAGCTCGCTCTTGGCTAGTACGCTCTCTTAGTTGCGCTTCGTCCTCTGGCACGACCCTCTAAGGAGTATTCTACTACCATAAGTAAAGCCCCAACCAGACCCTCAGTTAATTAGTGAATTGATACATTGTGACTATTTTTTTACCATATTATGTGATCTGTGAACTTACTTACTTCAAATAAATAACCGTTTACCAACAATTGTGTTATAAAACTGGCGCCCAACTTAGTGGCCAGACACATAAAGTAAAAAAAATTAAAATCAGTGAATCTACAAAAATTTCGTCGCTACCACGTCGAAGTCCTCGTTTCACAATGCAGGCCAAGGAAAGTGCTGGCATCTGCTTCACGCAGGAGCAGTTCGCGGAATTAATGAACTCCATGAAGCGGATGCAGTCGGAACCAACACGTACGGGTACATTTACCACCTGTACGGCACGCTTCGATGGTGCCAGAGACAGGAGTGCGGTCGAGAGTTTTATTGCCGCCGCATCCATCTTCAAGCGCGCCGAGAACATCGAAGACGCAAGCGCTCTGGAAGGATTACCACTGCTGCTTACGAAAGACGCCGCCGCTTGGTGGCTCGGCATAAAAGGAGAAGTACGAGACTGGGAGAGCGCAACGACCCTCCTCAGGCATGCTTTCGCCCCTAATAAGCCAGCGTACAAAGTGTACACAGAGATATTTTTATGCAAGCAAGACGCATTAACGTCAACCGATGTGTTCATTGCTAAGCAGCGGATGTTACTCGCGGAGCTACCACCGCCCAGCCATCCAGAGAAGGTCCAGATAGACCTAATATTCGGACAACTGAATATCCGGATACGAGACAGAGTGCCGCGCGAAGCGATCAATACCTTCGCCGAACTACTACAAAAAGCCCGTGCAGCGGAAGAAAGCCTGTACGAGAGCACGAAGACCGTCCCACTACGCGCGATGGAAAACCGAACAGACGGCCGCCTACGCTGCACTAACTGCCGCAGATTTGGGCACCGTTCCGAGGAGTGCCGTTCCCGCTACGATACAGGAGCGCACGTAAAGTACACTCCTCCAGTCAAAAAGCTGGAGACACCCAGTGATGCGAAGTTCGCATGCTACGGTTGCGGTAAACCAGGCGTGGTAAGAAGCAAGTGCCCGCAATGCAGCCAAGGGAGAATAGACACCCCTCACCCACGAGCCGATTTTTGCTCGATACATGAAGTAGGCCTTCCCCGAGCGAGACCTATACTACACATCGGGATTGGAAACTTCCTGGGCACTGCTCACGTAGACACCGGAGCAAAATTGAGCGTAGCATCAGCTGAGCTACACCGGCGGCTAATCGCTCAAAATTTCAAAACCCAGCGAACCATCATGGACATCGTATTGGCAGATGGTGTCCCTAAACGTCAGGAGGTCGAGACAATAGCCGCCACCTTGACACTAAGAGGCCGACAGATACCCACCAGCTTCATCGTGCTCCCAGGAGGACACGAGAATCGAACACTCCTAGGCGTCGATTTTATCGAAGACGCGGGGATCGATATAAACATTCCCCAGCGCGCATGGGCATTCACGGACAGCCCCGAAGTACGGTATATGCTGCATATGGAAAATGACGCCATACCACCAAACCAAGATATCCGGCAACGGCAAAACGACAATGGTGAGATAGGAGAAGTGAGAGCACATAAACTCCCTAAGGTTTGCCTACCCGCCCCACCAGTACAGGACAATGAATGCGAGATCTACGTGTCGCCGTTCATGAGTCCTCTCCCACAGACACCGCCTAAGGTTCGTCTGCCCGCTCCACCAGCACAGGACAATGAATGTGAGATCTACGTGCCACCGTTCATGAGCCCTCTCTCACAGACACCGCCTCGCACTAACATTTGGGCTAAGATGATAGCCCTGAATGAGCTGTTTCCCGAGGACGCGATGGAGGAAGACGCTCTAAGGGAGGTAATGATACGCTCCTATCGGCTCTTCGATGACTCCCCAAGAAAACCCAGAAATGAAGTGGAATTCTGTGCCTTGGACGCCGAAATACTAAGCCTCCGACCAGAAGAAGCCACCCACCTTATACCTACCCAGAGGGACCAGCTGGACCACCTGCTGTGCGACAACGCCGCTGTCTTCTCGGCCACCCCGTCATCTACGACAAGCCGATGGAAGCAAGGAATTCATCATAAAGTCGGACGCAAGCAGCTACGCAATAGGAGCAGTTTTGGTCCAGGGGGATGGACTAGAAGAACATCCGGTAGAATACGCGAGCCGCATCTGCTACAACTAGCCGATACCCTACGTCTTGTCAGGACCCACAATGATGAGAAACAAGACAAACAAAAGAATTACGTGGATAACAAGAGGCGAGAAGACCCCCATTACCAGCCCAGAGATCACGTCTTTGTCCACTCCCACACTCTTAGCAAAGCCGCAAGAGGCTTCAGCGCAAAATTAGGACCACGACGCGATGGCCCCTACCTGATCCTGAAGCAACATGGACCAACGAGCTACGAGGTAGCTTCAATGGAAGCACCAGATGTCTCGCTAGGCACCTACCACACCTCAGCACTGACTCCATACCACGGGCACTTGACACCGCTGACCGCTCCGGTTATTCCTCTACGCAAACGAGGTCGACCAAAGAAGAATAAGTAGCCGCCACGCTACCGCAGACCTGGATCTTCGACGGGACGTTCCTCGATCCAGAGGGGGAGGATGTAGCGCGCTGTCTTTACGCTAGCCACTACACCATCTCTTTCCCCCGTACAGCGCCATCTTGCTCACCCACTCCTAAGCAAACCCGGATGCGCCGACGCCTTCTGCGCATCTCCCCCCCTCGAGCCGCTACACAAACCACACCCCGCAACAAGGAATGGGCTATATAACCGGCTGCGCGCCCTAAATTAGTCACTTCGCCTGCAGCTCGCTCTTGGCTAGTACGCTCTCTTAGTTGCGCTTCGTCCTCTGGCACGACCCTCTAAGGAGTATTCTACTACCATAAGTAAAGCCCCAACCAGACCCTCAGTTAATTAGTGAATTGATACATTGTGACTATTTTTTTACCATATTATGTGATCTGTGAACTTACTTACTTTAAATAAATAACCGTTTACCAACAATTGTGTTATACCTGTTCAAATTATTTTGTAGACAGATACAATCTTCAGCGCTTTTGATTATTTTAAATATTTTTAAATCATCTGCGAAAAGTAACGTTTTAATATCTTCATCAAATATATTAACAATATCATTTATGAACAGTAAAAATAATATTGGGCCTAAATGAGACCCCTGTGGTACACCACTGGTAGCTATAAATTGATTGGAAATGAACAAATTGATTTTTACAAGTAAAACTCTATCAGTTAGATAGCTAGTAAAACATTCTAAAAGTTTTCCGTCAATACCGAGCTTACGTAGTTTGATCAGGAGAATTTTATGGCATACTTTGTCAAAGGCCTTGATAAAGTCCGTATATATGGAATCGACTTGAGTTCTGTTAGCTAATGCGTTTGATATATAGTTTTCATATAACGAGAGATTTGTCAGAGTTGATCTACCTGACAAAAATCCGTGTTGATTCGGAACCATTAGATGGTTAATACATGGTGAAATTTTATCAAGTAATAGTTTTTCAAAAAGTTTAGGAATTACAGATAGCTTACATATTGGTCTATAGTTAGTAACATCACTTTTATTACCCTTTTTAAATATAGGAGTTAGATAACAACGTTTCCAAATATCAGGGAAGCACCCTGTGTCAAGGGATTGATTAAACAATAGAAAAATCGGCTCAGCCAGTGAAGTAATGCAATTTATCAGGATATTGGGATGTACATTATCAGGTCCAGCCTTTTTGTTTTTGTCTAAGGATTTGATTTTACTTATAACGTCGTTTATGTTGATGTGTATGGCAGGGATATGTATGCTCTCGTTAAGCGATGAAGGTGGTATATAATTGTCTGGGATATCTTCGTCATAGACGCTTTTAAAATAATCAGCAAAATAGTTAACTTTTACATTCATGTCAGTACTACTCTTTTCTTTGAAGTGCATTGAAAGGGGTAAACCTTGT
Organism: Hesperophylax consimilis; assembly: GCF_061612785.1. Taxonomy (NCBI): domain Eukaryota; kingdom Metazoa; phylum Arthropoda; class Insecta; order Trichoptera; family Limnephilidae; genus Hesperophylax; species Hesperophylax consimilis. The sequence continues at coordinate 25,913,563 of NC_142846.1, forward strand.
TTGTTTTTTCTAAGAGAGTTAACGTGAGTGAAAAAGTTTTGTATATTAGAAGGTATAGAGTTTTCGATTCCATTTATATAATTGAAATATGAATTTCTTGATAGTTTTTTACATTGAGTTCTATAGTTGTGAAATATCTTGTAGTCGATAAGAGAGTTCGATTCTTTAAAGTTTTTGTGTGCAATTTTTTTACAGATAACTAGGTTAATTAGCTCGCCACTGAACCATTTTGGGAACTTCGCTTCCTTGAAGTGTGAAAGTGGTACAAAGCTTTCAATGGCCTTATTAATAATTTTGTAAAATAATTCAAGATTATAGTTAATAGTATTATTATGGTGAAGAAATGACCAGTCTTCATTTGCAAGATATTGATTCATGTTAGAATAGTCAGCTTTGGAGAAATTATAAGTTAGGTTAGGAAGAACAGTTGTGTCATCTGGTGAGTTATTAGTAGTGATGGTTATGCTTAGGGCGGGGTGGTGGCAGTCTAGGGGGAGAAGCTCGTCAACTGATTTAGCAATATGGACTGAGGTATCACTGCAGAATACTAAATCCAGCAGCCGATTATTGGTATTGTAGACTTGATTGACTTGATGTAGAGAGAGTAAGTTTCTTCATATCTATTATTTCGCGGGCATTTTCTGGTAGGCTTAAGTTGTTATAAGAGTCCTTATTCATCCAATCAATGCAAGGGGTATTATAGTCACCAAATAAAATTGTTCTGGCATCAGGGTATTTAATTTTAAAGGTTTCGAGGTCATCTATGTGGTTTCTGTAGACTGTGATATTAGATCCAGGAGGAATGTAGACACATCCCAGTAGAATTTTGCCTGATTTAGTTTTTAGTAAAACGAATACCTGTTCCACGTCCAGATGTTTACAAATTCATCGAGTGGATGGCAGTAATTTTGTAACGGATATAAGAACTCCTCCTCCTCTGGTTTTAGTACTAGTGGCTGGATTTCTGTCAAGGCGGTAGGTGTTGTAAGATGAAAATCCAAGTTCCTCGGTGTGAATATCAGGATCAAGCCAAGTTTCGGTAAGAAGAAAAACTTCAATGTGTTGGAGTAGTGGAAGAGTAGTTTGTAGCTCTATGAGTTTGGTACGGCAGCCTCGGATATTTTGGCCGTATCCGATGATGTGTTTGAGTTTTTTGAAGTTGACCTTATTATTGTGGGCTTGTTATTCATATATTTTATTGTTAACCCAACTTCTCCTCCCTTTATCCGAGTTTACAATTCTTGGCGGAGGTCCGACAAGAATTTTCGTTGGTTCGGTGTTTGGTCGGAAAAGATTTTAACAGTGGAGTTGGTCAGATAAAAGTTCTTTCTCCTGAGGATATTTATTGCTTCAGTGGAGTTCTTTAGAATAACCTTAACGGGCCTAGGTTTATCCGGCCTCACTGCTCCAAGGCGTAAAGTGTTGATAGAGTTAATTTCAATGTTACTATCAATCTTATTTAAGATATTTGTAATTTGTATTTTGTCATCTTGTATTTTTTCTATTTGGTTGAGCTTAGAGCTTTCAGGAATATTTATGATTATTAGATTATTTGCTCTTTTTTTTTCTTTCTTCGAGTTCGTCGGCTGCTTCACAAGTAAATACTACTGAGTTAGGTTTATTGGATAATGCTTTAAAAACTGACAGCTCACCCTCGAGTGCTGCCATTTTGGCAGCCATTTGAGCAATGGTTCCGAGAATAGCATTTGTTTTTGGTACCATTTTTGCAATTTGATCTTTGTTTAATTTGCTTGTTGGGTCAATTATTAATTCAGTGAGGGCCTCAACCGCGTTTCTCGCCAGATTGATGAATCCTTGGGAATCCATTTTATTAACTTAAATTTTTTTTTTTTTTTTTTGGAAAAATGGAGGATGGTTCAGCCTGTATTTAAGGTGGAGTGATTTGAAGTAGATACTAGGGACCCAGCCGCGCGGTAGTAGTTTGGGTGACAATAATACTTAATGTTTTGACTTTTAATTATATTGACAATGCTCACTCAGTTATGAATTTAGGAACCAGCAGGATTGCTCTCCGACTTCCTTAAACTTGCAGTCTCTCAATGACTCGTTAACTTGTTAGTTTCACTGTTTAAAAATACTGTAAAATATTAAATTGTGTTAAGCGTACAATTGAGTGTGCTCTCCGTGTCACTATATAAGGTTAACTGTTAACTATCTATAACTATAACTTAACTATCACATCGAGAAACGTCTGGACGCGAAACACAAAGCTGGTTGGTTGCTGGGAAGTAAATTGTGAACATTTATAAAAGTGTCTTAACTAAATACTTAAACGAAATATTCGACTCTGAAAATACAACCGAATTTTTTTGCCGAATTTGGACTTCGCAAATTTGTTCATAACGTGGCGAGTAATTTGCGCTCCCATGTAAAAATGTCTATTCATTCAAAAGCAGATTTTACTTTTAAGAAGTAAATGGTGATATTATAATGCGAGATGCCTATTTACTGTCAGATTGATTTATTGACGAATCACAGTCAGCTTCACTCCCTTCGTTCTTCAACAGTTGATTTTACCCCTCGCCATTATCTTCTCGTCTATTAATTCCTATGTCTGTGGTAATTACAAAATTATAAAAATAGTAACCTGTGCACAATAGTAGTGGGCGTTTTTTGTTATTTAAAAGAACAGATTTTTCCAAAATTAAAAGCATTATTTTTTAAAAAACAGTACTATGAAATAAATATAAATAAATACAATAAAAGAATCATGAAAAATATACAAATGCATAAAGAATAGTGTTTTAACTCAGTCAAAATATGCAGAGTTGGGGTTAGTGAAAATAAAGATGAAAATGGGAACTTGAAAAAATGAATACAAATGAAAGTGAAAGAAATTTGGTTTATATTTATTATTATGGTCAGATATTAAGGCCATTTTTATAAATAAATTTTGCCAACAAATGGTAAATTTCAGGAGTGTTTAGACTAAGAAGGCAGCGTATACTGGTAGGCGATTTAACACATTGTAATCGGATCACGTATTAATACGTTTTTAACAAATTAATGCTAGAGAGCGGATCACGTATTTATACGTTTTTGATAGATTTTTAGTGGAGCGCAGGTCACGTTAAAATACGGGTTCCAATATACTTGAGTTTTCGCTATATAGCATCTGTAGGGTTGTTGCCATGCAATAATAATTTTTATTTTACATTTAGTAATAATTTTTGTGTATAATTTGTAAAATAAAGGATGTTATGTAAAAAAAAAACTTTCCTACTTTATGTGAAATTCCGCACTAGTTTAAAGATGAAGAATACATTTCTAAATATAGTAAAATAAAATGAAATAAAATAAATAATTTGCAAAAAGAATGATTGAAGTCAAACAAATATTTTTGAAGTTATCGCATATTTTCTAGAGGTCTACGTTAGCGCGAAATTACGCGATAAATCACCCGTTACCAGCACTAGTACGCGGCCGAAAACTGCCCAATCAAAATGTGTTAATATCAAGTTTTACCAATTCATGCATGAAGTTTGGAAATTGGTCATTGATAGGACACTCAAAAAAATTATGGTCCAGAGTATCCTCTGACCCACAATCATAGTACCGCGAACTGACTATGTGGAACCTGGCAAGATGGCTGAGACAACAAGTGTGACGCAGCCGCATTCGGGTTATGAAAGAAATATATTTTTAGGCATGGTAGAGTATTTGTGAAACCAGGGCTTAACAGGAATAGAAGGTTGAATTAATGAGTACTGGTGACCTTTTAGCAGAGAGGTTTTTTTTTCCATTCAGAAGACCATTGGACTTGGTACTTAGTTTTTAGAATAGGGAAATGGTCTCTAACCGGAATAGAGATATCACTTAACGGACCATGGGCAGTGGCTTCCTTAGCAATATAATCAGCCATGTCATTTCCAGTAATACCGAGGTGTCCCGGTATCCAGGCTAGGACCACTGATGCATGAACCAGTGACATGGAATGTAGTAGGTCCCTGATCGAGCAGATTAGAGAGTCGCTACTGGAATTGAGTGGGGATGCGCTTATTTTTTGTAGTGAGCTAAGCGAGTCTGAAAGGATGAGTGGATTTTTAATATTTAATGATTTGACGAGTTAAAGAGCTTCTATGATAGCTATGCATTCGGCAGAGAAAATGGAGCATTCTTTGGGAAGTTTGTGTGGGAAACACAATTTTCTGTGAGGAACATAGACACTGGCCCCGCAATGGGAGTTCTGACTGAGTTTGGAACCATCTGTGAAAAATTTTATGTAATTTGGCCAGTTGTTTTCAATAATTTTATTAAATTCTTCATTATTTAATTGAGTTGAGTTTTTAATGTTTTTTTTACTTATTCCTATAAATTGATGGACCTTCGGATAGAAAGTAAGGCTTTCATAGGGCATGACTATAAGGGAAGAGGTTCATTGAGATAGGTGTTTGAAGATAAATCCAGGAAAGAGTTGTAGCAATCGTAAAAAAGGGGAGGGGAATGATTTTTCCAAAAGTGATTTGAATTAACCTCATACTTTAAGGATTGAAGTATAGGAATCAAGGGATGGGATGTTATTGAACATATTTGGTGAACATATTTTTCTGCTAGGCATCGCCTTCTTATATGTAAGGGAGGTTCACAACATTCCACTTGCATTGCGTTGATTGGAGAAGATTTCATGGCTCTAAGACAAGGCGAAGAGATTTTGACTGGATTTTATCTAATTTATGAGAATTTGAAGTGGACATTGGATCAAACAGACAAGATCCGTAATCGAGATGGCTTCTTTTAAAGAAGCTGGGTGGGATCCCCACCACACTCCGGCTAGAAATCTAAGGGGATTGATGTTGCTTTCACATTTTGTAACAACGTGATTTACATGAGAGTTCCAAGTAAGTTTGGAGTCCAAAAACATTCCGAGGAACTTAACTTCCTTAGAGATAGGGATGACTTCATCGCCAAATCTCACCTGAATATCCGGAAGCTTTCGTCGACGAGTGAAGATGGCAACTTTGCTTTTGGCAGAGGAAAGTTCAAGACCATTACTATTTAACCACACCAAGAGTTTTCTAAGAGCGTTGTTAATTGCTGATGCTGCGATGAAAAGATTGGCGGATATTTTGTAAAACGTTAAGTCGTCAGCATATTGGAGTACGTTGCACATGAAATTAATAGATTTTCCTCACATAGCACTCTTTTTAGGGTGAATTGCCTAATACAAAAAAAAAATAGATTTTCCCAGATCGTATGTGTAAATATTATACAGTATCGGGCTTAAGACAGACCCTTGCGGGAGTCCTTTGAATGTTTGTCTTATGTGGGGAGAGGATTCGGATCCATCTACAAAAACAGTTCTCTCTGAGAGCAAATTGATAATGAATTGAACTAATTTAGGAGGAATACCAACCGCCAGTAACTTTTCTTTAAGAATGGGTATATTTACATTGTCGTATGCTCCACAGATGTCTAAAAATACTGCAACACAATATTCGTTTTTAGATAACGCTAATTTGACATCTGTAACAAGAGAAGAAAGGTTGTCAAGGGTACTTTTACCCTTTCTAAATCCAAACTGGGAAGGGGGAAGAATATGATTTTTCTCCTACAAACCAGTCTAATCTATTTTTAATCATTCTTTCAGCTACTTTGCAAAGTGTTGAAGAGAGAGCAATCGGTCTGTAACTTGAGCCTGGACTTGGATCTTTGGTACTTTTGCAAATGGGAATGATTTTTTGAATTTTCCAGTCTGGGGGAATAATACCAGAGTCCAGGAAGATATTGATGAGAGAGAGAAAGTAGGAAAGGGAATCTTCATCAGTGTGGCGGATGAATATGTTCAAGATTTCGTCATTGCCCGGAGCTGAGTTTTTTAGGTCTTCCGTGGCTCTTTTTAACTCATCTATGGAAAATGGAGCATCTAACCAAGAAGAAGAATTTGGGGTGTAAGATAAAACAGGCACTTCGTCAAGATTAGGTACATAAGAGGGAGCAATTTTGTTAAGAAAGTCAGAAATCCAAATACCAGAATTGTGAGATGACTTCGGCAGGGAAAAGGAACACCTAAACCTGCGAATCATGGACCAAACCGAAGCCGGAGTAGCAGGGGAAATATTAGTTCAGAAATTACGCCAGCTGTTTTTTTTTTAAAACGGAATGTACTTTTAGCAACAGCTTGGGCATTCTTGGCTTTCAAGAAATTCTCCTTTGTCATCTGTTGGCAGTATGTCTCATTGGCCGGCTTTCCTCTCCTTCAGCACTCGAAGGCATTCTTCATCCCACCAGGGGAGGGGGGTGAGCCTTCGTGCCTACAGGGGATGATTTGGGAATAGACTTGTCTGCAGATTTTAGAATGGAATCAGACCAAGATTTGTAAGAGGAGGTGCAGTTATCTGAAGAAGGCTTAGGCAGGGAAAGGGTGTGACCCTGGACAGATTCTCTAAAATGGCACCAGTCGGCTTTTTTTGTGATAAATTTTGGCTTTCTTTTAAAGATGTTAGTATTTAACCCTTGAGCCAGATTTAGAATAATTGGATAGTGGTCACTGCCGCAGGGGTCTGATGAAGTTCTCCAGGAAATTAGTGGATATATACTTGGGGAACAAAGAGTTATACCCACCGCACTAGGGCTCTGCCCAGGTAGACTTAACCTTGTTGGGGATCCGTCATTTAGAAGGCACATGTTCAAGGAGTCCATAAGGTCAATTATTTTGATTCCTGAGGGATCCGTTGATGAAGAACCCCATAGAGGGGAGTGGGCATTGAAGTCACCCAGAATGACCAGGGGAGAAGATATTTATCTAAACATGTGGATCCATAATGAAATGTCAAATGGGGTAGAAGGGGGAATGTAGAGGGATACAAATGTAATATTAGAGACAGTAGCTGCCACTAATTGGAAGGATGAATCTGGAGGTTTAATGGAAATAGGGGTGAAGGATAGGGAGTTTTTGATTAGAAGGGCTGCACCACCCTTCCCATCAATGCGGTTGTCCCGCAGACATTGGTAGCCACTCACTTTGAAGAGCTAAGACGGTTTAAACCAAGTCTCAGAGATGGCAGCAATAGAAATTGTGTGTAATTATAGAAGGCGGATGAGTTCAGCCTTATTGGAAAAGGCGCTTCTACTATTCCACTGAAGAATCCCTGCTGTCAGGGCAGCCATTGGAAACAAGAGAATTTAAGGAGGAGAGTAAAGAGGCACCGTTGGATGGTAGGGAATTATTGTTATTAATTATAGAGATAAGTAACATGATGAGAGTTTGAATAATATGAGAATTGTCATTAGAAATTATGTTGTTCAAAGAATTGCCATTTGAATCAGGGATAAAGGAATTGCAGTTCAAAGTATTGCTGTTAGAAAAGACGGTTTTTGTGGAAATGGGGAGCTGATGTTACCATTTGGGAACAAGAGCTGGGAGTTATGGCCAAGATGATCATATCCGGGGGATTTAAGAGGACGAGAAGCAGATTTTGTCATTACAGTCTTCCTGTATGACGAGTTTGGAGGAATAATGTTTTGAGATAACTGGGGTTGAGAGGCGACTTCAGCAAAAGATTTTTTAGAGGGAGCTATTATTTTAGAAGCGTGGAAGTATGATACGCTCATAAATGAACCACTCACTAGATCAATATCTTCGGGTTTTTCGTACTGAGCCCCATAAATAAACCACTCTCCTGAGCCCATAAATCAACTATCTATAGATTGATAACTCCGCCCTTTTTCCATACGTTTGCTTTCGTCAAGTTTTAACCATAGATCTGGCAAATTTGAATACACCACGCATCGCCGACGTCACACTACACCATCGACAAAGGATAGAGGAAATTAAAAAAAAGGCGCAACCATAGACAATTTAATTCTGCTTCGGAACCTACCTAAAACCCAATTCATTAGCCTAAAACATAAGTAAAATGTCACCCAAGACCACAAGGTCCCATCTGACAAAGCCCTGTCCTAAGAAAAAAAGGCCTTTAAAGTAACTTCCTTTACAGCTCATTTTCTCAGGACAGCGTTTTATCGGAAGGAAGCTGAAAAGCAAACTCATAATTACATGTACAATAATTTTATTTTTTAAATATAAACATGAAATACAATAATATAAGCACAAAACACATTTAGAAGGTGAAATTACTGTATCAATATAAAACTAGCTGTTGGAAATGATAGTTATTTTCTTTCAACATCCAACGGCAATTGAAAAAAATATTGTCAATAAGGCAGTCAACGATTCAATCTACTGTTTTAGCGTCTAATTACATTATTATTATTTTTGTTTCCCTCCTACTTATCTTATTACTTAAATATTTATGCCTTTCATATATAAATAGTAAGTATATAATACTTTTTAGTTTTAAAAACTTTATATGCCTTTTAGATATTTTTAACTTATGAATAGTACACAACATAAAGAATATAACAGTGTAAACAGAAAAGTAAATTTAACAATAGGTTATTGTTTTAACAATACATATTGGCACCTGATAAATAAATAGGGTATAATAATAACAAATAAAAACACCAAATACAAGAGTAAAATTTAAAGAAGGTGTTGAGAGAATATTCATTATGATGTCAAGTATGTAATAAAAAAGTAGAACTATATATAAACTAGACATATAAAATAAACTAATTCGACTATTTATTTATTTATTTATTTATTTTTCATGTTCTCCGTAAAACGGTTATTCACCAATACATTATGGAGAAGATTACAAATTAGACAAAAAGTATAGCAAAACACATAAAAAGGTCAGTTTCACTACTTTGTGACATACATCAAAAGATAATTGTTAAACTGCCTGTAGGTTACGTTAAAAATGTCGATGGTCAATGCAGACTCGTTGAGCAGTTCAGTCGCTCTGTTGACTGGGGCGTTCTGATAGGCAGAAGTCCTCGCTTTTGGAGCATAAAAAAGGGTATGGGACCTTCCACGAGTATACTTGTCTGGGACATATAAGTTAATCTCTTTATACTATATTTTTATTAACACTAATCGGTGACTGAAAATGGGCTGCAGACTAATACAGCCAAACTGAATAATGTAAACTCCGCATCAGAGAATATTAGGCTTAACATTACAAACGATAACAATATTTGACTTGTATATTTATTTTTTCGTTATTATTCTACTACTCATATAGAGATGTCAATAGAAAATGAATTGGCAAGGATACACCACAACCATACAATGGACCTGATTTAATGAGGAGCATGGCAGAACTACGATATTTAAAAGACGCTTATAGGAACAAATTGTGGTCCTAATTGGTTTTAACTTATTAAAATAAATTAGTTATGACAACCATTTCTTCCTATATTTAGCATAGTTTAAATGTCGCAGTACTGCCATTTTCTTCATGCGTCAGGTCCATTGTATGGTAGTGTATCCTTGCCAATTAATTTTCTATTGACATCGGTAAACCCATGCATTGATTATAAATGGTACAGTAATTTTGATAATGAATTGAATTTTTTTTATGTTCGTTACAATTAAGCCAATCAAAACATATATATTTGGCAATGGTTTCTTCAATAACGGGCACAAGATATAAATTTTCGCAATTATAATTCAGTACATACTCGATTCAGTACATGTGTGGTAAAACCATGTATGATCGTGTGAGGAATGTGGAGATCCGCAAAGAGTGCAAGGCTGATGTAAACGTAATGAGTAAGATCAAGAAAGGGACGCTTAGATGGTTTGGGCATGTAGAGCGAATGAGCGAAGAAAGGAGTGTAAGGAGAATATACGATGCAAATGTGAATGGTAGCAGAAGTCGGGGACGCCCGAGGAAGACATGGCATGACCAAGTGAATCAGATACTTGAGTCGGGCCATGTCAAGAGTCAGAACAATAGAAGAGTATGTATGAGACGATGTATGAATGTGAATGAGGCAAGGAGTGTGTGCCAAGACCGAGTTGTTTGGCGGTCCGTCCTCTCTGCCTACCCCTGCGGGGAAACGGCGTGATGGTTAGTTAGTTACATACTCGACGACATAATTAATTTCAAGAGCGTTGATAGCAAATTTCTTAGTGGGATAATTTAAGCAAAACCTCTCTGTGGGACGGTACTCGCTTGCTAGGATTGATGAATTTATGGGATCATATGGGTCACCTATGCAAGATATTTTACATCTATGTTCTGCCATCCCCTGTGCAGCAAGAGCAACACTGCTGGTTGCAGAAAAGACATGACTGGGTCCTGCACTTATTTATGGAAAAAATATATCATAGTTCTTGAGAAATTGAAGTAAAGATTGACATATTAGACGAACAAAACTATTCCCTTTTAAGTAATATAAAACAGATATGTACCTTCATTTTCTACTAGCATCCCCTGTGCAGCAACGGGTACGCTGCTGGTTGAGATGTTACGCTCTGAAATAAATATAATTATTACATTAACCGAATTAACAAAACATGGGTAAAATCGGTTTAGGGGAGTCACTCGAATAACCGAAATTGAACTTGATTTAGACTAATTTAGGGCTGGGAAATCCGAATCTGTAAGAATTAGGTAGGGGTCGGCACTATTAACTGAGTTATAGGGTCTTGAAATTTCGTACGCAATACATAGAAACCATGTTTTATTTATCAACTATGACTTTCTACGATTTTAACATGTTATCATTGTTTATGGTATATTTATACCGTTGATATTAAATAAATAAATAAATAAATGACTTAAGAAAATCAAATTAATAACTATTTAATTTAATACTTTTGAAATTTCAGTAGTGCCAACCAAAAAAAGAAAAGTGTTGCCATATAATAATAATATTTTTTTACAAAATAGGTTAGGTTTTTAGTTTGGGTTAGAGTAGGCAGAATAACATGGGAAAAAGGTATTAGAATTAAATCACAAACCAGTCTATACAAACCTAGCGTAGCCCACAAACTACTTGAAAACTGGGATATAACTCTAAAGGGGACGCGAGCAGGCGTAATTAAAGGGGCAATTTTTTGTAACAGGAAATAACATGGAAAAAAGGTATTAGAATTAAATCACAAACTAGTCTATACAAACCTAGCGTAGCCTAGCCTAGCCTAGCTAATCGTAGAAAGTCATAGTTGATAAATAAAACATGGTTTCTATGTATTGCGTACGAAATTTCAAGACCCTATAACTCAGTTAATAGTGCCGACCCCTACCTAATTCTTACAGATTCGGATTTCCCAGCCCTAAATTAGTCTAAATCAAGTTCAATTTCGGTTATTCGAGTGACTCCCCTAAACCGAATTTATTCCCAAAACATATTATTATTATTATAGGCTGATGCAGTATAGAATACCTTTTAGGATGTAGTCATGATACGTGCTGAACCCCATTCTCGAAATGGACTCTCAGAGGTTATGGTTGGAAACTTGTGTCGAATAGTCTCTGTCCGTACATCCTTTCACACAACACGTTTTAAGGACTTTATCGGTAGGCATTTTCACACATAAATCAACTGTTTCACACAACCAGATATTTAAAAAAATTTGTCAATGTTATGATGACAAACAACGGCGTCCGTCAAACTTTGTTAAATGACATGGCGGGAAGCATGAGTCAGCCACCTAGCGGCGAAAACACGCATTACACCGTTCGCGAACCCTCTCTTTCTGGCGCACGAGTCTTATGGTAAAGTGAGCGAGAAACAAAAAAAGCATCGCCTACGTCACAAACATAGATTTTCAAAATGGCTACAGTTTGTGTTGACGTTTTGAAGCGGAGTTATACCCCCCTGGTCAGGAGCAGGGGGGGTATAACTCCGAGAAAAAAGTGGGTCAGAAAAAAAGACACGGTAAATCTCTATAGCTATGTGACGTATATTTTCCACAAACCAGTGCGCAATTCATGCATGTTTATAGGCCGCTGTCATTGGCCGATTTAAGGCTAGTGAATGGGGTTGGCTCCGAATGAGAATTATATTGTCTATGGTTACGCCTTTTTTATAGTTTCTATCCTAGTCGATGGTGAGTATGTCGTGTAGTGACGTATATTTTTCAGGAGCAGACTTTTATCTATGGCAAAATTTAGGACCCATGGGCTCAGTACGAAAAACCCGAAGATATTGATCTAGTGAGTGGTTCATTTATGGTCAGGAGAGTGTTAAAACCATAAATATACCACTCTCTAGATCAATATCTTCGGGCTTTTTGTATCGAACAGAATTATACAGTACTTAACCATAGATATACAAGCAGTACCTACCGTGCGGAAAAGAGCAGTAGACAAGGTAGAAAAAACTCAAGGTCATCTAAAAATAAGATGCAACCATAGACAGTATAATTGCTCTCGGCCTACCCCATTCATTCACTAGCCCAAAAAAATATATTAAAAATAAAAATGTCCTTGAAGCAGAAAAATGTCGAAATGTTTTCCAAGGGCAAGGTTCATCTGACCAAGAAAATAAACTTTTACAGTGCATTTCCTTAAGATGAAACTTGTTAATCTGAGAAGAATTAACCCAAAATGACAAGAAATTTGCAAAAACACTGAAGAAAATTTCCAAAACATGATTGTCCGACAGTACTACGAAGAATTCCGACATTTTTCTGCCTATTTTGAACTCATGGTTACATATGTTTAAAAATCTTTAATTTCACCAAAACAATAAGATAATACAGGATAACACTAATCAATAACATGAATAAGTTGGTCGATATAATAAATAACATTTATACGTTGTGGAGGAAGACATATGCCAAGTATGAAGCATTGTTCAAAAAAACCGAACGAATAACCTAAAAACTGTCAATTCACTTTAAACTTGAACTTACGTAGGTAGGTTGAATATATGTTTGGAACTCGCTAACACTAAACTGGCTTATATTGTATTTTTATCACGAACAACTTTAACACGCAATATTTTCAACGCGAAATGATAGTATTTCGGCAGCAAATGACAACCCGCGTGTATAAATAAACCACTCTCATTTTGTTTGAATGATTTGAAAAAAGTCTAACGACAAAATTCCGTCATCTTTTTCTGTTATACGAGTCACTATGGTAGAGAGCGAGAGATCAAACCAATCCTTCTTCTCTAACCAATGAGATCTGAGCTTTTAGCCAAATTATTCGTTTTCTATAAGAATAATGAGGTGGGCGTGGCGGTTTCAAATGAGTTTCAAGGCCAAAGCTCAGAGAAATGCCCCTGGTTAAAACTAACGTATAATACAAAATATTGAAAGATATATACAAAAAAAAATTAGGTGTTTGAGTGGGAGGTTGACAAAGGGGTAGGGGTAATTGCGGAAATTCCGGCAATAACAGAGCGATTTACTGGAAATATATATTAAATTATATTTTTTGTACAGGTTTCATATTTCAACGCTTTTCCGTGGTCAGCTGTTTGTTTTCGGACATCGGACCCTTCAAGATGTGCCCAGGAGATTGGTGAAGTCATCAAATCGGCGATGGATGGCTTCATACAATCAACTACTAAAGAAACTGGTGTGGGCTCAAAGCCGTGGTTCAGTCGACAATGCTCCGAAGCAGTTCGACGAAAAAAAGCGGCTTACCGAGCCTACAACACATCTCGAACGCCCGAAAGCAGATCAGCATACAACAAATCGGCAAAGGGATGCAAGAGAATCATTAATAGGTCAAAATTAGAACACGACCTGCAGATCAGCAAAAAGTTGAATGGCAGCAGAGCATTCTGGTCGCTTGCGCGCTCAATAGGTCGGAATTTTTGCAAACCCAATTTGCCACCTCTTACCAGACCTGACGGCTCACTAGCAAACACCGCCACCGAAAAGGCTAACCTATTAGGGAAAATGCTTGCGGAAAACTCGACCCCCGATGACGGGGGTGCTGTTCCGCCTTCGGTTCCTCACTGCGGCTTCTATATGAAAAAGCTGAGGATCCGGCATCGGGATGTACTCCACGTTATACGGGGGCTCGATGTTAACAAAGCTAGTGGACCTGATGGAATACCTGCCCTGGTATTGCAGAGGTGTGCTATGGAAATAGTTCCAGTTTTGACAAAGCTCTTCAAAATGTCCTTGAAGTGTGGCACTGTGCCCTCTGGTTTAAAAAAAGGCGGTCATTCACCCTATTCCCAAGAAAGGTGACCGCTCCAACCCGGCCAACTACCGCCCCATAGCGATAGCAAAGTGATGGAACGTGTGATCAACGACAAACTGCTCACATACCTCGAGAAGAACAAAATTATCAACGACCGTCAATATGGATTCCGGCGGAACCGCTCGTGCGGTGATCTTCTCGCGTATGTGACGCATGTTTGGGGGTGGTGCCTGGAACGTTACGGTGAGACCCAAACGGTCGCACTAGACATATCCAAGGCCTTTGACCGGGTCTGGCACCGAGGACTTGTCAACAAATTGCCTTCTAACGCACTTCCCGCATCCCTGTGTACGTGGATTGCTGAATTTTTAAGGGATAGGTCGATTCAGGCGGTTGCTGACGGTTTCACCTCTTCCTCGCACTCTATAAATGCTAGCGTCCCACAGGGATCGGTTCTGTCTCCGACTTTGTTTTTGTTGCACATCAATGACCTTTTGACATGTGCACCGATTCATTGTTATATATATATTTAATTTTTTTTTTATATATTTACTCCACACAGGAGGCCCTGAAGAAAATAATTTCCCTCAGGGCCTATGTCATCTTTGGGGATGCTGTGTGGAGGGTCTTTTTGTGGAGAGGAAGGAGTGAACATGGGTCTTGAAGAGTCCCATGTTGTAGGAGGGAGGAAACACAGAGGCCGGCAGTTCGTTCCACAGCCGAGCTGTTGAACTTAAGAACGAATCGTAGAAGCGACCCGTTCTCATGTGACAAGTGTCAACTGTGTACAAATGTTGGGCGCGCGTTAGGCGTGTATCCCGACTACGCACCGGTGCCGAAGGGATCAATGACGCTAGTTCCTCAGAGCATCTTCCATTGTAATACCGATAGAACAAGGACAGCATACCTACCTGACGCCTGTGCTCTAAAGATTGCAGTCCGTTTGTTAAGATTGGGGAATCTATCAAACGGACCGCCCGTTTCTGCACAGAGTCAAGGGTTTTTTTCAGGTATTTTGGGGCTCCAGACCAGAGATGGCTGCCAAATTCGATAGTAGGGCGCACTTGCGATTTGTACAGGGTGAGCAGTTGTGTACTATTAAAGTATCTGCGGGCCCTGTACAGTACGCCCAGCTTCTGAAAGGCCAACTTTACTCTAGCTTCGATGGAGCCCCCGTACCTGAGCTGGTCACTTATAGCTACACCAAGCATATCAATGGAAGGCCTGTTCGGAAGATTGCTTCCGTTGAAGGAGACTAGATTATCATTTGGATCCCTTTTAGACGTAATCAGACAGGATTGGGTCTTTGAAACATTAAATTCGACGAGATTATTTTTACCCCAGGAGGAAATACTCTCGAGATAACCGTCCATTCTCTGCTTCAAAGCCCTCCGAGCCGTTGAAGTTTGTGTGCCCTTTGGGGGCTTGTCAAACAAAAAGCTATCATGAACTGTACTGTCATCCGCGTAACAATGAATCGGTGCACATGTCAAAAGGTCATTGATGTGCAACAAAAACAAAGTTGGAGACAGAACCGATCCCTGTGGGACGCCAGCATTTATGGAGTGCGAGGAAGAGGTGAAACCGTCAGCAACCGCCTGAATCGACCTATCCCTTAAAAAGTCAGCAATCCACGTACACAGGGATGCGGGAAGTCCGTAAGAATGCAATTTGTTGACAAGTCCTCGGTGCCAGACCCGGTCAAAGGCCTTGGATATGTCTAGTGCGACCGTTTGGGTCTCACCGTGACGTTCCAGGCACCGCCCCCAAACATGCGTCACATACGCGAGAAGATCACCGCACGAGCGGTTCCGCCGGAATCCGTATTGACGGTCGTTGATAATTTTGTTCTTCTCGAGGTATGTGAGCAGTTTGTCGTTGATCACACGTTCCATCACTTTGGACAGAACTGATGTGATCGCTATGGGGTGGTAGTTGGCCGGGTTGGAGCGGTCACCTTTCTTGGGAATAGGGTGAATTACCGCTTTTTTCCAACCAGAGGGCACAGTGCCACACTTCAGGGACATTTTGAAGAGCTTTGTCAAAACTGGAACTATTTCCGCAGCACACCTCTGCAATACCAGGGCAGGTATTCCATCAGGTCCACTAGCTTTGTTAACATCGAGCCCCCGTATGACGTGGAGTACATCCCGATGCCGGATCCTCAGCTTTTTCATATAGAAGCCGCAGTGAGGAACCGACGGCGGAACAGCACCCCCGTCGTCGAGGGTCGAGTTTTCCGCAAACATTTTCACTAAAAGGTTTGCCTTTTCGGTGGCGGTGTTTGCTAGTGAGCCGTCAGGTCTGGTAAGAGGTGGCAAACTAGGTTTGCAAAAATATCGACCTATTGAGCCCGCAAGCGACCAGAATGCTCTGCTGCCATGCGGGCAGGCAGCCAGCTTTTTGCTGATCTGCAGGTCGTGTTCGAATTTTGACCTATTGATGATTCTCTTGCATTCCTTTGCCGATTTGTTGTATGCTGATCTGCTTTCGGGCGTTCGAGATGTGTTGTAGGCTCGGTAAGCCGCGTTTTTTCGTCGAACTGCTTCGGAGCATTGTCGACTGAACCACGGCTTTGAGCCCACACCAGTTTCTTTAGTAGTCGATTGTATGAAGCCATCCATCGCCGAATTGATGACTTCACCAATCTCCTGGGCACATCTTGAAGGGTCCGAAGTCCGAAAACAAACAGCTGACCACGGAAAAGCATTGAAATGGGCCCGCATACCGAACCAATCTGCTGACCTATAGTGCCACACTTTTCTCCTCAGCCTCTCATTGGTTGGTCTGAGGCTAACGGGGATTGATGTCGTCACTAGGCAGTGGTCAGATGATCCCAGAGGCGCTGTGACGTCAATCTTATAACCGTGTGGCACAGTAGTTAAGAATAGGTCTAACAGATTGGAGCGGTGAGTCTGGACATCAGGAACCCTTGTAGGCTCCTGAACCAATTGCTCTAATCCGTAGCAAATGGCAAAGGATTCCGCCTGTCGGCCAGCCGAGTCCGTTGGGCCTGAGAACTTCAACCATGGTTCGTTATGAACGTTGAAGTCCCCCAGAACAACAAACTCGGCCGAAGGGTAGCGGGGCAAGAGATCATCAATAGTATCGCTCAAATGTTTGAAGAGCTCGGAAGTGTCTGATTCGCTATGGTTCGGTGAGCGGTATAGACATGCGTAGAATCTTGCCGTACTGGCAAGATTGACGCGCACCCACATTACGTCGAATCTGGAGTTTTCCAGACTCAATAGTCGCACACAGTTGACGTCAGCTCGACTATAGAGGCAGACTCCTCCTTTCAGTCGGAATTTGCTTGCGAGGGTAAAGCCCGGGCAGTCCAGATAGGAGGAGTCTGGCGGCTCGGCTATCTGAGTTTCGGATAGGAAAAGAAGGTTGGGACGTTGGGACAAAAGATGGTGATGGACGGAATTTAAATTTGTGTGCAGGCCGCGAATGTTGGCAAAATTTACCAACAGTTTTGGCCCGCACCGGGGACGCCTGCTACTCGCCGCTGTAAAGATGTTAAGTTTGTTTTTATGTATATTCATGATTTTAATTTTTTTTTTTTGTTTTTTTTTTTTTTAAGGGTATGAAGTGAAAGGAAGGTCTGGAATGGAAAGGTATGAGGGGTGGGTAGGAATATGGGGTTCAGGCTGTCCAGGAGTGATGAGCGTTTGGTTCCAGCCCACCCACTGCGGTGCTAGGCGACAGGCTGGGAGAGTCCGGCTGGAGAGGGCATCCAATGCGCCCCAAACGCTGCTGCTGGGTCCCCTCCGGTCACGAACCGGCACAACAGCAGTGGCGGGGTTTTTTCACTCGCTGATGGGGCAGCCCACCCTTAGTCGTGAGCCTGAGGGTCGGGCCCCTGTACTATCGAGCGGCCCGGACAGCGGTAACCGGTTGTAAAGGGTCTCCCTCAACCAGCATCTCCCAACCGGCCCGCCACGCAGAAGGTGGGCCGACGCACCCGCCACCAAGACCTGGGCAAACCTTAACCCATGAACCCGGGCACCCCTGCTAAGTCACCAAACGTAGCGAACCACTTGGGGTGACCTGTGGCAGAGGTGTTGGTCATCCAATAAATGGTTCCCAGGGCGGCGGTACCCATTCCCGCCTACCAAATTGAAAATGAATTGAAAATGAAAATGAAAATGAATTGTTACGCGGATGACAGTACAGTTCATGATAGTTTTTTGTTTGACAGGCCCCCAAAGGGCACACAAACTCCAACGGCTCGGAGGGCTTTGAAGCAGAGAATGAACGGTTATCTCGAGAGTATTTCCTCCTGGGGTAAAAATAATCTCGTCGAATTTAATGTTTCAAAGACCCAATCCTGTCTGATGACGTCTAAAAGGGATCCAAATGATAATCTAGTCTCCTTCAACGGAAGCAATCTTCCAAACAGGCCTTCCATTGATATGCTTGGTGTAACTATAAGTGACCAGCTCAGGTACGGGGGCTCCATCAAAGCCAGAGTAAAGTTGGCCTCTCAGAAGCTGGGAGTACTGTACAGGGCCCGCAGATACTTTAATAGTATACAACTGCTGACCCTGTACAAAGCAAGTGCGCCCTACTGTCGAATTTGGCAGCCATCTCTGGTCCGGAGCCCCAAAATACATGAAAAAAACCCTTGACTCTGTGCAGAAACGGGCGGTCCGTTTGATAGATTCCCCAATCTTAACAAACGGACTGCAATCTTTAGAGCACAGGCGTCAGGTAGGTATGCTGTCCTTGTTCTATCGGTAACGCGCGCTTAACATTTGTACACGGTTGACATTTGTCACATGAGAACGGGTCGCTTCAACGATTCGTTCTTAAGTTCAACAGCTCGGCTGTGGAACGAACTGCCGGCCTCTGTGTTTCCTCCCTCCTACAACTTGGGTCTCTTCAAGACCCATGTTCACTCCTTCCTCTCCACAAAAAGACCCTCCACACAGCATCCCCAAAGATGAAATAGGCCCTTAGGGAAATTATTTTCTTCAGGGCCTCCTGTGTGGAGTTAATATAAAAAAAATAAAAAAAGGTACGGTCTAAAAACGAAAATAGATTCAATTCTGAGGTTAAATTAATACAGGGTGCGGCAGAGAGGACGGACGGTTTTAAAAAAATCATAAAATAATTAATTTTTACTCAAAAAAAAATTTATTGATGGAATCAGGTTTGCGAGGAAATATCATTTGAGACAGTAAAGTGTGGAAAATCACATCAGGCATGTGGTGGCCGAAATCGTTGATGCAGTGCTGGAGGCGTTCTTGGAAGTTTGGGGAACCAGGGCGTTGTAATCTGTGGTAGCGCTGGCCAGGGACGGCGATCTGGGCCAAAGCGCTAAGATGATGTCCCGATGGAGTCCATGATTGTACGGGCGAAGCCGGGTAAATTGTCCTTCGCGCAAAGGGGCGCGAATTATCACTCGTGAGATTTATCCACTGGCGGCAGATTGATGACTGACTGCGCGATAGTATTGTCGCCGGTAGGTTGCTTCGTTTTGTTTACTTATTTCTGCTGCAGGTACGTAACTTGGGAGTAGGTACTAAGTAGGTCGAGCGGTTTATTATTAATTAGTTAATCTGGATTCTTCTCGACGCCACAACACCCCCTTCCCAGCAACCTTCAAAATTTTTTTTTTTTTTAATAAACACGTTCACAACACAGGTTGAAGACACACTCAGATAACCATGGTGGCACTATTATCCGCGCTTGTGCGGAGATGGTCTGGTGCATGATGCTTCGTGGTGCCTTAACTGATCACCCATTTTGAGACGGGGTTACCGGTGAGTCGGGGAAACACTATCACGTCGGGCTGCAGAATTACGTCAGGCTGCAGATCACGTCGGGCTGCAGGATCACGTCGGGCTGCAGCATCACGTCGGGGTCACCACTTTGGGGATCAAGGGAGGCACGAAATAAAAGGCGGTGTCGTGAAGGTCACAGTGTTTATTGAGTCAGAGTAGCCGTAACGAGAGTTGACGTAGGACAGATGTGGTATTCTCCGGACGCAGCGGTGATGTGCTGGTCAAACGCGGGTCAGTGAGTCGACGCCGGGCGCTGGTGACCGGGACTCGATGACTGTCAGGCACTGGCGATCTGGGGAATCAATACTCCAGTGCTGACGGGAAGGCCGAAGGTGCGGCGGACCTTGTAGGCGGTTGAGCGGGAGCTGCGTAGACCAGTGAGGATGCTGCGTGTCCTTGTGGTGTTCATGATGCGTGGATTAAGCGCTGGTCAGAGACGCTGGAACCAGGGCGCTGAAATCCGTGTAGCGCTGCCCAGGGACGTGGCCGAGACGCTAAGATGTTGTCCCGATGGAGTCCATGATTATACGGGCGAAGCGGGGTGTATTCTCCTTCGCGAGGGGCGCGGGACGCCCCGATCGTCACTCATGAGGTTAGTAAATCATTGGTGGCAGATTGTTGACTGACTGACTGACTCGCTGCGTCGGGCTTATTTATACTACACGGCCGAAGGCAACAGTAGGTAGATAAATTGCAACTAAATCCTAGGCACTCGCACAGTCTGGGCCTTTCGCGAAGTTTCGACAGCGCGGCAATTATGCACAGGCGGTAGACTCGAACCTTCTGGGGAGTTGTCATAGTGTGCCAGACCGACTGCGACGTATTGTAGGTAGGTTGCTTTGTTTTGATTTCGGCTGCAAGTACGTACCTAAGTAGCGTCAAGCTGCTTATTATAAATGAATTAATCTGGATTCTTCTTGATGCTACAGAAGTTCGCGTAGACTTTCTCCAACATCGCTCTCTCAACTTGGGCGACTTCCACGCGAATCGCGTCCTTCAATTCATCCAGAGTTCGGGGTATACTCTAGTCTTGAGGTGTCCCCATAAGAAAAAATCGCATATGGATAAATCTGGGGACTGAGGAGGCCAATGAACATCGCCAAACCTGGAAATAAGGTGACCAGGGAAGAGAGGGCGAATAACGTCCATTGATGCTCTGGCTGTGTGGACGGTCACCCCATCCTGCTGGAACCACACACGTCGGATTGGAACACATCGCCGTCGTAATTCAGGGAAAAAGAAGTTGGTGATCATTTCGACGTATCGCTCTGAGTTCACGGTAACAGCACGACCATTACCGTCTTCTAAGAAGTAAAGGCCAATGATGCAAGTTTGCGATACAGCGCACCAAACCGTTACTTTTGGGCTGTGCAGCGGTCTTTCGTGTAACTGTTGCGGATTTAATTTAATTAGCCCAATAACGTAAATTCTGATTGTTAACCATGTTGTTTAGGTGAAAGTGGGCTTCGTCACTCATGAACAAAATGAGGTTCTCATTTTGATCGTCAGTGCTTCCATCTCACGTGCAAAGTTCATTCGTTGTGCGTAATCTCCGGGCTTTAACTGTTACACAATGGCCAATTTATAGGGGTAAAAGCGGAGATCCATATACAAAATTCGATTTACCGAACGATCACTGAGGCATAGTGCAGCAGCGTGTTTCCGGGCAGATCGAGTCGGACTGCGAAGAAAGGCTTGTCGAACGCGTTCAACATCTTCAGGAGTTCGAACTGTTCGCGGAGCTCTTCTTGGTCTTCTGTTGATCAGTTCACCACGCCTGCGAAGTGATTCAACCCAACGAAGGATGGTGTTTCGAGAGGGAACAGCTCTATTCCGATCATAGACATATGAATATTAGTAGACCTGCCCTGAGTGATTAAAAGCGTATTATTCCCCACTCCCCATACCGGTTCCATTGGAGCCGGCTGGGCTCGCGTATGGCCTCAAGTGAATTTAGAAAACGTGACGTCATCATTCTTGTGCGAACTATGGTCGAGGCATCATCGGTTTATTTTACGAAATAACACGGCACAATGGTGGCTTGTGGTATGAAAACTTGTAAAAATAGATGTGAAAAAGAGAATAAACCCAATTGTCGTATTACATTCCATATATAAGCATTATTTTACTTTATTTATTTATTTTTAAGCATATTCACATCGTATAATATGGATCAGCTGTAGAAACATATACTATCACATCGAGATACGTCTGGACGCGAAACACAAAGCTGGTTGGTTGCTGGGAAGTAAATTATGAACATTTATAAAAGTGTCTTAACTAAATATGTAAACGAAATATTCGACTCTGAAAATAGAAGAAATTTATTTTGCCGAATTTGGACTTCGCAAATTTGTTCATAACGTGGCGAGTAATTTGCGCTCCCATGTAAAAATGTCTATTCATTCAAAAGCAGATTTTACTTTTAAGAACTTAATGGTGATATTATAATGCGAGATGCCTATACACTGTCAGATTGATTTATTGACGAATCACAGTCAGCTTTACCCCCTTCGTTCTTCAACAGTTGATTTTACCCCTCATCTTTAATTTCTAGTCTATATATTCATATGTCTGTGATTCCGATGAATGTTGAAGTGGCGACGAAACTCACGCTGTACGACGGTGACTGACTCATTATTTCGGACGAAACAATCATCTGTGAAAACGCGGTGCTCCACTGTCCACGGCTCCATGACGACAACTGGTAAAACAATGTTAGGAACTAACGAGTCAAGCGGCACCCCCTCCCCCCCACACCTCTCTCGTAGACGGAGGGGGAGAGTACTACCCATCTCAAAAACGTCCGTCCTCTCTGCCGCACCCTGTTTATGTTATACAATACATTAGGAACAAACAAAGAGAGATTCGTACCTGTATTATTGTTATAATCATGAGTCTTGCTTTCTACACACCGAGGTCGAGGAAAATCCACGTATTGTCCGATGACGGGAAGATTAACTGTCGGCAATTCGTGCTTTCTCAATGCACCATTCGACCTTTTGCAATCAATTGCAAAATGCGATGCACAAACCCAGTGCATATGTCGTCAATATCGGGTTGTGTATAAAGTCTGACCTATCACCAGTGGCGGACTAAGTCCGTCAGAGGCCCGGGGCGGCAAAGTTGAACGAGCCCCCCCCCCTAGTTTAAGAAGTTGATGTAATTTTACAAACTTTTTATTCAGTCCACATTTGTATGTATAAGGACGGGTTGTTTCGGAGAACTTGAACAATTCTTCAAATTTCAAAGTTAATTTTCAAGTTCTGTGAAAGATATTTTTAAGTTCTGTTTTTATTTCAGTTCTGTCAAGCAACTAGCCTATAAAGATATAATAACAGAATTTGAATAGGACTTTCACAGAACCCGTAAATGAACGTTGAAATTTGATGAATTGTTCAAATTCTCCGAAACAACCCGTCCTAAGTGTTTGTTCATTTATTTAAAATCTTGCAAGCGAAATTTAAATATGGATATGGACGAGGAAAATAATATACGAATTGATCCGCAAAAAAACATCCGATTTGCATGCACCAAGTCTTAAACTGTTTGAAAATCCAGTCACTATGGCCAGGGCCGTATTATGCGTAAGGCAGTCACTATGGCCAGGGCCGTATTATGCGTAAGGCAGTGTAGGTAACTGCCTAGGGGGCCCGCATCGGGTAGGGGCCCCTGGGGTAAAGTGACCTTGAGACGTGCATTGCCTAGGGGCCCCGACATATTTAATCCGGCCCTGGCAGGGCCATATTATACATTAGGCAGTGTAAGCCACTGCCTTGGGGTTACGCATCGGCTAGGGGCCCCTAGGGTAAAGAGGCCCCTAGCCGATGGTAGCTAAAGGTAAATGGTGCATGTAAATCGGATGGTTGAAAAACGAGTAAAATAAGTATCGAGAAAAACGCCTTCAAAGTTTTGCTGAAGGATAATTCAACATACAAACTGTTTCAAACGGTTTCACATAAAATAATCTATCTCCGTCAATTTGTCGAATTTCATTTAAAAAAAGTAACAAAATAATTCAAACCATAGATATTTCACTTATCTTTCAATAGTTTTTTCATAGTCATTCTGAGTTTCTCATTGGTTTTTGCAAAATGTACGTCACATAGCCATAGAGATTTCCGTGTCTTTTTTACTGAACTACTTTGGTCTCGGAGTTATACCCCCCTGATAGATAACTCGACACTCTTTCACATAAATGAACCACTCATATCTTATCTATCTTCGGGTTTTTCGTACTGAGCCCATGGGTCCTAAAGTTTGCCATAGATAAAAGTCTGTCCTGAAAAATATACGTCACTACACGACATACTCACCATCGACTAGGATAGAAACTATAAAAAAGGCGTAACCATAGACAATATAATTCTCATTCGGAGCCAATCCCATTCACTAGCCTAAAATCGGCCAATGACAGCGGCCTATAAACATGCTTGAAGTGCGCACTGGTTTGTGGAAAATATACGTCACACGTTAGCCATAGAGTTATACCCCCCTGCTCTTTCACCAGTGGTTAATTTATGGTTTTATCGCACGATTGTGGTTTCTTCTACGAGCTGTCAAATCGCAGTAATCGATATTATGGTACCTACCGGCTTGAAGAAAATTTTAAAAATAATTTTTAAAAGCCTTGGTTTTTTTAACCGGCGCTGTATTTTGTGTGGGAGAAGATTACCCGCTTTTAACATTGAAGAACACTTGGTAAAATGTTAGAATCTCGTCACTAATGTTATTACATTGAACCAAAGTGTAAAAATACATCCAATTGGTTGTTAAATGACTATTTATAAACTCTACGTGTAATAATATATATATTATAACATATATATTCCGAATCAGCATTTATTGATCTATATGAATATGTTTTTAAGACATGATAACTATAATATACTATAATTAACCATATAACTCTCTAGAGTTCCTTATTCCTTATTTGAAATGAAAAAATGAAGCGTAAAATTTAATAATTTATAATTAATTAGGCAGGTATTTAAGTACAAACTTAAAACTCTTATGCTTTTAGAGGAAATTTTGGTAATTATTTATTAAGCAGAAGAAAATACACGTTTTTGGGCGCGACTTGTAGCTCTACTGCTCACAGAACTAGTAGTGCAGAGCAAAAATAAAATTTAAAAAATATTTTCCTCAATTTAAAACCAAAACGTTAAATTTATTATTTACAGATAAACAATGCGTGAAATTATTTAGAATACGCTTAAGATGATGTACCACACTGTACCGTTTGTCCTCAGTTCACCCTATTCCATATTTTCCATATGACGAGCCTGTTCGATAATGCCCATGGTAGCGGTGTGCTTGTGTCAAGCCAGTAGCCATTTGATTGGCTGGTGGACGCTGTAGACAAGGCTTTAGAGATGCTAAAAGGACAGGGGAGTTTATTTACAATTCCCAGTTGACGTTTTCTTTTATTTTCGATTATTGGAAAATTCAGGTGATTTTTCTTAAAAGTTTTGTGTTTTAAACGTTCTCCGTAGTTCGCCTATTGTGTGCAATACATTTATTTTCGTTTTCACCGAGGATAAACTTACGAAAAAGATGTTTCGAAATCCCCGTCTCTGCCGATTCGGGCGCCGTGCTAACTTCGGTTTTGATTTCTTTAATAAAATTTAAGGGATTCTAATAACGTGAGTACTTTATTTGTGATATTCCGGCGATAAACATTTGATTTAGAAAAGTTTGTGGTGTTTTTACCGTGATTGCACAGCTGCAAATCTGACTTCAGAAATCTTGCATGGCGCTGTCGATCAACATTTACGCTAATTTCACGGCCCCAAAATCTCACTTCCATAGTTTCAACGCCTTAAATACCAGTTGTGTTTGCGCGGTTGTAAATAAATAAACAAAACTAGTGCAAATTATTGATCTTTGGTGATAAAAGATCTGTCAGGAATGCACATTGAGCATTATCCTGGATGCTGTGTTTGCATTCACGAACGCATGCCCGATGTTCGGGATCGGGAAACGGGACCATTGTGTATTTTTATTCAAATTCATTTATATCGGAGATTTCTATAATATTCCATTAATCAATAACAAATATAGGTTCATAACATTTAAGATAAGATTCTATTAATATTTACGATACCAAATACATTAAAGTTTTTTTCCGAAAATGAAATCAAAAAGTGAATATTGATTGATAGTACTTATTTCTGTAAAACGATAAAAAATATCTTTATATTTTGGCCTTTATCGTTTGATTGAAATTTGATTTTGGTGGTTATTATTATTATTTGTTAACTTCATCAATAGAATATTATATCAAGTACATGTCACAAAAAGATATTGTAATCATTTTATTACGACTTTCAATAATGAGTACATTTTATGTTGGTGCATAAATCAATAATCTTGAAGTGTTGCACAGAAAAAAACCTAAATAATAATATTTAATAGTTTAGTACTTACTTGTATTTTAGTACCTACTTGTTTTTTTTTATCTTTTTGATTTCAAGAATTTGCCTTTTTTCTTTTTTGCAGGTTGAAATTTATTTGCTGCTTGAAGTAAAACTTCTCTTGGAACAGCCGTATAGGCTTACTGGTGAATATGGCTTCCATCTCATTAGGATTATCTCCCCTTTCACCACATCTATTACCTCACTAGCTTAACTTTTAATTCACGAATGTACAAGCACTTTAAAATAGAATTGCCCAATTTTTTACGAAACTAAGGGTCAGTATTTCATTAGCTTTTGCTCGACTTGAGAGATATTTACGTTCGTCAAGGTGCTATCTGGTAGGTTTCTTGACAACCCAATCCAACTAACATTCCTGAGTATACTGAAATACCACCCCTAAGTCATTTAAATAGAATTCAATCAAAAGCTGAAATGAACTGACAATTGATTTTTAACTGAGACCATTCAAATATTGCAGTAAAATCCCAGAAGCTGTATCTGTAGCTGGGAATATCCCTTACAATGTATTCTTCTTATCAGGAAATGGCGTCCCAAGATGTGCAGGCGGGACAGCAGCATCAGACCATGGTTGTCTCCGTTCCTAACTCCATGGGACAGCCACATCAGGTAATCCTTTATTTTTAATACTATTAAAAATACTAATTTCGGTTCTGTGTCTCTGTCTTTAATTCCAGTTCAATGAACTTTAGAACTTTTGCTTTAAGTTGTGTCTTAATTTTCAAAATTGACAATGTTTGTTTGGTGAATTCAGACAAGCGATAAAGTACCAACCTATAATCAATGACATTACATAACATAATGTAGACACGTTGTACATATCTCAAAGTGCCAAGCGAAAGATACCGTAATTGCTGTACTTTCGATTTAGTATTAAACTGTCATGCGTCGCCTGTGATTGTGTGCTATCCCTAACCAAATTGTGTAAATGCATGCCAAAATGCCCTCATGTATAATGAGAAAGCGTTTCCATTACACAGCAAATACTAGTAAAAGCCAAGAAATAACATTTAATTTGTAACAAATTTGAATGTTTATCTTTGTCATACATGTTACATGTATGAATGTTTGAATTTAGAATTTACTTACAAAGTATGTGTGTTTGTTACTTGCCACATTTTGTAAGACAATAACTTGTCTATATGTTTGTAATATCATAGCCTATAGTGATATTTTTAACAGAAAATTATTTTAGTTGCATTTTCAAAATTGAACTGATTTGTTAAGAATTCACACTATCCCCATTGACGCGTTATATTTAGATGAAATACGAAGTGAAAAAATTGGTTCCACTTTTTATCTCCAATTAGTTTAATTCAATCTCTAATGTCGAATGACTGGAAACTACCGAATTCATTCCCCGCTCACTGCTACTTGCGTCATAATAGTGGAACACATTTCTGTGATTTTTATCGGGTCTGCGCAAGTTTTATATAAAATCCATGCAATAATAATTTCCTTCAATCCCCACTGTTAATATTTATTAATTTCATATATAGGAGCTGGCAGCAGTGGCGGCTCGTTTACGGAGGTCTTTTGGTCAATGACCTTGCAAAATACGCTGCAATAGTATTAATATAAAAAAAGGATTTAACAAACTATCGGATTATTAATTTATTTTTAATATTCGTGCATATTCGTATGGTAATAGCGAGTTCCTGTGCCATCTAGCGTCCAAATGAGAAGCTACTGTAGGGTCACATCAAGTTTTGTCCACAAGCTATCTTCTTTCTTTCTCTTTGCCATATAGACAAAGGAGATAAACACTATCATGTCTGACGTATGCTTAGTATCATAAAAAAAGGAATTTTCAGACATGACCGCGGTGAAATAGAGATATCTACGACCTAAGATTATTAAGGTATTAGAGTGAGATGTGAAAAAATGTCAGTCGTAGGTTTTTTGTGTTATAAATGATAGCCATCTTGAACTTTAATATTAGTTTGCGAAATTGTTTATCCATTGTTGATATAATTTGCATGGAATAATTTAAAATATCAAATTCTGTGGATATCATATCGAAAGAAATCGCAAACAATTTATTGAATCATGACAAATGTATTCAAATAAAGTGACAATTAGTTTATGTTACGAGAGAGAAAAATAAAGAGGTTAAAAACAAAAGTTATCAGTGCATTTTCGGGTGCAGTGAAATGAACGTATATACGACTTTCATTGTTTACTTAAGTCTATTGATAAACAATGGACTGAGTTTGGAGTTAAAACAAATTAAAACTTTTAATAGGAAAAAAATAATTAGCTATATGTGTAAATAAATAATCTTATATTAAACAATATTGTATTACCGGCTTCAGAATAGGTGGGTACCGGCAAATTAATTACATACATTGGCGTTTTTATAATATTCATTACGCATTAGCAATATGTATTAACAATTTATATAAATTTTTTCGATTGATCTTCCACTTCTGGACCCCTGGATCCGCCTCTGTCTGCCAGTACTTACTTTTAATTTTGTGGGTACCTACCTTCATAATTTGAATAGCAAAACTAGAAGAGTGGCGTTCTGGCCGGAATGAATCCAATGAATCTGATTCCGAAGGTCTTTGAAATGCGGATTCACTCGTTACTAATTCGTTCATTCATTTTGTTGGTCTGCAAGGAGCAAATTAGCCTTTCAGCAAGCTGGCGTCAATGGCATTCCTTGCCAATTGGTGATGCCATAGTCTCACTGGCTCCAGACGTTTGGGAGCAGTTGGGACGCTTGTGCAGTGTTCACAAAAACATACCCCCTCCACCTCCCCTTCCCTCACCACCATCCCATTGATTTGGAATATGGTGGACAGAGGATGTTACAATGTTACAATATATATAGACTCATAGAATCTTCTAAATGGCAAGCAAAAAGTGTGTCAATTTTAGTGCTTTTGATTTTGTAGTTTTAGCACTAAACTATCAGGCGTCGCGTAAGGTTGTGTGCTGCAAGTAAATTGCCTTAAAAATGTGCCAAAAAAACCCTGTGTGTGATGAAAAAGTTTTTTTAATTACTCGGCAAACATTAGTATAAGCCAAGGAATAACATTTCATTTGTAAAAACATGCAAATTACCTATTTTTTTCGATTATTATAAATAATAAAGTTGTTTCCCACCCAAAGATTATATGCACCATAGAGAAATGCAAAGCCGACTAGAGTAGAGATCTGGACACGCATCAGCCAAATTATGAAGTTAATGCTGTCACCAACTAAACTTCACTTTTTAAAATAATCTAATCAATATTTATACGCTTGCGGTAAAACAACATACAAATCAGCAGTAACAACAAGTATTAATAACAATCACTGCCATTTGAAAACTATCGTTGCTCTGTTATGGCACGGCACTGACATGATTATTTGACACCTCGAAATCTGTCAGGCGCCCAGGCTTATAACTCTAGTCAGCCTTGAGGTGGTATTCGACCTAACTTTTGAATATGAAATTCTTATCAATATCCTAATTTTATAATTCCTAATATATTCCTAATTCTATTTATATTTTTTGAATATCTATCTTTGTTAAGGTGCCTGTAAACGATCAAATTTGTTTGTCAAATTTACGTGTTTGTCAAATTATTTGAACGTCTGCGGCCTTGTTTGATGTGCTTGTCAAACAAACTACGTGTTTGTCAGAAATTCTGATTGACGGAAAGTTTGAACGATATTTGACAACATGTTTGAACGTTTGCGGGGGTGTTTATCAAACAAACGTCAGTTTCGTGTTGCCATCACTATGGAGAGTGCTGCGTCATCGAATGTTATAAGTGAAAGAGACTTTTTATTACATTTTATATCCATATATCGCGATCTGCCGCAACTGTGGAAAGTAAAATGCAGGGACTATATGGACAAGAATAAAAGAAACATAGGAATAAAAACAATAACGGATTTATTAAAAGTATTTCGCGCCAATATTACGGAAGAAGACGTGAAAAAAATATATATTGGTATATTTAGCTCTTAATTTTAGCCATTCTCTAGACCAACACCTTCTTTTTTTTCTTTTTAAGACACAGAGCTAATGTCAAAGCAAGAAATGCTTTGTCCGCATCCGTCATTTTTAATAACACAAAATATTTCGCTATTCACCCCACTTCAGACCGGATACAATAAACGTCAAAAGACAATTCCCGGCGAAAGCTGTAAATAAATGAACTAATATTTGACAAACTTCATTTGAACGTTTGCGGCCTTGCTCATCAAACACGTGACGAGCAAACGTTAAATTTGACAAACAAATTTGATCGTTTACAGGCACCTTTATACATGAACAATGTTTGAATTAAGAATTTACTGGAAACAAAAGAGTGTTTCTTACTTACCACATTTTATCTTAATTTTGTGAGACAATGACAAGTCTAGATGTTTTGTACCGTCATTTAAGGAGACCGAATGCAGTGGAAATAAGACCTCTGATCAAGATAGTAAAACTGTCTATTCACAAGAATAAAATGAATCGGTGATCTAAAGCAAATTAGAGAATGATGTCAGTATAATGAATAAGTTAAAAATGCGACAAACAAAGGAGAAGAATATATTATGTATATTGTCTGTAACTCCATTGAAAGAGAAGGGGTCAGGGATATCCCGGAAAGACACGTTGTGATCAAGTGATTCTAATACTAGAAGCTGGTCATGTGAATAGTCACAATAATAGATGATTTTTATGTGATAGAAGGAATGCGATAAATAATGTAGTGTCAATAATATGTAAGCTGTGCAAGTCTAAAGCTAAGTACCCATGCTGGTTCTTGCTCGATGGTTTAACGCTCATTCGAACATGTCTCAACGTGTACCATTTCGCTCTATGCTTTTTTGTTGGATATTGAGCAAACCGCTCAATGCGAAAAAGATTCAAGGGCCGTAGTTCTCGCTCGATTTTGGACAGAAATTTACTATTTGACCGAGCGTCTTGTGTGGAACTGCTTAAGCATATGCACGCAACGACGAGCATGCTTCCAAGTCAACATGTTGGATCGAGCCAAACCGTCAAGCATGAATATACACAGCTACCTTATGGAAGGATTCAGTGGCATATTAAAAAGACATGGCAATCTATCTATATAAATAAAAATGTAAATGTTCGTTTGTTTAAAATCTCCCAAAGTTCTTCACCGATATCGCTGAAAATTAGTGCAAGGAGAGTTAACCTCTCAGACAAAGACTTTTATTTACTGTGTGTTCCTTTGAGAACTGTCAAAACGTGATAATTTTTGTGTTATTTACGAGTTTTGCTAAAAGCTTCATAACTCACGTTTTGGGAAACGTAGCCTCATTCTAAACAATGTTTTGGAAAGATTATGAAATCCACTATCGCATTGTGTTGTAATACGTAAATATTTGCGTTTCTAAATATACATTTTATGAAAACGTCAAAAATATGTAAAAATCGCTGACCATTATTTGAAAGCCGTGAAAAATGTACCTTTTTCTGAGTATCATAAAGAAATAACACTTTATATATTGAAGAAATATAATTAAAAACTATTAGTCACCTCAAAATATTAACCGTCCAAACTAAAATATTTTTAATAAATTATTTAGAAACGCAATAAATTATGAACAAACAAGATGACAGATCCAATCGGCTTAGATAATGAACCTCTACGTTCCATAGATATTCTTGAATACAGACGCGTAGCGTTATTCATTATCGATACTCTGTTTTTTAAATCATGGCAATCCGTATACTAGTGATGGAAATAAATCGATTTTTGTAAAATCTCGCGCGTTTACGTGAAAAGACGTTCTAATGTCTTGACCGCTATTATCATATTTACGTCTTTTGACGTTCTAATGTTCTGAGTGGTTAATAGAACAAAGATACGAAGTAAATAGATTCAGAGTCGAATTAAAGTCGATGTAATGTAGTTTTTTAACATTAACATTGTGGTATACGTAAGTGAATGATGGGAGAAGTCGGAGACGCCCGAGAAAGACTTTAGCAATAGCGAAGCCTTTCGGGGTCTGCTAGTATATAATAATAATCATAAATGTTTTATTTCTTCCTTTTTTTGTTATAACTAGACATTATGATATTCTTAATGGGATCTCCCATGCTGAGGATTTCATTTCCATATTAATATAATTATATGAAGTTGCTGAAAGAATTATAATCATATATATTTTTTTTATGGCGGTCGAGTGGTTTCTGTTTCAGTCTATATTTATGTATCTCTAGTAAGAAGTCTAATTGAATATAACTCAGTAGTTTGGTCTCCATCTTATAAAATTCACATTAACAACATTGAGCGAATACAAAAAAAATTTCTACGTTTTATAAATTTTAAATTAAATATCCCTGCCGAAGACTTAAAATACAATTTCTTATTAAATACTCTAAAAATACATACATTAGAAGATAGACGTAAAATAAACGATTTAACATTCTTATTCAAACTACTTAACTCTAAATTCGACTGTTGTGAACTCCTGCAACTTATAAACATACATACACCCACAGTAACAACACGACAAAATACAATATTCTACAGCAGCACACATAAGCGTAACTACATTGCCCACTCTCCGATACAACGACTTCACACCATGGGAAATCATTACTTGGGTGATGTTGACATATTCAATACCAACTTGGCAAGTTTTGTGGATCATTTAAAACATTTATTTCAACAATACTCCTAAACACATCATGTAAACCAACAAATAGCTGTAATTTTCTGTTTTTGTTTCTTGTGTTTGTATGACTTGTTGCATAGCTTTTATCAAATGTAATTTTATTCTTATTTTTTATGTTTCAAAGTATTTGTCAAATTAAAATTATACTACCAACCATGTAAAAGCCCTCTGGGCGTTAAATAAATAAATAAAATAAATAAATATTTGATGTCAGTATGTTTTCTATTTCTGATCTCCCTATATTTTGTATCCAGCTTTTTATTTGAGATTTAAATGTTATAGTGTTGTGATTTGAAATGAGAGTGGGATTTTGTTTTAGAATTTAGTACCATTGTATGAGAAGGTTTTTGTCCAAATTTCGAAACGTTAATGATAAGAGTGTGTGCCAGGACAGGATAAGAGGTGTGTGCTACGTGTGTTCCACCCTCTCTGCCTATCCCTGCTGAGCATGACTGAATCAGCAGTAATAACCAATAGGTTGCACAAATGCACTGTACAATGCTCTCATTATTATAATACGAGGAATTTGTTGAAGAAATTTTTATACGGAATTTCGATTCTTACCTTGTTGAATAATAATAATGCTGATTAATTATCACACTGTGCACTTTTGTCAGACTGAAGCAATGACCTGTTTGTTTAGAATTTAGACTTTTCACTTGCTATATTTTCATTGTTTGACCAGTGACCATTGTGCAGTACCCGTTTGAATCGTTTGCAAGTGTATTCCACAGTATAATTCACATTGATTTTCCAAATGTTTACCCTGTGGCAAGAGGTTTGAATAAAATACACCGGATTAACCGAACACTTTAACTAATATCTTACATGCATGATTTAGATAGAATAAGGGCTTGGCAAATTAATATTTTTTATTCTTTAACCGCGCAGCCTTTGCTGTAACTTTACTTAATCACCATGTCTTCATTGAGAGGAAGTAATCGCTTGGTGATACAAATCTATTTCTAACAATAATCTATGTGACCTTTTTCTAAAATAATATATTTTATCTACGGTCGAATAACATGCTTTAACTGTGACTTATCTGGAGATAATGCAAGGCTGACGTAATCGCAATGAGCAAGATTAAGGTACGGATGCTCAGATGGTTTGGACATGTAGAGCGGATGACTGGTGAAAGGAGTGCCAGAAGAATAATAATGTGAAAGTGAAAGGTAGAAGAATACGGGGACGTAGCCTGAGGAAGACATGTCACATTCAAATACTTGAGTCGGGTCATGTCGAGTGTCAGAATAATAGAAGAGTATGTATGAGTGTGAATGAAGCAAGGAGCGTGTGTCAAGACAGAGTTGTGTTGCTGTTCATCCTCTCTCCCCACTCTCCTGGTTAAACAAAGTGAAGTATCTTATTATCTAGTTTCTTCCATCTCCTTCCCTTCCCCACGACTTTCAACCCCAAAACATACCCCATTTGGGAATGCCATTGTCCCACTGGCTCCGTACAGTTGGGATTCTTGTTGCAATATTCACTTTAAAAAAGGTTTTTAAATATATTTTTTATATTTCCAGTTGGTTGGAGGCATGTCCCAGCAGCAGCAGTCGGGGGGCGGGGGTCAGCCTGGGGGCCAGGGCCAGGGGGGCCAGCAGGGGCAGGGGGGCCAACAGGGCCAGACCGGCGCCCCCGTGCCTTCTCCCGCTTCCGCCACCACCCTGCCCATGGCGCAGTTACAGCAATTGCCACAACATAATCAGCAGCAAATAAGGTACTTATCTTGATTATTGGACACAGAACAGACACCTTTGAGACGTTTAGATCTAATCTCGCGAATCTATATACAATAAAACCTTTTTTTAAAATAAATCTACATAAATTTAATTTTTGTGTTCTTGAGTTAACTTATGAATAAAGTGGGATTTTGCAAGTGGAAATTAACCCTTTTCCCGACATCCGATCGAGCTGAAACTCGACAGAAAGACTCGTTGTCGATAACAATGCATTCTATTGGTGGCAATCACGCATACACACACTGACATACACACGTTTCTCTGAAATTAGATGACATTACAGCAGTTGATATACTAAATAAATGCCTGTCTTACCAAATTGGGATTTGTCTCAGTTGTTAGTGAGGTTGCCTCCAGTTCCTGGGGGGCAAGATTCAATCATTAGTTGAACCAAAAAAAAAAGATGTAAAAATAATACCACTTATTTCGTGTAAAACCACGAGTTAAATTAATTTATTTACCAGTAAATAAATTTCCCATAAATAAATTAATATAAAACTTGTGATTTTACATAAAACATCGGTTTTTACTTTTATTAAATACTAGCTGACGTGTACCCGTTTGTTTCTCTACTTTCAATAAATATAATATCCATGTATTATATATATAAACCTTCCGGAAGAAATTCTCTAAATGACAGTGAAAACCCTATCAAACTCCGTTGCATAGTTTAGAAGAACTAAGCTCATAAACAGACTGTGGATAGTGATTTTGTTTTATACTATTTAGAGATGACAAACCACAAAGTGATTGCTTTCTAAAATATTTAAAAAAATTATGTGTTTAGGTACCTCCATTTATAAAAATACAAGTATTATTATTAATGTATATATTTATTTTACATTTACCAAAGGGAAAATGTCTAAAGCTGTGGAAATAAAAATGTTGGGCAAAAATTAATTTCCCAAACTTAAACTTTAGGAAAAAAAATTTAAAAGGTATTTACCAAAATACCTTTCCCACAAAACCTCAAAACCCTTTTCTCATTATTTTGTGCTGAAAAGTTGAGTTCTCTTTTCTTCTCCATTCATTCCTTTATACCGGTTCCACGATAACACACCTTTATAAAGTGATATAACTTCATTAAAAGCAATGAAAAAAAAATTATGTGTAAACCTAACCTAACATGACTTTATATCACTTTTTAAAGGTGTGTTTAATTGTCATTTTGATGAGTTATCTGGTTACGCTGTATACCAATACACTCCACAGTTTCAATAATTTTCAGTTTTACGCACAATATTTCGAAAGATCAGTTATCATTTTAATGAAATCGATTGCGAAATTATCACAACTTAAAAACTAGTTTTGGATAAAGCTTTTAAGAGAACATGAAACATAGTGTATTTTTCCACAATTGTTGGGTACCATTTGATAATCTGAAATCCTTACTGTAACTTCAATAGCTTTTTATCTATTTTCTTTTGTTCTATGTAAAATTTGGCATCTTGTTGGTATAATAGTATGATAAATAAATAAATAAAAATGTAAGTCTTTCCAGTTACTCCAACAATGGCAACGACTGGGGCGGGGGGCGGGTACAGGTGATCCAGCAGCCCCCCACCTACCTGCAGCAGATCTATAACACCAATGGCCAGCTGCTGATGCCCTCCAACATTGCCCTTCATCCTGGCATCAACCCCCAACAGATACAGGTAACGCACTCTTAACCCTAAAATGACGTCACGGGTTTGTGGGACCCACATCGAAAATCCCCCTCTGCCCATTTCATCTTATTCATTGCAGAGCCCCTCGCGTCTCAGTACTTTCCCACATTCTGACGGAGTTTGCGCATTAGGTTAGACAGCTCGCTCACATAAGTTCAAAGTCTATTTACGAGAGTCATATGTCCACTCTACCACATCTCTTTAATTGTCAAGATGGCGAGTAAAAACTCCGGACCGAGTACTTTAAATATCATATTTACCTCAAATTGGAGGAACTGTAAAATGAAGCATAAATTGGAGATTCAATCCCAGATCCCCACGTCACTTAAGGTTTAATTCATAATGGAAATTACCAGAATCATTAAAACAACCCAAGACTAATAATACATTAATAATTTTAACCTTTAAAAGAAATGATGGAATGTTTGTCTTATTTATTTGTAAAATTTCCGGGTTTCGAATAAATAACCTGACAATATTTGTTTGGTGGTAATTTAAGTACATAATAAAAATAAAACTAAATTCTTTTGTTATCGATGCTTATGCAACGGGTTTTATTCCAAATGGAAATTGAGAAAAAAAGCACTTTTGGCCTTTTGATATACGTATGTTAGCATTTTTTGAAAAAGCACTTCCATCATGCCTTACATTAAGCACCAATCACGCAAAAAATGGAAATAAATAAAACCACTTTGGTAATCAATTTAAATCTTTTATTTTCTAAGAGACCTATAAATTATGAACATAAAATCATCAACAGTTTTTAATTTTAGCTAAAAACCATACAAAAATCTCTAAAATACGTATTGTCACTCGGTTCTCATTGAACAAAAATGCACGGTAAATGAATTTCTTATGCATTGTTTATTTCCAGTCTTTTTGCAAAATTTGCAACCGACACCTTAGTAAAATTTGTTGAAGAATGATACTTTTCAGTGTTTTCATCCGATGCAATCAGGTGTAGGTAGGTATGATTGATTATTAGTAAAAGCTACGGAATAATCTTTATTTTGTTTTTTTTAAATTCTAGACAAAAGAAAATGACATTTTTGCTTATTTAATTAGAAATACCCAATACATTACACACAAGTACATTATATAACAATTTATTCACCTTCAGTGTTTTGTTGATTGAGCATAAAAGTGATTTTTTTTTTTTTAAATGTACCTATTCTTTTTTCATTTTTAATTTTGTCTGGAAGGCAATTATACCTATATGTTGCCTCCCTCGTAACCAATTGATTGCTTGCCATAAAGAGTATGTATGTATCTATTACAAATTACCTCAAAATATTTATCAATCAATAATAATAACTTAAAAACTCCTATAACTTTGAAGTGGTCGAAGAGTTTGCCTACCTGGGCTCCATCATAATACAGGACAACGAAGACCCAGTAGAAGTAAGAAAGCGCATCACAGCCGCTAACAACACTTACTTCGCGTTGCTGCCAGTGTTCAAATCCCGAAACGTCCATAGGAAAACCAAATTAACCCTGTATAAAACAATTATTAGAACGGTCTTGGCCTATGGATGTGAGGCGGGAACACTGACAGCAAAGTCTGCGGAACGGCTGGACACCTTCGAAAGAAAGGTACTTCGAAGAATCTTAGGAGCGGTGCGAGAGGGAAAGGCATGGAGAATCCGCCACAATAAGGAGCTATATGACATCTACCAAGCTCCCAGACTCTCTACTCATTTACGGCTCCAAAGACTAAGATGGGCCGGACATGTGCACCGAATGCCAAGCACACGTGTACCAAAGAAGGTTCTAACAGGACACCCGGGAGGCAAACGAAAGGCGGGCAGACCTAGGCTGAGATGGGAGGACGATGTCAGGAAAGATGCCAGAGGACTACTCCATGTTGCAGATTGGAAGACGACGGCCGAGGACAGAGGGCGGTGGAGGCTCATGTTAAAGGAGGCCAAGGCTCGAAATGGGCTGTAGCGCCATTGAAGAAGAAGAATAATAACTGTACGCAATACTAATCAGAGATATAATAAACTTACACAAATTTGAGAAATACGAAAACAACTTACCTGTAATTCATTAACTGGGTCCGTACGGACCCGACTAGTTAAATATCTCGAAAACTAAGACAAAGTAGCGTCCTGCTCCCAATACGGTTCAAACAGCACTGAGAAGTAAGGAGGGTGCCCGAAGCAGCGGCGGTTTGGCACGCACAACGGTAGCCGGAGAGAAGAATGTATTTTTCAGTCGGGTCCGCATTAACCCAGTGTAGTACTTAAGGGTTAAAAACGTCTTAAAATGGCATTTTGTAATGTTTTTAAAATAATAAAAATTGAATTGAATGGTGTAGAATTATTGTATAATTTTTTATTCAGTCTTGCAGTGTTGATAGCTCGTCAAAAGACTTAAAACTTAGCTCACATAATGAACATCGACGATAAATAATAATTTTTTTATGTTTCCCAGGTGATAGCAGGCAAGGCGTTCCAAGGAGGTCAACTGGCCCCCCACATGCTGACCACTGCGCAAGGCAACAAGGTCCTTCAAGCCACCCAGCCTGGTGAGTTCAACCTTCTCCTACCCCTTCTTTTACTTGCTCTACCTTGTATTTTTGCCCCCACCTTCTCTTAGACAAAATAGCCCCCCGATTAGACACAACTTGCCTCCCATAGTTTTCCAATCTGATTAATAATAATTGATCATTGAATGCTTTATCCATTTGCTTAAGATATTGATTGTTTTATGCCAATTCTTTAATAAATTGAAACTAAATCCAACTTCCGTTATTAGGATGTTCTCCAAGACATGACATTTATTTATTAATCCTTTATTTATTCACCAATATTATCCGATGATGACAATTAATTACTTTTATCAGATTTGGGAGAGTTATACACAGTTTGGCAATAAAATTAAAATCTGTTGGTAAAATTAAATTAGGTGTGTAAATGCAACATGAAACAAATTGACTGAACTTCATTTCTACTGATATTTTCAGTGAATTTTTCAGGTCTAACTTTACAGGATCAAGGTTTTTACGCTATTTCATTAATAGTTGTATCAAGTGTATTTGATTTGATATTTTAGTTGTCTTATTTCATGTATTGTATCTGTTCGTTATTGTGCTTTTAAAAATATATAATTTCAGGTTTCTTTTTTGTGAAAGATGTCTATAATATAATATTATTTTTCAAAATTTTGGCGGCTTAAGTTTTGGGTTGCCTCCACATTTATTTATTTAAAACTTTTTTTCAATCATAATGTTATTTATAATAAAATAATATATTTTTTTATGGGTTTACTCAAAGCA
This sequence comes from Hesperophylax consimilis, assembly GCF_061612785.1. Taxonomy (NCBI): domain Eukaryota; kingdom Metazoa; phylum Arthropoda; class Insecta; order Trichoptera; family Limnephilidae; genus Hesperophylax; species Hesperophylax consimilis. The sequence goes on from NC_142846.1 coordinate 25,953,105, forward strand.
TATTAGGAAAATTAAATTTTTTGGGAATATTTAACATTCGCTAAATGAGTCGTCTAACTCAAAATCACTTTTATATTTATTTTATTTCCTCTATATATTCCATTGGATTCATTTTAATTCCACAGAATTTTTATATCCAAATATTGTGCCTCTAAATTAATTATTTTCCTAGTACTAATTCACTAACATTATTATGTTATTTTTTTATTTCCAATTCATTGTTTCTACTATCCTCAATTATCTATACAATGCGTTCCACACTCATGCCGCGAAACTTTGGGGGATGATTATTTATAAATCACTTTGCTTTTTTTTTCGTTAGTGACCAAATAAACAAGTTTTGTGTGGTTAACAAAGCGCTCGTATAAATACACCTTTATCTTAGGACGGGTTATTTCGAAGAATTTGAACAATTCATCAAATTTCTACGTTCATTTCCGGGTTCTGTGAAAGTCCTATTCAAGTTCTGTTATTATATCATCATAGGCTAGGAGCTTGACAAAACTGAATACTGAAACTGAATACTTAACGCAATATCTCTGCGCCTCAATGAAATACGGAATCGAATTAAAGTCGATGTAATGTAGTTTTTTAACAGTAACATAGTGATACACAGTAGTGAATGGTGGAAGAAGTCAGAGTTGCCCAAGGAATACATTAGTAATAACAAAGCATTGCGGGGGATCCACTAGTTTATTTATATATATATTATATGCCGAAATGGGCTCTTACAAACATGTGAAAATACATGTACATAATAATTCAGTGGAACAGTAATCAAAAGTAAAATTTTCTTTCAAAATTATATAGAGCACCCGCAGAAGAAAAGTATTATGCTTTCCTTAATTCATATGTTATTATATCCTTCTTGTAACTATATTCCTTGCAGTTGAACACATCTACAATTTCTACGAATTATAATAATTATTTCTTCCCACTCAGTCGGTCAGCTGTTATATTTAAAATTTGAAAAGCGAGGGTTACTGTTTTGTTAGCTAGCAAAAGTAAAGTTACAATTACACTGAACAATTTTTGAGAAATTAGAATTGCTTTAAAAACCTTTATTAATATTTTTCTCTCAGATTATCATGAATAACCACCTCCAAAATTTTTGCGGTATGATCTTGGAATACGGTGTATATTATTTTAATCCTTTCAGACCTGAATTAAATAGTCATTGATTTGATGCTTGATAAACAACCCTTGTAGAATTATTTGAAAACTTTTGGTGTAGTTTTTTTTTTCTTTTCAATATTTTAGAAGTTGTTCAGTACTTAAAATGACTAATCCATACACTGTGTACAAAAAAAAATAATACTTATTAATTCTAAATTATTCACATAAAAATTAAACAAATCCCCAAAACTAACATTAAAAAAAAATTAGAGAGATTAATTTGGTCGAAAGTAAACTCAAAAATCACCTTTCAAAATATAAAAATCGCTATGTATGGTACGAAATGGTTAATTGAAAAATTTCATTTCTTCCACAAAAAATTTAAACAGATTAATAATAATTGTTTTACAAGTGGTAATTACAACTGTATCCTCAGTTTAACTATCAAACTTCATATCTAGGCAAAATAGGCCAAATTGACGATTTTGAATCACTGGCGGGCCACTGAATACCTGACGGTTTGAATACGGTTCCTATTTCCATGGGGGGGGGGGGGGTTTGTTAGAGAATTTCTATAAAACATAATTCCTCACAAAAAAAAGTTCAAAATGAGTGCTCCGGAAGGAGTGTTACGGAACTTTGCTGAGAAAAAAATCCGCGCACCCAAAAACATCATATGTGATTCCCCACAACAATTTTTCGAATTCCATGGGGGGGGGGGGTGGCTACAAGATTCCATTTCGGACGCAGACCCGCGACACTTTTTCAAATTGGCGGATTGGCGGGTTTTTTGAAAATGGTTCACGCGGGCCACTTATAATTCGTTCGCGGGCCACATTATGGCCCGCGGGCCTGGGGTTGGGCAGCCTTGAGTTAATCCAACAATATAGGTTATGTTACTGTATATTATTTTTTTAACTGTTTCAATATTATTTCCGTCGATCAATTTAGTAAACGTGAGTGAATAGCATGAGCCCAGCATGTGTATGTTTGATGTGACTGTGTATCTTTCACTAAATGAATATTATACGCTTTTATCAAAAACTTACAAATTAAACCTGGTTAATCATTTATGTGTTGTGCTTTATCTGTTTTGTTTCATGGCATTTAAAGGATGATAATATTGAACTCAAAATTTGATTTGAGATGGAAGTACTATTATTTTATTAGTGCCTAGTTACAGAGAAATAAATGTATTTCAATAAGACCTCTACAACACAGTTGAACTCCTAGTATAGCTGTAGATAAATATATAAATAAGATTGTTGAGGTATTGGCAAAATAATAAAAATACACAATTTCTTATTTGTAATTAGAGGTTCATATCAAATATATATAAAGAACACAATTTTAAACTTTTTTCCACTTGTTTTTTATTTGACCGTGACCGGTTTCAGCCTGTTAGGGCCATCTTCAGACTGGTACTGAAGATGGCCCTAACAGGCTGAAACCGGTCACGGTCAAATAAAAAACAAGTGGAAAAAAGTTTAAAATTGTGTTCTTTATATATATTTATAATGGAATTCCACCACGAAATAACAGTTTCAAATATTAAAATATTAAAAAGTTCATATCAAAAAAAAAAATTGTCAGTTTTCTTTTTTGTATTGGCAAAATAATAAAAATACACAATTTCTTATTTGTAATTAGAGGTTCATATCATATAAAAAAATTGTCAGTTTTCTTTTTTATATTTAATTTATCTTTCAAAACACTAGCACCCTTACTAAAAAACGGGTTGTCAATTTACCATGGCGTTTATTTGGTTAAAATGATCTTAAACCAGACTCAGGGCCGGCTTTACCACACCAATGTTGAACGGGCGTGTAGGATTCTAATTAGTAAGACGGTAGTAATAATAATTATTAAATATACTTATTTTATGTGTTTAGCTAACATGCGTGTTTCTGTAGGATCATTCCCAGGATACACGACAATTCCCACCACACAGAACCAGACGTTTGTGTTCTCTCCTGTGAGTGTCATCAGCTCCCAGCCCAACATTCTGCCGGCACACTCCCAGCCCAACAGCTCTCCGTCCCAACCCAAGCCCGGTGATATGCACAAGGTAAGATATATAGTACTCTCTCACTAAGCCACCCCAAAAACGGGCAAGTTTCCAACTAGTGAAATTTAGTGCGTACATACAAAATATGCTATAAATTAACACACTTCGGCCGGGAAAGGTAGTTCTTCCCCCTTCGGTCGATTGATGCTTAACACCGGGAAGGGTAGTTCTACCTTTTGCGCCGGCCTCATTTCAATGGCAGAAAAGACGGATTTATTCAATGTTTTTATATGAATATTAAATACCCATCTCTTTGTAAAGGTCCCAACTATATGTACATAATTATCGAATCGTAATGCAAGTCTTCTTTTTATATTTATCTTTGTGCCTTTCGTTTACATCGGTATTTCAACAAAAAGAGAGTATATTATTTGTTATTGATTTAAATCAATTCTTGGATTGAGGGTTTTTATCTCTGTAAAACCCGATTCGAATCTCTATCTCTGTTCCGCATCCACTCAACTCCTAAGTGCAAGCGAGCGAGAGATGTCGGGCGTATTTAAAGAAAGCAGGTATGGGCAAATACCGATATATTACAAGGTTAATTGAGTTTAGTACTGTTATAGCTTGGGTGTGCTAAGTTACTTCGTAGAAATTTTTCTTAAAATATTTTAATTGTTTTCGATAATATAGCGAGTTAAAACAAATTAAAGAAATTCATGCGGGACCTCCATTTTCGCCCAGAGATAGCGTAGCGTCAGCGCAAAAAATCCCCCCCCAGAAATGTGTTAAGACAGGTATTTCGTAAAAATAAACAAACACCCCTGTTGATCTTTCATAAAATTTTCTTCTTTTTTTTTCTATAAAAAACAAGAAGATGGGGAAGGCCTGTATATATCACTTAAAAATAAAACATAATAATATTTTCTTTCAACTTCAAGATTTTTAATTAGAATTTTTTTGTCTCCTGTAAAAGTTTTATTTGGTGGCTTGAAAGGTTTTACCAAACCAGAGTCGATATACTAGAAGTTTACGAAGAGATTGGTCTCCAATATGTGTATAAAATTATCTCTCACCATTCATGTAGGACCGGCGTAAAAGGTAAAACTACCCTTCCCACTCAAATTGTGTTAATGCGGATATTTATTTTGTGATTTAAGAACCAGGTAATGGGCGGACAGAAGATGACTATGGCCGGTGGAGGCAATAACCAGCAATCTCCTCACCAACAAGTCCAAGTATCACAGCCCAGTGCACAGATCCTGAGTCCTCTACAGGTACATACCAGCAAATATTATTATTTCCTGCAGAGCTAAGTAGAATGTCACACATCTCTCTCTTGGAGTTTTTTTGGTTCACTTGATCGTGCCATGTCTTCCCAGGGTATCCCCAAGTCATTCTTCCAATCACTTGTGCATCGTACATTCTCCTGACACTGCTTTCTGTCAAGTTGTTCCACATGTCCAAACCTTAACCTGGTCTTAAGGTCACCCCACTGGTGTGCCCAGTAACTGAAGGCATCGCATTGACAGGCTCGGCCTTCCGACCGACCTTTCCTTAATTAAAGCCCGTGGTTCGATCCCTTCCCACGTGTTTTCTTAAAAACATTGGGCAAGTCGGTTGTGTGTGGAGGTAACTTTAAGTGTACTTTCTTAATCTTCGACGAACCAAGATGTACAAAAAACTTATGTTACATTGAGGGGTCACTGAGATACCCCACATTTATATATTTATTTACACAGGGTTTTTACAAATGTTCTTACGTGTGAACAATCCTATTACAAAAAACTCGGTTATAGTTCTGTCGTTCATAATAATAATAAGTATTTCAGCATATTGCTCGACGAAAGTGAGTATAGCTCGCGCATTCACTATTTAAACTGCCCCGGCAGTGTCCCGTTAATAGTCCTACCAGTTCCCTCAGTGAGTTTCTTTCTCAGTGCACTTACATCAGATGCAATATAATTCCCAATATGAGCTATTGAACTTTGAAATAAAGATTAGAAACTCAGCCGTCACCTGATTGTAACTATGTACTAATAATCAAAATAAGGAACTCCAGTAATTTTTTGTTGTGAAACTGTTAAAACTAAGTATAACAAGTTTTAACAGTTTACATGATTTTCAATGTTTAATTTTTCGGGTCACCCAAAATTGCACCAAACCTGCGGACGTGACCACTCGCAGTCACTCCAAAAGTCAACTTTTTTTTTTTTTTTTTTTTTTTCCAACCTGCGCTGTATTTTGTATGAGTTGAGACGTTTTTTATTCTTAAGATTACCCGATTTTTAAAGAAAACCAATGTTAGCATCTCGTCACTAATGTTATTGTATTGAACCAAAGTGCAATAATACATTCATGACCTCGGAAAGCTCAGAGAAATGATTTTTCGTTTTTGTGCCAGTTGGATAAGGCGGCACCCAAGAAGTTAAGAGTTCTCTATTTTATTTACAACAATAACGGACTAGTTATAGCAAGCTCTCGTCTGTGCACCGGGTGTGCGGTTTATAACCACACTTGTCGCAAACTTTGAATCGTTATTCATCAATCATTTACCATAATATTAATAATTTAATACTTTTTTCTGATAATAAACAGCAACAAAAAAACATCACTGTTCGGATGTATTGTAGACCATAGATATAGTATTCACATAGAATGTTTGTAATGTCAGAATGAGCAGATACAGTTGTACCAAACAAACTGTGTGTTTTAATGCAATGGTATTTTATTCATTTTTAAATGATGATTTATAAATTCAATGTATAATAAAATATAATAAAACTTATACATTCAGAATCAGCTTTTATTGATCTGTATGAATATATATTTTTAAAGCCATAATATTTTTCATTGGAGTGAATATTATTTCAATAATATTACTAGCGCAGACTCTGGAATTAATTAATAATTGTGGGATTGATAGTTGCATGATTGCTGAAAAAAGCATACTCTCGAAAAATAAAATCTGACTTTACTTGTAAAGATTAACCTTAAGAAATATGGATTATACATTTCAAATATAAAATTAATTTTCTGTTCAAAAAATATTGCATTATAGGTAGGTACTTTATCACTTTTCTGAATTCTTGACACATCAGTTCCAGTATTGAAAATGACACTTAAATTCAAAACAAATCCAAGTTCATTGAACCAGATTTACAATCACATGCAGACAACCTAAATTATTATTTTTGATAGTACTCTCCGGATAAAACAGAACACGATAGAAGAATTGGTTTGGTTCTTTCTCGACTTTTTAAAATATTCTCTTCATTGTTCTATTTTGTTCCTGTTCTGTTTTGTCATGGAATCATATCAATTGTATTTAATTGTCAGTCAATGTCAAAACTAATATGCAATTATTTCCAGGCGGGAGGGCAGACTGTCCAGTTTGCCCCTTGGCAGGTGTGGGGGGGCTCCCAGCTGTTGGCCCCCAACCCCATCTTCATCCGGGGGCCCGGGCAGGGAGACGGGGGGGGCCACCCCATGTTCATACAGTCCGCCCAGCCTCAACCCCAAACCATGCATGCTCCGTCGCATAACCGTGAGTTCATTGTGACTGTTCAAAAATATATCAGTTCCTTTTAATGACTTTATCTGGCTTTTGCCATTTTCCAGGGAAAAAAGTTCAATTGTTAGGGACTAATTATAGCAAGCACCTCGCGCGCGCCCCCTAGGCTAAATACTACAGGGCTCTACGCAACGAATTGCCCTCTTCGTGCCTGCCGTGCGCCCGTGGTGCAAGGTTGTACACAAATTATTGAAAACAAGACAAAGGAAGAGGATAAGACAGACGTTTTTTTGTTCAAGACAGAGAAGAGAAATAAGCAATGTTTCGGTAAACTTAACATATTGACCGTTCGAACTTTGTGACAAGTGTGGTTATAAAACGCGCACCCGGCGCAACAGACAAGCGCTTGCTGTAACTAGCCCCTCTTTGTTGTAAATAAAATAGAGAACTCTTAAGTTCTTGAGTGCCGCTTTATCCAATTGGCACAACAAAAAAATCATTTCTCAGCTATTCAAAGGAAACTACTTATGGTAGATTAAATACAATTTTTTTTAATGTATAACCACATTATCTGGTAAGACTAAAATAGTACAATTTATACAAACGTAATTTTGCAAAAAAAAAAAATAGGTTATTACGAAAATAGAAGCATCTGGCAGACAGCAAAAATTTTGCATCGGCACACCAAGAGTTAGGACCAGTTGTTTAACTCAATTTGAACAATTCATCAAATTTCAAAGTTAATATTCAAGTTTTGTGAAATTTCTATTAAAGTTCTTAATTGTATCATCATGGGCTAGTTACTTCACAGAACTGAAATAATAACAGAACTTGAAAATTAACTTTAAAATTTGATGAATTGTTCAAATTCTGTGAAACAACCCGTTCTTAATATTCTGATTAATGTGGAGAAAGTGTCTTGGTGGCCGCACTCAGAACAACGATATGGTTTTAGTATAAGACTATAGCTGTAGGTATATACGTGGACTCACTACTAGGCTGGATAATACACAATGTTGCTGAGTGTATTGTTCTGACGAATGCAGCCGGCTGTCTACCACATCAGCTTTTTTTCTGGCTCCAATTTCAACAGTAATGACAATTTTCCCAACTTCCATTGTCCTCTGTTTGGTTGAACTGACATGTTAGAAACGATGTTATCAGCAGACTAGCTATATTAACCTTAATTGTTCCTTTCCAGCCACACTGACCCTCCCGTGCAACGTGCAACCCATGTCGCAGCCGCCAGTGTCTCAGGCGCAGCTGCTGAGCGGGGGACAGGTGGGCAAGCGTGTAGAAGGGCCGGGAAAAGCGCTCAGCACGGGCCGGCCATTGTCCAACATCCTGCCCACCACGCAAGGCAGCAGTGTGTCTACGCAGACGCAGGTCATGCAGACTACCGTGAGATATGCTCCTTTACATTACTAACATCATAGATAATAGAAATAAAAAAAATGGGCAATGTCACAGCCGCTGAGCGGTGGGCAGGAGGGCAAGGGCTGCGTGGACTTTTTGTTTCTATTTATGGTCGGACACGAAGGAGATCAGATGAACAGAGAAAGGATCAGAGTAGGTCAAAATAATGTTATGCCCATTTGGAAGTTGAATGGAAACACCTGAGGAAGACGCTACAAAATCAAGTGAGAAAAATTTTGAACTATTACATGTCAAGATTCTTCAGAAGAGAAGAGTATTTGTGATTGTTTTCTATCGGCAACCTCTTTTCACCTACGTATACATGGTACAATAGTTATTTAGATAGGGTTGTTGACTATAGTTTCAAAAGATGAAGGCTTCATGTTAATACTATCTTCATTCCTGTTCAGGCTGCAGCGAAGCAGACCAAGGTTCGAGGGAAGTCCACCTTGCTCAGGACTATGGGAGGAGCTGGAGCGCACAAACAGGATGCGGCCAATCAGACCAACAAGCTGGGCATTCAACCTAAACAGTGAGATACTTTTACTTCAACCACTCAATTTGTTTTTCAAGATATCTCGGTAATGCCATGGATTTTGCCACTTGTAACATAAAAGTAACATTTGGCGCATTCACGAGAAATGAATAGTTGTAATATTAAAGATTTTGATTAATATAATAAATGTAAAAATACTAGTTCTTACCTTTAAAACCACAAAAAAAAAATATTTTTCACTGATGACATACGACTCAACGACATGTTTGACAACTCAGTGTAAACAAATATGGCTGCTTTTTAAAAAATAAGTGGCAGTGTATTCCTGTGTTTCTAATATTGATTGTAAAATTCACTATAATTCTTTCTTAATTAATTGTACGACCAAAAGTGGTAACGTAAAATTAAGTAACATAAAAGTGAAATTCTGGAGACATCATCACTTTGGTTTGACAAGGTTGTAACTGAACATTACCGCATTCATTATGGGGTTCCAAACATTACAATGTCAATTTCTCATAACATCTATAACAATTGTTAAATTTATGGTTTGATTCAATATATAGTATTTTATTCTTCATTATAAATCTTGTTCGACCAGCAAGGACACAATATTTCGTTTACAAGGTTCTAAAGTTCCTTTGAACTACGTTAAACTGAAAACATTTTTTTAGGCTCAAACTGTGCGTTGCCTTTTTGTTTACGAGGTTTTGTGTGTCTTTATTTTTATAATTATTTTACCCTCAGGCCTCTGACACATTGATCGTTAGATTTCTTAAAGATGATGTCAGAAAGTCGGAGAATTTATTTCTCAATAAAATCGAAATAAATGGGATATTTGTGAACATATTTGAAAATTAAAAACTGTTTTTGAAAGCAGTTAAAATACA